>NC_041013.1:43917926-44544926 GCF_004193775.1 Glycine soja
TGTTTAAAAATACCTATGCAATATAATAGAAACTTCCTACATAATTAATAATCTTTTAAATTCAATAGACAGAATAAAAATATCATTTTTCTGTATTAAAATCTCAGATAAATAAAGATTTAATTACATCCTAGTTAAGTTGTTATAACTAATTCATATTCCATCCCATCTAGGGTTTCCATCACACAGTACTTGTCCAAATTTAGGTAATGTGTTCTTCCAGTTAGTCCTTCTGAGTTGACCAATTATTAATCTATAAGAGAGGTGGAGAAGAATCTTCTTAGAAGATAATGCTTGACTTAATTAGGGGAGCTCATTAACGTGCTAAAACCACTTTAAGAAAAGAGGTAGAAAAGACAAGAGTATTTAAAATACTACATTGCTCATCTTTATTCTCCACCAATGCCCTTTCATTGTTATTTGGTGCATTGTCGTTGTGGTTAAGGATAATTGGAAGCGCTACAATTTAGAATACTATTTAATGCTAACCTAATATCACTTTTTGTGTTCACAAACTTTGGATTGATGTCCTTCTAGTCCCTACGCGCGCATGCTTTCTAACTTTCCATTTCATCCCCTTTTAAAATTTGAGCTTATATAAAACATTGCCTACTGGATGAGATCAAATTCATAATGCCAAATACATTATGATTAATATCGATCATGTCAATCATCAATCGGCTTATTGACTACTAGTAATATTCTTTTTCAGACAGGCGTCATAAGTTAATTTTAAGACAGGACTAATGAGATTTAGTATGTAGAAGTTATTAGCTAAATTAAGTGTTTTTGGGTCATGTGATTTTCTGTTAAAATCTGAAGTTCCTGTGTATTGATTGTTCCCAAATAGTTGTGTGTAAATAAATAGTTTGGGTGTGCTTAGCAAATTAAACCTAACTTATAAGTTACCTAAAGCATATAAGATATAAGTTAACTCATAATATTAAGCTATAAGTTAGCTGTAACTTATAATTAAGATATAAATGAAGAATTGGAAAGCTAAAACCTTCGAAGTGATTGGTTCAATTGAAAGTATTGAATAATATTTGGTGATATTAGCTAAAACATCACACACACACATATATCACTTTTATTGAATTTATTTTTAATAACATCATCTTAAAAATTAGGACAATTTTTAAATTTTATATATCATAAAAAAATGATGAAGATTTGATGATTTTGTTTAATTTTCTCCAAGTATAGGAATCTAAAATAAAACAATTTTGAAAATAAAAAAATGGTAAAAAAAAAGGATTTCAAGTTATTAACTAGCCAGTGAGGATACAAACAGAAAAAAAAAGTTAAGAACTTGTGAGTTGTAAGTTAATTGATGTAACTTACGAAAATTATAGTTAAAAACTAGCTTTCATGCTAAACAAGTTTATTTTTTTGTTAAACTAACTTATAAACTCATATAATGATTCAGCAAACACATTCTTTAGTTATTATTACTTTCTTCGGTTTCAAATATCCAGAGAAAAAATAATTAACACTAACTAAGAAAGTTAGTTGATGGCGTTAAATTATATTAATTTCAACCAAAAACTAATTATTTTTTCAAGTTATATACTCTTCATTGAAACTTAGTATTAGAAATAAAATAGAATCATTAGAACTAAAATTTCAATTAAATAAAACATATTTTAAAAATAATAACATTAAATGAGGCAAATTTAATTAAGATTTTTTTGTTTGAAACTAAGGAAAAAAATGACATTTTTCTTATATTTAAGATGAGAGGGAGTATTTTTTATGAGCTGGAGTAATCCTTATATATAATTTCATAAAGAAAATTGTGTTGGCTTGTAAAAATAGTATTCTTTTTCAATCATATATGGATTTTTAATTGTCTTTTATGAAGTACTTTTAAGTCTAGAAAAAGAGCTTAATTAATTTTTATGATTGTTAATATAAAAATTTCTATACCGTCAATAAATACAAAATCATACTACTATACATGTGATTTATAACAACATTTTTTTATCTAACATTTGATAAAAAAAATGTTATTAAAAATCTTTAACAATATTTGAAAAATATCATCAAATTATTAACAAATATTACTAATATACTTTTGTAATATTTTATGAGCGTATAGTCCATGTTGTTAAAAAAAAAAATTGTGATATTTTTAAGTTTTAATTTAACAACATTGATTATATACAACATTTAATAAAATATCACAAAAACATATTAATAACGTTTGTTCATAATTTGATAACATTTTTTTAATATTACCAAAGGCTTTTAACAACATTCTATTAAGTATTTCACAAAAGAAAATTAAGATTACATATGTAGTAGTGTCATGGTAGATATAACTTTTAAAATAATTATTATAAAAATTAATAGACTTATTATATGTAATAATTTGTGAATAAATAATAATATAAATTTCTTTTATATCGTTAGTGTAAAACTCGAAGCAAATAGGGCAAAAATATAGTCTGAAATAAAAGTTTGGTACGCTAGAAAATTTGATTTGTTGTAAAGCTTATGGGTACAATTAAAAAAAATCTTTTTTTAATAATATTGAAATTGTATTTCCATGTTTCTTTTAAACTATTTTAAGTTCAAAGGAGGGGGTCAAAGTATAGTGACAAGTAAAAGTTTGGTACGCTAGAAAATTTGATTGTTTGTATAGGAGTCTATAATAATTTCCACTAAAGTCTAATTTCAACTATTATTCTAATTAATATATGTCACTCCACTAACTTCTTAGACTTAGTGCCCACAACAAAAGCAAAGTGGTCTGCATACACCTTTTCTTTTCTGTTTGAATATTTATTTACTAAAGGGGTGCAAACGCTGTTTCTAAGAAAATAAAACTGTCAACTTCAGTTTTTTCTTCGAAAGGCTTCCTCTGTGGGGAAATTTATTGTTCCTTGCAATATAGTTAGGAAACACCACCATAGTTTTTGTGCACTTAAACGTAGAAATATCAAGTTGTTGCACAAATCATTATGGGTACTCTCAGGCTTCTCAAGAAGTTCACCCTCCTCTTTCTCCTCATATCTGGATCACTTTTATCAACTTCTTTTGCAGGTGGGTCTTTTTAGGTCTTCTAGGTCCAGCCTTTGGTCACTCATCACGTGTTGTCAGAGATAGCATGGCTAAAAATAAAATAATTTGGGTGCAAATATGAACACAAATCGATATATAAATAGTTTCCCAGTGTTTCGTATTATACTAAGTTTAATATCATCAATAACAATGATATTGTTTGGCTCATGTTAACTTTGATATGTGGAAATTAAATTAACTTAATGTGTATCTATCAGAGATTCAGAGGTTTGGGGTTGTGATTCTGTATCTTCTTTTACTTCAAGTCTCTAAGACTAAGTGCATGGCATGTGATTAACTGGACACAACTTTATTCTTTGAAATTTAATTTTTCATTATTATTATATTATGTATACTGCATTCACACACACATATAATATGAAAACTATAAGCTTTTAAATTGTTAGATGACATTAACAAAAAAGTTTACCTTGGTTTGTGTTCAAGAATATGCAGGTAGAGTACGATCCAACTCTTTCAAGAACTTGGCAAAAGATGTGAATGCAATCGAAGAGGTATGCATGCATGACCAAGTAATCGTGATATATTTATTTAGTTTCATACTTTCCTTTAAGCATTTCCTCGATTAGTTTTGTTCACATATATGAACCAGTTTTCAAGAACAAAGTTACCCCTTCTGATCCTCATGCACCCCTCTTCAAAAGCATATATTAATTTAACTTAGTAAAAAATCATGTTGTTTTTTGATCTAACTACACTGTACACCCCCTCCTCTCTCTCTCTCTCTTGAAACCTTGTAGTTGTACCAAACAAAATGGTGCAGAACTCATGAACTACCTATCTATTACCTCCCTATTTGAAAGATCTCATGAAACAGCATGTCCTTTGATAATTTCCCTCTTCTTTTTCTTCTTAGTTATTTAATGTTCTTTGTTATTTTTCTTATGTGTGTATGTTTGTGTGTGTGTGCGTGGAGCGTATTAGATGATCAAGAACATGAAAAAAACTGTAATTAATCTTCATTATATGATCATGCATATAGCTAGATAGAATAAACAGTATATACACCACTAATAATGGAATTTTTTTTTACCATAACATCTGACTATAAATCATATAAATTTATTTATTTATACAATAATTATCTTAAAAATCATAATATAATGTATAAAAGTTAAACTCAAATAATTAAATTAATTATTTTTTCTCACATTCACATCATCAAAATGGAAAGATGTTTTTTTTTTTTTTTTCATTTTTCATTTCTTTAGCATCTCCACATATTTGGTACGGTGTTTACACGCAGCTGCTATATTCATGCTTTGTCAATTTGCTAGGGAACACCAAGGAAGCCACTGAATAAGGAGGAAGTAAGAACCATCCACGAGAGGCTTCTTAGGGCTAACACAAAAGATTATGGACGATATGATCCTTCCCCATCTCTTTCAAAGCCTCCTTTCAAGCTCATACCCAATTAACGTAACGATCACTATGTGAAGCTGGGAAATTGGTATTGGCATAAAGTATCATAAATAATCGGCTGGTTATCTTAATCTTGTAATATAGTATGTTAAATATAGAAAAAGAAATATGGGCCGGGCCACGTTTGGAACCCTTAGTAGCATAATTATATAGATATTAGAAGATGTACGTGTGTTTTACATATTACTAGTTCAAGTTTTGTTGTATAAGTCCATATACATATATACTTGGTATTGTCTTAGATATATATGATCCTGATCATCAGAGTACAGCTATGAATAAAGTAATTAATGAGATAACGTATATATTATATTTTATTTTGGGCCACCATTAGGGTGGTGCAAAATATATATCAATTTTGATAATAATTAATTTTTGTTAAATATTTTGTCAATCATTTTTTAATAGTCTTTATTCTTAATTATATTTTTTCATTCAAGACAAACAAACTAAACTTTGACTCAAGAAATTTAAACTTAGTTCTACTTAAACTAATGAAGTACTGTTGTTTTTCTTTTTCTTTGTTTATAACTTTGTTTCCTAAACAGTAAATATAAGAAAACAGAAGCATTAGTTAAAAAAAATCTAACTTATTATTAGAAATTAGTTTAGAAATTCTAAATGAAAGTGCATTAATAACATTTTTAATTGTGAAAATTTTTCGCTTTTAATTCAAAGTCATTGGTTGATATTTGTTTAACATATAAACAATTTATATTGATACCTCTTGTGATTTATGAAAATGTACAACCTCTTTCTCATATATTCTTTTTTTAACCATTAAGTCAATCTAATAGCATTTATGTTCTACTGCACCTGTGACTTTTAACAATATTTTTTCATCTAATACTTAGTAAAAATATTGTCAAAAACTTTTAGCAACTTTTGAAAAAACAAATCGTCAAATATATATGAATAAATGTTATTAATATGTTTTTGTGACATTTGGTGAAATGTTGTGTATAGCCCATGAGGGCGAGCCCTGGTGCAGCGGTAAAGTTGTGCCTTGGTAATTTGTTGGTCATGGGTTCGAATCCGGAAACAGCCTCTTTGCATATGCAAGGGTAAGGCTGCGTACAACATCCCTCCCCCATACCTTCGCATAGCGAAGAACCTCTGGGCAATAGGGTACGAAGTTTTTGTTGTGTATAGCCCATATCACTAAAAGTTTTAACAACATTTGTCAAATTTTAGGAACATGGATAATAGTTTGTGATTTGAATGAGCTAGACTTGTTGGATGAGCAAGGAAATTTGGATGAGGAAAGCTTAAAAAAGAAGACAACAATTGTAAGAAGATTTTTGGAGAGACAAAATTTAATGAGTCATTGCTAATTGAAAAGATTAGAGTAAGATGGGTAAAAAAAGGAGATTGCATACCTACATTCGATCATAAATTGGAGGAGAAGAAAAAATGTGTTAAAGGGATTGCATGTAGAGGGGGAATGGGTGGAGGATCCGGGTAGGGTGAAAAAGAAGGCTAAAAGATACTTTGGAAATAGATTCATGGAAGAAGAATATGATAAGCCAAAATTTGATGGATCCAATCAAAACAACTTTATGCTTCAAGAAGATTTTGAGGAGGAAGAAGTCAAGATGGCCATTTGGGATTGTGAAAGTTCTAAGTGTCCCAAAACTTTCATTTCTTATTCATGAAGGAGTTTTGGGGATGTTGAAGGAAGACCTTTGACTCTTGAAGGAATTTTCCTGAAAATGGTGTGCTTCTTAGAGGTATCAATTCTTCTTTTATAGCTCTCATTGTCAAATGTGATAATCCTCAAAGTTTAGGCCAATTTAGACCTATTTTATTGATAAGGTTGTATGTACAAAATTTTGGTAAAATTATTAGCTAATAGAATGAGAAAGGTATTAGAAAAGGTGATTGATAATTGTTAAAGTATTTTTCTTGATGGGAGACAACTTTTACATAGTGTACTTGTACCTAATGAGGTGGTGGAAGATGTCAAAAGAAGGAAAAGGTCTAAAAAAATAATTACACGTATTTTCATAAACAAATTATTAAGAGTTTTAATTAGATTAATATAAATTTAGTCATTTTGTTGAAAAGTGTGATGTAGCAAGGGTAGATAGTTATACTCATCTTGCATACTTATTTCCAAACAACAATTAAACTTGAATTTTTTAAGATTTGAGATATAGAACTTATGTACCCACCATTTCACTTATAGTTTGTTTTAAGTATCTAAGTTTCATCAACAACAATTCATCCCATATATACTAAAAAGGTCAAAAAAGCCTTTTGGAAAGCAATTTCATCACTTTGACATGCCATTTAAAGTTAAAAATATAAGAATGAATACTTGAAAAGATATCCCATCAACTCAGACTCCTCCTAGGTCAGTTTAGTGGATTGAAGTCAAAATCTTTCCAAAATAACACAACTAACTCCTTTTAATATATATAGAGAGAGAGAGGGTGAATAGTTTCCAAACACCAAAATCACATCACACACCATCATCTCATCAATAATTCATTTACATCTCAATGATAGTACATTTACCTCATCAAAACATAATTATTGCAACAAAGACAATCACCTTAACATAATATAAACACCTAAAAAACGTAATTACCGTATAAATAAACATTATTTGCATAAAATATTTTAAAAATCACTTAAATAATAAAAAGTAGAACCATTATTTTTAAAATTGGTCTAATTAGTTTAACCGAGAATCGATTTGAGGACTGACGTGCTAACTGCAACAAAATTGAAGCAATTTAGAATCAATGGTAAGTGGTTGAACTAGTCAAGAACAAGTGAGAATTGATAAAAAAAAAAATGGTACATCAAACCTTTTTGAACTAGCCTTTTTATTTTTTATATTTATCTAATCTTTAATTAATTTTTTATATTTTTCCAATTTAACAAATAATATTTTAAAAATAAATAAAAGTACATATTTTAAAAAAATAGAACCATTATTTTGAAAATAAAAAATAAAATAATACCGAAAAGTAGTTCAATCTACCGTGGCATAATAATAATGAAATAAAACTCTGAGAAAGTAAACGACGTAATCACCTAACGCCGTTACATGCAACGGCAACCCTAAGAAAAGGCAAAGTCAGTGACGCAGCCCCTCGAACGCCGCCGCTCCCATTCCTCTTCTTCTCTTCCTTTCTCTTCACTCCTTAGTCCATATAGTCCTTCCTTCCTCTCCTTCTCTCTCTAGAAATTCCATTTCAAAGAGATGCTCCTATCTGCATCTTGCTCCCGTTAATGTAATCGCTCTCTCATATTCTCTCCCTCTCTCTTTCTCTTCGAAACATTCATTATATATATGGCATCAATTTTTTATTATTTCTTCTAATTAATACATTATTTGTTGTTAGTGTTATTGCAATTTGGTGTTTTTTGAGCTTTGAATGTGAATTCTTGTTTTTATATTTACGGTATTATTTTGTTTAATTAATGCAATATTTGTTTTTATATTTTTTTAGTTTTGACTGTGAATTATTAATTTATATATATAATTTAAATATTGTATTATTTTTATTATTTAATATAATTAATGCGATAATTGTTGTAACCGTTATGGGAATTTGGTGTTTTTTGAGTTTTGACTGTGAATTCAAGGTTTTCTGCATTGATTTCGGATCGTTCTGACTTTTTGAGTGTGTGGGAGTGAGTGTTGAGCTGTTGTTTTTTCTATATTTGGGGTGTTTGATTGGATCGTATACGGAACTCTATTTTATTTTATTGTTTTTTAATTGTTTATGTTTGGTTCATGCTGTTTTGTGTTCTTAGGGGAGTTTTCTTTTTCTGGTGATTTGAGGTTGGTAACACCATTAAGTAAGGTGAGTGTGGTGTTACGTAGACACTGTTATGTTATGTCTGTGCTGAATGAACTCTTTTGTATGGTGTTAATTCCACTACTAATGCTATGTTTGATTTTGATTGCTTTTATAGTTATTTTATAAGTTAGAGTCGGTTTGGCTTAAGATTTGGATGAAACATTTGGTATGAGTTTCTTTTTTACAGATTTTGATGACAAAATACAGGGTTTCCTTTTGCCGGAGTTTTCACCAGATTTTTTGCTGGAGTTTTTGCCATTATATACAGATTACAGAAAAATAACATATTTCAGAAAAAGGAAGTTATGAGGATTTTGGATCATTAGATGAACTATTTACTAATATCTCTGCAATTATTTTCCTCGACTTTTTTGTCCATATCTTTTGTTACTGTGCTCTTTTTTATTTTATCTTGACTTTCTGTCCAGTATTTCAATTTGGAATTATGTTTTACTCAAAGCAAGAACACTGGTTGAGTGACGATTGTGATTTCCTTTTTTTTCGGATTATTTGTTTGACTGTCACCTTATGGATCATTGCAATTGGTGATACAGTTTTTTCTTCTGTTGTTATAGGGATAGAGCTGTGTTCTCCAGTCCTGGTTGATGAGGGTGCTATTGGTGTGGTTTTGTTGATGTAAGAAGCTGAATATTGTTGTCTACATCAGAATGGGTGCTGTTTGTTGTGTTGCTGCCAAAGATAAAACCATACAAAGTGCATCACCCAGTGAAATCTTGCATCGGAATATTCGACATTCTCCGACATGGAACTTCCGGTGGGATCATCGAGGGCGTGTGGCTGGTGAAGATACTGCTGTAACTTGGTTTTCTAACGATATTAGTGGGAATAATGGATTGGAGAATAAAAATGAATCCTCATATGTATCAGAGGATGGAGGCCCGTTGCAGAATTATCAAATTGAAAGGAATAGATTGCAAAAATCTCCAATCTCTGAAGGAACTGCTAGAAATGTGATAAATTCATCTTCTGGTAATTTTCATCAAATCAACTCTCTGGTTTTAATCATAATTCATGCACCCACTTGAGTTGGAGTTTTTATTAGTCATTTCATTCTCTCACCATTTATTATTTGATGAGGTAAATGGGAACCCTATTAAATAGAAGGTAGCTTAATCACACAAATCCCAAGTCTATGTGGAAGATAAAAAATAGTCATTGCTGTACATTAAAGTTGAAAACATGGTGATGTATTCTCACTTATGTTTCTTTCTCATAAACTGCCAGACACAAGAAAATATTGAGAATTAACACTAAATATGGTTAAAATGTTAATTCCATAAACAGAACAGATTTAGCTTTTTATACCATACCATCACACAAACAAATGTAGAGGATTTAGATTAACCATTTTTGACATGATAGGACAATAAAATAAAATAAAATAAATGAACAGTTAGTAGTAGGAAACTTCACAGCATAAATCAATGTTGGTTATACGACTGTTACTATGCACAAAACAAAGCAAAAATGATTGGAAAATGAAGATGGTGAGTTGTAAAGCATCATTCAATTTATTTAGAAATGGAGAACTTTTAATTTGGGTTGTTGGCGTGTGACAGTTTCTCAGTTAGTAGAAGAAGCATATACTGAAACATGCTTGAGAACAATTTAAATTCAGCTTGTGTGATTAGGATACCAGTTTTTGAGAGTCTGTACTATATAAGTTAGATTGTCCTTTTTCCTTTTTCAGAGACAGGTGTTGTAGGTGACAGTTAGCAGAAGAGCATAAAATGAAATATGAATGAGAGCAATATATTTTTTTTTTATGAACTGAATGAGAGCAATTTAGTTTCATGCATTGTGATTAAGTTATCAGATTTTCTTAGACAGACTTAATTTCATGTGGGATGGTCTTTCTTGTTGCCAAAAGGATGTGTTGCACACTTGATATGGCCGAGGATGAAAAGCATAGACTTATCTCTTTGTTCGAATAGATTATGATTTTTTTGACTGATTGTTGATGTTTGATAATCTAATACATGTGTTTGTGTAAATTGTGCACAAATGGATAGGTTAATAAATTTCTATCTTGTTCATCACAGTCCACTGTCCAGTACATGGTTAACATAATGGAACAGAAAATTTTGTAAGCCACGATCATGAAAAATTCCCTCTTACACAGCCGTGGATTAAGAAAATATTCTGTAGTGGAACCTTTTTTGAAATAAAAATAAAAAGCTTGTGGACACTTGTGTCTACATGAGGCTAGGCTATAACTATGTACTGTTAAGATGGTTTATTTGGGTTGCTCCTGCCCTAAAAAATATGTTGTAACCCTGTTTTAATTAGTCCATTGGTAAATTATTATTTGCTCAACTGGATGATTTATAGATCTGACATGTTTGGTTATGTTTATCTCAGATCAAACTATTTCAAGGAATGTCTCCATAAAGGTGAGCATAGAACAGGTGAGGTTGTAATAATAAAGGAATCTGTTGTTACTTTATGTTTTTATTAGTAGTTTATATCTGGTTTCTTTGACACACTTCCTACTTGTGAATCACTCTGTAGGTGAAGGAATTGGCTGAATCATCAACTTTATCATGTCCATATCCCGCAAAACTTCCACATTCATTGCCTTCTACTTCTTTGTCAGTATCTCCTCTGCAATCCCAAAGTCACCCACTTCCATCCAGCTCAACACCATCAAGGTGGCCCTGCCATTCCCCAGGACTGCAATTATCACGGCAAGTTTCTGATAGCCTAATATTGGGATTTAAGACACCTAGCAACTTTTATGTATCTGAAGAGAGGCCAGTGTTTCCTTCATGGAGCAATGAATCTGGTACACATTCCCAGGGTGGATCTTCGGATAATTGGTTTAGGCCTGGCTTTTCTGAGCTGACAAACACTTCCCTAAAAGAAAGTTGGTCATTTGACAGTGAGTCGTTTGGTTTTAATTGTGAAAGGCCGGTTAGATCCAGTAGTCGGTTTTCAAATTCTCCAGTTGATTTGCAAACATGTGGTGTTTGCTCAAAACTTTTAACTGAGAAATCTTCTTGGGGAACCCAAAAGATAATTGCAAGTAATGACCTTTCTGTAGTTTCTGTCCTTATCTGTGGACACGTTTATCATGCTGAATGCTTGGAGAGTTTGACATCTGAAGTCAACAAGTATGATCCATCTTGCCCAGTTTGCACTTTTGGTGAGAAATATACACTTAAGTTGTCTGAAAAAGCTCTGAAAGCTGAAATGGATTTGAAAGCTAAAAATAAGAAATCAAGTGATATTGATGATTCTGTTTTATACGAACATTTTAGAGAAAAAGGGCATCATGGTAAAGGTCCTAGAATCAATTCTTGTTCCAGTGGGAGAAAATCTAATGGGAAACCTTTTCTGAGGAGGCACTTCTCATTTGGCTCAAGGAGTACCAAATCCATGCTGGATAATCAGCCAACCCGGAAGAAGGGCTTCTTTTGGGCAAAATCTCACAAGGAATAAGCTTCTTTGAGGTAGTTGACTGGTAAGGTCCATTTTCTTCATTCTCCAGTAATCCAGTTTATCAATAGCATTCGTCTTCATTGGTTTCTAATTCTAATTGATTTATATTTAAAACTCAGACTTTCTTCTATTAATTTGTCCTACGTGGGAAAAGTAGGAGTATGTGATTCAAGAATGGTTTGGCTCCAATTTATATCTACAAGTTTTATCTTTTCACCCTTTATATTGGATGTGCGATTTTGCATAGGATGAGAAACTTTACCTCTTTCATTTTAGTTATTTTATGTCGGACTAGCATAGGTTAGAGAAAGATGTCAATACTGTATATTTAGTTTCATACTTTTTGTATATGTTACAAAACAATTTAAATTATGTTAAAAACATTTTTCAATATTCTTTTCTATGATTTTATTTATTTATATGAAAATATTTATATATTTTCTCCTGATTTTATTTATATGTATAAATATGTATATTTATATTACATTTTTTTTCACATATATGTATTACCAAACCATGTTCCCTTTGCTGGTTATATTGCTGATTTGGTTTTCGAAATGGTTTACATCCAGATTTGTTTGGATTTGATTTCTTGGTACAATGCAACAAAATTTAACTCCAAATTTCAAATGTTTGAAAAATTGAGCCGTTATTTTGGACTTAATTTTCGTTTGTTTTTCCTTCTTTAAAGCAGGTTCCGTTGTTGAACTTCTCTGCAACCTCAGATAAAATGACTGAGGAAAGGGCAAGATGTCATCAAGCTTTGATTTATGATCTGTATACACTGGTACATGATTTCTAAAGGTTTAGAAGCTGGAATTACTCTGTAAAGAAGAGAAGTGAAAAGATACAGAAGATGAATATAGGAAGACAAAGATAGTCTTTAGAGACCAAGGGTTTTGTTATTTTGTACAGATTGATTTAGTTTATTGCATTTGGATATAATTCATTCATATATCCAAAAGATGTTCTGTTGTCCCTTGTTCTACAGATATGTAATGTAGTATAAGTGCCATAAGCCCTAGGGAGTTTCTGGTGTTGGGCTATGGTCTTCACAGATTGTTAGGCAATACCAATAGTTTGATTGACACAAATTTGTTGATAAGCAATGATAAATGAACATCTATCACTTAAAACATTCTATTAATGTCTATCATTTCTTTCTACTTGATTCTTCTTTTTAGTATATCAGATTACTTATGCTTATTACATCTGTTTAGACTGGTTGGGATGTATTAATTTATGTCCATGTCTAGCTCAAGATTTTGATATGGTCAATTTTGGTGAGAACTCATCCCGATCTGATCAAGACTCGATAACATCTCATCTCATCATTTCTCTATATTTTTATCTCAACATTTGTTATACACCCATCATTTTTCATAGTTGTTTTTTTAGTGAAAAAAATAGTTTAACAAGAACCTTATGTCAAATCAATGCTTTTGCCTTTCTGGTCGTGTTGGTAGCAAGATTAAATAATAAGCTTTTATAAACATGGTTGCACGCATCCCCTTTTTGTTGCTTGTTGACTGCACGTTGAATCACATCACAAAAAATCTTAAAAAGTAAAAAAATACACGTACACTCATGTTACTCGTGATTATAAAGACTTGCGTGTACGTTTCAATTAGTGTTTTGTTTATCAGAATGTTAATCAGTATTTTAAGGATATTTTATAAAAAAAATTTGTTCTTTTATAAAAAAAAAAGTTAATATTTTTTTAAAAATTTTAACCCATACCTTAAGAATATTAGCTAATAATTTATAATCTCCATTAACTTCTGTTAATATGCCCTCATGAATCATGACTTGACATCACTTAGAGATAGCATTTATTAATAAATCCTCCTTACTAATAATTATTGGGCCATATAAAATGAATATGTTGACTCACACGAAGATGATTCATCGTATCTTTTACGTATAGAATTTTAAAGTCTGACTTGCTATCACATGGTAAGAGTCATTCATTAAATAGCCATAGTTACATGATTTTACATCGAGGAAGGAGGGCAACAAAATTCATTTTTCTTTTCAACTTCCCTCCTTTCCTAATAAATAGATGTTTAAGATTAGTATACAATCATTAAAAAAATATTAATTGATATATTTTTATATTAAAATACTCATTAATTGATATATTTTGTGGGTACACAGTAAGTAAAAAAATATTTAATTACATACAAGTATGAGTATTTATTAATATATTAATAATTTGTGTGACCTTATAGGTGATTTAGATGATCAAATTTAGAAAATTAATCTTCATGAAAGTTATATCCCTGAATGTTAGCTAGCAATAACTTTGATCTCACTAAAAAATATTGTGTATAATGCTAAAAATGATCAAATTTGTGAACAAATATTAAGTTGTCGATAATAAGTAAAAGTTTAATATAGATTGTAATTTTAGGCATAATATGCTTCAAATTAGGTTTTGGGGTAAACATAAAAGTTGTAGATAATCTTCTTAGCTTTCAAAGAGACAAAAATCAACTTCATTGAGTCAATATAACTTTAATTATCATGTTTATATGTCATTAAGGTCAAAGAAACATAATAGGAAATGAAGAAGTTAGTAACCCAAAACTTTTGAGATGTTTTGATAATCTTAAACATGAAGTGAAAAGTTGTTATGATGGTAGAGTGATGCATATTTATAATGATTTGATTGGTCTATGATCTTATTGTTGAGAATATTATATTAATGATGAAATAATTATTTTTTTGGTGAATTGATGATGAGATAATTATGTTAATTGATGAATGTCTTGAGTTGTGTTGGCTGATTTCTTGATGAAGATATGAATATTGTTTGATGAGGTGAATATGTTAATGTTGATAAGATGATGATAATGGATCATAATCTTGCCTTATAACCATCCATATGTGTTGGAAGGATTAGTTGTGATCTTTTTAGGAAGGTTTTAACTCCGCCTCTCTAAAGCGACTTGAGGTCTCACCTAGTGAGATATCTCACTATATTTCCAAGTATCACCTGTATGTTTTAACTTTGAATGACGTGTTGGAGTGTTGAGAATTACTTCTCATGAGGTTTAGTGATTCTTTTAGTACATATGAGATAGATTTTTGTTGATGGTGAAACTTGGATCCTTGAGATATCAAAGCCTCAAGGAATCTAAGTGTAGTTGTAGGTTGTGAGTAGGCACATACGTTGTGGGTGTTTGATGGGCCCTCAACCTAGTGTTGGATGTTTTCGTGGTGACAAACACCAAAGGGGCTTATAAAATATATGAGTAGACGAACTTGTAGAGAGATTAAGGTTAATGCATACTTTACCGAGGTAAGCCACTATTCACATTCATATTTTTTATTAAACCACAAATCCTCGAGATTGAATCCGAGTCTTCGTTAATGGTAAAAAAAGTGACTATGTTAAGGGATGCACTTGTGTTAATTGTTCATGTGGAGAAAATCTTCATGGAATCAAGTTTGTCTTTGATGTCAATGATTTATGGATTGAAGATGAAGTTGATTTTGATGGTTGAATCATGATATTAATGATTCATGGACTGATGATGACAATGATGTATAATAATTGAATCTTGATATGATAATTGATGAACTGATAATTATTATGAGATGTTTTGTTATGTGAATTCTAAGAATTATGCTTTATATATAATTTTCAAATGTTATGTTTTATACATGATGATATTTGATTATGTTTTAATTATTAAATTTTATGTTATTTCAATATACTTATTTTTTATAACTTTATTCTTGTGTGTGACACACATGATTGCGTATGTGATAACTCGAACTTCATGTTTGTAGAAGCTGATTGTGTGTGTTTCATATATTTATCCATTATAGTAAAATATGTCATATATTTATATCTGCATTTAATAACATGATAACATTTGATATTTTTATTTTTAAATTGAAAATTAATAGTTTAATGTTAATATTTTTAAAAATGACAACACAAGTTGATTTTAATGGAACCAATTTTTCAATGCATTTTATGACACTCCTCCATTTCTCTTTCTTTCTTTCACCTGTTCACCTAAAATATTGGGTGAATGAGTATATTGAAAATTTTATCACGTATCATTAAATTAACTAATAAAAAAAATTTAATTTAAAAGAGATTTTATTTAATAAAATAAAAATGTTTAAATTAAAAATTAAATTGAAACCAAAAATTTATATAAGTGACAAAAAATTACATTAATATTTTAGCCAAACAGAATAATATGTTACGAAATATGTTCATACCGACATGTGTTTATAATTCAGACGAATTTGAAAAATAACTTTTAAAATATAGTATTATATGTTCTTAATTCAGCAAAAACGTCATAAATCACCTCATTATTGGCCGAACGAGGTGACACATGGCTTGAATTCTCTCACACAGTTACAAGTGTCAATAAGTCTCTCTATGCATTATTCTTAAGGCACGTGTATAGCTGCATGCAAGTCTCCGGCCACCGCCCAGGGAAGACTTAATTAGGTATATTTCTTAATGAAAGAGAATTAAATTAAACTGGTCCAACATGCTATATATATATATATATATAATAAGGTCATGCAATAATATAACTTAACCTAAGTTTGAAGATGGCACAAGTTGAACTTCGTGACGAGCATGGGAACCCAGTTGAACTAACAGATGCATATGGGAATCCGGTTTGGTTAACGGACGAGAAAGGCAACCCGGTGCACCTCACGGCTGTGGCAACCAATGCACACAAATCTATGCTTCAGAATGACACCCCACAAGAGCTTCCTCACTCCAAGAGTTCAAGCTCGGTATGTATCCTCATTGTTACTTAATTAATTATTCTTTTCATTAATTATAACACTTTTAGTCACTATTTATTAGAGACATAATATCAGTACAAGTTGTAAAGTATTTTTTTTTTGAATATTTAATGCACTTATATCTAAGTTTTTAATTTAAAATTATTAATTAACTTTAATAATCTTAATTACCCCAATTGGTGGACATGTTTCTACTAATTTTGTTTCATCTATATATCAACACTAGGGGCGTTTGTGTTTGATTTTTCTAAAAAGTGAAGTCTTTGATTTTCCCAATTATTTATCATGCAAGTGTGATTCAAAACTTAAATATGATTTCTCTAAAAGAAACTTAAAAATGATGTAATCCAATCTAAAGTTTCAAATTTAGTTTACCTCAACATTTTTTTTCTATTCAATAAAAAAATACTTTTGTTTAGTTTTATATTTATTCAGTTTCGGTGTCTTAGGTTTTAAAATTTTTCACAAGTTAAGAAATTTAATACTGCGTCATGTATATTAAATGTTTTTTTAACATCGTATAATATGATTTATATTTTATATTTCTAATAAATCATTACAACATTTAAAAATAGCTAAAGAAGATATAATTAAAAGATAGTGTTATCATCAATTTTTAATATGAAATGAATTATCTGGTTAACATATTTGATTAACTTATAAAGTAATTAATTTATTAAATTCAAATGTTTCGACAAAAAAATTTATTTCTCAAACTTATAGTTATTTAGATATAAGAGCCTTAAAAAATGCACACGATTTGCTTTACTATGTTCTTTTCTAGTCTAAACGCCACAATTGCATTATACATATACACAAAATAGAATTTAACAGTATGTAGCTTAAATGATGTATATATCTTACTCGGTTTTGGTTCAATTGATATATAGTCTGAGGATGAAGGGCATGGAGAGAGGATCAGGAAGGGACTGAAGGATAACATAGAAGAAAAGTTACCAGCTGGAGAAGGAGTAGTGAAGGAGAATAAACACACCACAATTGCTGCTTCTACTTCTACAACAGATACTAGTGATGCTAATCACCACCCAACCACTGAGCATGAGAAGAAGAGTATCATAGACAAGATTAAAGAAAAATTCCAATAAATCAGCAGTGAATATTAATATATATTCACGAATTGAAGCTTTGTTTATTTGTTATGTTTTTTTGTATGTCATGGCATAGTTGGTTTTTGAGAGTTTCGAGCATGTATATATATATCAATAAGAGAAACGTTATTCTCACAAAATTTTCAAGAAACACCTTTCTCAATAGAGTAAAAAGAAAGAAATGTAAGATATATGAGTTTAATTTCGCTGTATGATCAATAAGAATTTTATACTGATATATAATAAAAAAATATCTGTTATTATAAATCTTAAGATAGTTATGATATAAATTTATCATAGTTATTTTCGTAATTGAACAACTCTAAAAACTGTAGATTATCAATGAAAATATTAATTTATTTAGAAAGATATATAAAGAGAAAAAAAAAACTTACTAGAAAGGAAGTATTGTTGGAATAGTATTATCTTATAATTGTAATCAATATTAATTTTTGTTGTTAGAATACATGCATACATCACTATGTCATTATATATATATATATATATATATATATATATATATATATATATATATATATATATATATATATATATATATATATATATAGGATCTTCTCCAAGAAAAACTCTCAGCATTAAATCCAATTAACTATAGATCTCCAACAAAATTTCCGGCATAAAAGCCGATTAATGTTATGAATTTTGTGTCAAAATCTCCATATTATTCGCCATAAAAATTTCATCAAAATTAATTGAAATCGGTAACGGATTTTGGCAATGAATTTTGCTTCCTCATCATTTTTTTTAAACGGATTAGAATCAAATTAATTCCTGTTTCAATTTCATTTATTCAGAATACTATATTATGAAGTTTTTATTCAAGTTCATCATTGGTTTTCTAGCTATACGTTTCAAAGTAACCTATCATTGCTTTGATTTGCGTTAAATGGTTTGTCAAATCTGTCAAACAGTTTACAAATCATGATTAACCCGTACATATTAAAATCAAATATAAATACTAAAATTAAAAACTTTGTAGTTCATATAGTAAATCAAAATGACTTATTTTACATGTAAAAAATATATTTAAATCTTTGAAAAATGTAATGTAGATATTATTTTAATAAACAGATTTTTAATATTGGTTGTAGTTAAAATTGATCTAGAAAATGATTCTGTACATTGGTTATACTTTAGTGAGAATGTATTAATGTAAAAAGAAAATTTTTCTTTGTCAAGTTAGTCAAATTAGTTATAAAATGTTAGAGGTTTTATATTGATTCTGGAGCTGATATAGAAATAATCTACTTTGGTATATATTTATTGACTCTGCGGTATTTCTCCTAAAATTGATTTAGAAAGAAAAAAATTATTGATGTAATTTTTTTTTCTATAGTAGTACACACTAATGCTCCAGGGCACAAAAAAGATGGAGAGAGAGGTAACATATTTTTACATCAGGAGATTAGTCTCATGATTTTTTGCTATGAAAATATTTTGTTTCCAGCTAAAAAAATGTCTACTATTAAATAAGCTATGAACAAATGTGAAATTTGATATATATAATGATGGTGTTTGATTTAATTTAAGAGTAGTTAGTGGTACATTAATCACTTATAATTTTATACATCTTATAAAAATCTTTTATTTTTTATTTCTCTTTTTTTATCACATTATAAATCTGCTTATATTTTTTTCTTCTCTGGGTGTTGAATAACATGCATATTGGATATGCAACAAACATTTTCCTTAATTTAACTAACCCCGGATACTAAAAACAGGCTTTTCTATTACTGTTATTATAATTGTTGATGATGATGTACCAAATGACAATAGAGAAGTTTAGTTATCTTTGTGAATACCTATGGCATTGAGAATCAGAACATGCTCCAAAATTTAGTGCAACAATCGTTGACTAGTTCAAACCAACCGTTTGTTTTGTTCTGCTTTGGCAAACGCTAAATAAAGACAAAACAACATGCAACGTACGAGAATTGTCCAAAGCCACAATGCTCCCTCCACATTCTGTGGCTGATTATAGGTAACTCAAAGTGTCATCCCTTCAAAGATTGAAGCTGTTAGAGAGAGAGAAATCCCTTATAGGGATCCAAGGACACCCCATTTCAGGCTTTTCTTTGTTACTACTCTTTCATTCTAAATTAAATTGAAAACTCCTCCTCATCCTCACCCCCAGGAGGTATGGGGAAGATAGAAAAAAACAAAAACACCTTATTGACATCACCTTTTCTATCATCCTTCAAGTCATCATCATCATCATCTTCTTCTTCTTCTTCTTTGATGATGGCTACCCTCCTGGTCATTCTCTTGGCCTTGTTTTCTCCTTCACTAGGCCTTCCCTTAGCATCTTTCCAACCAAAAGACAATTTCCTCATTGATTGTGGTGCTGAAAACACAGTGACTCTCCCTGATGGAAGACAATTCAAATCAGACCCTCAAGCCAGATCCTTCTTGCAAGCCAATGATGAGTACAAAGTCTCAGCAAATGATGTGAATTTCCCTTCACCTATATACTCAAATGCAAGGATCTTCATTCAGGAAGCTAAGTACTCCTTCCATTTGGTTCAACCGGGTTTCCATTGGATTCGGCTTTATTTCTACCCCATCAAGAACAACATCTTTGATCTCCAGAAGGCAAGTTTTTCTGTCTACACAGATACCTATGTGCTACTCCACAGCTTCAATGTCAACAATACTGACAAGCCAATCTTCAAGGAGTACCTCATCAATGCAACCGAGCCTCAATTCACCATGTCCTTCATTCCCCTCAAGAACTCAGCTGCATTCATCAATGCCATTGAGGTTGTCTCAGCTCCTGATAACCTGATCTTCGACACCGGGGCCGGCCTTTTCCCCGTTGGCGAGTTCAGTGGCCTCACAACTTACGGCTTCCAGCCTGTTTACAGGGTCAACAATGGAGGGCCTCTCATCACCTCATCAAATGACACCCTTGGAAGGACTTGGGAAACTGATGAACCTTACCTCACAAACAAGAACTTGGCCAAGAGTGCTTCGGTGGCCACCTCCGCGGTTAAGTTCCCACAAGACAATCCTTCAATTTCTCCCATGATTGCACCACAAACTGTGTATGCCTCTGCCACTGAGATGGGTGATGCTGGTGTGAATCAGCCAAATTTCAATGTGTCATGGAAATTTGATGTGGACACCTCTTTTAGCTACCTTGTTAGGCTTCACTTCTGTGACATTGTTAGCAAAGGGCTCAATGAACTCTACTTTAATGTTTATGTTAATGGGAAAGTGGCAATCAATAACTTGGATTTATCAGCCATCACTGGTGCCTTGTCAACCCCATATTACAAAGACATTGTGGTGAATGCAACATTGATGTCTGAGGGGCTAACAGTTCAGGTTGGTCCAGCAAATGCTGATGGTGGAAATGCCAATGCCATTGTGAATGGCATAGAGGTCTTGAAGATGAGCAGCTCTGTGAACAGTTTGGATGGAGAATTTGGTGTTGATGGAAGAAGTGTTAATGGTTCTAACCGCGGCACGGTGGCAGCCGTTGGATTTGCCATGATGTTTGGAGCCTTTGTGGGTCTTGGTGCTATGGTGATCAAGTGGCACAAGAGGCCTCAGGACTGGCAAAAGAGGAACAGCTTCTCCTCATGGTTGCTTCCTCTGCACGCTGGTGACACAAGCTTCATGAGCAAGAACTCAATGGGAAAGAGCAACTTCTTCTCCTCGTCGATGGGATTAGGCCGGTACTTCTCCTTCGCGGAACTTCAGGAAGCAACCAAGAACTTTGACTCCAAGAACATCATTGGTGTTGGTGGATTTGGCAATGTGTATTTGGGTGTGATTGATGAGGGGACTCAAGTGGCAGTCAAGAGAGGAAACCCTCAATCAGAACAAGGCATCACAGAGTTCCAAACTGAAATTCAAATGCTGTCTAAGCTCAGGCACAGGCACTTGGTGTCCTTGATTGGATACTGTGATGAGAATGATGAGATGATCCTGGTTTATGAGTACATGCCTAATGGCCACTTCAGAGACCATCTTTATGGAAAGAACTTACCTGCTCTCTCATGGAAGCAAAGACTAGATATCTGTATTGGATCAGCTCGCGGTCTTCACTACCTTCACACCGGCACAGCTCAAGGCATCATTCACCGCGATGTCAAGACCACCAACATCTTGCTTGATGAGAATTTCACAGCCAAGGTTTCTGATTTTGGTCTTTCAAAGGATGCACCAATGGGGCAGGGTCATGTTAGCACTGCTGTGAAGGGTAGCTTTGGTTACCTTGACCCTGAGTACTTCAGGAGGCAGCAACTGACTGAAAAGTCTGATGTGTACTCATTTGGGGTGGTTCTGCTTGAGGCACTCTGTGCAAGACCAGCCATCAACCCTCAGTTGCCCCGCGAACAAGTAAACTTGGCTGATTGGGCGATGCAATGGAAGAGGAAGGGCCTTCTTGACAAGATCATTGACCCTCTCCTAGTTGGTTGCATCAATCCTGAATCCATGAAGAAGTTTGCTGAGGCTGCTGAGAAGTGTTTGGCAGATCATGGTGTGGATAGGCCTTCAATGGGAGATGTTTTGTGGAACTTGGAGTATGCTTTGCAGCTTCAAGAGGCCTTCACACAAGGAAAGGCTGAGGATGAGACTAAGTCATCATCAGCAGTCCCTACTGCAGCTGTTCCTACTTCACCTGCCCCACCAACACCTCCCATTTCTTCTGATGACCGCCCGGCTCCGGCTGCGCCTGCTCGTCCGGAAGTGAATAATAATACTTCATCGGATGTGCATTCCATTGATGACCATTCTGGAACTGCAATGTTTGCTCAGTTTAGCAATCTCAATGGCAGGTGAAGGCCTAATTTGGTTTCATGAATGGAGCAACCATCACCTGGACAGCTACAAATTTGATCATGTCTAGGAAGATGTTATAGTAGCTTTCTGAAGGCTTGGACCAAAAATTTCCTGTGTAATGGTGTGATACTGTATGCTGTTTCTCTTCTAGATACTCTTGTCTTTCTGTATTGTGTTGGGGTACTATTTTGCATGATAGCAAAAAGAAAAGGTGTCAAAATATGTAATGTGATTAAGTTGTTGGTTTGTAAGTATACATGCATTCAACAGTACCATTAATCACATATGGTATTATATTAATGAATTGTTGTATATTGTTATGTAATTTTTAGGGGGGGTAATTGTAGAAGCAAGTTCAAAGAAACTGACTACCGCCAGGTAGTGAATTTGACTTGTAATCGACCAATATATTAGCAAGTGTTTTCTTGTCCTCTTAAAAAAAAATTCCCTTCTCTTTTTCTCATTTGGCTACCTGAGATTTTTAATGTCATAGTGCCTCCTGCAGGAGACTGAAAAAAAAAATTCACCAGGGATGCATATGAACCAGATTGAACTCAATGTTCACTGACGCATTTAAAAACTAAAACTAGCATTTTTAGTCTTGTTTTGTTAATGTGAAAGGCAAGATTGTTAAATTAACCAATCGTCCTTTTATAATTTTCATATCTTAAAAGTGAAAATGCAGGGTTTTTTTTTTTATGAAAGCATCCCTTAGAAACATCAAACCAGTGGTGAAAGTCAGAAACTCTTCTTGAATAAATAAATCCCTAATAAACAAGTAATGATGATAAAACAGTGTCATCCCTAAAACATTTTCTATAAAAAAAAATAAACAAGTAAATAAATAGCCCAAAGACAACATAATAACTGAATCTGGCAATAAAAATAGAACTATATTTTCCTACCTTGTAATGATCCAAATGGAGATAATATGTTTCTACTCCCCCAACTCTGCATATTTAACACATTTAGCTTCAACAAGATATGTTCTCATAAGATTATTCTGATATTGAATTCAATCAGGCTTCGCTTGCAACAAATTATATGACCAGTGTTGCAGTGTTTTATGTAGTTAAACTATTTTACAAATGATAAATGCAAGTCCTTCTTTGTTTTAAACTAATTCTGAATCTCTGATAGTTGATCCGCTAAATATTTTGACTCAAAAGAGGAGGGTCATATGACAACTACTGTTATTTGTTATGTAAATTTATTGTCATTGTCAAAATTATGATGATATGAAGCATAATCTCTAAGAAGAAATGACTTCTTTTTTTTTATCTAGTCTCACTACTAAATGAGCAGAACCAACAATTATTTCATCAAACCTCGAAGTACATCGATTTTCTTTGTTAGAAAACCCGTTAGTGGAGGACCATCCAAATCATTATCCATAAAGTTATGCTTAAATTACTATATTGGTTGACGAACTTTTTTGAAAAATCAAATAGGTCACTGTAGTTTAAATTTTATAATTGATATTTTGTGTGTGTATAATGACAGTGACATGAATAGAACCTAAATATTTATGTATCTACCTAATATTCCTTTACTACCAGGCCGACCATAATGGGCTATAATTTTATCAAAACATTTTTTGGGTGTTGCTAGGTGCACCTAGCATTATTGCTGGTGCACCAGCACTTAAGGTGAAATGACGAAAATACCCTTGATCCGTAAGCCATTTAAGTTGATCTATAAAAGCCTTACAGATCAAGTTGATTCGTAAGACTTCTACGGATCAAGTTGATCCGTATTGTTCCGTAAAAGACTTACGAATCAAGTTGGTTCGTATCAACCTTACGAATTAACTTGATCTGTACGATTTATGGACCACCCTCACACATCCATCACAAATACAAAAAAAACGTACGGACAATTTTGATATTTTAATAAAATGCTGGGTGCACCAGCAATAATGCTGGGTGCACCTAGCAACACCCACATTTTTTTAGGTCCCTCAGACCACCTATATTTAGTGTCTTATGGATCCATAAAATTTTAAAAAAGAAACATTTATAAGAGTCATCACAAATTTGAACCTAATAGAACCCAAAAAGTATACACGTTAAAGGAGATGGAGAGGTTGTTATCAAATTACTAAAATGAGGATTGGAGAGATAAATGGGCACAGGTTTACAAAATTTCCCTCCTATAAATAGTAGCATATTGAATGATTGATGAGAGGAAGTGTAAATAAGGATGTTAAGGACCACTCTATTATACCATTAACGGTAAGTGAAGATTTCAGAGGTTCAAAATCCATAATTATAAGATCCAAAATCATGTCATTCTTTGCTCGGCTGCTACCTCTCTCTCTCTCTCTCTCTCTCTCTCTCTCTCTCTCTCACACACACACACACACACACACACACTATATCCAACATGAGTTCATTTGGGACCAACTTTCCACATAAAAGCATTCAATTAAAATCATAGCTTATTATTTAAAAAAAAAATGCTTCTTTTCTCTTTTTTATTGTGGCTGTGGCGCATCAATCCTTCCTATTCTTCTACCTTTCTCACGAATCTCACCAATATCCAGGTTTACTGTGGTGAATTAAGATCAATAAAGAAAATTGTATGACAAGGTAACTGCTCAACCTTTCTCTATCCATGCAGAATGACACCCACTTTGCATATCAAGTATTATTTTGGTTACTTTGAAAGGGGCAAAAAAATTAGTAAAGCGTTATGACTTCATGCTGTTTCAGACTTACAATTCATTTGAGCCATATTGATTGGTATACAAAGACACTTTCACATCTATGATGTCCTTGCTCCCTTAGTTCACCCTTTACCTCTGATTTCCTTACTATCAGACAGATTTGTATTGAATCTTTCACACATTGCACTCATCAAGCCACTTAATATTGCCATGTCTCAATCAAAAGGTGTCCTTCTAAGAATTCATGACAGATTCACCTGATGAAAGATAAATACATTCCAAAGCTAGAATATAGTTTTTACATGACAATCATTGAATAGGATACCAATTTGCAAAACTTCTGTTCACTAAGTAAAGTGTGAGCAAGTTAATTTGTGAGGTCAGTGATCCTCTCTGTCAGGCATCAGCGAGAATAATACATGTTGCAGTTACTGAGAAAGGCACAAGGAAGAAAAACAGTATCTATGTCAAGCAAAAGACTAACAACATTCCTAACAACTATGGCCAAAAGAATCGCCAAACCCCCCCTCCTATCAATACAAAATTAGGATGCAAGAATTCATCCTGATTTTAGTTCATCAATAGACTATGACAATCTTCTCTTTTTAACGCTGTTTAAATCCCCATCAAGCATGACAAGATCATCCTCATCGTCAATTACTTCCAATTGCTTCTGATTCTTTGCTTCAGCTGCACTATTTGAAATATCAGATTCGTCGGGAAGTTTTCGTTTCTTCAAGGTTGAAACTATAGTTATCTCATCATCCTTTTCAGATTCCACAGCTGTTATTAATGCATCAGAGGTGCTTGCACCATTTCCAACAGATTTGTCTTTGTTTTCTGCTGCTGACACTGGTTGAGTCCATCCTGAGAGAACCATCCCATCAGGTTCTTTCTCTTCATCAAACTCCTCTCTGAAAATCAGAGAAGAAACAAAGTAGTTTAAAAAAAAAATCGGATTCATGGGGATGGGAACAAAAAACTATCTTAATGCAACATGTGAGAGGGAAGATAAAGAAAAAAAAAGAAACACTATAAACTTATTAAGTTCTTCTAGCATAATAGTATTTGATTCAAGGAATTTTTTCACAGAATACAAAAAATACGAGTTGAGGAAAAACCTGTGCTTGATGTTAATATTGCAAACGAATTCCTGCTGCATATCCTCTACTGTAAGCATTGTGCCACCAGTTACTGGGGAAGGAAGCTCAGCCAGAGCCTAAAAATGCCGGGAAACAAGCTATAAATAAAATGCTATGCCCTTTTCAAACCAAAGACAACAAACATACCTTTTCAAGGTTGGCCTCATAAATAGCAATCATGTCATCCTCAACATCACCAGCTTCATAAAGCAGGTTTGAAGCACACATAATAAGAGGAAGGTTCATCCCAAGCTTTGCCTTGACAATTTTTTCGACCAAGTCTTTCAACTTTGAACGATTGGTGTTTATTTCAAGGGATAAAGGTGTCTGTTTTGCACATATATGAACATATCGAGTGTGAGCATGTTTGTAACAATGACTTTAGGCAATATATGCAACAAGGGGAGATTTGGCAGACCTCAGAACAAACATAACAAGATTTGTTAGGTTCAAATGGCTCCACTGGCATAAGCAGCATGTTTCTTGCAGGATGCTCCAGACAATATGTCATTCTATGAGATGTCCAGATAAGAATAGAAAAACATTAAAAGAAAAGTAAATTTAACGCTGACTTATAAACTACAGAGTAGTACACAAATAAAGATTCCTTAAAGAATAAATGAGCACCAAGGAAAGAACAGGAAGGATAAGACAACCTCCCAATAGAATATACAACAAATAAAAGGTAAGATAAAAAAAAAAAAAAAAAACTGGTCAGAAACAAAAGAGCTCTGCAATATAGGGACAAATTTTCCCTTAAAGATCCATGCATTTTGCTCCAGCAAAAAAACTGACAAAGAAAGCACTGCTAAGGGCTTCTTTGTTTGAGTTTTTTTTTTAAGAAAGTGCTTGCTTAAAAGCTATGTTGTAGGAAAATTATAGTAATTGTGTATTTTTTGAAAAAACACAAAAACCTTTTAAAAGCAACAAAGGTGTTGCACTTTTCTCATAATCTAAAAATAATTGCTCTGCTCTGCAAAAAAAATCTTAAAAAAAATGTTATCAAATCAACTTTCTTTTAAGCTTAAATAAAAAAGTCCCAAGTAACCTACAATTATAATTTTACTTGGTTGTAATTTACTATACTGCTTTTAACTTGACACGAATGATAATTATCAAGCATTTTTTAAAAAAAAAGTGAACAGGGTGTAAGCTCTGATTTAGCACCAGATCATGATTATACTATGAATTATGTTTTACCCTGCCAAAAATTGTCAGAGGAAAGTAGGAAGCATTTCCCCCAAGGCATCTTGGTTAAAATTTAACAATGCTTCTTAACGAAACCACTTCCTCGTCACTAAAACCAATCCAAAATAAAGAATACACAGGAGGAGAAATCACATCGTACCTATAATTTTTAATGTCATTTTTCAGCACTTTGATTGCTTCAATGACAATCAACCCAGCAATCACAGCATTTGTAGTCGCAACAGCATGCACAATATTACCAGCAATACCTTTAGCTTCAAAAAGGTTTTGGAGAGGGATGCCAAATGAAGCAGCCCTTATGTTTGCAGCTGCAGTAACAAATTCTACAGCCAACTGATCATCTTTATCAAAGCTTAGATTGCCAATCTCCTGCTCAAAGATGCATTCAAAAAATAAATAAATAAATAACACAAAAAAGAAAATTCATAATTTAGTATCCAGATGAAGATATGAAGATAATATTACAATATGATCACTACATCAAAGTAAGAATCGTAACAGACCTTTTCCCTTTTTGTAAAAAAAAGTCTAAATGCTTCAAGAAATATTCTAGAATTTTCTTTGAGACTCCAAATATCCTGTGGGTTCTTCATGCCCAAGGATGCCATGGCGGAAACTGATAATTCATCAGATTCATATTTTTTCTCCAAATTTCCATTTTGTTGAGCCGGTTCATCGGACAGGATATCCTTGCTGTATATAGGTTTTGGCCTATTACGATTTTTCCATGTCTCTTCATTAGACAAAGCTAATTCAATGTTATACCCAAAAACATGATCAAAAATTTTCCTTCCATATTGATCAATGTCTTCATCTTTCCTACGTTCAAATACATCCTCTACATTTTTGGACGAGCTGGCAGCATCACTTGATCGAACATTTAAATCATTGTCTTGATTCTTGTCCCCAAATAGCTTGGCAAAAAGTAAGTCCTTAGCCCAGACAATACAATGAACAAACTGCCATAAAATAAGGAGATGAAAGTTTAGAACTCATTAAACAAAAGACTGAAGCAAATATCAAAACTCATACATCAAATTGATGATCATTTGATAATGTGAAAGGCAAATAGCTTGAGTCTATCAACTTTATCCATTTTCCTAAAATATAACTAATATAACAGCCTTCAATATTGTGTTAAAAGGTATCTACCTAGTAGCATCCATCAAGATATAACAACGCATCATACAATATCCCATTCAATGAAAATCCAAATAATCATGAACCTACAATACCTTCGATGGGGTACTTGTGATTGTACAGACAGGATATGTCTTGGGGGCTGGTTTAGGTTGACACTCATAGCACTCTGTTCTTCCCTTGACATGCACAGTTACCTGCTTTCAATTAAAACTAAATCACAAATATGATTGAAAAACTACAACTTAATATTTAGTAATAATTAATCATGAAATCACATATTAAGTTGAAATAATGTGGAACCAGCAAATATATTGAAAGTTAGTAATAAAAAATGTCACATGCATGTTTTCTGCCACAAAAATCCGTAAACGGAGGGGTTACAGCAAAAGAAACAGCAAATATGAAATCTCAGACCTCAACCTCAAATATCCACACCAACATAAATCTATATTTTTTAAGAAGTTTATCAATTTATTTTCAGAGTGCATGGTCAGAACTGAAAATTAGGATGAAGGAGTATTCACTTAATTTTAGTGGATAATCACTGGACAGGGGACAAAATTTAAAAATTTAGCTGATAACTAAATTTAGAAGCTTGGAAACATGATTCATGAAACATGTTACTTTCCTAATCAGAAGACTCCTTATCAAGGCATGTGACATAAAATTAGATGCTAGTCACTGACAATAACCAACTTTCTATGGACAACCAGTTAATCAATAATTAAATTAAAAAAGATACACTTAATTATATAAAAATAACCATCAAACAGGAACAAGTACCATTTTAGAATCTACAGAATACTGCTCTAAAACTTTCCATTTAAAATGCATATCACTTACTAAGAAGCCAATAAATGCAATTGAATTACCTGTCCAAGGAACCCAGTAGTTCCACTTTCAACCAAAGGAACATTAGCTGCCAAGCACAAGCGATTCACATGCCGGCGTGCATCTAGATTGTCAAGTCCATTTAGAACAACATTAAATTGCTTAAAGAAGTCCACATTGAATTCAGGATCTTTGACATTTGCATGGTATGGTGTAATGTTTATGTGGGGCCTAAATTTTAACACAGCATCCCTAGCAACCTGGTTGAAGACTTCATCAGATTGATGGAAAACTGAAACCTATACCAGTAACAACAATAACCATAACAGTTAAAACTTACTTTAGCCTTTGATTGCCCAACATGGAATTGTCGAAATAAAAATTGTCTGTTCAGGTTACTGACTTCTATGGTGTCCATGTCAATCTGCACAATGGAAATAAATGAAGCATATTAATGTGTTAAAGCATATCCATAGCTTAAAACATACAGATAGTTCAAGAGATAGTTTATAAAATGGCTAGCAAGCATGCACACACGGAAGAAGAATTCATAGTAGTCGGTTGACTGATTGCTGGCAGTATGACTACCAACTCACAATCTAAATACACAAGCGGACAAGCCTTATAAAGAAATTCATGATAAATAATAAGTCACAGTCTACACAAAATCACCTTCAACCTAGGAGTGTTATCAATTGCTGATCGCAGAAAATAGTGGAAAGCCAATAATCCACCATATCATATAGGGGATGGTGCTCCGCTAGATATATCGCAGCACCTCTATTGCAGCCGCAATGGCTGCTATTAAAAAGTGCTCCACTAGATATATTAGATCAAGATACAAATATAAATATGCGACACAGATCCTTGTTCAGAACATGTATGGCACAAGGACACGGCACTCTTACAATTCCATTTAGTAGAAACTAGCAAGATACACGTTCTGGGTACAACATCCCCCAGCAGATCTGCCATTTCAATAACCTATCACCCTCAGCAATGAGTAGCAATCATCACCATCCACACCACAAACCCCGTTTAATTAAAATTCAGTTCTCAAAGATCTTATTAACCATAACTGTAGTACTAAAACTCAAGATCCCCAAATAAATCCCAAGATCCACAAGCCCCCCACGCCCCCTACGCCCACCCCACTAACAAACACCCTACTTCCATCATCACGGACTTCGATTAGCACAAAAGCAATTGAAGCCAACAGACTATAAGCACCAACATGGCTCCCCCTACAGGCTACACTCCATTCTTCCCCAGATACAGTTCATACCAAAGCATAAAAACTGCTCAAACCTCACCACAAAAAACACCATAACAAAAACATCGAAATTTCAAACCAAAACCAAAAGGGCAACGAATCAAACTACCAATTCAACCCTCGCTAAAGCCAAAACAAGAACAAATCAAATTTCAACGCCATATTCCACCACTCCAAGACCCCAAAAACAGTTACCACAGCACAAACGACACTCACTCCTCACTCTCACAAACACCTCCTATGTCACCAAACACACACAGCTCGAAGCTTTATCAAGACTCTCAAAACCCTAACAAAAAACCCAAAAACTCAAATCCAAAAAAAAAAAACCCAAAAACCCTTGAGAGAAAAAAAAACTTGGAAAGACCCGAATAGAGAAGAGAACTAACGATGTGAATGTCAGGGAAACCGGAGAGAGCGAGGGTCTTGAGAAGCTCGCAGCCAATTCCGCCAGCGCCAACCATAAGCACCTTGGCATCCTGAAAATTTTCCAAAATGACAACACCACTGAAGCGAAAAACGACAAAGAGAAAAAAAAAAAAAGGTTGTGTTGTGTGGGTTATGTTACCTTAATAACGGAGGGAGAAGAATAAGCCATTGGAAGTGAGAGTGTGAGAGAAAGAAAGGGTGAAGAAGAAGAAGAAGAAGAAGAAGAATCGTTGAAAAATCAAACGAAAGAGGAGAGAGGAAGACGATGGTGTTTTTATGTTTAAAAATGAATGAAAAAGGGGAAAGTGGTGGGTGCCGGGAATCGAACCATTGACGTGAGGGAAGTCGCAGAATCTAAAAGCGACAAACCCCAAAATGAAGTCATTTTTTGCAAAACTAAATTCTATACATAAAAACAAACACTCTGCATGGAAACGCCGACACTACTATTGCCTCGGCTACCGGAGAAGGATGCTAACAGGTAAGGTTTGACTAATAGGGAAGAAATATTTTAAGAATTAATCAAATTATAAAGTTATATAATATTTTAATTATTTATCACATAAAATAGTTATTAGTTAAGAGTAATAAGATTATTGTCTCTCTTATCAAAAAACATTTGTGAAAAATTAGTTAAAATATATTCTCAAGAAACCTTCCTTTCTTTTTTGAAAATGATACTTTTAAAATAGGTTAAAAAAATAGAGTGGAAATAAAATAGTTAAGTTTTAAAATGACTCTTACACCCTTCTAATATGAAAAGTTTATAGGAGTAAAAAGGACTTGAGGAATTTCAATTGACACATTGATACAGCAGTGCGTGGTATCCACCTGATTGAGAGTTAATTCTCTCATGTTTTTTGCTGTAAGAACTAAGAAGTGTGTCTCCATCATTTTATTTCAATAGTCAAAACCGAACAAAGCCTAAAGTTAGGTGGGTGTTTTAATTTGATTGTTTTCTTGTTTTTATTTTTATAAAACAGAAAACGGTGATGAAAATGTGTTTGATTAGATTTTAAGAACATTTTTAATAAAAATGAAAATAGAAAATAATCAGAAGATGAAAACAATACATTTTCATCTTCAGCATACCTGTACCCTTGTACTATTTATTTCCATATTTGCAATTTAAAAAAATAATACTGTGATATTTCTATTACCATCTTTAATTATTTATCATATTAATTAATTTAATAAAAGTACTATGATGTTTTTATTGATGTAAAACTTTTTTTTAACTTTAAAAAGTCAAATTCTCACCTCTCTTGTAAATATTTTTGTGAGAAACATCATAAAGAAAAACATTTCAAGAATCACTATTTTTTAGTTGTGTTATATATATATATTTTTTTAAAAAAAGCAAATGAAAAACACAAGCATTTCCGGTACTACCATACTTTCAAGAATTTTAAAAGAATGTTTCATAACCTGTCAAAGTATCAAAACTTTATAAAAATACTTTGAGATCTCACCAGAAACTAAAAATACTCCGATGGTTACCAAAAAATAAAAGGACTAACATTAATCTACATTAACCAATAAAATTTATTAGTGTACAATATATAATTTTTCAATAATTCTAAACCTTTCTCTTCATAATCATTATACTTTATTTTATAAGCCAGATACTAATACATCTTACATTTTTAAGAGATTAAATATATTTACGTATGTATTTAATATTTTCTTTATAAGATAATACAATAATTTGTAAAATAATAAATCATTATTCATAGTCTTTTGGGTAGTTAATGGTCAGTTATTAAAAAGTCATGTAACTTAGGAAAAATATTAAATACTCGGAAGAAAAACTATTAAATGCTTATTCTTTTATTAGTAACATTAAATGCTTCCGAGGATTAAAGTAATGATAAATAGTTAATATTAGAGATTTATTTGATTAAATAAATATTTATATTGATTTTTTTTACTTTAAAATACTAATGTGAATGCGCTTAACATTTTCAAAGACTAATATGGTAGATCATCTTAATTTTTTAAAAACTTTTTTGACATAATTTGTTTTTGAAAAAATAAATTAATTATTTTGTTCTTTCTATTTCTAAATTAAAATATTTAATTTTCTTATTTTTCAAGTATAATAGGAGTTGAAATCATAACTTTTTTATATTTAAAGATAATGTAATAAACAATCAAGACATGAACATGTTTTAGTTAATTTTATAAATATTATTTTATATGTATCATTAGTTAAAAAATTATTAATTTTTAAAAATTATAAAAACTTATAACTTAAAAATAATATTTAATATATAAATATTTTAATTTTATTTTATATCATTTATATATTTTTATTTTAAATATTTCACATATTTTTATTTGAATTTTACCAATTTATAAATAGTTTCACAAATTAATATATTAATTTATTTTATTATACGGATGACTTTTATTCTAATAATATAAATCAATATAATTACATCAATCAATTAATATGCAAATTATATAAATTATGTTGATTTTATTTTAATATGGAAATTCGTTTTATTCTAATTATATAAATTAATAAAATTTTAATATTTAACTTTTTTGAAAACTTATACGTTAATATTTTTTTAACTATCAACATTATTTAGTAAATAATTTTTTAATACTAATTATATAAATCAAGAAATTTACATAAATTAATATTAAATTATGTATATAAATTATTTTATGTAATTAGAATTATGTACATTTATTTTTATACATAAATAATAGAAATTTTATTTTAATTATGAAAAGTAAAGAATTTTAATTTTTTTAGATGATTTAAATATTATTTTATATTTACTTAATTTGTATAAATTACATAAAATAATTTTAAAAAATAATCTATATATTATTTTATGTATTTTTTAAAAATATAATAAAATAAGAACAAATCTTTTTTAATTTAAATTAAAACAAAATTTTATAATAAAATCAAATGCATGTAAAATTAAATATTTTGATTTTATTTATAATTTTTTAATAAAATATTAAATATTTGATTTTAATTTATAAATTTTTTATAATTCATAAAAAAATTAATAACTTTTAAATGATTATAAATCTAAAATAATATTTATAAAATTAACTATACAAAGTGTGTTAAAGTTTTGTTGTGTTTTCTTTAAATAAAAGACTATAAGTTGAATTTCTTATGTATTTAAAATTATAATTTAGCATTTTTTTAACCTTTGCACTTTGTATTCAGTCTGCGTCATTTAATGTGTTTACTTGTTTATTTAATGTGTCTTTAAATGAATAAAAAATAATTCAATGTGCCTTTTTAAAGAAAAAATAATTTCATCATGGATGGCACCGTTTCAGAGAATTGATGTACTTGACCCACGTATATCCAGTGGCTAGATTTTGTACACTTTAAATCCAACGGCTGAAATCTGTCACGTGAGGTAGTTTCTTCCATCATAAGCACTACAATTTTTCACACCAAATTAAAACTCCGTCATTTCTTCAATGTTTTTCGCGAAACGTTACAAAGCGAAAACCCAAGACCTTCACTCTCACTCTCACTCTCAAAGAACAGAATCATCAAATTTCTGAACGCTTTCGCTCTTAATTCTCAAACCCATTTCATCTCTTCAATTGCTTCCTCACTCGCATAGGTAACTAACCCTCATTCTCTCTTCTTTTCTAAAATCTCTATTCAAAGAAGAAAAAAAAAGCATTTATTTTTTATTTTCAGTTTATTCAATTCATTCATTGATAGTTATCGATGGAGTCCGCTGATGATGTATCTGCTTCTAAACGCCCCCTACCAACCGGTATGTTCATTATTTCCTTCTCAATTTTTTCTTCTTTTTTTTTATTTCAATTTTTAAGCAATTTTTATATTTCAAATTTGACATAAACGTTGATTACCAGGTACATTATTTCCATTTCCAGTATCATTTTCGTATTAATCTTTTGCACCTTTTAATCAATCGAATTTTGTGGATTATTTGCATGTTGTATGCGAAATTTGTGGCCCTTTAACCTGTTTAATTCGTTAGTCAATCTGTCTTTTTTTTCTTTTTTTGATTTTAGGATTTAATCTGAATAGAAAGTGTTTGATTTCTTTAAAAAAAAATTGTGTGTCTTAGTTTATGTGTAGTTTATAAATTATAAGGTTCTATGAGACCATTTGTGCTCTGCTATTGTGTAGATGATGTAAATATGTAATGTAACTTTGTAGGGTCTGTATTTGTAACCCTTGTTATTTAGTAAAGTGCTGCAACCCTTTTTGTTACTGCCTGCTGATGCAAGAGATTTTTACATCAATATCAATCACGGCTGTTCATCTGTTGACTTGGAAGTAGTGATGTGTGGTTGCAAAGACAATCTGTCATTTGAGTCAGTCTTTGTGAAATGAGGGTGTTGGTGGAGGTAGAGAAGTGAAGAAGTGAACATACTTGACAATTTGCAATGGCATAACCCCCTTGTGTGCTTAAATAGAATGAGAGAGGAGGAGGGGAGGGGGGGTTTAGAATTCTGGGGTACAAGATGATGATTGGTTGCATGGACATCATTTGGCTTGGGCCGTACATTTACCTAATGGACTACATATCTTTTCTGCTAGAAACACAAAATGGTGACTCCAAACATTTTATTTCATTTTTTGAATTTACTTGGTTTGATTTGATTAATTGCTGGCTGGATTTGAAATTGCATCAGTCTGTGGAGCATCATGCTTGAGTCCAGTTGAAGTATATATGCCTTGAGAATATTTGTTTTTGCTATTGTACTACTTCTACTATGTTTCCTCTGAACTGTTGTACTTAGTGGATAATGTAGTTTTTCCCAATACTCATTATATAACACTTGAAGGATATCTGTAGTTTCACTGAGTATAGTTTCATTTTCTGAAACCAGGATTTTCCCCTGGCCCTGATGGACCGAAAAGACTGAGGTTATCTAGTGATAGCCTGCCATACCCAGCATGTGACCAAATTGAACCAAAGACACCTAAGATTCCAAATGTTGTTGACTACAGCAATCCATTTGCAATAACTGATATTTTAGATCGTTTAGAGAATGGAAAGTTTGGAAGTGTCACAAAGGACATAGAGGCCCTTATAGCCCTAAAAATGCAAATAATGGGCCCTTACTTTGCAAAATATCCCATACTTGTTAATCAATTATTGAAAGTGGTAACGCATCACGATGAAGAAACTCCCAAGTTGGAAAATCAACAAGTTACTGGTTTGACACATCAAAGTGTCATAGATTTGGAGGGGGAATACACTGAAAAGGATGTTCCTGCAGTACCAAATACTGTTGTGATTATTGATTCAGATGAGGAAGATGATAGAGATAAAAAATCTGTCATTCCATTTCATGAAGTTGTGTTGCCAAGAAAAGTTGCACCATCTCCTGCATTGAAGGTGATTGTAAGTTTTTTTGGTTTTCCTTGTTTTTGTAATTATTTTTTTATATGAATACTGAAATGATGGATGCTATTGTGCATGAGCTTTTATTTGGAATGTATCAGTATTCAGTAACATGCTCCATCTAGGGATGATTCGACAGAACTATAGCATTTCATTGTTACATTTTGTGGGAGAAGATTCTTGTAAAATTATCATTGAATTAGTTTTCTTGAATTCTGTTCCTGTCAAATATGTTGCCTTACCTTTTGAATATTTACAAAGCAGATTCGTTTGGAGATGGAGAGGCTATAGCTACTACTTAGTCTGACATATATTTGAGAGATGTGGTTTTTATTGTTTTGAAAGATAATTGAATATTTTATATATTCATCATCTATATATGACCAATTCAATATGTTTGTGTTTTACTTTTTGGCATATTATGTTGCATTTCTCTAAGTTGTTGCTGAATTTCTTTCATTGAACCATTTATATTTTTTTACCTTGTTTCTCAAGTATATATATAATTACAACAAGATGATTACCATCGTATCAAATTCTCTTAGCTTGTTTTCTTTAGACATATTAGTATTGATTGAAGAATTTTGAAACATGAAGTATATATTCATTATATTGTGAAAAACCCTCAATCCCTTACTTTCTTAACTTTGCATAGCCCTCTTAAAAAAATAAGCACTTAATTTTAATACCTTGCTAAGTTTCACAGAGATGTGACTTTTTTGCACTGTAGTCTTAGTTCTGTAATCATTGTATGTCTTGCTAGACTTGAACGTTCAGTTGCAATATGAGATTTCCTGCACTTTTGGTCTTTTACTGTATTTTTGGTAGTTGGGCAAGTGATAAGGTTGAAATGAAATATGAAAATAATGGATATATCTGGATTTATATTTTATCTAAATGACTTGCTATTTCAACTATTTTTTGTCTTTACTCCTGCTATGCACACATTAATGTTGAAAGATAAAGAGTGTGTTTTGAATATTGTGTAATCTTTTAAAATTTGAATTACTACATCTACACTTGGGTGGCTTCTGTTGTAAGCTTTTGTGTATTTGGATTTAAATTTGTAGCAACTTTTCATTACAAGATGCTCCTCACCAAGCAAGATAAGGCTTTTGTTGTTAGTTTGTTTTCATGAGAAGATGCTTGTCTTTCTACTTGTTCTTGTTCTTCATTTTAATGCAAGCTGTTTCACTGACTATTCTATGTGTAACAATGCATCTTAGGGGTATCACACTTACCTGGGAGAAAGCAACGATCTAAAAATTGAGATAAATATGGCTGATAAAGGTAATAACACTAGGAGCAATAAAGGTGTTTATGTTGGTGTACAGGGAGAGGAAGAAGATAAGGCTGATACTGAGGATGATGGTCTACAAGATATTTGGAAGGAGATGTCAATGGCAATAGAATGTTCCAAAGTATCGTACTTTAATTTGTTTTTATTTTTCAATAATAATAACTGTCTCTGCCAAGTAGTTTATCTCCTATTCATTTGGATGATTTTTTCATTTAATTTAATTTGTAATGCTTCCCTGATATCTACACGTTAGTTTGAGGGTTGCTAAGAAATCACATTTTTCCTAAGAAGATAAGGGGAAAAAAATATAGCAGAACAGACTAGTGTGGTGAAAATACCCATAGATAGAATTATGGCATAGTTCCTTGTTTAGGTGGGGTTGTTACTTGCTAACTAGATTATTCGTTGATTTATGTAGACAATTGTAATGAAATTTGTACAAGTAGGTTATTAATTTTGTTTTTGTTTGATATATGCTGAAAATGGTCTTCACATTTCTATCAGCCCAGCTTAGTATCAGCTGTTTATGTGTATTGCATATTCTAGATGTACAGTAGTTCACTAAATGCACATTGAATGTAATTTTATGTGCTGAAATCTTGTGTGTTATAGCATACAGTTATTGTTATTGGCATCCAGTATATTGCTCTCTGACTTAATCTTTCTATGCTATACCTTCTGTATGCATATAACATGTAAGGAACCCATCACATGTAAATATCACGTATGCTTTTATTTTCTGCTTAGGTAATTTAGCCTTATGTACATTATTTCTTACTTTGAATATCTGCCCACAGATAGCATTTTTTAGAGATCCTTTGGCATTGATTTATTTTAATTGTACCTCTACTAGGATGTTTCTGAGGATCCTGAGCCGGAAGAAGAAGAGGAGGAAGATGATAATTGTGATCATTCTTTTGTCTTAAAAGATGATCTTGGCTATGTTTGTCGCGTTTGTGGGGTTATTGACCGAAAAATTGAAACCATATTTGAGTTTCAGTACAAGGTTAGACTGTAGTTTCTGTATTTATGCTTTTGTTTATAAATCATGATTATAAAAACTTATTGAATGTTTTAAAATTGTTTTTTTAAGTATGGAGCTTGAAAGATGTACAAGTTGAATGTTTGACCAGGGCATAATGATATGACAAGTGAATAGTTAAATTTTTCTATACTTATTTTGTTAATGAAACTCTTGTGATAATTTACTTTTTCTCATACCTCTTGCTGGGAGATGTTTATTTTGTTTGATTCGTCTTTTTTTTCTTTAAGGACTCCTGAACCTCGTTATTAACCAAAATAATATAATAGCACGTAGACCATTATTTACATCATGTGGGTTTAGTTGCTTTATAAAAACAATGCACACTTCATAATTCTCATGATATATATTCTGGACTAAGATCAAAGATTGGTAGATTACTTATAGCTGTGGCAGGAAGCATTCAATTTTTTTTTAATTATCATATTCATTTTATTGAAGGTTAAACGGAGCACAAGAACTTATGCATCTGATTCATGGAATTCCAAAGGAAAAGCAGATGTATTTGGAATTAATGTTGCTGAAGATGACCTCGTAGTAACTGATATCGCAGCACATCCCAGACACATGAAACAGATGAAACCCCATCAAGTTGAAGGATTCAATTTTCTTGTTAGAAATCTTGCGGGTGACCATCCTGGTGGGTGCATCTTAGCCCATGCTCCTGGATCTGGGAAAACATTCATGATAATCAGTTTCATGCAAAGTTTTCTAGGCAAGTATCCTAATGCAAGACCTTTAGTGGTGCTTCCTAAGGGAATATTGTCAACATGGAAAAAGGAGTTTCAAACATGGCAAGTTGAGGACATACCTTTATATGACCTTTACACAGTGAAGGCAGACAGTAGAAGTCAACAACTAGAAGTGTTGAAGCAATGGATGGAGCAGAAGAGTATCCTTTTCTTAGGATACAAACAGTTCTCCTCTATTGTTTGTGATAACGGGACCAACAACACATCTTTATCTTGCCAGGAGATTTTACTCAAGATTCCTACGATTCTTATCTTAGATGAGGGACACAATCCTAGGAATGAAAATACTGATATGGTACAGTCACTTGCCAAAGTTCAAACGGCTAGAAAAGTTGTACTATCAGGAACCCTTTATCAAAATCATGTCAGGGAGGTATTCAACATTTTAAATCTCGTTCGACCAAAATTTTTGAAGATGGAAACATCAAGGCCGATTGTGAGGCGCATTCATAGTAGAGTTCACATACCTGGGGTGAGAAGCTTCTATGATTTAGTAGAAAACACTTTGCAGAAGGACACTGATTTTAAAAGGAAAATAGCTGTTATACAAGATTTGCGGGAGATGACGAGCAAGGTACTTCACTATTATAAAGGAGATTTTCTTGATGAGCTTCCCGGTCTTGTTGATTTTACTGTGGTGCTCACTCTTAGCCCTAGACAGAAGCCTGAAATTCAGAAATTAAAAAAGCTATCTAGAAGAAAGTTCAAGATAAATTCTGTAGGCAGTGCTGTCTATCTTCACCCCAAACTTAAACCACTAGCAGAAAATTGTGGTGAAAATTCTACATCTGATAATATAATGGATGATTTGATAGAGAAACTAGACATGAGAGATGGTGTGAAGTCAAAATTCTATTACAACATGCTAAATCTGTGTGAATCAGCAGGGGAGAAGCTTCTAGTTTTCAGTCAGTATCTGTTACCTTTGAAATATTTAGAAAGGTTGACTATGAAATGGAAAGGCTGGAGTCTTGGAAGAGAAATTTTTGTAATCTCAGGAGAATCAAGCTCTGAGCAACGAGAATGGTCCATGGAAAAATTTAACAATTCTCCTGATGCCAGAGTCTTCTTTGGCTCAATCAAGGCATGTGGAGAGGGTATATCATTGGTTGGGGCTTCTCGAATAATTATTTTGGACGTTCATCTCAATCCATCAGTTACACGTCAAGCTATAGGTCGTGCATTCAGACCTGGCCAGATGAAGAAGGTGTTTGTGTATCGTTTGGTATCTGCTGATTCTCCGGAAGAGGAAGATCACAATACTTGTTTCAAGAAGGAATTAATTTCAAAAATGTGGTTTGAATGGAATGAGTACTGCGGTGATCGAGCTTTTGAAGTTGAGGCAGTTGAGGTGAAAGAGTGTGGTGATCTATTTCTTGAAAGTCCACTTTTAGGGGAGGATGTAAAAGCTTTGTATAAAAGGTTAGTGACCATCCTTTCCCTTATTGCATATCATATGCCCATCTTTAAGATTTAAGATTAAAAAAAACTATAGATGCCTATCTTTGTACAAGTTACATTTTTATTATAATTTATAAACATTATGGGAAGGAAACAAATCAGAAGGTTTTTCCCTCATTACTAATTAGGAACTACAGACAGTCAAGAAATATTTTGGATAAAATAATTTTGTAAATGCCTATCTTTTTACAAGATCATTTGTTGATTATGTCAGAAACTGGTTTGGTTTTCAGTATTTAGAACTTTGAGGAGACCTTAACTTTACTGATTGTTCCATGGTACCTGTTTAAAATCTGTTTTATATTTCAATCTGGTTTTCTTTACTTGTTGCTTTGTGAAATTTGTGATTCTGGTTTGTTTTCAGTGGTATTTATGCAGTTTTGGTGTGTGTTCCAGGTGATCAAGAGAATCAGAGTCTGCTTATCCATATTACAGATCGAGAGAATCAGAGTTGACTTCTGCAAGCTTGGAATCCTCTCTCCTTTATCTCCATGTCTTGTACCTAAATTTCATATATATCAGCTTTAGTGCTATACTTCATGGGCATTATTTTTGCTGTTACACTATATTACTATACTGAGATATAACAGGTTCCATCTAGATACTTCTGCTTTATAAAGTCTATGAATTAGCACAATGAACTGTGTACATATATATGGCAAAAGACACGCTATGTTATTGATGCTGATTGGTTCAAGTGGTTCATTGGAATATCACATATAGTGATCGAGTGAGATCCTTGGAATATCACACATGTTGCTCAATTTGAACTGCGTAGATACGGCATTTCACAGTGATATATTTTGTCATTGGTTGAATGGTTTTTTAATTTTCTTGATCTAATTTTCGTGCACTGCTGTTTTGTAAGACTTTGTTTGCCCATTCAATTGTTAGCCTTAAAGGCTTTTTGAGATCACTGTTGAAAAAAAAAAAAGGTACACCCGGACATAAACAAATGAGTATGCCTCAATTTATGTCTGGGGAAGCCAGTGCCAGTGTTTTCAAATTCTCAACCAGAATAGTACCAACTTTTCTCTACCTTCAAAACCATGGCCTATGTTGGATCCACATTTATGACTCTCTTACTTGTAAGTGGAGTCCCTCTCAAGAGTCAAGTCACAAATGGGATCCTCTCAATAGCCATGCTTCTCTCTTTCATATTCCTTGTACTTTCTGTCAATTTCACCATCATCATGATGGCCGCTACTAGGCCCATATTAACTAGTGTTGTTAGTTAGTTTGTCTTAGCTTTCAATTAGTTATGGTAGTTTATCTATCCAATATGAGTTATGACCTTGTGTGTTGGGAACGCTGTGAACAAAGTTTCATTGTTTTAACCCATCCAATGCCATAGGAACATAAATAACATAGGAATAATATACAACTAAAAGATTTCTCGTCCTTGTTCTGGAGTGACAAAAGTGGGTACTTAAAATTTAAAAAAAATTCAAGCTGAGTTATGCCCCTTAATGTGAGAAAATGTAAAATTCAAGCTTTGAACGTTCTGCAGTCTCAAAATCCTTAGTATGTTCTTGCAGCACCATTAGTAAATTTAGAGAAATGACTAGTATACAATGAATCTAACACTTCACTATCCTATAATGTGGCTTAGATTCCTCCATACTTCAGTATCCAGAGTCTTGCTAAGAAACTTCCCATCAATTGTACGTATGAATCTAAATGTATTTCAAGACTTGGTAAAATAAGTTATAGTTTACACCAAGTAGTCAACTCAAGAGTCTTTGTAGGAATTAGGAAATTTCTCGGATAGTATATGTCATGAGTCTATAAGTAAACTCTTTCGAGAAGTGTTTCTAAATACATATGCTATCTCGATTAAATCAAAGATTAAGAGTGTGTTTGGATAGGAGAATTTAAAATTCTGAGAAATTTAAAATTTTAAGAATTTCAAATACTTCAATTGTAATTCTTTTATTTTCAAAATTGTGTTTGGATAAAAAAAATTAAAATTATGAGGGTAAAAAGAAATGAATGAAAAAAAGAAGAAGATATGATTGGTGTGCTAGTTATACGTGTTCCTCTACACTCACATCCGGTCTATGTTCCACGAGCTCAGACGGTATTTTTTGAAGAAGACAGTAAGAAGAGAATTTCAATTTCTCACCTTTTAAAAGAAAATTAAAATTTCATATTTTTAGTTGTTTAAAATTCTGTTTTAAAATTCTAAAATTTTAAATTCTTTAAAAAAAATATCCAAACAATGAATTCTAAACTACAAAAATTCAAATTTTCTGATAAATTACTTTCCTCAGTTAAAATTCTCTATTCAAACACACTCTAAAAGAATTAGAAGATTAGTTTCACAAAATGAGTTATGTTGATCAAGAAAATGATTCACTGAGCGTTCTTTATGAGTTTTCTTTGAGTAATGTATCTGAGTTAGACACTCTAACAGGGAGAGATCCTCTTTGATGAGGACATGAACAAGAGTAAGGGTAAGGATTCACTTGAAGGACTTGGAGGACCAATGACAAGGGCTAGAGCAAGGAAAGCCAAGGAAGTTCTTCAACAAGTGTTGTTCATACTATTTGAATACAAGCCCAAGTTTCAAGGAGAAAAGTCTAAGGTTGTGAGTTGTATCATGACCCAAATGGAGGAAGACTAAATGACACCACTTTGTCTCAATTTTAGAGTTTTAGAGTGTTTAATTTGTCTAAATAATGACCCAATTCTTGTAAAGTTGGTTGACCAAAAATATATTTTTGGTTAATCAACTAAAAGGGCTTTAGTTTGGTTTAGTTCAAGTTGTAATAAGGACCCAATTGGCAACCTAGGCATCAGCCTTTTGGGAGACCACATGGTGGCTGACTTGATGGCTGTTGGGGATGACTTTTGGTTGCAACAATTTGAGTTACACTCAGCCATGAAGTTCTTTTAATTCCCTAGGTTAATGACATTAAGTTCTTTTAATTCTAGGTTAGTGGATCATTACTAAAATCTGATGTAAAGCTTCTATATAAGCTGAACCATTTTATCAATAAATACAAGTTGAGTTTTATTCAAAAAATTAGAGTTTATCTCTTTTATCTTAGTGAGAGTGATTCTCCTAAGTTCTTGAGTGATTCAAGAACACCCTAGCTATATCAAAGGACTTTCACAACCTTTGTGTGTTGCCTTTACCGAAAAGAGTGATTTTTTCCTCTTTCATCTTCAACCTTGTTTCTTTAAACCACAATTCTAGAAAATTCAATTTTTTCTAGAATTATCTCGTGACCATAACTCTCGTTTTACTCGTTCAAATTAAATGATTCTTAAGCCTAAATTAAAATTCAAAACGAGACCTTTCACCTCGTTTTGGAATCACCTCATTTGGAGTCTTATAGCTTGAGTTATAACCATTTCTGTTTTTCTGTTCAGCCACCACTTAGCCTACGTTTTTTTTACCATCTCATTCATCCATTTTATGCCAAGACCCACCTTATTAAGGCCCAAGAAATTAGCCACTTCCCAACCCTGAAATCTTGCTAATTTTTCATCCTTTTCTTAATCAATTTCCGAATTTTCCATCAAGGTTTAATCCTAGACGATCCTAAGTCAACCTTTGTGCAATGAAGTTTCATATGACTCTTATCCTACACAAGCATTCATTAACAACCGTCACTCTTATCCTACACAAGCATTCATTAACAACCGTCACTGAAACTCCCTTACACATATCAGCCTTACTTGGCCACCTTGATTTCACCAAAACTCTTCTAAGACACAAACCTTAACTATCCCTTGAGTTGGACCGCTCCAAACGCACCCCTCTTCATCTAGCTTTTGCAAAGGGCCATATAAAGGTTGTTCATGTATTGTTGCATTGCAAGCACGCGTGCTTGATGAATGATCAATATGGGAGAATCCCTCTCCATTATACAGCTATGAGAGGACGAATGGAGATAGCAAGAGAGTTGATTGGAGCAAAGCCTGAATCACTTATGATGCTTGATGGATCAGGTAAGACTATATTGCACCTTTGGGTTGAATAGAATCACTTGGAGACCCTTAAAACGTTAGTGCAAGTGGGAGATGTCAATGAATATTTTCTTAACTTTGGAGACTCTTATCATGGGAATACCATTCTCCATCTGGCTTTTATGTTGAAGCAAATTGAGGTATATATGTTATTCCCCTTTCTCCATTTATACTAATTAAGTGCAAAATTTATTTTCCTTTTAATAATGCTAAGTGGTTGTAGATAACTTTGAAAAAGCAAGTGTAAGTAACAACAAAAAATATTGCGAACACCACTGCTATAAACACCCCTAAATAAACTCTAATTAAGTTAATTAATTTCCTTGTTGCTAAAACAATTCTTAACACCAAAGAATTCGAGATTGACCAATAAAAGTGGAACTAAAGTAGCTAATAATGAAAAATGAGAAACATTAGTTAAGAATTACTTCAGCAATAACGAAATATATTGACTTGACTTGACTTTATATCACAAATTGTTAAATCTTACTTAATGTATGCATGCTGTGTTTTTAGACTGTAAGGTACTTGCTTTCGATATCCAAAATAAGAGAAGAAGCAAATATTAAAAAGATGGGTTATACTGCTTTGGACATGCTAGAGCACGGTCCAAAGGACACGAGAAGTCTTCAAATACAAATCATATTGATGGATGTTGGCTTCAAGAACAATGAAAGGAACCAACTAGATCACCCACCATCAACAACAACCTTAGCCATTGTTGTCCCGTCGTCGATGACAATTGATCCAAATGAAAAGTATTGGAGCAAGTTTTTGAAGCGTGTGAATAAGTTCTTACAACTTAAGAGTAATAGATTGGAAGAAATGAGAGGGATGTTGAGTTTGATATCCACAATGATCTCTAACTGTGACCTTTGGTGTTGTAATGAACCTGCCAGGTGTTAATAACACATATCAATGTTGATTCTTAATGAGGCGTTCTTCCAAGAAGCAGCTACAAGTTTCTTAAGGTTCAACACCATCCCTTTCGTTGCATCACTTAGTGTTACTCTCTTGCTTGTAAGTGGAGTCCCCTTGAAGAATGAAGTCACAATGCAAATGTTATCAATAGGCACAAGAATCTCTCTCACATTTCATGTGCTTACTTACCTATTTGTCGTGCCTTTGAGCCCACATATGCAGTTTGGGAAAATCTTATCTTTGTCATTGTCTTCGCTTGGACTTTTTAGGGTAATCGTTTTATTTACTATATCTGATGTAATAGCTTGGCTAATGGAATTTCTATAACATGGTGCGAAGGGTCATAATTGTTGAATTGCTGGGAGGTTCCTAGTTTTTTTTATCTAACGCCACTATAAGAACTATGTTTAGTATGTGAAAATCCTAGTAGTTAAATAGGGGATAATCATTGAGGTATCTCATTACACTAAGTTGATCGTACTGAAATTCTCTCAGGTGTGCTAGTGCCTCGTGTTGGATATACTACAAATTTCATTAATTAATTTCAAAATCCAACCACTATGTGATTCCGTGCGAATAATTTTTTTTTCCAATTTATTTGATGAGAAATGCTAGGAACACATATCCAAACACACTATTTTAAATATACTTTTTCTTATTAGTTGAAATTTATTGAAAATAACAAAATTATGTAAGTTACGCATCATATTTAATGATTATCTCTTCTTATTTTTTAATTTTTAATAAATTTTAACCAATTAAAAAAAGTGTCTTAAATATTCCCTTTGGACTAAACTGAAATATAAGGGGAGAAAACTAATTCACACCCATAAAGAAAATTAGTTAACATTATTTAATTTTGATAATTTCAATTAAAAAATAGGTTAAATTAGGTTTTTGGTCCCCTAATTTATTATTTTAGTTCAATTTAATCCTTTAATTTTTTTCTAGTTCAATTTGATTCTCTAATTTTTAAAAATGATTCAATTTAGTCTTTGTGTTTATTTTCATTTAATATCATCATATTTGTGTCCATGTGCCCACTTAAGGGAATGACACATTATCTTCCAGCACATAGATTCCACCCTTAACAATTTTGACTGAATGAATGATAGTGACTAAATTGAATTATTTTTAAAAATTAGAAGATTAAAATAAGAAAAAAAATAAAATAAAATAGAGGACAAAAAATGTTTTAACCAAAAAGTTTTTTCATTTCCTAAAGTACCTTTTACATTAATTGTGTAGGAAAAAAAAAGATAAAATTGTTGAAAATAAATGAAGAGTATTTTGGAGATACAATCAATAAATAGGAAAAAATTAATTAAAAATTATATATTTTAATCCAAAATGTTTGTTGCTTATATTTCAGTCCAAAAATAGTAGTGCTGTTTTCGGGCCTCTTTATTTGATTCCTTACAAAATTGGGTAATTACCAAATTTTGTTTGGAGCTCATTGGGAATTGATTTTGCCATACCATAGTTCACAGTTGTTACCCATTTTAAATGCAATATGTACACTTTTTTATGCCTTGTATTAGTTCACATGGATTCTTAAGCATAAAGATTACATACGAGACTGTTGTTGTAATTGTTCTAACCGATTTCATTGAATAACTATAATGATTTATCAATATGGCATCAAGTTGGCTAGGAGGATGCAAGTGTATCACCATTGCCCCAAAGAAGTTAGTGCACATCGGAAATGCATCCATATATATGCTTAGTTGTGCTGTGTATTTATGAATAACAAGTAGAAATAGCATCATTGATGATTAAAAAGTCCCTCGAAGCCTTCTTAGAAGGAAACACCTATTGGTTGCTACTACATTTACTAAAGAAAATGAAATAAGATATATCCCTAAGTTGTCTTAAGCTTAGAGAGAAAGAATATAACTTGTTGAAGGGGGATATTAGTAAAACAAGTTAGCATTAACCCTTTTATAGCCTTGATTATAATCCAACCAGATGCACACTCATGCTAATAAAAAGTCCCTCCAAGCCTTCTTAGAAGGCCCATTATTTCCATTTGTGTTGAGTTTGTACCTCCCAACTGCAGGATCATAATTTCTTCCCTTTTGAACTGAAACTACAATGCTTAGAGTAGACACATGACTATATTGATTAGAGAGATACAGAATAATCTCACAAACATAGGATGATGAATTTGTTGATTCCAATTTGAAATCTGCCCATTGTTCAAGCCTACCCTTTGTTGATGAAGGACCCGGTAACACTGCCATGTTTTGCATATGATCCAACTTAACTCAAATTCTCAATATCACTTCCAATCAAACCCAACAACGGAATAATTTTTAATTTTCATACTTGCCTCCCCACCCCCCAATTGTTAAATCCTGCTTCTCCTTCAGCTTCCTCCAATGCTCAGATATGGTAGATTTGTTTTTAAAAATAATAACAACAAATCAACACTGTTAGTAAACAAAAATCACTACCCGGATGACGTCATCTTAATTGAAAGAAAAAAGATCAAATTAGTATATTTTTTTTTAAAAAAATTGAGGATTAAATTAAATTAAATTGAATATTTTAAAATAATTTGAAGATGAAATTAATAATTACAATTATTTAAAATTTCACCTTGCACCCCTTTTTAATTTCAAAATTAAAATAGTTAAAAATCAGAAAATACCCTACCCTCGGTAGTGACAGTGAGTGAGCCTCCCCTGTTCTTGTTTGGTTCCTAAAAGGCTAAAACCCTAACTCAAGGCTCCCTAAACCCAAGTTGAGGCCTTTATTGCAACCTCACTTTCTCCGCACCGCAACCTCTCGCAGCCCCTTGCGCTTACTCGCACTCACAACCTCTCTCTCAGGTTCGTCTCTCTCACAACTTTGATTTCTCTCCCCTAAAGTTTGACTAGGGTCTTTTCATAGGGTTTGATTTGGGCTGTGCGTGTGGCTGTAGCAGAGTTAACTAGTTCTGTGGTTTATACTTTCTTCTTGTCTTGCATTCTCTGTGTTTGTGTTAATGCTCAAGTTGTTGGACTTTCAATTGAGAAATATAACTTTGTGGCATATCCAAACAGTGAATTATAAAAATCCAAGAATTCTAATTGTTGCATTTAAATCTCCCTGAATTTTAAATTCTCCAAAATTTTAAAATGCTCCATCCAAACACATGGTTAGGTTTATTGGAGATATTGGTAGTGCCTTGAACTTTAGATAGTTCCCTTTTTGAGTTCACATTGTTTGTGATTTGTCTAAATTTTCCATACAGACTACACGGTATAAGATTGAAATAACTCATTGTCCTGAGTATCATACTTTTGAGTTAGAGATGTCAATTTTGGTTCTGAGTTGTATAATGGCAACAGAACGTAAAGGAATTGGCTGATTGGAAATTTTCTGTTATAATATTGGTCTAAATAAAGTATTCACTGTAAACTTTGCTCTCCACTTGAAATTTATAATGCATTTTATTAATCTCCTACAGCAAGTTGCTTTGACAAAATCAATACCACTCATTTTAAGAAGTCATATATCCCCGTGGAATTTTTGGTTGAGAAAAGAAGAAGGTGTGAAGAGAGATGGGAAAGAAGAACAAAGTGAAGGAAAATGGAGGCAAAGAGCATTGCTCCTCGACACTTTTTGTCTCCAACTTGCCCTATTCCTTTTCCAATTCTCAGGTATTCTTTATTCTTTATTTTCTCCTCTTTTTATTGTTTTGTTGGTTAAAAGTGTTTTTATTATTCTAATATTTTTTAAAAACTTTTTGCAATAAATAAAATCAGTTGGAGGAGACGTTCAGTGAGGTTGGACCTGTCAGGCGTTGTTTCATAGTCACTCAGAAAGGTAAGGGTAAAGGGAAAAGGCAAAATTTACACCCAGTTTTTATTTTTGTGATGACTTTATTTGTGTACAGTGTCTTTTTTATTTTTCCTTTTTGAATGATGAATTCATTTTATATGTACATAGCTTCTGGATTGTTTGGATAAAATGTATGAAATTTAATGCATTTTGCAGTTTATTTTATTGGGAGGATAAATGGTTCTGTTTCTGCTCTCTACCCTTTTGAACACAAGTTGGTGGCTGTTTTTGTTTGAATTGACAGACTTAGTTATAACTTATAAGTGAGAATGTGGTAATTTTGTTGCATCATGTTTCATGCCCAACCCCAAAGCTATATAATCTGAGTTTAGTAGTAGTATTATGGTTGTTATATATGTAACAGAATGCTAACTTGTGATACTGGTACTGCTGTGCTAACATGGTTCAATTTGCCTTCATGTTGGGTTCACTGTTTGGGTTCTTTGTGTTGTATATTACTATAAGCATTGGCTGTGGAACTGGAACTAATAAATGCAATTTCAGCTAGCAACTGATCACTGATGTATATTAATTAGATGCCATGTATAAAATATATGTATGTAGAGACTGAAGACATAAGTGAAGCATATATTTTCCTATTTTCCTATGTATATTTTTAACATCTTTTATCCTTGTTTAATGATCCACAGGGTCAGCCCAACATCGTGGTTTTGGTTACGTCCAATTGTGAGTTTATTTCTTCTTCCAAAAGTTCAATTTGTTGTCGTTGTTGTCTTTGGTTGATTGGTTGTCTTACCAGTTTGCTTACCATGTCACTTTTCTCTTGCTTTCCTCTTGTCTACTTATTGAATCTCTAGCTTAGCTTATGTTATTATGTTCTCACCAGTTCTTTTGTTCTGGTTTCTTTCTTATGCTTTGACTATGGACTCATTCAATTGAAGCTACTATTAAGTATGAATACCCAGTAACCAAGCGAAAGTTTCTCCTTTTTGGAAAATGCACACTGGTTGTATGGATGTTGAAATATCCTCAATCGAAATATGGATTGTGATATGCTATTCTATCTCAGTAAACGTCTGTGATCTTGCCACAAAGTTGCTAATAAAACTTGAAGCACTGTGATTTACGAAAATCACTCAAAAGGATATCAGTGGGCAAACTTTTATAAAATTTATTCTAGATATGCTAATTGCCTAGTGCTTCAATAATATGATACCTGTTTCTTTTGATGGTGACTCTGCTGTATAACTGTGTTGTTGTGGTGATTGGTAAATTAATCCATGATTAGAATTTGTTTGTTGACTCTGATTTTATGTAAAGATAGATATATGACTCTTCTGTTTCACCTTTATTAGAATTAGAATTTGTGACTTGGCTTTTTCTAGTTTTGTATTAATTGTTGTCATCTCCAGTGCCGTCGAGGAAGATGCTAACCGTGCTATTGAGCTGAAGAATGGTACATCTGTTGAAGGCCGGAAAATTGTAGTGAAGCATGCAATGCCTCGTCCTCCCTGTGAAGAACGGCAATCAAAACCAAATAAAGGTTGATACTATATAATTCTGATTCAGTGTACTGTGATGTTTTCATGATACATGTCTGAAAGATGTGTAAATGGTTCTAACCTTGTCAATATTCTTCTTCCTTTCTTCTCTGTTCTCCCTCTTTCTTTTGTAATGTTATAGAGGGCAAGACAGATGATCTCACAAAGCCAAAAGACGATGATGAAGACAGCACATTATCTGGAGCAGAGAAGAACGTTTCAGTTTTGAAGGAAGAAGGTTGAGAATTTGTTTATACAATTATTTTTATAGGCTTCTCATTTATATGTTCATTTCATTTTTTTACATGTATTCTTTTTCTTGTATAGAAGTACAAGTCAGTAAACAAAAAAACATGAGGAAGCCCACAGAAACGAAAAAATCAGCTCTCTGTGATGATGTACCAGATGAGGGTAGTTGCTCAGAAAAACAGAGGTTTTTACTCTTCTCTCCTTTTCTGCAATTGTATTTAATCCAACTTTTTTAAACCAGTTAGTTACCAGAGAAATAAAAGAAAATCCCTGGAAGCTGATTTTAACAGGGCTGTGTTTAAGTGGAAATGACTAATGAGATTATCTGATTCCAACTTATGGATGTTTCTTATGTTTGAATGCATGTTTTGTATCTAATGCTGTTCCTTATTGTATTTTTTTTTTCCTTTTTGACAGGGTTGCTAGAACTGTTATATTTGGTGGTCTCATAAATTCCGATATGGCTGAAGAAGTTCACGGCAAAGCTAGAGAGATTGGCACTGTGTGTTCAATTAAGTACCCTCTTTCAAGGAAAGATCTCGAGCAACATGGTAACTGTGGATTTGATTTTTCAGACCTTGATATATAATGCTAATGAAATAGATTTAAGTTTATTTAATGGTTTGATATGTTAGTTATATTAAAAAAGGTATAAAAGGATCTATTTGTTTTTCTTTGTGGAATAATTTTAATAGGCTGTATTTAACTTTCTTGTTGGGTCAGATTTTACCAGTGTTGTGTACTTGGTGTAAAGTCATCTTGTGGTTAGCATGTGAAGCTGATAATAATGTAGATTTGCTCCTGTCTTGTACTTGTATATGTTCTTGGTCAGTTATCAATATTATTGTTTTAATTTTAATGCTAAACCCTTTTTTTTTTAAACAAACATTTAGTTGTATTGTATCCCATGTAATCATCTTGAGTACTGATAAGGACATTTGAAGTTTGTTCATCCGCTGAAATTGTCAAAGATATGGCTTTCCATGTTCTTCAACAAGATTAAATCCATTGTATTACTTGTTTAAAGAGTCTTTATCCTGCTTGGGATGATAGGGGTCATTATGGAATTTTTCCAGGTCTCCTGCAAGATGGATGCACTTTAGATGCTTCAGCTGTGCTTTATACAAGTGTAAAATCAGCCCGAGCTTCTGTTGCAACGTTACATAGAAAAGAGATAGGAGGGGGAAACATTTGGGTGCGCCAACTGGGTGGAGAGGTAAAGTGCTTGTCATAGAACTCACCAGAGTCAGAGTATAATATCATCATGCTCCAGAAAAGAATCGTTTGTATATGAATAACTGTCAGCTGTGAGAAGCTTTACCATTTTGTATTCATATACTCTAACTTCTTGCTTTTTGTCATAAAATTTGTATTATGTTGTATCTATTGAATGCGTTATTCACTTTCTAGAATCCGAATATGATAAAAACCCTTTTTCTTTATTTTTTTTAATGAAAAAGTCATTAGTAGCTGTAAGTTCTTTCTGCCATCAATCATGACAATATGGCATGCATTGTCTTAATATAAAGGAAGTTACATAACGAGAATTTGTGATATGTGCTGCTTCTTGAGGCTTGATAGGATTTTCATTTGGATTCAGTTTTAGTCTGTTTTCCATGTTTGTGTAGAAAAGTATTTTCGTAATTGTTGTCTCCATTTTTGAGTGTCTAACTCTGATACATGAAAATCTGTTCTATGAAGTAGTAGTTGTGGGTAAAATGTATGTACCCTGCCCACCATTTGGAAGTCTATATATAGACTTAGAAGACAATTTTCAGCCTGGTTGGAATGCATTTAGTAACTGTAGACTGTACTTTGTCAGAATCATCTAATAATCTATTAGGTGGTGGAAGATAGACTTCATTGTGTTTATGCTCTATTGTGTGCTTTTCTTCTATTGATTTTCAATTGTTTGTAGGTGAAGTATACTTCCCTGTTTTCTGAGTATGATCATGAATGAGATATTAGTTTCTTAACAATTTTTTGCTGTATGTGGGTCAGGGCTCCAAGACTCAGAAATGGAAGCTTATTGTCAGAAACCTTCCTTTCAAGGTTTGATGCATAGAGTTAAAAAACATGAAATAAGTATTGTTTGGAGGACTTAACTTCTTCTGACTAGTTGACTAAACATGGATGCAGGCAAAAGAAAATGAAATAAGAGATATGTTTTCATCTGCAGGATGTGTGTGGGATGTATTTATTCCACAAAAGACAAACACAGAGTAAGTTCATTTTTCTTTTCCTTGACTTCAAGAGTTTCAATATACTATTATATATAATGCTTTCTTACACTGTTTTTCTTTTCCCCTCTTCTCCTGTTTGCAGTCTGTCTAAGGGTTTTGCATTTGTAAAGTTCACCTGCAAGCAAGATGCGGAAAAAGTATGAACTGTTACCAAGGTCTTACTTCACCTACTGTTTGTGTTCTGAAATAACCTGCATATAAGCTGCCTGTTTCTGTTTCAGGCCATTCAAAAGCTCAATGGATCAAAGTTTGCAAAACGACTCATAGCTGTTGATTGGGCTGTTTCAAAAAAGATATTTAGCAGTGATACAAATAATGCTCTTGCCTCAGAGAAAGGTAATTTTTGTATTCAGTGAAATTTGAAAATGGCACTGCCATCAGCCACTCATATCCATATTTGACTTGAGCAAAGTTATGTAGGTTTGCTATTTTCATTGTAGATCTTATTCATCTTAATTTAAAAATTCAGTATGTTTGATATTGTTGCTTGCCATGCATTGCTTAATACTTGAGGATGGATTGCATAATCAGTTGAAAGGAATGAAGTGCTTTTGGCTTTTAAATGCGTAAATGTATACTTACTTTTAGTGCTCTCCTTTATTACCAATTATTTCATAGTACTATTTTTAAGAGATATAAATATTATTTTTAAAACTTTTTGCAAGGTTACTTATCTATATCTTAATCAAGTAAAGTATGCTAAAACATGGTGATTGTAAGTGCTCTACCATTAAAATAAAAATTGGGATTAGTCTCACCACTGTTCACCTGTTTGGGTAGATTTGGTGTTTAACCTCATTTACCATTATGCTAGTCAGCTGTTGGGTAGATTTGTGGAATAGAAAGTTAGTGCCTTTTTATGTAATGTAGCTCACTCTTTACTATACTTGGAGAGTAACTGAGTATATGTTATAGAATTCTTTATTGAATTATTAAGTGACTATAATTGGAGCCAGGCTGTTGAGTTGTTACAAACTTATGGTATAGAATTTGTTGGAGAACATTGGATGGTGGCATTTTCTGAAATTTCGAAATTGACCAATAGGTTGGGATTTGGTAACTATTTCTATGTTGAAATCAAAGCTCATTGCTTCTTTTTTAGCCTTTGAAATTTCCCTGGTAAATTGTGTATGTCCCTTTCTATGTCCCTTTTCATGGCCAACAAATATATAACATTTGAAGTATTGGGTCATTTTGAGTTATGCTATTCATGTTATTTGTTGAGAATTTTTTTCATTATTGTTCTAGTCTTCAAATACACCGTCGGTGCTTTACATAAGTGTCACACTTTATCTTTGTTCTATTTATTTTAGTATGCTAGAAACCTTCATTTTAAATCTGAACTATGTAAATAAGACATTCTTTACGATTTCCTTAGGACAACAAAACATGAGTGATGAGGATAGTACCGATGAAGATTTTGAGCTTGTTGATAAAAGATCTGGTCAAGGAGATAGTGATACAGACTACTCTAGTGCCATGGAGGAAGAAGGCACCCCTCCTGAAGATAATTTTGATAAGGAAGCAGACATTGCAAAAAAGGTTCTTAACAACTTGCTTACATCCTCGAGTAAAGGAACATCTGTAAACAATGATTCTATGTTGATCAAAGAAAACAAGGGATCAAGATCTGATGAAATTGTTAAGGATGCAGATGAAAAAGCATCTAATGAGTCTGAAAAGGTTTCAGGTGTTTCTAAGCCTGAAATTTCCAGCAGAAACAGCTTATTAAATCCTAAGGGAACAGAAGATGATTTGCAGAGAACAGTTTTTATAAGTAATCTTCCCTTTGAATGTGATAATGAAGAAGTGAAACAACGATTTTCTGGATTTGGGGAAATAGAATATTTTGTTCCTGTTCTCCACCAAGTTACCAAGTATGTGCTTGAGTGTTATTTTCTGTGTCTGTATTTCACAGGGCATTATTCATAGTCTCCTTTTACTTTCTATGCAGGCGACCCAGAGGGACTGGTTTTCTAAAATTTAAAACTGTAGAAGCAGCTAATACTGTAATTTCAACTGCCAGGGCTGCTTCTGGGATGGGTATTTTATTGAAGGGTAGACCATTAAAAGTTTTGAAGGCTTTGGATAAGAAATCAGCACATGACAAGGAACTGGAGAAAGCAAAAAATGAGGTTCATGACCACCGCAATCTTTACTTGGCAAAGGTTTGTTTTTTCCTTTGTAACTGATGTGGAGCAGGCTGTTGATGCTTGATATTTAATAGGGCTAACATTTGCATGTACTGCTATATTGTAATAGGAGGGACTTATTCTTGAGGGAACTACAGCTGCTGAAGGGGTTTCAGCCAGCGATATGTTAAAACGCCTAGAGTGAGTATTTTGTGGTTTGGAGTGCTAGTGGCATTTATTATAATTTTAACTCACATCTAATTGGTTATAATTGCTATGGGCAGCACTTGAGTAATTGTTTTTTTAATTCACAACTGTTATATGGTTATAGACTACTGTATGCTGCATTTGAGGGACAAGTCATGTATGGTTCATGTCAAGTTGTTGTGGACAATTATGGTTTTTTTTTTTAATTCTCCCTATATTGTGGTAATCCTTTTTTTATCTGTGCTACCTTTACGTCATTTGAACTTTAGGAGAGAAAAAAGCAATTGTATTGTATTATTCTCCTTGTTTTCTTTTCATGCTTAATAATTTTGTTGAGAAAAATCACAAGATAACAAGAAAAGGCCCTCTCTTGAAAAGCTAGGAAGATATAATTTCTAATACACCAAAGATAATTCTTGCACAATTTTGTGCAAAGATCCACAAACAAATAAAATATGAGCCATAGATCCACAATCCAATTTCAAATATCATTACTGTTCAAAGCATAATATTCTGATTGCCCTATTGTATGTTGCATTTGATCTTATAAATCTGGTGGTATAAATATTATCTTCCTGCTCAAGTGTAATTTCTTCAGCTGGTGTTAGTGTTCTAACATTATTTATGGAAATTTCATAGGTTGGAAAGGAAAAAGAAGACAAAGCTTCAATCTCCCAATTTTCATGTTTCGAGAACTAGACTCATTATCTACAACTTACCTAAGTCAATGAATGAGAAAGAACTCAAGAAATTTTGCATTGATGCAGTTGTCTCTAGAGCTACCAAGCAAAAACCTGTAATTCGGCAGGTTGGTTAAGTAGATCATGACTTGAAGTTGTCAATTATTGTTTCTCTAAAGGCTTAGGAACGCCATTTTATATTTTCAACATTATTTGTATACTCTGCAGATAAAGTTTTTGAAAAATGAAAAGAAAGGAAATGTTGCTCAGGAGCGCTATTCACGGGGAGTTGCCTTTGTTGAATTTTCGGAGCATCAGCATGCCCTTGTGGCTCTGAGAGTTCTTAACAATAATCCTGGTGAAAACCATTTCTTATCTCTCTGGGAGTGAGACTTTTTGTACCCTCATTTCTGTTTAATCTAATATTGTCTTTCATTGAATACAGAAACTTTTGGTCCCGAACATCGGCCGATCGTGGAGTTTGCTCTTGATAATGTTCAAACACTTAAACTTCGGAAGGCAAAGCTACAATCTCAGCATCAGACTCCTCAAGTTGACAACAATGCCATGGATAATGACAACCCTGGCACAGTAGAAGGTTGCAAGCCTGTAAAGGACAGAAAACGAAAATCTCGAGAGCATGACGAACCAGCAAAGGAATCAGTACTGAATACAAATGGTGAATCGGGTGTTGCAGTGGCAAATGGAAAATCCCCACAAGGACACAAATCCAAAAGACAAAAGGGCAACAATAAGAGTAAAAAGGCACTGAAAGAAAATCGAGAAGCAGCCTTGTCCATGAAGCCAAAGAATAACGAAAATGGCCATAACAATGGTGGTGCATCACTTGAAGGTCAAAACACTGCCACTGACTCTAATAGAAGAAAATCAGGGAATAAAGATGATGTGGGGTTTAGAAAAAGAAAGATGCAAAACCAAGAGCAAGAAGCTGGCCAAAAGGTTTTAAAGAAACGGCTTAAGAAGAATAAAGGTTCAGTAGGGAAGGACGTAGTAGACAAGCTTGACATGCTTGTAGAACAATATAAATCCAAGTTCTCACACAAGGGTTCCCTAGAGAATGATGGAGAGAAAAGACATTCAAAACAGCTTAGGAAATGGTTCCAATCATAGTTTACTATTTCTTGATATGAATTTTGTTACTTATATTATTTTTTGACTGCTTCCGATAATTTAAGCCATGTGACTTTATTGCTCCTTTTTTTTCTCTCCGACAATAATTTAAAATTTAAGTGTTTAACATTTTTCTGGCATTTTTTGTTATGTTTGAGGAATGTGTGTGCAAAATATCTAAATCATTTTGTGGCTAGATTATTTCGAAATAGTTAACATTGGTCAAAATTCATGAAAATTTAGTTGATTAAGTGTTTGATTGGTTCAACCAACCAATCATTGCATAGAAAAATTATTTTGTGATGTATATATTACTCAACCTTTTTATTTGATTTATCTCTTTCACTTATTAATGCCATTATGACTACATTTATTTCATTTGTCTCTTGTACACCATTAATCAACTAGAACATTATGACTACATTTATTTCATTTGTCTCTTGTACACCATTAATCAACTAGAAATTATCATTAGAATGACTTTCAAAGTATTATAGAAGTCAATAAAGTTATAATACATAATTTGTGATTAGAAAATTATGTAAAACTATTTTATAATAGTATTTATGTTATTTGCTCTTTTTGTAGTCAAATAAAAAAGTAAATAATCAAAATCAATCGAAAGAAATATTTTGAATCTAATATCTTCATTAAATTCAATACTAATAAGTGTTTAACAACTTATTAGTTATTATTTCTAACGTGTAGTAATTTATATGTATTATGAAACATTATAATGTATTAGTTTCTATTTTTAATGTGCTAATGTTTAGGTATTAGGAAGCATTGTATTAGTTAATATTTTTAATGTGCTAATTTTTATATATTAGAAAAAATTCACTAAAGTTGGCCTAGGTTTGTGTAATATGCATAAGATTAAAGGTTTTACTTTTGAATTTTTCTTTTTAAATAAAATATTGATTAAATAAATTTCTATTTTTTTTAATTACAAACTACTCATTGAAAGGATGTTATAATTTTTATGTTTCATATTTTCTTTTTTTACATGTATTTTTATATTTTCGGGTAAAAAATAAAGTTTCAAAAAAGAATATAGAAGAATGAATAAAATAATTTTATTTATTCAAAGTTGTTTAAAAATAAAAATTGAATCATTTAATCTAATTTAACCCATTTTTAATCAGATTAAATTGAACTTAATACTATATTCAAATAAATCTAAATCAAAGTTGACTTCTACAAGCTTGGAATCCTCTCCTTTATCTCCATGTCTTATACCTAAATTCCATATATACCAGCTTTAGTGCTATACTTCATGGGCATTATTTTTGCAGTTACACTATATACTGTACTGCTCTTACATATGAAAGTTCCCCTTCAGATACTTCTGCTTTACTAAGTCTATGAATTAGCACAATGAACTGTGTACGTATATATATATATATATATATATGGCAAAAGACATGTTATGTTATTGGTGCTGATTGGTTCGAGTGGTTCATTGGAATATCACACATGCTCCACAATTTGAACTGTGCAGATACGGAAATTGAAGTGTATATTTTGTCATAGGTTGAATGGTTTTTTAATTTTCTTAATCTAATTTTAGTGTACTTCTGATTTGTAAGACTTGTGTTATCCCATTCCTTTGTCTTCCTTGAGGCTTTTTGAAATTACTGTCGAAAGAAAAAACTGCACACGCAGACAGAAACAAATGGGTATATTGAATTTTCTGAACTTGTTAGTATTTCAGTAATCCTGTTAGTCATGTTTTTCCATTGTATAAGCAAAGCAAGAAAGTAAACAAATGACAGAGTTACCAGTTTATATTGTTGGAGGTGGATACAATGACGTCAAAGGTGATGTTTTTTGTAGTTAGGAAACAACAACTTAGGAAATATTTGTGCAGTTAATTTGAACATTTATCCTGGTTTCTTTAAAACTGGACATACTATTTGGATATGGGATGGTGAATAAAAAGAAATGGAGTAAAGTTATTGTCTTATTGTTTAAGTACTCTTTTGATGGAAGAAGAAAAGATTAGTATGTTGTTTGAGTACCATGTCCTCCAAATTAGAAGGAAAAGGTAAAAGAGAGATGTTCGATGGAATGGAATACCGTTTCAATCAAGTTCAATTCCATTCCATTTCTTTCTTATCAAAAATAAAAATAACCTGATACTATAGGTTCTCCAATACTTTCCTTTTGGATTTGTGCCCTTGGTAGAATTTCGAGAAGTGTCTTGACTTGTTTATGAACCTAGTAAATTCTTTCTTTGTTGACCGAGAAATCCATTATAATCAAACTTTTTCTTTACTGATGTTGAAATATCTTTTCTAATTTTATAGATGGGTAACATTAATTGGGGATCCCTGTAGAACCATGCAAGTTTACGTGGACTCACATTGATCGAACCATTACTTCGTGTGCTACTTCTAAGAAACAAATTGGAAATTCCGTTGCTAGATGGGAGCCTAGTTCATGACAATTAGCATTATTACTTCGAAAATTCAACTGATAAATGCTAATTCAGAAGAAGAAAAAAAGCCGTATTGTATGTGGACAATGTTAAAACAAAATAGTTCGTGAACAATTAGCACGATTACTTCGTAAATTCAACCAATAAATGCTAATTCAGACAAAAATTCCTTATTCTTTGATTGTACAAAATTACATAGAGGACAATGTCAAACCAAAATATATTCCTCATAATTCGTATACAAAATCCCTATCACGTCTGAGAATACATTTTCTTCCTCGCAAAACAGAACACTTTTTGAATATAATTTCCTCCGTTTACTGTGAGGCTGTGGGTGATTAATTGATTCTCACTTCATGGGTACAAAGTACATTGCAGCAAAAATAAATAAAAAATAATAGCACAAAAAAAATACAAAAGGAGAATGGTAAAAGTGAAAGAAAAAGGAAAACAAAGCAAAGAAAGCTATCTTCACTAGTCCTCAACTATAAACGCTTTAAACCTCTGTTGTTACGTATTTCGCTTTTGATGTGATCTTTCTCTCTTCCACACAATTACTATGCCATAAAAATCAGATGAAGCCAACAAGTTTTCTCCATGGTTCCAGGCAATACCCATTACAGGAAACCGATGACCCTGCATTAGAAAAAATTCATTCATTTAGAGCTTCATCATAACATTAATACCTTCGATGGAAGTAAGACTAACCTGTAGCTTGTTCACACATGTATTCTTTGGCTTCGTTAAATCATAGAAATAGACATTTGAGTCCTCACTTCCAGCAACTTCACATGATAAAAGATGATAGAGTTAGAGAGACAGCAACTGTAATGTTGCTTCAGTCATACATATTTCAGAAAACTTGGTTTGCACTTTGAAGCATGTCAGTGCCTTCATGGGCTTTCAAGTTTTAGCATAAGCATTATTTAGTGATAAATACATTTCATTGACAAATACAGGGAGTACATAATCTTTGAGTTATGACTGCATGTGAATTATTTTCCAGTTTGACACAGTTGGAGTTTGGGTTTGATTTGATTTAATAAAAGAAGCATTATTCTTTAATAAAAGTCCTTTAAGAGATGGAAGAGAGAGGGAAAAAAAGAATGCAAGAACGATGCCAACATACCTATGAATTCTCCTTTTTCAAGGGAAAGAAGAGGACAGAAAGAAGCTTGAATTTTGTGTATACGTGGAGCTAATTTGAGCGAGCATCTAAGAGTTAAATAACCTTTTATCTCCAAAGCCACACTATAATAACCAACATTAGTTCTCAAAAGAAAAATGAGTTAAAAAAGACAACTGAATGCACTTGGGATTAATGGCAAATTATTTTTGAACCTGAAGAAAGACAGGTTTCCATCCTGGGTACAAGTCAACAACACAGGTCCCCGAGCCAGTAGAGAGAAACTCCGATATTGCACTGTTGTGACAGCAGATTTGTGTCTGCTGCTACTTCGGTAACGATGAGAGCGAGATAGTACACCTGTGTGGGAGTTCATATTTACTGAGTATATACATCCCTGCACATACAATCCAGTACCTAAAGAAAATGAGATAAACCTAACAAATAACAATTAGGATATACAAGTGCATACATAGAGCAGCTCACCTGTGCATCTCCACAAAATAAAAGATGTCCTGTATGATCATGGTCCATAGAGGTAACTTCACTGTCAAATATTGATCTATTAATTACCCTTCCAGTGCTAAAATTGAACACCTGGAAACATCAAATAATTTTTGAGAAAAATAATAAATTACCATAACAGGTAATGTAAGTAAAAAATGGCAAAACATAATAGCATAGGATTTTATAGGGAAAAGGAGTAGAGATAGTAAATAAGCTACAAATAGTTAATAGTGGGAATATTTATCAAATCATTAATTGAAATACATGTTTCAGTGTCTGAACAAAGAAACATTCTTCCTATCAATTGGCCCAATCATATGATCCATGAGTCTGTTTGATTATGGGGAGTGGAAAGGAAATTATGGGAAGGGAATAATTATCCTTATTTAGGAGTTTGAAATTTTATGGAAGGGAATGTGTGTAGAGCCATTCCCCCCATTCCCATCCAAACAATCTTACTTATTCCCTCCTAACTGAGGGATAATGAGGGATTACTCTTATTTTAAAAACTTTCCATTTACTACTTTATCTTCATAAATAGAGTAACTTAAAATAAAATGTTAAACTTAAATTTTAAAGTGCACCACTTATAGCCCAGAAAATCTTCCCATTTCTTCCCTCATTAAAATTCAAACACAGGAAGGTAAGTCTCTTCCATTCCCTATTCATTTTACTCCATTCTCTCTGAAACTTCTGAGCATAACCATAGGCACCAAACTACACAAAAAATAAACTGTTCTCAATACTTTACAAACTGAACACAATGCTGCTTTAGTAACATTTAAGGTCTGAGTGATGCCACATTAAAGACATTTCAGGTTTACCAAGCAAAAATGGAAATGACTAAGATCAACACATTCTAATAGAGAGGCTTCAGCTAAGCTGTCAAACATGTTACTTCCTTCTTTATAAAAAATAAATGAAAAAAATTAACATATTTACATTGATTTCTTTGTTTGCATTGCCTACTGAAAGGAAGTTGTTATTTACCTGCACCAAATATAGAAAAAATAGTCTTCAGTAACAACGAAGGATGCAAGCAAAAGAATAAATTTATTTACCCAAATAAAATATTGAAATCCACACGCATAATGATATAGGAAACCATACCTTTGGAAAAATCAAACAAATTGCAAAAGAATATTTAAGTTTCACTGAATGAGATGAGATGAAGAAAGATATATGATGCAAATTGTTGTCATTTTCCTCAATCTTTCCTAACAGACAAACTCCCCTCCACTCATGCTCATCCTATCTCTTAGAGAAGAATATTTCACTTTCACTAGATGTGGCAAATACAAAAAAATTCTACATACTAAATTCGCAGCCCCCTTCTCCCCTCATTATCTTATGTTTGACTCAAGCATATTAGTATTTGTTGCAGCGTCAAAACCAAGCAACCAAAAATAAACCCAATGCATGTAGAGTAAAAAAAAAAAGACAAGAGAGAGAGAGGTAATAAAAAAATTACAAGTAAATCCAAGTTCAAGACCACAATGAATGTCTCTGTCCTTCTGCAAACTATGAGAGAGATTCGATTCTACCCTTAAAAAATCTAGCTATCTTCAATCTAGGAAAGTCAATTTTATCACTTCTCTTAGTATAAAGAATGACTATTAGATAATTAGAACTTTCGGAAAAAGATATACAGAAGAGAGAGAATCTAGTAAATTGAAATGCACACAAAGCAAGAGATAAAGGGCAGAGAATGTCAGTTTTCATTCTAATTAAAAATTATAAGACGAAATTATCAAAAACATTACCAGAATATCTTAAGTTTGCAAATCTAAGACAAGGGTATCTTGTCCAACTATGAAAGCAAGCAATGCTATCCTCTGAAGAGGTGGGAAGGCTAGCATACTTTATACATAAAACACAAACCCTTATACATTAACACACACACACACACACCCCATTTATACTTACAGGGTGAAAACGGATACACAATTGTGAAGAGACTCCATATATCACCCGTATGCAAATACCTTTTGCTATCTCCCATACTCTCACGGTTTTATCCAATGAAGACGATGCAATGTATTGATTGTTTGATGTAAAATCAAAATCTGAAAATAAACCAGCATACGAAGTCATTTAATAAATTAGGGAGCATTAGAATTTAGGAAATCTTGATAAACATGAATAAGTAACAAATTCAGAAAGAATATTTGGTCAATGACCGACCATTTTTTTTTATATCTGGCTAATTTGATTTCCAATTGGAAATATGAAGAGCAAGATTTATTGATCCATAATCTCCCGTTAAAAAAATAATACATTAGATGATATTGCCTTAGTGCACTTAACCAATGACCATACATGTCATACAGGATTAAATATAGAACAAAGAAACAAAGACAATCTATCCAACCTGTTACATCTTTGGAATGCCCGTTTAATTGTTTGATGACTGAAGGATTCTCAGATACACTGCACACAGTCAAGGTTCCATCTGATGCCCCATAAGCAAGTAGATCAGAACTCATGTGCCCAAACTTCAACACCGTAACTACACATAAAAATTTTCAGGTTTATTCCACCACGAAAACCAAGTAAAAACAGAGACTAGTACTAGGGTAATGGAAAGAAAAATCTGGATTGGACTCTACCAGAGGCTTTGCACTGATCAAAGATGCAATGCATTCCAACAAAAGAATAGGCAGCCTCAACCCCACAATGTCTAGGACGATCAGAATCACTTACACTTGAGCCAAAACTTGTTCTATGATTATATACTGGATTTGCATTTTGCAGATCCTACAATGTAAATGAACACACAATTTCGACAAATGACACAAAAAAAGAAAAGAAGATAAATGATCCAAAGCATCTAAATTGTACAAACCTCCTCCAATTTCAAAACAATTAAGTATAGCTCCAAACTATCATGGCATAACCCACATCCCTTCACTGTATAAACATGCTAAGTATACTTGTCACTATCTTGTTAAAGATATGGTCATTCTATTTCATCAGTGTAGTCTTATGCAACATCTAATCAAATAAGGGAGTTACATGTAAATTTCCCCCTATCCAGGAAAGTTAGGTATATTTATTCTGACTGACAGCAACTTGTACAATTATACAATAGCAAAATAAGCATTGAGCAAAACTTACTAATATCAAGAAAGTGACAGCCAAATCTACCCAGCAAATATAGGGTTAGTTCAGAGCCAATTATTAGTGAAGAATATATTGTATCACTTATGGGCAATTCTAACAGCTTTAAGTTTAACCCAAAATTATCTAGCATTTTTTCCAATGTGTCTAATTTAGTTTCTGAATGCTTTGTTTAGCTCTTCTACATTTTTCCCTTAGATTAAAAAGTATAAATCGCATTAACAGAATATGTCTATCTGTTAATAATTTTAATTGATATGGCATTTCTCTATCCCAATTGTTTCGAGTCAAATACTGCAAGAGGTATGTGTAAAACAAGTATATTACAACAAAACCTACAATGCACAACTTACCCGCCCAGAACTCAAGCTGTCCACCTCAGACCAACGGGTCCCGTGTGGAGTTGGAGATGGAAACCATCGGCCACTGATGCATCAACCAGTAAATTATCCTGATGTCAGAATTGTATGGAAACATAAATTTAAACTAGTACCATAAAAGAGAAAGCTGCATTGACATAAATGTGGTTATAATTTCAAACAGAAACTGAAATTGAAGAATTACATACAAAGAAGTACATGAAATTCACATTAAAATAAGAAATGAAGGCAATTGATAGGGAAAAAATGTATAGAAATTAAGATCATTTTGTTGCAAATGTTGGAAAATACGATATCTTCCTAAATTAACCTAAAACATAACAGAAAAAAGAATAGTGAAAAAAAATTACACAAGCTAGTGATAAATCATAATCATGTAAATATGTTTAAGACAGATGGTCATGACTTTCCTACATATGTGAAGAAAAATAGTGCAATTTGAATGAATATCAACATCTGTCCTTCAGTGTTGTTAAATGGCAGCGCCATGTCCGCTATGGCGGAATGGTGTGGCAGATTTTTTGCCAACCACCATAGGCAATTTGTGAAGGGAGGCCCGCTATGGCAGCGCCATAGGCCACAATGGCATGTCTATATGGCAGAATTTTGGCCTTCCGCCATTGATAGCATTGGTCGTTCAAAATTTTCCAACTTTCCTACAGATCAAAGTTTAATTTATTGTCCAACTACGCCTCCAGATCACTTTGAAGCCCCATATCCAATCATGGGCATCTTTGATTCTTTGTTTTATCCTGTTTGGTGGACCTTTAAGAAATCATGTGATGCAAATTTAAGCATATTTGGGCTCATCACTTCAATTAAAAAATTCAGCAACCTGTTTCCTGGAGTACTCTGGAGACTTGGGGTGCGTAAACTATCCCTTTCCCAGTTCCTAGGCCTACTTATGTAATTCCGGTACGCCACGTAAGTTTTGCCATTGCATCTCCAGTCCTTCAACACAATCACAGGTCCATAAGTCAAAAAGTATCAACAACACAGCCAAAGGAGACAGCACTATCACAAATCACAAATAATAGTAATAACAAGGACAAAACTTAGATACAATTCCTTATGTGCTTGGTACTGTTCTCCAATCAGAATTGAAGTTTCACCTTGATAATCCATGTATCAAATGTGGTTGGCATTAAAGGTCAACATAGACTACCCAAGTAAAACTCGAATTCTGATTAACAACACTATGGACTGTATCTGAACACTGTTCAAATAATAATAATAATAAATCCAGCACTCAACATAATTAAATAATTTTGTAACGATTGATGAAAAAGAGCTAAATAATCAAAACTATGAGCACAGTTAAGAACGGTATTTAGCTATGAGCATTGTAAGAACTAAGAACGCGAGAGTCAACAAGCCTATATTCCAAAAGTCAAAATGTAACAATACACTGCCAAAGGTCATAACATTGGAAGAAAAATTGAAAATAAAAAAGACTTTTATCACCGGGAACAATGCAAATCTATCACGATTGATCTGGAAAAGAAACGAAACTAAGAGGACAAAAATGCACGAAAAAGTAACGAGATCGACACGATAATTAGAAAGAGAACTAAGCTAGAAGCACTTATAACAATCTCAAATTTCAGATTCTGATGATTAAATTAGAAATTCTACACGGAGCGTACTCTGCGGCGGAGAACGCCGGCCTCGGCCTTCCGAGAAAGGAGGAGGCGGCGAATGCCGATGTACTCGGGATCGCCCTCGGCGGTGGCTGGCTGAAGCAAACAGCAGAATAGTTCTGGATCTGATGTACTCCTCTCGTTGTCGGTGTCGTTGCTCTTGTTGTTGTTGTGGTTTTGGTGGTGTTCGTTTTGTCGCGGTTCTGGTTCGCCGTCGTTGACGGCGGCGCTGGTTTGCTCCGCCATGGTGTCCTATGAAGTGTTCATCGTAGAGCGGTGGCCATACCCGATTCTCCGGCGAACTTCGCAACGGTTAATGCGTGAAGGTTCGATTCGAATGAAACAAATACAGAGAGAGAAATTAAAATTAAATGGAAAAATCGGGAAAAATAAACATAAACAATAATTAAATATTTGGGGGGAAAAAATACTGGAAATGCCACCTATCTTTCTATACTAGTAAAAATAAACAGTAATAATAGGAAGAAAAAAATAAGGTACTGTGCGTATTTTATTTTTTAAAATGATATATTTTTTTATGTGAGTAAAGACATAAAATAGAATCACTAAATATGTGTGAAACTTAACATAATATTTCATATTTAAGTTTAAAATACACTCAGCTTAAATAATTATCTTCATTTTGGTGATCATACTTATCATTTAATAATTCTCTCTTGGTTAGATATTAGATCCATCAAAATGAGTAATTTTAAGAAATTTTAGTCGATCACGAAGAAAGTAAATTAAATGAATTCATAATCTAGTTTTATTTATTTATTATTTAATAAAATAGGAGAAAGAAAGATTTTGTCCGTATAAATTTGTGAAGTCAATGAACATTGGTGTTTTTGTATGGTTGACTTTTCCTCAAGATGTTTCTAAATAAGTTAAAATATATTTTTTATGTAAAATATCTAATATTCGGTTTTAGCTCTTTGAAAAAAAATTATCTATTTTTTGTTCTCACAAAATTAAAATAAATTTTTAACTCTAAGCTAAACCTATTGATATTAATATTGAGTTCAATTTAGCCCAAAGTGCTTGTGACTTTGGACATTTATTTTCTTCACTTCTCTGCCTACTTCCTACAATTCCTAATTTTTTGAATAACCCTAAACTACCATTTTCATATTATAAGTTTCATGTTCTCCCTATCTCTCCTACAGGACCTCCTGACACCTCACATTCCTTTCCCATTGCAACTTTTTCATCATTCCCTCCCTATCCTCTTTGCACATTTGAAGTCCTGCAAGTAGAAGTTGGGTCCACGAAGAGGCTGAGGTTTGAATAAATATATAAGTTATTAAAGTCGAATAAAAAAAAGGGGAAAAATCAGAACTGTTGTTGTGGAAAGGGTGTTTAATCCAAAAATGTATGGAAAAAAAAAATCAAAAACATTAATTTGGTATATATATTCTAAAACATATTTTAGGATTTACAAGTTTGTTATAAAATATTTCGTAATATAAATGTAAATATGTGTTTCACTATGCCTATTTCAGAAAAAAAAAATTGTTATATGAATTAGGTGTTCCATAATATATTTTTAGATTTATAAATATATTAATATTTCAGAATAGATTTGAAAATCCTGAAATGTGTTTTAACCATCACACCAACATCCACCATCAATGACTCAGGCTTTGCTCTAATAAGCTTTGCTGCTACTTCTGTTCATCCTCTCATAGCTGCATAGTGGAGAGGGATTCTCCTATCTTGATCACTCATCAAGCACAAATCTTCATATGTTTGCAACAACACATGAACAATCTCTACATGGCATTGTGCTGAAGCTAGATGATGAAGAGTGTGTTTGGAGCGGTCAACTCAAGGGCTAGTTGAGGTTTGTGTCTGAGAAGAGTTTTTGTGAAATCAAGGTGGTCAAGTAAAACTGATATGTGTAAGGGAGTTTCAGTGAAGGATGTTAGTGAAAGCTTGTGTAGGATAAGTGGGTCTCTCCCTATTAGATTGTGTTTAACTCAGATACACTGCCTCACTCAGTGAATCATTTTCTTGATAACTAATTTTGTGAAACTGGTCTTCTAATTCTTTTAATCTTTGAATTGATTCAGACTATATATATGTCTTTAGAATCACTTGCCCAAAGAGTTTACGTTTACATATAGACTCATGATATACACGTACTAACCGAGAAATTTCCTACTAATTAAGACTCTTGATAACTACTTGGTGTAAACAACAACTGATTTTGCTATAAAATCTTGATATACAATTGATTTACATATAGACTCTGAACTGATCATACATATCGTAGAAGATTCACAATCTTGATCTATCCAAATTTAATTTGCTGCCAATTTAATTTGCTTTCAATCTTGATCTATCCAAATTTTTTAACTAAGAGTGTGTTTCAATTAAAAAAAATTTATTTTTGAAATTATGTTGGGATAAAAAAAATTGCGAGGGTAAAAGAAAATAAATGGTTGATGTGCTTCCAAAGAGAAGAATATTGATGCGACATGTGGAGAGTCACAGGAGGAGAACCGGGATACGATGGTGTACACCACCATACCCGACCACAACATCTAGTCAACGACGCAAGACATGGACAGATCCTTCGCGCTGGCGAGCACCTCCATCGCGTAATAGGCAGCAGCAACGGCTGCTCCCTAACTCGCGAGTGCAGTTTTAAGTATCCCCATATGCTCACACCCAATCGACGCGCTATGCGAGCTCAGACCTTGAAGAAGAAATAGGATCATTGGCGTGAAGAAAGAGTCGTGCGTTCGAGAACAAAATTTTAGAAACTTTCAGATGAAAGTGAGGATGAAGGTTATAATAAAAATATACTAATGTTTTGAAAGGTTTTTTATATCAAGAGAATTTTAATTTCTCACATTTTAGAAGAAAATTAAAATTTTACATTTTTAATTGTTTAAAATTTTGTTTTAAAAATTTAAATTTTTTATTAAAAAAAACATTCAAACAATAAATTTTAGATTAAAAAAATCTAAATTCTCTAATAAATAATTAAAATTCTTTATCCAAACGTATTTTAAGATAACTTTTTAAAAGAAATTTTGCCTCAGCGCCTCTAATAGGAGTTGTTGCTTAAATATTATTTAATTTACAAATTAACATGTTTTTTTTTTGTTGCTGAAATTTACTAATTAACATGTAATGTCTACATATAAAAGGCTATCAATGTACCGCATCACTTGTGTGTGAATTATCAGTCAAGTGAATTAGTGAATCAAAGTTTCGAGAGAAATACTCTTTTATCTCTCTTTCGAGAGGAATATCAATAATATTTTTCCCTTGAGAACGACCAGGAATATATATATAAGGTTCAGCAACACATGCAAGCATTATGCATGGTTGAAGAGAAGAAAAAACCTTCCTCTTTAAGTTGCATAACACTTTGTTTGAAAATAATATTGATATTCTTTTTTAAGAAAATCATTTTAAAGAATGATAATATTTAATTGGTGATCTATTAGTAAGACAATATTCATTTATCCGGAATTGGGATGGCCAGAAATAAGAAATACATTCATCCTCTGGATTAGGACTCACAACAGTAAAAATCAGTTTTGTATTTCAGCAAGTAAATCAGAATTTTATTTTGTATGTACATGAATTAGGAATGTGAATACTAAGAGACATAATAAAATATTAAAATCAGAATCAACACAATCAATCATACACGACGATTCTTGGTAGCCTTTCTAATTTGGGACAATGATTAATGAACAATATATCCGCAGATCCACATACTAAAATTTCTCTGCACACGGTCGTCAATTCTGGTAAATTCCACAACCGCAATCTGATCAATTTGGGGAGTATAATGTTGAAATTATCATCATTGCCACTATTACTCACTGCAAATATCTCTCTCATGGACCTACAGCTCTCGACCGATAAAACCTCTAGGTTTTGAAGTTGTGGCACTAACAATGGTGTCAGCAACGTCTCTATTTCATGGCATTGGCTGAGCTGAAATTTCTTGAGATTTGAGAACACACCCCTTGGAGACAAAGATCGTGTTAAATCAACAGCATCTTCCTCACAGATTGCAGTGAAACTATCTAAACCATAAATATTCAAAACTTGAAGGTTTTGGATATTAGTGCATAAGGAACAAGAGCTAGACAAACAGAACAAGCTCTTCAGCTTACAGCCGCCAATAATATCAATTTGATTCAAAGAAGAAAGAGGACCACTTGATGACAGAGCACCACATAAGCACACCCATTGATCATTGCGTTCCATACTCAATTTCTTAAGGTCTCTGGGTAGTAAATACAGCAATCCTTCGCATTGCCAAAACCGTACATTTTGATGATCTTCGTATAGAGAAACTGGATCATCATCAATATCAAATGCAAATATCAGATCCCTAACATCTTCTACATGGATATCATAAGTTTTAGGTCCATGACCTCTGTCCAGAATTTCTTGCACGTAACTATTGTAATTATCTTTGCCGAGAAAGATTCCTCCAAAACATTCAAGCATACTCATCCCTTGTACATCTTCTGCTATTATAGCTGAATCACAACGGAGATCCAGATATTGCAAATTGGTCAAACCGGGCAGTACACATCTTGGTGCCAGCGTATAATGCTCATTTATGGACATATCAAGCCATTTCAAGTTTATTAGATTTTTCAAGCCTTCTGGTACTTGGCGAATCGAACAACCTGAAATGTCCAATCTTGACAATGCTTGTAGCTCTCCCAATGGAGGTATATATTCCAAATTTGAACAATTTTGGAGCACTAAAGAAACAAGAGACCTCAAGTTGGACAGCGAATGCGGCAAAGATGTCAAGAAATCATTATATGATATATTAAGTACTGTTAGAGCATTCATGTGTATGAAAAAACCCTCCGGAATGTGGCCGATACAATTACCAGATAAAATCAAGGTGGACAAGCGTGGACAATTAGGTGATATGCCTTCTGGGATTTCTTTTATTCTGTTTCCCCCCAATGAAACTACCTCCAAATCAACTATCCACTCCTTCACGTCAGGTATCTCACTCAAATTTCCTTCACATTTCACCATGTAATTGTTACTCTCATTCAAGATACGGCATGCCATGTTCCTCACCAGACCATGCATTTTTGTATGGTAATCATAACCCACAAACAAAGAATGGTCTACGAGTTTATTCGCCATGGCACACGCCTCATCAAATACTTCCCTCAAACTCCTCTTTACATTTTTTAACAAACCACTCTCAACAAGCTTTTTAACTAAGTAGCTTTTTGACTGGAAACCAGAATTGTTTGGTATCTGTGCAAAATATAACAAATACTTTTGCAGGTCCTTTTCAATTAAATTATCATAGCTACGTTTTAGTACTGTGAAGACTTCTTCCTTCACCTCTTCTCCCATCTCCAAATTTTCAAGTTTATTCAATTCATGTTTCCACATAATAGTGTCATAACAACCTTTCATGGTTCTAGCCATCACATTGATTGCAAGTGGTAAACCATCACACTTCCTTACAACAGATCTTGCAATCTCCACTACTTGAGGGGGAAGTGTTGCGGGTGTTCCATGGTGTCCAAGTTTTAGCAAAAATAACTCCCAATCTTCTTCTTCGTCTTCTTCTTTTTTCAAAGGGTATATTTGTATTGTATTATCTGGTAGGCAATCCATCTGTCGACACACATGTTTCAAACGACTTGTCATGATCAACTTAATGCCATTTACTTTGCCATTTACTTTAAGAGGAATTCCCACCTTTTGTAGATCAATATATCTCCAAACATCATCCAAAATAAGTACTGAATTTTCTATTTTCTCCAACTCCGATGACAAAATTGTTGCTCTACATCTCTCATCATCTCCATCAAGTTTTACCCCTATTTTTTTTGCAATCTGATGTTGCAATTTGAAAGTGGTGAAATCATGAGAAACAGTGACCCAGAAGACATGCCTGAAACTTCCCTTTCTTTTTATCTCATTCTCCATATAAGTTGCTAGGAATGTTTTCCCCACTCCCCCCATTCCATTTATGCCAATAACGAAAACTTGGTCATCCACCAGAAGCTTCCACATCTTTCCAACATTTAACTCAAATTGTTCACCAACAAATTCATTTGACAACACCAGAGGCTTATCAATCTTATGCTTTCGCAATTTATCAACCAAATCCGATGCATAAAAGTTAGTGAACCCTAACCAATCCACATCAGCAACATGTTTCTTCAGGTCTCGTAGTTCATCCATCCAGTCATCAACATCACCCTTGCGCTTCTTGCCGCGAGATTCTAGCCATTCTAATTGTTCCTTGATGTCATCTTCCTCTCTTGATAGATCGGAAACCAACTCATTTATCACACTAATCTTACTTTGGAAAATACCATTCGAATTGTTGCTTCCGACAATAGCATGCTCTGGTGCCCAACCTGTTTCATTTTTTTTAAAATTATGGAACATCACATAAAGTTCAACCTTAAAAACATAAAGCTCTCCAACGTGTTTACAGGAGGAGTTTTTATAGAAGAATTTAATATTTTAATAAAATTAAAATATCATATGTTCAAATAATTTTGTAAAACAGTAATGATAAGAGTATAACTTACTTCCTCAAACATGATGAAATATTTATAAGTTACTAATTAGGAAGTTTCTTAGACAATCCTATTTTATAGACCATTCATTTTGACCATAGGCCTTCGAACTGGTCCATTAGGCCCACCATAATGATCCTTTGGTCAACATAAGTAAGGTCATCTTTGACAAACCTTGATCGAGTATCCTTATTTCAACCTTGACAAGATATCATTGATCGGCTCAGTCTGAATTGAGGAATTTTCAGTTAACTTCAATTGGATCATCTTTGACTCAATCTTGGTTGGGACTTCTTTTAACTAACCTCAATTGAGATATCTTTTCTCAACCTCAATTAGGTCATCTTCGCCCAACCTTGTTACATCATATTTTAATTAGTCTCAATTGGGACATTTGCCTCAATGAAGACATCTTGGAATTGTTGGTATAAGAAAAATTTATTTTAATCATAATTTTTAAAAGTGAGATGACTCAATCTCATCAACCAGATTTAGTACACATAAGTCAAGATTAAATAGGCTAGGGCTAGTTTATTTGATATGACTATCATTTTTTCTCACATGTACGATAAATAATAAAATTGATTATTGAAAATAAATGTATATTTTACTACCTAAAAAATAAAAGCACATGTCTAAAGTAAACCAACTCAAATAATGGGTACCTAGGATATGTACCTTCGAATAAACTTGTTGATTCATTATTTGTTTGATGGTTAATTGGAGCACCAACAGGGACAATCATTTCGCCAGCAACAACATCTTCAACCACTTCAATGCAATACGAGATGGATTAAAAAAAATCCAAGATTCAATTTTTCAACTTCAAGAAAAATATTGTAAAATAATATAAGACTAACTTATCACTTCAAAGATGATAAAATATTTTGAAGAAAGAGTACGAGCACACACACACATAGAAGTGTTATTATTATATCATATTATTAAATTATTAATACATAGTTACTTTGGGACCTTAGTTTAGAAGTTTGAGACTATTATAGTTAAGCCAAAGTAAAAACATAACTAATTACTAGGCAAAAATAGTTATGAGTTAAAAACTATAGAACATTTAAATAGGATAGAAATATATTCAAATATATGATTTAAAGAGGTTTTAGAAGCATCATAAAAGTAAAGGTCACGATTTCCATTCCTATCTAAAAATGCTGATGAGCATGTTACTTACCTTGTAATGGATTCAGTGTATTTACAGTTTCTTGTGGATGGATTGAAGTGGAAGCAATGATGTTGAGAACTTCTTCATTGCTACAATAAACGGGGCATTTAGTAATGCCTTGTCCTTTTTGTTCTTTATCTAAATGCAGTTTAATTCTTGAATAACCTCCACCATACGTTTTTTCACAATGCTTGCACTTCCACTTCTGCTTCCCGTTCTCTTCAAAACTCGTTACTTCATTCCAGTACTTTTCATCACCTCTAGGTCGACCCATGATTTATTTCCTTAACACAAAATTAATTTTAAATATTATGCATTATATGTGCCTTATTATACCATACAACGAAAGAGGACATCTATGTTTGACTTAACACATTCATTAAATGAATAAATTATACCTATATTTTGTGAAGTTTAATGAAATTCATTGAGTAAAAGGTTATTTTGGTCTCTAGAAGTTTATAACGATGTAATAGTTTCAAAAACTAAAAAAAATCTTGAAAGTGTATTTCGTTAATCATGTTAGTCCAACATGTGTGATTTAAGCAGTTATATTAACATATATTTAAGGAACAAAATAATAACAAGTGCTTAATTTTGATTAATTCAAAAATGAACTTTGTTACCTTAAATTCACCTATAAGAAATCTATGCAATCTAACTAATCTTCAAATAAAAGGACATAAACTAATGTTTAAATAAAAGGCCATAATGATGGTAAAAAGGGACTCTACGAACAATTGGAAAACTAAAATTCAATATCATTCATTTTTTTAGATTGAAAATCTTACTTTTCACATTTTTTTTATCATGTTTATGTCCCCTTGTTTATTCAAATATTAATTAGTTTCTATAAAAAAAAATTTAAGTGAATCAAACCAAATAAATTTTATATGTATGGAATTAATAAAATCAAAACCATGTCCTCAAATAAATAAAAAATGATGATTGTTTCAAAAGACAATTTTAATTCAAATTTTAGTTAAAAGACCAAAATAAATAATTTGAAAGATGAAGGATTAAAACCAGTTTTAGTAGAAAATAAAGTAAGAAATTATATTTCTAAGGATTTAGATTAACTTTCATTTAAACAGTTAAAGTGTTGTTAAAAAAAAAACAGTTAAAAGTGTTTTAAGCAACCCCATTTACAGTTCCTATTAACTTTGTTTTCCAAGCTATTGGGTATCCAACGATTAGGATATGCAAAATCAGATAATAAAAAAATAATAAGTAAAAGAAAGTCTCATGTCTGGTGTAACAAAGTGGTAGTGCAATCATGCATATATGAATCAATTTTGATTACAAAAGCAAAGAGAAAGAAATGGAATTACCAATTGAATTGAATAATGGCGTTCCAGGTGGTTGTGATTACTGAATGCAGCAACGGGATCTATTTGAATATCTGAAAATTTTACTAGTGAAAGAAGGGAGATTTTCTCTTCAGAACTGGAACTTGCCTCTGAACTCAATGGCTCTATTATATAGGATTAGGATGTTCAAAGGGTTGGGTATTCTTTATCAACTATTTGGACGCGGACTTTCTCAGAAGACTTGCAATTTCCTGGAAATTACTCAAAATGTGAAATTGTGACTAATGATGGCTTCATTTGTGGTCCTAAAAGGACAATGTCACCTTCCGGGAAAAAGACAATGCTTAGCCTTTACTACCCACTACCAAGTCACGAGACCCACAGTCATTTATTCCTTTCGTTTCTAATTTAGACAAATGGTAGCTATACTTTCCCTCTCTCAAACTCTATTTTTAAGATTGATTATTGTTTATTAGAAATTACAATTTTTGGTAAATTTTTCTTTTCATGATTCTTTTTTCTGATTTATACTAAATGAGAATCAAAACTCATCAAAATTGATGATTTAAAAAGACTTTCATCAATCATAGAAAGTATTTGAGAGAATGTGTAAGAGAGAATGTTATTAGTATTTTTTTTCTATTTATAATTCATAGTCAACAATTTTTTTTGTATTTTATTATAAAATTTCATTTCATCTCTTTTATGTATTAATTATTTTTTTTATTAAAATATCCTTATTTTTTAAATTTATAATTAAATGAACAGTAATTTAAACTGTCATTTTTTCTCTCCTACAAAGAAGATTGGAAAAGATGAATAAATTCTTATCAATATTAAGGATAAATTTTTTTAAAAAAATTACATTTAAAGATAAATTTAATGTTAATATCTAAATTAATTAATTTTTTTAATAAGCATAATTCAATAAATTATTTCTTATAAATAAAGAGGAAGGAAATATATAATAATAATAATAAGTACGGTTCATTATTATACTTTAAAAAAAACCTCGAGTATCTCGTACTTGAAGTTTAAAAATAAATTTAAATATATTTTTATTCTTTTAAATTTAAAATACTTTTAAGTTTGATCTCTCAATTAAAAAAAATTCTTTTTAATCTTTTAAATTCACGAAATATTATTTTTAATTCCCCATCTTCAATTTAAAGAACTAATTTGTTTTTTTTAATTCCTCAAATTCATCCTACAGAGTTAAAAATAGTATTTCCTAAATGGAAATGAACCTTTTTTTTTATTGGGAGAACAAAATAAATAAATAAAAATACCTCGAATTGTGACTTGTGAGTGTTATGTGTTCTGACTATGACTAAAAAGTCTTGCACAAATGGACAATGAGGACTTGATTTGTAAAATACTGGTTTTTACTTTCTATCTGTGTGTTATACGCGATATTTATTTTAATTTTATTTTTTATCATAAAAATTAATATACGTTAATATAAAAAATTAAATTAAAAAGTAAAGTATGTAAAAATAAAACTAAAAATGTCATTAATTTAATTTAAAAAAATCACTTTACATAACTCCATTCATTTTGAAGAAATTAATAAGTGAGATAGTAACAACCAAGCAACCCGTGGAAAGAAAGGAAGGTAAATATCTATTTTAATATCCAAAAATTAAGTTTAAAATTTCATTTTTCAAGAATTATTTTAAAATCGTCTTACACTTCCGGATACCAAAATATATATTTAGCCAAGAAATTGTATTATGTCCATCCAGCCATTTTAGTTTTACACAACAAATTGAGAGTGAATACTATTGATTTTGTTGATAATTAATTTTCATCAAAAAATTAACTAATTAATAAAATCTCTCATTTTCAATCATATTTTTTAAGACTTATCCATTGGTTAAGGATCAAGCCAGTACCACAATACCACTCAAACAATGACTTAGTTATTGGTAACATTCCTTAATTTGCTTCTAATCAAGTTTAGCAAAATAAATATTCCTATCTGTACTAAATTTCTATTTAAGCCAGATTTTTTCCTTCAAAATTATTTTAAAATTAAAATAAAACTTATTTGGTAATTATTTTTGTTTTAATGTTTGTTTGAGACTTAAAATTATTTGATGAAAAAATGTAAAATTTATATATTCTTGTTCAATTATATTTTTAGAACATAAAAAAAAATTAATTATGAAAATTGTTAACTAATTTTCTATTACACCCTATATTAACATGTTAATTTCTTTCTCAATAATAAAACAACACATACCAATTAATTGAGTCCCTAACCTTGTTGAGAATATAATATCATGTTCCTCTATTTTACTTGAGTTCAGTCCCAACAAATCAAACAAAATGATGACATCATCTTGAAAATTTGGCCCATGGTCGATTGTTTTGCAAGCCCCTCTATTTTACTTGGAAAATAAAATGGAATGAGTAAACAGTTAGAATATGACAAATCATTCCCATTCTTATATATACTTTCTTATACAGAACCAGATCATCCATATTCAAACACACCCATGTTAACCCCATCCTCGTTAGTGTTTATCATTAGTTACATCAGGAGGAATATCATTAGTTACATTAGCACTATATCATAACTTCTAAATTACTCTATAGAAACAACATTATCACATATGGACCTTACCTAATGTTCAAATTACATAAAAGCTTGTAAATTACAGGCATTACCTACATTTCTACTTTCCCTGAAGATGAACAAGTGCTAGACCTGTAACAGATCGGTGAAGCAAACACATCATTTGCTTTGTTTAGCTGCAACAGTTCGCTGAACAGTTGAAACACCATCCACAAATTTTGTCCGGAAAAGAACATTTGCATTATTGAACATGCCTTCCTTCAAGGAAACCACAATAAACTGCAAATCAAAAGAACCAAAGAAATGAGGTTATTCAACTTATTGGATGCTGAACTGTCACTAGCAGGAACTTTGAAAATGACATGTCAGAATGAATTTAACAATAGCAGAACCAAAAGGAGAAGTATACAAGAAACCAAAAAAATCACACGACAACATCAACAATTATCCTCTACCTGAGAGTGCGGAAAGTGAGCCTTTATCATTCTCCCTATGTTTTGTGTGTGGCTCAAATCAAGAGCTGCATCAACCTGCAAGAATTAAACAATTAACATTTGACCCAACCACTATGCCTATTAATTTATCGAGAATGCTCAATCCATCAAACCTATCAAATAACCATGAATTTATCAACCTATCAATCATTAAAATAGTACGTAACTAGATCTATATTATTACAAACCAGTCCATCATCCAGTTTCACTTGTTTTCATTTTTACATATTCTACTTAGGACTTATTATCTCGGGGGGGAACCCTACTATTACACTCCTTTAAGTTTAATTGTCATCACTCATCAGCATTTTCAAAGATGCTGATAAGAAATAGGACGAATTACACTTCTTCCTCCCTTGAATGATGCTAAAATTCCATTGATTTTCCAGGTGTCTCCCCTTAAAGATGAAAATCTACTGCTCTTTATTAAATTTAAATGTGAATGAACCTTTCAAGAGCACTTTTCTTCTATTTGCTAATCTTAGACATTTGCAACTGATTCTGTATAGACATTTGCACTTTTCTTCTATTGGGGCTAGGTTAAGTGTCATGCATGATGCATCTACAACTCAGATCACAAGGTTTTTTACAGGATCCACATGTGTATACATTATAGAGGCAAACTTAGATGATTTTAGTATTTCACTGTTACGAATTCAATGCAGACTCTTTACTGTTACGAATTCAATGCAGACCCTTTAGTGTCATGAATTAAGGCAAACTTAGATGATTTCAGTATTTCACTGCTTCTGTTTTACTGGGATTCTAAAAAAAATACAAAGAAACTAATGTAAAACATACCTCATCAAGGATGTAAAGTGGAGCAGGTTTGAACAGAAGCAGTGCCAGAATCAGAGAAAGTGCAAGCAGTGATCGCTGACCTCCACTTAATTCAGACAATGATTGCTTCCACACACTTCCAAATGCAACACGAACCTCAAGACCATCAAGGAAGCTGCATCCTTCTGGAGGTTCTAACTTGGCCATTGTTCCCGGTAGTAGCATAGAAAAGATGGATCCAAAGTCACTGGATGAACAAAATAAAAACATAATACTCAACCATTATCAAATGAAATAGAACAATAAAATAATCGGGTAGTCAGTAATTCAGTCTGTTACAAACTAATTCTTCCTAAAGCTTAAGTGAAGTCTCATGATTGATGTTATATCTAATAGACTAACACGCCCATAGAACAATAATCAGCCATAATAGACTGATTCTGTTTTTTTTAGGGATTTAGGGTACAACATTTTGGGCAAGCTGTAATTATATATTTCCTGTTTTAAAGGGATTTCTTGTTTATAAAGTCACTTTTGTTCCAACAGATTAGATTTTTTCCTTTGATAGTGATAGGACTTTCTGGATCCCAAATTTGTGTACATCTTCCTTTTTTATGCTGCCCTGTAATCCCATTTTTCATCGAGAGGAATGAAAACACCACTTTCCAAAAAAAATCTATATACTGAAACTCAACTTTTAACATGGATTAATGGGCAAGAATCAACCTCTTGACTGTTTGATCACAAGGATCTTATATCATCTTAACACACTCAACAATCAAAAAGCAGAAAGTTATTATGCGAAAAAATGGTTTCATATCCAACAAGCATAAATTGAACGGATCAAATTACATTAAAGAAAATAATAATAATAACTCACTTATTCACTTTGATCCAGGTAACATTTAGTGTCTCCTTCTTCTTCTCATCTAGCTCTTCAATCACCATCTTGATTTTAGACTTGTCATTCTAGGAAAAATAAATAGATAAATAGATTAAGCATTTATGGAAGAAAGTTAGAAAAAAGTGGAAATAGATTGGAAATTACCTCAATTATGTTTTTTTTGGACATCAAATCATTGTACTCATCTTCAGCCTTCTCAAACATTGCCATCACTTTCTTGTTCACCCTTTTCTCAAGCCTTATGGATGCAAAACAATAAAAACAAAAGTGTCACCACAGTAAATGAGGATATCTAATTGTAGTTGCACATGAATTGATATTAGTAATGTTAGACTTTCAAAGCAACACACCCAGATTGTTCAGCCTGAAGCTTCTCAAGTTCTTCCCTAGCTTTAGTAGGATCACGAGAAGAAAAATCATAATCAGTTCCACTTCTACCAAACAACTGTTTTTCAGAAGCAATCCATGCATGCTTCTCTATTAATTTATCTACTCTCACAGAGCAGTCTTTCTGTTCCATCTCCATTCGTTTTACCTAGAATAATAGAATGACGAGATTGTTCTTCAGCACACAATTCCAAGTTATACAGAAAAGCGCTGTTAAATATTACCTCATTTTCCATCCTCTTCCTTTCAAGATTACTCTCACTAATTTTATGTTCAAGCTTTTGCTGCTCTTTAATAATAGCACTGATTTCCTGATCACATTCCTTCATTTTTAGGCGAACTGATTTCAGCTGTGACTGAACTTGATCAAGATTATCCCGTGCAGCAACAACCTGTACCTCAAAGGGTTGAGAACACAATCTTCCTCTACAGAAAGAGAACTAATGAAAATAATTACAAATGCTTACACTGGATCTTTGTTCTTCTACTTCAGAGGCAAGATTACTGATCAGTGTTCCCAATGATGCTAACTGATTCTCCAAAGATGCTTGCTCCTGTATAACAGCTTCCATTTCCATTACAAGTCTCTCCTTTTCACTATCATGTCCCTACAAACCAGCAAGCAACCAATTAATTATCCCTCTGTAGTGATTAATTACTTACTTGGTTTAGTTGGTTACACTATCTATTTTAGTTTATTATTAATTCTGAGTGCTAAAAATTATTGAAATTGTATCCCTGTGTTTTTCTTCAACGACAACCTATAAACCACATTCCCCACTCTTGACTTAAGATCGTCAGTGTGAACTGTTTTGCTTTCTAGTTTCTAGCTGATTCCACAATCTATATCACTGACACCCAATATGCTAGTTTATTCACTCAAAAATGTCTCAAACATATGCGAAGACAGGACTGTAAAGAAAAAGTATAAAAGTTCTAAAAATTCAATTATGCTAGCTACTTTCAACAATTGCAGGGACCATTGTCAAACATTGCATAAAAAACACACATGCCAATCAACCACATCCTCTAGCAATTGAAGAATGAGGGCATAACACGAATTAAATATACCTTCAACTATGGTCAAATATTGGCCTATCAAAAGTTCCATTGCACCATGGCCATAATGGAAATCTCCAATAGGCCATCACAGAAAATCCAATCTTTCATCCAAACATGATTTTGGCACATGCTTACAAACTAGAGTTTTACAAGTACAACTAACTACTTGACAATTATCCAGTTGTTATAAATCAGTTAAATGAATCATGATATGATTTAAAAATAATAAATTTTCAAGCATACCTTCAGATCTTTTAATGATGACTGCATTTGAGATTTGATTGTCTTTATCTTTTTCTCCAAGCCTTTTAGCCTACTTTCTCTGTTATTGTCATGATCTTTGATTGATTTCTCAAGAGATGAAACAGTTTTAACACAGTCCTTATATAAAAGTTGCTTGTCCTTCACTGTAGATTTTACTTCATTAAGCTCTTGCTCAATCTTCTTCACTAATTCTCCGAGCTATAAAGAAAAATGAGATGAGGATTAGGGTGAAAAGGAGCAGACAAAGATGATTAACATGGAGAAAAATAACATTGGAAGTTACATGGAACTAAGGTAGAATTGCAGTGTTTGTTCATGAATCAATTTTAGAATTTAGACAAAAAGAAAGGAATCAAAACCTTATGATGCTCATTTTGCTCAGCTCTGCTCTGAAACAATGAAAGGTCGTACAACTTCAGTTCTAATTGTGCTTTGAGATCTATAAATTTTTTCTGAAGTGGGAGGAGCTTTGAGATCTGGATTTGAATATAAAAAGACAATACAAAGATTTATAAGATTGAAATTATGAGCTCATATACAAAAAAATTGGGATAGAAAAATGACTAAGCTTGAAGATTATAAAAATTAAAGTAATCAATACACAAATATATGTGTAACAAATCTCCCAAGTCAAAAGAAAATCATAATGAGAGTTGAGTTCAGTCCATACATAACAGCACTATTTTTTTGTATGCCTTTGTAAAATGTATTAAGACAAAATATGTGTAGAAATATGGTCAAATTACTACTTGGCAACCATCTCTCCGAGAGGTAACTTTTGGGGATAAGCTTAATCCATTTCTAACAAATGCTAAACCGAAACATTGTGAAACCAACTAGCATGTACTCTTATCCCTGCCATTATATTTTATCCTCTCACACCACACCACCATTTCATATGAACAATGAAGCTTTCAATCTTTAAACTTCTACTTCTTGGAATTTTATTTTTGTTGAAACTTTCCTGATTGAGAAACTTTAAATTGAAAGCTCTCTATAGGATAATTTACTCTTTTCCAATAGGATTTCAACTTTAGATTCCACTGAAGATTATTATTGCATTGACCTATTTTCAAGTCAACACCAATTCTCCAATAGTGTTGGCTTGCTGATCTATCTTAGTAGTCCAAGGTCTCCAAAACATGAAATCTTTTAGTTGGCGCAGACATTTATGAAATTTTGAGGAAAACTGGATCTTTAAAGAGAGCAATTTATCATATGCATTTCTTATTTTGGCAGTGTGCCCCCAAAAGCAGTGATTTGGTGACTTTGCCTGAAGTGAAATGCCAGAAGGATCAAAGTGTTTTCTAAGTTTCCATGTTATTCTGGAAAAAGGTGTGTTCATAGTCTACCTTTGCCTCAATCTCTGACAACCTTCTTTGATGCACTGAAAGTTTTGACTCAGCCTCAGACAAAGCATGAAGTTGCCCCAAAAGATCACCACCTCCCCTGTTACAACAAACAGTCATAACATATCCAGAAATATATATATATATATATATATATATATATATATATATATTTATGTGTGTGTGTGATTGCTTAAAATGCCATCAGATACTAGCATTCAACAACTAAGGGACTGCATTGGTTAGTAGAGAACGGTACTTGTTCAGCTAAAACAAATAAATTCTGTAAACTTGTTAAAAACTCATAATATTCTATGCTTTTCAGATCAGCATATTGTACAGAGAATAGGAGATATATGTGCATTCCAGTTACAATTCTAATAATGATAAAAGAAGATAGCACCATACTTGCGGCTTCCACCCGTCAGAAGACCACTTGGCTGAAATATATCTCCTTCAAGAGTGACACTTGTGGTGTGAATCTCCCGATTAAATGCCACCTATTAGGCATCCAACAAAAATGCAAGACAATTTGAGCAAGATGATCATGTGGTAGAATAGACAAGTATGATTGTAAAAACCAAAAATTAGATGAAGTATCACATATGAAAACAAATAGGACTCAACTAGTTAAATACAGACATTGTGCACCAGAGTTTAAAAGCATTTCTATTTAACATTACATAAATGTACAGTAAGGAAATTATAGTATGTTACAAAAACATTTAAGAGCTGAGCATACAGTAGCCAAATACTTATAGAAAAGACCATCAAGCTCCAAAGTTATGCATATGAAAAGCACAATGCAGATCTAAAGTACAAAATGTGGACAACATAATATAAGTTAAGGATTTATCCCACATTATAAAATTAATGTTTCATGTAAATCAACAGAAAAAAAGGGGGGGCATCACTCATTACCTCCTTTGCAGCGTCAATGGTTTTGCAGACAAAGGTTGAACCAAATACATATTCCATTGCACTCTAGGAACAAATATAAAATTTAGTTAGAAGAGAGTGTAGTCTAACGTAAAATGGAACCTAAAATCTAACCGAAATTTCCAGACAGAAGCTGGTCAAGACAGCCGGCATGATAAAATGCAAAATAAAACTGGAGAAGAATATTAGAACTTCCAATTGGTATGGAAAATGCCTTTAGTACCCATGCATTAGATATCATTGCATTATTATAAATTGAAATTCAAAGAAACAAACCCGCAATTCTTCTTCATAACCAACCAAAGAAAGAGCTACTTCAGCATTTCCCTTGCCCACCTGAAATGAAAGTAACAAAAATCTTAGCTGCTAGTGATAGCAAAAAATAAGTAGATAAGTATATTACAAAAAAATTGCAGAGACCAACCAATCTAACAGCAGCTTGTTGAACTCTGGAGGAAACACTGTAGGATTGTATCTTGTTCAGAGGTATAATTGTCACTCTTCTTCTAAGATTGCCATTCTGTAGTAGTTGTTTTCCAGTATTTTCTGTGTCGACAACAACATTATACAACTTTCCAGCAGCTGTAACCTGAAAATGGCAATATTCCAAGGCTTAACATAAGAATTTTCATTTATAAATTCAGGTACAAGTTATTATGCTGTCCAACCTCTAGGGCAGTCATTGTGGACCTATCCTTTACTTTGATGAGTTTTGCAACAACACCTTTCACCTTCGACCTATCAAAATTCTTAACAGGATCACAGTATGTAAATTCAACATTTGCCAGGTTTGCTGAAAGATTGCGTATTTCATCCTTCAACTTTTGCACACAGTCCATCTCAGTCATACGCTCCTAGATGATAATTTACAGGAGAATTTATTTAAACAAGACTCAAACCTTTTTACATTGGAAAGCAACTAGCAGAAGAGAAACCAATCAAACCTTTTGTAAATCTTCCATCTCACCCTCTTTATAAGAAAGAGACTCCAACTCCATTCTAACATTCCCCACATCTTTTTTTCTAGTGCTGAGCTCATTTTCAACAGCATTAGCTTCTTCACATTTTGACCTTAATTGACTTGTTTTCTCCTTCAGTTCCTTTTCACAATGGCTAATTTTGGCTTTCAGCTGTTTCAATTCTGTTTCAGTACTCCCAACTGCTACCTTTGCATCCCTTAATTGATCCTCTAAGCATTTCTCTTCATTACCACTGCTCTTGCCAGCTAAAACACCCTGTCAAAATTTTTTAGCAACAGGATAAAATTAACACCTCAATCTAACAGAAATCCCACTGAGAGACATCACAAAGCCAGGCAACTTAAGCCTTTACCTGGTATTCTTTTTCATGCTCCTCTAGACTCTTTGTGAGCTCATCAACTTTATTTTTCAGATCTGCCGCCCCCTCTTCAGCCTTTTTAACAGCAGAGGCCTTCTCTTGTACAGAATGCTTCAATTCTTCAATATTTTTAACAAGCTTAAAACACAAAGGTTCAAAACCCAAATATCAGCTTCACAAAATAGAAATATTTCAAAACATTAGCAGCATAAGAATTTGGTACATAGTATTGTAATTGAGCAAACAAATCCAGAATATCACTGACATACATTTGCTTTGTTGGCTTCTTCACTCCTCAAAGTGTCTTCTTTATTATTTAGTACAGATGTCTCCCTCACAAGATTCTGGGAAAGTGCATCTACCTTCTCGGACAGAGATTTCATTTCTCCACCCATGTTTGCTTCCTTTTCAGCAGTCAACTGAGTTATTTTGGTCTCCATTTCCTTTATTTCCACCTTATTTATCTTAGCAACGTCATCAATCTCGGCTATCTTGGCTTTCACTTCTTCCACCTCAGAAGCAGCATTGTCTTTAATCCTCTTCGCTTTAACATACTCATAAGCAATACAAAATCTTCTCAACCTATCTAACTCTGCATTGCCATTAGCCCATTGCATGTACTGTGTCTTTTCTTTCCTTAACTTCTCCAGAGCAGGCAGTATCTCCTGGTCAAGAAGCTTGTTAATCTCATCAACCTTACTCTGCTTCTTCTCAAGTGTTTTAAGAGCAGCCTCTTTCTTTGTCTCATACATTCTCGTCCCCGCAGCTTCCTCAAGCATAGACAATATCTCTCGCGGTTTCATATTTAAAACCTTAGTGATGCGCCCTTGCATTATAAGGAAATGTGGATTATTAACATTTAGCTGCACTGAATGAAAAAGGTTCTGAACTTGACTAGGCTGTGCAAGCTTCCCATTGATCAAATACTTGTTCCTGCCCCCAACCACAATCTGAATTGTACCCCCAACACATAACATAATACACAAAATGAGAACTTTCAAAGTGGAACATCAATAACAAATTTTTTATTTTAAAATGTAATACTCACTCAACCCATTATTAAAACAAAAACAACCGCTTTAAATTTATAAAGGTAGAGACAGTAAATCAATTCAAGCAACTTTTAAACTCCTCAAGCGTACTGCTCAACTCCTCCCCTCACAGACAGTAGGCTGACCCTAATGGGTTAGGACTTTCAGTATATTCTAATTGATGGATAACAATTAATGACTGGATGACATTGTAAAAAACATTTAACACTGTCAGTAGTAATTCTTCCTCGCCAAAATAACCTAAAAATGGAAACTTAATCCATGACTTGTGGTAAAGTACCCTAAAACCGAAAAGTTGAAGCATCGGAGGCAAACAAAGCTGAAAGATAAAACCAAAAACAAATCCTGATTTATTTCATTTCAAATAATAACATTTTTTAATGCTAATTATCAAACAAAAACAATAAACAGTATCTCAACAACAAAAAACTACAAAATTGATACATAACTTAAAAATAACCTTAAAATGGAAAATTAAGGCACCGGACACAAATAAACCTGAAATCTAGAAGACAAAACTACAAAAATTAGCAAACTAAGTTGGGCCAAGTAGTGAGGAATTCAGGTAGTTTGTATGAGGTCCTATGTAAGTTCCAACTTCATTGCCCATATTGTATACTAAAAAATTTAAAATAAATAAATAAATAACTTAACTGCTAGAAATAAAAAGTCAAAATTTTCTTTCCTTCCACCATTTCTTCAATTCAAATGTCAAAATCCTTAAAAAAATCTTAAAATGGAAAGTTAAAACATCAAATTCATATAAAACCTAAAATTTGGTGACAAGACCTAACAAATTAACACACTAGGGTGCAAGATCCAAACTTGTTTGCTACAGTCATAAAAAAAAAGAAGAATTAAAAAAGTGAACCTGTCTTGTTACTGTGATCTCGGAGTGTCCTTCGTATCCGAGAGGGCTTCTGGAGCTGTGGGAGTTGTCGAAGACGACGGAGACGGTGGCCTTGGTGATGCCGGCCTGGCCCTGCTTGTATACGAGTTCCTGGAGGTTGGAAGCCCTGACCTGCTGCAAGTTGGTGATGCCGAGGACGAAGCAGATGGAATCGAGGATGTTGGACTTGCCGGAACCGTTCAAGCCGGTGATGGCGTTGAAGAAAGGGTCAAAGCCCGGAACCACGGTGCGGGTCGCGTAGGACTTGAACCCTTCCAGGCAAATCTCCTTGATATACATCGCCGGAGAGGGAGGGGAGGAAATCACGGCGTTTTCAGGGTTGATGGGAGCTGACTGACTCGCAAAGCAAAGGCGGGAAATTTTAACAAGATTCAAATGACCCTCGATTTCGCCACTTTATTTAAGTTTTGCATTTTATTTTTTTTACTTGATCAAAAATACTCTATTCGTGATACATAATTCTTATTAGTTAAAGAAATTTTTTTTAAAAAAAACAAACATTCATTTTTTTCACTAAATAAATCATACTTTTTGGGTTTTTGAGATTAAATTGTTACTAATTTAGATATACAGAAATCAAAATAACCATTTTTAAAATCATGAAAATACCGAAATCAAAGATTATGAGGCTTTAGAATGACTATTAATTACTTGATAAAAAAAAGAATGATTATTCATTAAATATATTTCATTTGATTTTCATTTATTAATAATATGTAAACCTAACTCATAGAAGTAATGTAACAGTGTAAGAAAATTAATAAATATTTATTCTTTAATACAAGTGAGTGAGGATTAATATCTCAAATATAACATCAAGTTTTGTAATCTTAATCAATTTTTTTTATAAACCCACAAAATTATATTATTCTAGAAATTTTCTAATTTTTTCTCCAATAGAAAATCAAACTTGTGTGTCATAATTGTCTATAAATTAATTTATATGCAAATAATTACTTGGTATAATTGTTCATAAATTAATTTATATATCCGTATAAAAATATTTTGTATAAATGAATGTGATGCTGATACGTACATAAAAAAGGTATACAATTTTTTGTGAATTACTTCAGAAACTAACACCTGAAACTTTTCTATTTAAGATTATTCTTGTTTGTAAGTTTGTATATTTATTTATTTGTATGTAAATGAATGTGAGACTGATACGTTAAAAAAAAGGGTATAAAATCTGTATGAAATTACTTCAAAAATTGACACTTGAAACATTTCTATTTGAGATTGATCTTGTTTGTAACCTGTAAGTTTGTATATTTATTTATTTGTATGTAAATGAATATGAAGCCGATACGCAAACTAAAGAGGTATAAACTTCCGTGTGAAATTACTTTAGAAATTGACACTTTGAAACTTTTCTATTTGATATTATTTTCATCTGTATATCTATTTATTTATTTATTTTTATTAGTACAGAATACAGATATAGTATAGAATAGAATATAGATACAGATTTTGAGCGAACCAAGGAATGCCAAGAAATGTAAGATCAGGATCTCTCCCCACAGAATTCAGAATCTTTCAGATTGTGACAAAAAAACGTGGCAATTGCTGGGCCAAGGAAGCCATTATTAAAACTGAACCATTGGAAGATCAGCCACTTCAAAAACACCTAATAATAATCATAATAATAATAATAGTGACACACTCATCGCCACTTTCCATACCCAATTGCGTAAAGCTCAAAGCTTTGTGGCAGTTTGAGCATTTCTGACTAACATGGGGGATGATGGAAAGAAGATGAGTGGAGAGGGGGGGATAGTGAAGGTTGAGCCAAAACCCAGCAATGGTTTCACCTCAAAAGTGGTTGATTTGTTGGAGAAGCTGGTGGTGAAGTTTTTGTATGATTCTTCACTAACCCATCACTACTTAACTGGTAATTTTGCTCCTGTTCCTGAGACCCCTCCCACCAAGGACCTTCCTGTCAAAGGGTACCTCCCGGTTAGTAGTACTTTTGAATTTGTTCTTTGTTCAATTTAATTAAAATGTACTCATACTGTAGAGATTGATTGACAATGTTTTACTGTTATTCAATCATACATTATCATGTAGGGGAAGATTGTTGTCTTTTGTACTAATATTAATTATCCAGGTTTTTGGCGTGCTGCGGCCGCAAGGCAACCACAATTGTGGCTGCGTTTGTCTGCGATATCTAGCAATATTGAGGAAGGCGATGAAACTGCAACTTTAAAACTTTGGTTGATAGTGTAAAATTTTTACTCTGAGGGTGTATGAAAATTAAACTCTTCTTGTTATCCATTTGAGGATATGTGTTGTGTAGGTGTGTAATTCAAGATTTTGAATTGCGGTTGCAGTTTCGTTGTGTTCCTTGAAATTGTGAGAAATTGCAGACAAATGCAGCCACAATTCTGGTCGCAAACATCCCAAAAACCTTGACACTATGGCTGAAGTCATGGTTGCATCGTTTTTATCTGTTGTGGTGTCATGATTGTAAGAAAACTTACAGCCTCTAGATTTTCCTCATTTGTGAGCACCGTGGAAGTAGTCTGTGTCCCTTGATTATTATATCTAGTTCTTTGAATATTATATCTTCCCTTGTGTTATGCTGCTTTAAGCCTCAGTTCATATGGGAAGGCCGTGTTATGCTTTACTGGCCATGAAAATTTTGTGATTTATCCTTTTGGTGTTCTGCTTTCTGTCGTTGAAAAATGTCACCATTGCTATTCACGAGATATAATTAAAGGGTTTTCATGTAATACACTTTGTACTAAAGGTCTAGAGTCTAGAGCAATATCAGGTCCTGCCACTCATTGTCTAACATTTGAAGTGTGTTGCAGGATTGCTTGAATGGGGAGTTTGTCAGAGTCGGACCAAATCCAAAGTTTTCTCCTGTAGCTGGATATCACTGGTAAAGTTTTATTTATTTATTTTTGTATCTTTTAAACCTTTATTATGAGATATTGCACAAATCTTGGCGGAAAGTGCATTTCTTGGTTATCCATGTTACTTATAAGTATATTGATTTTCTCTTTTCCATAATTACTTTTTATGGGAAGCTTTGGTATTGATATGGAACTTTTTTAGTTTATCTGTATTAGAAAAATGTGTTCTTAAAGTGGAGTTTGATGCTTACACCATGCTTTCCCCGACTGTTTTTGCAGGTTTGATGGAGATGGGTGCGTGATTCTCTTCCTATATGCAAACATATATTTCTTTCAAGTGGACTGGAAATATTTGTTGCAGGTTATAGATGTTTTTTTTTTGTGTCAATGGACTGGAAATATTTGTTGGATCCTATTATTGGAATTTGGGATTGCTTGGGTGTATTGTTGAGCATTGAACAATCAAAATTTCTAGTATTTATGGCTGATTCCCTTTTTTGAATTGTTTGATTATCCATTTTATTTTTTCATTGACCTGTGAAATATGTGAGCTCTAATATAATGTAGTGTCAATTTGGATTAGTGATTACAATTTAATTTCTAATTATGATCCCAGTTCAATTGGAACTGCACAACCAGATTTTCTAGGATGTAAATATTTATATTCTTCTGGATTCCCCCTCCTTTTTCCTTTCATCGTTATATTTCTCTGTCCGTACATGCCTTTTTTTTTTCTTGCTTCATTACTGTTACGTCCCTCCCCCATACCTTCGCATAGCGAAGAGCCTCTGGGCAATGGGGTACGAAGTTTTTATTACTGTTAGAGATATATTGTTAAAAATCATTCATGTATATTTGCTTAACAACTAAAGCTTGTGGAGAGTTGGTTCGTGACAATTGCATTCAAGGTACTCATTGGGTTGGTATTAACTTCTTTTCATCTCATGGGAGGTAACTAGACAATGATGAGTGGAATTATACCCTAAACAATATAATATTCTAGATAATAAAGCATCTTCCATACAGATTTCGGTTCACTTGTTTTGTGAATTAAACACCAGTTCCAATTATACATTCAGTTCTGACTTTCAGCAGCTCATCATAGTGGAAATTAGATTGTTTCTGATGTTCTTAAATTTTGGGCAGTCAATTTCACAACACAAAATCGTAGTTCTGGTATTTGTTTCTCCAATTTTGATCTATTGAATTGCAGAATGATTCATGGCTTGCGCATCAAAGATGGAAAAGCTACATATGTTTCCCGTTTTGTGAGAACTTCTCGTCTTAAACAAGAAGAATACTTTGGAGGCTCCAAATTTATGAAGGTATGAAAAGAAAGTGAAAATTTTACTAGTCTTAGAATTTAGAAACGCTTTGTTTTATTGAGACAAATGTAGCTTCTTATGTCATGTTCAGATTGGAGATCTCAAAGGTCTATTCGGACTCTTAATGGTTAACATACATATGCTGAGAACTAAATGGAAAGTGCTGGATGTTTCTTATGGAACTGGAACAGGTAATTTGTGCTATATAATTGTTTTCAAATTTAAGGTCCCTGTACATTCTGCAACTTTGTTTAGTGCGATTCAAATAGTTTTTCATAATGTATGACCCATTTGAAGACTCCACTACTGTTGCAAACTTGCAATATGTATAGGCTGCTTTTATTATTGATACATCACAAAATGTATTAGAACACAATGCCTAATTTATCATTCCGTTTTTAAAGTAGCCCTCAATTTTCTTTTCCAAATGGCCAGAGAGTGCATCACAAAATATATTAGAACACGTTTTGGTGAAATCTTTTGATGGTTTTTGACTGGGAATATTAAGTCTTGTATATGACTGAAAGTGCCGAAACTAACTTGTGCTCATACTCAAATTTCTACCAGCTAATACTGCTCTCGTATATCACCATGGGAAACTTCTAGCACTCTCAGAAGCAGATAAACCCTGTAAGTATCATTCTTATCCGTTTAACTTTTATGAATGGTATAAACCTTTGATTATATCTGACTTGCCATTGACTGTATAGATCAAAGAGGTTGAAAAAATTCATCAAGCTATGATCTTAAGTGGCAAGGGTATTTTCTTTTTCATGGAGAAAGTAACTGCAATCGAATTAGTAACTTGCTAGCTATAGTTGTGTTTACCTCTTCAGTGTAGGTTTGAAATAGTTTCATTTTGAATTTTGCAGATGCTATTAAAGTTTTTGAAGATGGTGATTTGCAGACACTTGGCATGCTAGATTATGACAAGAGATTGGGCCACTCCTTCACTGCTCATCCAAAAGTTGACCCATTTACTGGTGAAGCCATCTTAAAATAAGTAATTAAATTGACTGATTTAATGGAATAGTTATTCCAACGAATAAATATCCTGTATGCAGGGGAGATGTTTACATTTGGCTATGCACATACACCTCCATATATCACATACAGAGTAATTTCAAAGGATGGTTATATGCATGATCCGGTACCCATAACAGTATCAGATCCCATCATGATGCACGACTTTGCCATCACAGAGAACTACGCAATATTTTTGGATCTTCCTTTGATTTTTAGGCCAAAGGTATTCCAGGTGTTTCTGTTCTTATATTCTCGCTAAAGCTTATATTCCAGGTTGGAAGCTTCTTTTTTGTGTGGGGGGGAGGGTTGTGTCAAGGATGGTATGATGATATAGCATCTATTGACTTTGCACATCAATTGATGGCTATTAATGAATTTGGCATTATGGATTGAAATCCATTCTCAGGAAATGGTGAAGAATAAGACACTGATATTCTCATTTGATTCAACCAAGAAAGCTCGTTTTGGTGTGCTACCTCGGTATGCTAAGGATGAAAAGCTTATTAGATGGTTTGAGTTACCCAACTGCTTCATATTCCACAATGGTGTGTTTGTTTATTTTGTTTCTACTTAATATAATATGTTGATCAATATTCTGCAATGATGTTTTTTTGTGAAAAAACAACTGTCCATATGATTGAAGTGTATGATACAAAAAAGAGTTAAATATGTTTAGTCCCTATGATTAGGGCAATGTTTGTTTTTAGTCCCTCGAAAATAAATCTTTTCCTTTTAGTCTGCTATTTATGAAAGTGTGTTAGATGTGGTAATAATAATAATAATAATCCAGTGTATTCCAGCCAACGTACAGAGGATGTCTATAGCCTGTATTCTGTATATCATAAAAGTTTTTGACAATCCTTGTGGTAACATGCAAATCACTGCATAAATTTGTCCATTGCAATTTACTTAAAAGTTTGAATTCAAAACCAAGTTCAATTTGTGCTTTGAATTCTTTATTTCTGATAGACTTGTCCATTGTAACCTTTCATGTGATTTTTTTTTTCAGCCAATGCTTGGGAGGAGGAAGATGAAGTTGTTCTGATCACATGCCGCCTTCAGAATCCAAATTTGGATTTGGTTGGCGGGACTGCCAAGGAAAAGCTTGAAAATTTCTCAAATGAGCTGTATGACTCATTCTTACATGTAATTTTTAGAAAAAAGTTTACTGGATAATTGTTCTTTATTTATGGTTATTGAACTCTTTCCAGGTATGAAATGAGATTTAACATGAAAACCGGTGAAGCTTCTCAAAAGAAACTATCAGCATCTGCTGTAGATTTTCCTAGGGTGAATGAGAGCTACACTGGAAGGTAAGCTCATTCTCTCTGTGTTGAGAAAATTTAGGGAAGTCAAAGTACTCAACCACAACTTGTGAATTAGTCCATCTTAATCATCTGTAAAATTGATAATTGTAATTTTCATGGTCACATTTACTCTAAAATTTCATCAGGAAGCAACGATATGTATATGGAACCACATTAGACAGCATTGCAAAAGTTACTGGCATTATTAAATTTGATCTGCACGCCGAACCAGATCATGGAAAAACAAAACTTGAAGTTGGAGGAAATGTTCAGGGTCTCTATGACTTGGGACCAGGGAAGTATGGTTCGGAAGCTGTATATGTCCCTCGTGTCCCTGGTACGGATTCTGAAGAAGATGATGGATACTTGATTTTTTTTGCACATGATGAAAATACCAGGTATCACTTTCCTCTGCACACTTAAAACAGTGACTTCTATGAAATTATTTTTAGGTTTAAATACCTTTTTTCCCTACAAATATACTAATTATCACTTTTAGTAGTTATATTTATTTTTCTTTATGATCCTTGCAATATTCAAACCTTTAATTTTTTGTCGGTACTACAAAAACGCTTATGCGGTTCCATCAAGTGTTTCCACGTGGCAATGCCAGATGGAGTCACATTAGCGTTTTTTGTAATGGAGATAGATGGGAAGGACAAAAGGGAAGGTTTGGTCATTACAAAATCATTCAAAAAATTATAGGGACTAAAAATGAAAACTTATATTTGTAGGGATGAAAAGGTATTTAAACCTTATTTTTATATGCATCAATTGTAATCATATGTTTGCCTGTTATGGCTAGTGTAATTCCTAAGGAATCATGGCTTATTTTTAGTTTTTTCTTGTCTCCTTTTTTAGTAGAATAAAATCTAACTTGAATTCAAATTGCAAAACTGCAGAAAATCTTTTGTGCATGTCATCAATGCAAAAACAATGTCAGCAGATCCTGTTGCAGTGGTCGAATTGCCACATAGAGTTCCATATGGTTTCCATGCCTTCTTTGTGACAGAGGTTTGTGTTACAACTACATTTATATTCCTACTTTGCATTTCTCCCTCTCTTTCTTTCCTCCACATTACTTGCAAAGTTGCAATGTTTATTTAGTAACCACTTTCTCAGGGTTAACTGGTAATAAATGTCATTAAAGTTTGAGTGCTTAGTTTGATCTGATATGAACTAATTTCTAGAATGATAAAACCACTTAAAAAGAAAAATTAAAAGGAAGCCCTGAATTGTTTCTCATAGATTGGTTACCTCTCTTCTGTTTTAAACAGTACCACCTGTTGTAACACTACATAATATTACCCTCTTATTTTTCATTCACTTTTGTTTATGAGCATGCTACTAATATTAATATTATTGCTCTTTGGGCAGGAACAACTGCAAGAGCAGGGGAAACTGTGAAAATGTTGGCAGCCTCACTGTACCTTTCATAGTCATAGTATACATCATTCTACAAATAATCGATTATACCATATATATTCAGTATCACAGTAAACCATTGTTTTTAAAACCAGATTGGTTGTTGAGTCAATGAAGACACTGGTTGAAAGTTTAACTTTTTAGGCAACAAAAAACAATCAAACCAATGTTTGGAAAATAGTTAAAAAGAGATTTTATTATATAAAAAAAATATCAAATCAGATTGTCTGGTTTGCTATCGGGTTTGTTTTGTTTTGAGCAGGTTTATTTGATTTTTTACCGGTTTTTGAAAGTCTAGATTTTAGGATTAAATAAAGTGGTATGGTGAGTTTTCAATTAAACACAATTCTATAATAATTAGACATTATAGGACAAGCAAACGTATGAATAAATGTTTTAAAGAAAATGTTATATTTAATTTTTAGAATTTAATTTATGTACACAGTGCATACATCATAAGAATTCACCGTATCGTCCCATTCAATAATGAAATATATGAACTCCTATTGAATATCTATGTAAAAGAAAAATTATATTTACAATACATATAAATTATACTCAATTTTTTTTATCTAAACGTATTTTTTATTGGAGACCATAATTGTTAAAGTTAGATAGAATCTCTATAAGAGGTAAAGTTCTCCCTCCACATATTTAATAAAGTTCAATAAACCAAAGATATTATCAGTTGGTAATTTTATTCAGCAAGCCACGCTTCACTAAAATTTGATTTCCATTCAGCACTTGCCACGCGTGTAGGGTGAAACAAGGTCCAAAAATGACGGGCATGCCAACGACAGACCAATAATAAGTTAAAATTTTCAAATGGAAACACGTACACAAGCATACAAATATTAGAATATATGCACCAATTTAGAATAACAAATGTGCAAGGAGATATAGGACAAAATAGAGGAAAATTTAAGGTTCTGTGGAGCATGTCACACAAATCAGTCTACAGTTTTATGAACCTTAACACAGTTAATATAAACTTTAAAAAGTTCTCAAACCAAAGTGATTTTTCTTTTTCTTTCTGTTATCCATTTTACATATGGACTTGTAGAGAGAAACAAAAGCAAGGGAGAGACCAAACAAGGCCATAGTGTACACCATGTCACTGGTCTCACCACTTAACTAAGCCAAGAATGAATTGCCTTCTATACAGCATCACAAGTTGGATGAGATAAAGCCCTTCATCTTCACCTGCAATAAATGAACCTCATATGAGACTTGAGAGAAATTCAACTAAACCTTAGTATAGAACAACAACAACAACAACAAAACCTTAGTATACAACAACAGCAGCAAAACCTTATCCTACTAGGTTAGGTCAGTTAAATGGATCACATGACACCATTCAATTCAATTAAATATCGAAGTTTCAACTAAACCAAATTATGTATAAACAATTTTTTTCTAGTACCTAACTCTTGCTGTATGGCTGAGGGAAGTGTTATTTGAAATCCCCATTAGGGTCCCTCTCTTTACCAAAGCAGTTTCCCTCCTTTTTCCCATTTGCTTGTGAACGGTATAGTGCTGTAAGACCATTTCCATTATGGTAACCTATAGTGAAACTCTGCTCTGTGTGCATGTGCTGAACTGTGGCTTGTGAAACATTTGATGAGCCTAGATTCAAATTGTTGGTGAACAAAAGTTGAGTGTTAGGCGAGTTTGTTGAGGCGTTTGCACGAGTATTGTTGCCTTTGTCTGAAGTGGAATTAGAATTGTTATTTTCAAGCTTCTTTGTGTTGAGAAAGCGACCACCGTTGCCTCTTGCCCTTCTCATTGCATGAAGGTGACGGGATTCATGGAGGTATGGCTGTAAGAAATGAATGAAACACTTATACGATAATCAATTCTACACCAATGGCAAGAAGTGAGAGATAAAATTATATGAATATAAAACATTCACAAACACGTTACCAGTAACCAGTGTGAGTATTGGAAAATGAATGATGAATTGATTAATCTGAATAATAGAGTTACATCAGTGGTATTTATACATCAGATTTGTAATTGACAGCTGTAGGTTTAACTAACTAACAGCTGTAACTAGCAAACTATTAATTATTACATTACAATCACAAAATGGCAGTAGCTACTATATAATCCTAACAGTGAGACATGGTGAAACTTCAAAAAACATCACGGTAATAAGGATCTGGATCCTCTAAAGTGAACAATTCACTTTAGAGAGTAAAGTAAGTAATCTCAATCATTGATGAGAAAATCAATGGTTGATATTACATACACATGGTATAACAAATCACACACATGTTAGCAATATTTTAAGAACCAGACCAGCCAGTCCAACCAGAACCCCATGGTCACACCGGTTCAGTTTGCTAAGAGGATTGGAAATGTATCAAAACCGGTGTGACTCTCGGGTTGAACCGGGTGCAGCTCTTTTTAAAAAAAAAAAATTATGAACTTTTTCTATATTATTTTTTGTGAACTTATGATTATTTTTAAGACATTGGATGTTTGTTTGTGTTTGGAACTTATTTATGAACTTGTATTGACATGAACATTGGTTATTATTTGGGATATTAGGTATTATATAATGACAATCATTTTAAATTTAGAGTAATGAATGATTAAATTATGTCAGTTACTTAGTTATATTATTTTCTATATTTTTTTAATATATACCTGGTCAAACCGGTTCGACCATGAGACTCCGATTCGACCTGTAACCCGTTAACCTAGTGCCTCGGCCAGTTCAATGGCTGATCTGGTTCTTAAAACATTGTGGGTTAGAATATCAACTATTAATTTTCTCATCAACTACTGAGATTACTTATTTTACCTTCGCTTACTTTAAAGTAGTCAAATCCTGGTAATTTGTGGTTTTCCACCCACTACCTGGCCATAATCATGTGTACAGAAACCACAGTGCTAGGCTAACAACCAGTTCACTCAACTAGATTGCTTGTAGTTTTTATTCTGTTCATTTAAAACTGTCTTTAATTAAATCATCCACCACATGGCACATGCCTCCTTAATTTTAAAACTTTAAGGCAATTTTGTAAGACTTGAAGGCAGGAAATCAAAATTTCCTTCCAAAGCAATTTTGGTCCAAAAATGTAACTTGGGGGTTACTTTTTCAGGGTTTGACAAAACTACCTATTAACTTCAGCAGAGGAATAGTAACACAAGTATTGGCTGAATACATATTGCACATGTTAAGCATGGATGGATACATTCCAGAAAGAAATTCTGGAATTTTGGAACAATAACAATGAAGTTGGATTTGAAGATCATCTATAGGACAGTTTGCCTACTAGGGGCAGGCAATACTTCATAAGAATAGAGCAGAGATGTTGTATAGACTTGCAAGTATACGCCACACATCTTTCTTTCTTTTTTGTGTCTTCATAGAAGTAGAAACCATCTGTTAAAGGTATAAAACTGTTCAGGTGCCTTTTCCTAACAGCTTATAATCTTTTGGCCAAGATGGTTCTTGTAACCAACTGCTATATAAATCTTTAGTCAAGACATTTGGGAGTTGGGACTGTTATGATTTCCTGATAGTGAAAATTCCTAAAGTATTCTGAACACACAATTTTACGCACTACTTTATCCCAAACATTTTTTATTAACCCTGCTATTCCTTTTTTTTCTACCAAAATAAATCTTGGCATTTAAATCTATAAATGTAAGATTTCCAAATAACAATTAACATATCGTGCTCATATGTCAATACTGAAGAGATATCAAATTTGAGAGTTTAAAAGACATTGATTTGAACATGGTTGCTTGCTGCGGTCACCGAGAAAGGGCAAAGCAGGAAATGGACTTAATATTCCATTGTTTTTTTATCAGATAGCCACAGGAACCAGATCTAATAGAAATAGAAATAACCAAAGAAATTGTGGGAACAGAACTAATACTGTAGAAATAACATCAGCAAGTCAACATATAATCCAAGACAAGCTAAAATACAATTGCCTAAATTTATATATGCTACTGAGAAGGTCAACAGATTATCAGTCAGAAGAATGAAACACAAAAGAAATAGAAAAGCATAATAAAATCCCTACCATGGAAAATATTGAACCAATTCAGGGTAAGCTTTTCCTATCCAACATATAGTCTATGAATGCATAAACCTCAATCCAGTAGTAACCTATTGCCTTGAATGAATTTTAACAGTTCTTTTTTCTTCATTTATGTTTCATTCTAATCTTTTTTCAGGATAGTGGACCCCTCCCTATTAGCTGTGTAATCCCCTCCCTAAATAAGTTGAATATCAATCATACCTTCCTGTTTTTGATTACTTTCTTTTCAATCTCAGCCTTAGCACGTGACTGTCTTCGCCTCAAAATACCATGATACTGCTTTGCATTGACATAAACAGGCTCCTCTTCCATTTCAAGTGGCAAAGGCATTCTAGCATGATGCATTCCATACAACTGAGGATTTATCTAGCATCATACAATATCTGTTAGGACTAGAAATAAAGTAGAAGAGCAGTTACTTGGTTCAACAAGAATATTGAAAGTCATAAGAAGCCTCGGAGGAAAAAATGAAGAGAAAGAGAGGTTGAATTTAAACTTAGATACGGAAGTCCATAAAGAGAAAGAAAGCCTGCACAAATTAAGTGCTACTACCATCATAAGTTGACACTCATGCAGTGGTTAGTGATTATTGTTACAAGGATGTGAAGTGTCTAGTAGCCCTCCATAGTGTAATGGAAAACAGAAAGAACCACAACTTACAACCAAAGGCATTTCCAAGCTTATTGTTACATTTGTAAATATGCTCAAATTACTTCAAACCTCATATTGCCACATCTAATCAAGTATTTATGAAGCATCATCCAAAAAAGATGTTTATAACCTTATACTACATCAAATCAAGTGCCGAACAGGCATCCTCCTCTGAAACAATCTTATAAAGAAATACTTAATTACTCAATGACATACAATAATGAAAAATATTATAGATCAATTTAAAAAATAATATTCTGTGAAAGTAAACAATTGATGAGTTTTAAAAAGAAGAAACTTATAAAGTATATGCGTATTCAATATATAAACATCAGATATGACACTCACTATACTTGATAACTTCTATGTGATCATCTTGTGCTTCTAATTTGCGGTCTATACATTTACAAAAGAATAAGGTAATACTTTATAGAACAAAATTATAGTTCAAAACATTTAATTAATGGCACACAATCATGAAAAGATGTGCACACACAAATACAAACACATAATCATAAAAAAATCCAAAAAACAATATTTTTTATACCAAACTAATAAATAAGCATAATACATGTCCTTGCAAGGGCAAAAATACTACTTATTTTATATCAACCCTTTTCTTTCAAAAATAAATGTTTTAATCTATAAATAAGCCTATTATGCACAAATATAGGTTCACAAAATATCTATTCTATACACCAAACAAAATATATATTCTATTTTCGTAGTCACAGAGGTGGGCCAGTTCAGATCTACAGATTAAAGAGATTTGTTCAAATGGGAGCAATTTTCATAAATACCATAGAGATAATTGCATATATCATACCATAACTTGTTGCCCGTAAGTAGTCAAGATTTGACCATACTGTGCATCTGAATAAGGAGATGTTAAAACCTGCATCACATATCCAGGAAGCTTATCATCTTAATATTTTACCCCCCAAAGGTACAGTACAAAGTGGCACATTCCATAACCCACCCTCCCCCAAAAATAATTTAAGAAAATAGACATGATATGGAAGAGATTAAGGAGTTATAAACTTACAACTATAAATTAAAGGCTCATGCAGTATGTGACAAAAGTTCTGTGCCTAAATTGTCTTAGAAAAATGTAATTCTAAAGGTCTTACAACTGAATGACCAACAAGTTCCATCTGGGGATTTGGAGCAAGATGTTTCTCCATGGTAAATGGGGTTGACAACATGGCATGTTTGATGTTTTGGTATTCTTTGGCAACACCTCCGCCTGAGACCAACAAGAAACTTATTAGTAAAAATTATATTCATATATAAAGCTAATGTATGTGCAGAGAAACATTATGTTTAAGGTGAATTCTTAATTTACCAATTAGAAGTCATTATTGAAAACACAAACTCCTCAGTTTGTACACAATTAGAATCTAAAAGAGAGCAGGTAACAATAACATTTCACTCTTCTCTATCAAAATAGATGACAGAACAATTAACGCTAGCATAATCAAAAGATTTTTTTAAAAAAAAAAGAGTATCCAAAAAAGGAGAAGTAACAAAATTACATTATCATAAAGCAAAAGTTTAATAACATCCCAGCCAAATTACAGACACCTGACTTATCATTGGTCTCAGACCGCGTGATACCATTCACGATTGAACCATTTAACTGATCATCTGAAGATGATTTGGAGGCATTTTCCCCCACTCCGCGCCACCAAGGCTGATGATGAGAGTAAATGGAAGACTGAAACTGAATCTGCTCCCCACGCTCTACACGCCAATCATCAGTGTCAGGTTTCCCTGGCATCTTAGCACAACTTTTCCCTATAACCACACAAAGATACAACAAAATTCAAAATCACAGACACACAAAAACACAATCAAATTCCAAAAATTATTTTAAAAAAGGAAAGATGCTCGGGATCAGATCAATCTCAATCAGTTATCTCCATTGCAAAGCTGGAAAAGGGTAATGAAGTTCAGTCTAAATTGCATGCTGTGAAAATGAATCTAAGTAAAATGAAATGAATTTAAAGACTTTACCCTTCACTCAAAATCCCAAAAAGACTAGAGCTTTATCAAGTTCTGTGTTCTTGAGCAGAGAATTTGATTATTTATAGCTAACATTAAATTCTATGTTGTATAGAAAACAAAGTGATGACTATTGACTACCCTTTAACATTACTAAAACGGAAAATTCAAAAATCAAAATTGCTTTTCTCATGTTTTCTTGCCAACTAAACACACATGCTGAAAACAGAATTCCCATTTCTCACAAACAATTATCATGAAGGAAGATGAAAACAAACAAACACACACAGAAACACCCTTTAGAAAGTTAAAGTCAAATTTGAACAAAAACTAGAGATTCTGTGATTTAAGAGAATAAAACAATGAACTGAACAAAAACTAGAGATTCTGTGATTTAAGAGAATAAAACAATGAACTTAAGAAGGACTTACTATGAAAAGCTTTGGTTTTCAGAACCTAAATTGCATTGAGATGAGACCCATTCTCTCTCTCTCTCTCTTTCTAAGTCTGCAACCTCAAGAGAGACAATGGAGCATGATGCAGTGATGAGAATAAGATTTAACTTTTACGAATAATGAGGAGAAAAAAATGTTTTTTTTTTATGTTGAGAAAATGAAAATGTAAGAAATATATTTTATTTCTACTTCACGCAAAGGTCGTTGTCATTGTCTGATGTCTCCCTCATGGAAGAAAACAAGAGAAAATGTAATAAAATATGAAACCTGTTTTACCTAATACTTGAGTGTAATGTAAGAACAATGATGTGTTGACAAAAATGGCCCCTTAAAACCACTTTTCTCAATTATAGAATGTGACCTTAGGAGAAACATTGTTGAAAAGTTTATCTAGCTTCATCTTTATGTCACCTAGCTCAATGTAGAATATAAGGAATAACATTTTAAAAAAATCATGTTTTATTTTGAGTTTAATAGATAAGGATTATAAATGTAAAAAGTTTACATCCTTAACTAATTTGAATTTATTCTTTTGTGATTTATAAGATAAATATTATAAAGTCAATAAAAAATGCTTCTAAGCTCTCTAACAATAAATTTACCTTATTTATGAAGAAGTAATAACTCACCTATGTCATTGTCAAGTAAATATCATTTTCTTATGTAGAATTAAACTAGTAAATATGACACAACAAAATTCTTCATTTATAGATTTAGCCATCAAACCCATATACCCATCTCCTGGAAGTCCATTACTTTTTGAATAATTCAATCCTTTCATAGTTTATTTTAATATGATAAGATTATATGTTTAAATTTTATATTTATCCCTCTTCAGATATAGATGTGAAATAATGTCATGGAGTTCACTTTGATACTTATTTACTGAAATCGATTATATTTAATAAATTTAAAACATTTATTGTGAAATTAATTATTAATAAAAACTTCAAAACTTATATTAAATGTAATATTCACTAGCAAGAGGAATTTGACATGATGTTTCATAAATTCATTTATTTACAAAAGAAAAATCCTTGTGCCTCTTCCAATGCAACCCCCAGGCGATTTTTTTTACAATAACTATATTAAATTAAATTCTTTTTATCGTTACAAAATGTCTATAGTATGAAAAGAAAATTAATCATTAGACTGCCAGTGGCATGCGAACAAACCTTTGGTAAAAACTCCATATATAAAAAAAATTCCATTAAGCGCAACATAATTTATATTTTTGGTAGGAATTAGAAAACAGTCTTTGCGCTTACTTTTGGTGATAAAATAATAACAATAATTGATAAAAAAAAAAGTTAGGAACAATTAAATTAAAATATATAAACAAAATCACGCCTAATGTGACACAACACCTGTATGTATATATTCCACGACGTGTTGCAATTACAAACGACATGTGTGGGCCCCATCACGAAGATCGAGACACGTGTCCCTATTGCTGGTGCCTATTAATTAAAAGCTATACTAATTTCCTCTTTAAAAAAATAATTTAATTTATATGTACAAGTACAAATGCAAAAAAAAAATGAAATAAGCAAATGATTATAAAAGAAAAAATGTATTATACTTTAAAATTTGATTGAATAACAATATAAAACTTTTTACTCTATAAGTTGTATATATTATTTATTTATTAAATTACATAAATTTTTAAACACTTAATTTTTATTTATTGTTAGTATGGAAAACTTACACTATCATTATTAATATTATTTTAAAAATAATTATTATAAAATTAAAATTATTATATATAACATTTCGTAATTGAAATTTAATGTAAATACTATTTACTTCTTTATAACAAAAATAATACTTAAGTCAAACTTTTAGTAGAGGTATTAAGTTTTATTTAATTAAAAATAATATCGAGTAATATTTAACTAGTTTTAAGCTTAAATAAAATTTAAAAATGATTAAATAATTAATATTGTAAAAAATGATAATAAATAATAAAATTAGTGATTCAAAAGTTATAACAATGAGCCAATAAAAAAATGTTAGTTTGAGTGAGAAAGACTAGTATTAAGAAATATATTAATGGCAACTAACTGCTGTTGGCGTAGCGCCGTTTGCAGAACGGCGTCATTGAAATTTTGGTGGTTTAGTGCAAGAAAGCAGTGAAGCAGTGTGACACGTGCATGAGGCATGTGTTAGCTGCACGCCTCAACCTAGCTGGTGCCTGTTGAGTAAGCTACATGGGACACGTGGCAACTGCCCAATCTGCTTTAGCTTTTAGCTGAGTCACTTTTCACTTCAATATTATATATATATAATAGATAAAATTGTCTGATAACAGTTAATTATGTGAAATTAATTGATAAAAAATTTAACAATATAATTTATAAAAAAGAATAAATGCATACTTTTGTCCTTAAATTTTTAAGTGTTAACCGTCTTTGCAAGATGAAAGATTAAAACTTTGTTCTCCAATTTGTAAAAAATATAATAAATTAATTTTGCTGTTAGTTTTATCCATTAATTCAAACGATTGAATTCATGTACTTTCAGTGATATGTGACAGCTGACTGTTGGCACACTTAATTAAGTTATTATTTTTTCATGAAACCATATCACCAACTTTTTTCTTAAGGTTGATTTAATATTGATGGTAATTAAAACATTTTATATTAAAATGTAAATTTGAACCTAACTTAATCACCAAAATTATCTCATGGAATAAGAATTATCTTACTTATATGTTCTATTTTAGTCTTATCTCTAACCAACATTGCACTTAAATATTTTCCAATAAAATTTGTATTAAGAATCTATTGTAAGTTAGAAAGCGTGAGGTTCGGGACAATAACGTTCAGTAACAAGCCAACAGGCAAATATGTCAGCTTAATATTATTTTTAAGTAATAAAATTTAAATCAGAACCCGAGGGATCATTAAAACATCTAAGTTAGGACTCTTCATCTTGGCAAAAGAAATACATTTATTCGCAGTCTGATAAGAGTGTTGAAGAGGGAAATGAACAAGACTTAGATGCTGTTCTATAAGCAAAACAATTTTTGTGGAAGAGGGAAATACATTATTTTGGTGGTTTTTCACTAAAAAAAACAGCTACAACAATTCATTAATGAAAAATATAACTTGTGAAATAGCTGTTAAATGTGTTTTTTCATTAAAAATACATAAAAACAACCCAAGTTTTGTTCAATATGATACCAATTTCCAGATAGTGATAGCTAGACAGCATTTTTTATCCCCTAAAAATTTCCACAAGATTTTACGCGCAATATGTGGTAAAACGAGTTCATGATAATCAAGCAGCAGCTCATTCAGCTACGCAATTTTCATTATTGGCAGATGAAAAGACTATACAAACTGTACATAATAGAAACTCAACTAGCATGCTGAACTGTTATAGTCTGCATAAATGGACATAATTTTGAAGGATACAACAGGGTGAATAATTTTGTCAAGAACCATTTGGTCACCATGTTTCCTATATTTTAGACATCTACCTACAGATCACCCACTTGTCTCCACCACTGCCTAACCGTTTCTATTTGCCCAGCTTTGGCGCCTGGAAGCACTTTTCAGGTATGGCAATCAAATCAGCCAAGATCACGGAAACATCCCCTCAAGAAACTCATCTAAGTTATCATCATCGTCATCAATTTTATGATCACTGGCTGAAGTCAAAGCCTTTTTCCCTGTAAATACATGGTCAAGTTAAGCTTGTAACAGACAATTAAATTTTAAGCATATAAAGGATTTCAAAACATTTGAATGAACTATAAAGAAGCAAGTCAAGCAGACAGTGTGCTGTCATCATCATGCTTAAAAAAGATGAACCAAATTTCCACAGCTTCCCCATTCAAATCAGAGAGAAAGATATATGTTAAAATTTGGCCCATTCTTCCAGTGCTAAACCTTTTACCCTATTAGAACAAGGGGTGCTAAACTTTGTTCCAGTGTGCTAAATTTGGACCCATTGTTTCAGTGTTAAAATCAGATAGTGTGCTGTCATCATGTCATTGTAGCACGTATAACTAGTCCCAAGGTTTTTCATTTCCAGAAAAGGCTTTAAACAGTTTTCTAAACAAGCTGCTCATTAGACATATCTTACTACAAAATTAAAACAAGTTGACAAGCTTTACAAAAGAGGCAAAGACAATAACTCAAGATTAGGAGGCAAATATGCTTCTAAAAGTAGAAGCTACCATACACATATTTTGAAAGCTTTGCAGTCACCTCAATAACACCATACAGTTATCCTTTCAAGGACAAGTCAATTGAAAAAAACAAGTTCTTTTTAAGAAAAATGCCTGAAAAATTAATCATTTTAAAGCCAAAACCGTCTTACTAAAACATATGAAATGCAATGTTATGCTAGCATTAAATGAATTACAGTATCAAGCATAACAATTGGTGCATTATTCGTTTAGTTATGTTAGGATTAATGGATAAGGATGGCATGGATTATTCATGCCTTCATGGAATGGAAGAGTTAGGTCCACAAAAGTGAAGGACCCAATGATGAGACTAACATTTGGCACGTATATTGTAGAAGGGATAGGAAAGGAATCATGGGCAGAGAGAACCTATCACATATAAGGAGAATATAAGAAGGGAGTGGCAAGGGGGGAAAGAGGTTTAGCATTCTATTATTTCTCTTTCAGCTGGGCAGAGGTGCTTTGCATTCTCTGAAGGGACTGGATAAGTAGCTGTAGGGGAAAACTCTCATAATCTTTCATACATTTTCATCACCGCTATTACTTTTCTGTAACAGAATTATATTAGGTTTCAATATTCCATTGTATGGAATTAAACCTGAACAACCCCCCCCCCCCCCCCCCCCAAAAAAAAAAAAACAGAAGAAACAATTGGGGTATAGAACTGGAACTTTTCCTCCATGTTTCATCACAAAAATATCCACACAACAGAATAGTAACTTCATTCTGTTACATTCTATTTCATCTCATTTTGCTCACTATTAGATACCCCATCCATAGCCTAATTTTTTAATTATTTCTTGAAAAAAGATTAAATTGCTAAAATAACCAGGTCTATTCTGCAACATAAACAAATGATAAACTGAAAAAACAGATTATCATGCCATGATGTAAAACTGGCCATTAACTTATAAAGGTAGTGCAACTTCAAACCTTTCCGCCTTCTCTCTTTGCTTTCTTGGAAGTCATCTAGATCATCATCACTCTTTGAACGATTCCTAAAAATGGAAGGACTCAATCTCCATATCTTCTAGTCAATAGGTAAAAATATGAGGATTGAGGGAAGCAATGTTCTCACCTCTTTCGTCTATCCTGTTCTTCTTGTCTTTTTTCTAACAGCTCCTTTTCTTTTTGCCTCTTGTAGTTGAGTTTGAATGCACACCTATTAAAAAAATAACCAAGAAAAAATGAAACAAGAATTTGATTTTGCTACAACCTTAAATGAGAAAAAGTAACATAAAGCCCATAATGACATAAATACTAACATCCAGTATGGAAGTAAATAATGGCTTAAGCACAAAACCAGCATTGGCACATACTGACTCACCTCTCACATGTTACCAATTTAACTAGGGCTTGTTTGTTTTCTCCAGCTTCAAAGTAACAAAAGTTCACCTGTAAAATGATGCAAATAGTATAAAGGAGTGGAAACACCTAATTAAATATTCACAAATTATGTATCCTTGGCCCTCAAACAAACAAAGCTGCTGATAGAATGATCAACAAGGTATAGTGTTGGGAGAGAAAGAAAAGATTAGCATATACTGAAAACATAAAGTATTCCTAATTAGAGTGTTAGGAACACATTTCTTTAACACACTATCATTGGCTAAAATTTATTGGGAGATTACAAGTATCAACTGATGCAATTAGACTATCTAAAGCCAATTTTTTAGTATTTATAATAAAACCCTTACCTCATAGCTTGCTAACCCATCTTTCTCATTGCAATGCTTGTTACCACATATTAACTGGCCTGCAAAGTTACATAACCAATCAAATTTAAAATTGAGCAAGATTCTAAACAACAGAACAAGTTAAAAGAAACTACTTTTTCTCATTTTGTGTTGTGGACAAATTTTGTCCCCTGGTTTAGTAAGCAACAAATATTTAGAGCTGTGTTGTTTGTCCCTTGACTTGAGTCACTTTTTGAGAAGCACTTAGTCTATTTTAAAAATCAACTAAAGTATAACTCTTTTGTGATGCTCTGTTCCTTCTTTATGCAAATCAAACAAACTCTAGCGGAGGATAGAAATGTCTTTTTGAAGGTTCTTTCCAGTTGCAAGTTTTCCAAGGCCATCTCCAATTTAATAGGTTAAACTTAGGCACTTAACTAAGAGTGGGTTGGCTAGTTTGAATGAGGAGAATTGGTGTCTTTCTACCTGTGTGAACACAGCCAGTTGTCAGGTTCTAAAATGGCTGATTTACTTTGGAGTTACTTTGGGTAATCCTAAAGCTGCTTCTTAATCTCATGAAAGTAGATGGTTATTTACCCTTATCCAGACCTGTCTGGGTTATGTTCCCATCTAATATCCCTTGCATGATGATCTGGTGTGGACAATCACAGAAGAGATCATTTTGTTAATTAGGACTTAAAGTTTTGTTGCAGGCCTAAGAATGAAGGGAAATTTGATGTCTTAAAACAAGTTCTTCTTTCCCCAGTTGTGTTTTTGTTTAAAAATAAAATTTATTCTATAATTTAAAGAAGGAAAAATGTGGAGACAATGCCAACAAGTTCACAAAAGAAAGTAATATCATTAATAGAGCATCCTTTCAAAGCCAACAAATTCTACTTCACATTTCAATTTTCTTCTAAAAGTGTGTGCATAATTCTATTAAAAGGATCAGTTGGAAAAAATTTGGATACTCAAAAGATTAGTTGATCAAACGAATAATATTCTATTGCATGTACAAAGTAGGTGAAACTCAATTAAACTTAAATAAATTAGACATTAATTTTTAATGGATGAGTTTCTTTTCCTAAGAAATTATACAAGGTGTAAAGAAAGAACACAAACCACAAAGCATATGTTTTAAGAAATAGTCCCAGTGATACATGGGAAGCAACTGAGGGAATCAATACTACGATATACTAGCCAGCAAAAAAATAATTAATACCCTTGCCAGATATGACTTCCTTCTCTGTCCTCCACCTGAGACCAATCTAACAAGAAAATGCAATTTATCAGCATACCATTTTAAAGATGTACTAAAAATGAGTTTCTAGACTTCATAAAACCCTTCTATCACCAACATCCCTAGAAAATGAGATTATGGTAACACCCCCTCTTCTATCTCAAAAAATTTTAAATGGTTTACAAGATGATAATACAAATTAACTGTTGATATATCAAAAACAAGGTTAAAATGCTATTTAACAGGAGCCTAAGAATATAGTTGAGCCAGCAAGATATAATAAGCTAAGGTAGACTAAAGCAGGAGAACCATTAATGCATTCTAGGCATTTAGTGACTACTGACTAGTGGCAGCCCATCTCCCTGTTTAAGCAGAAAGGTAGAGAAACAGGTTAAATATTCCTGCCCTAAGGTGCCAGTGTGATTTACCAAAACTAGAATAAAAATAGATTAAACCATTATTTTGAATGTCCAAAGAGAAAGGTCAGCATCATTCAAGTCCTCAACAGATTGATTCCTTTTGTACACTTTGCTACATCTGGAAAAATACAGAATGGCAATATTAACTATCAGGAGGTAAACTGATGTGAAAAAATTGTCAAGGGCTCAATTGATACTGACCACATCTCTTGAAGTTTCAATCATAAGAATAAGTATAAAAGATAGCAATATTTCACAATCCCACAAGCAAATACTCTATAAGTAATGAATAAATAATTACCTTACCACTCTTGTACTGTGACATGTCAGCTAGGCAGTATCTTGAAAGGATTAAGGTACAAATATATATAGAGATTATACAAGACAAATTTGCAGGCAGGTAGTTAGACTCCATCCCATAAATGTCATTCCTATATTGGTATGAATCAGAAGCAATGCCAATAATAACTTCTTATATCCTTTCATATAAGCTATGTTTTAGATAAAATGCTCTGTGGAAGAGGGACCAAATTGGGTAAATGGAATGCAAAATATAATACATAGAAATCTCTGAATCTCTTACATGAGCATTGTCCACATTTCCTTACCAACAAAGTTAACCAAATGCCAATATTATGTTACATAAATAAATAAAAGGAACTATCACTCCTACAGTATAAATAATATTAGTATAAAAACTGAACATGTTTGCAAAGGATACTCCTTAAAAAGCTTGTCATAATAACGCTTCACCAGCCTTTGTTCCCACGATGGATTCATATCATCTTCCTCTGACCGGATGAATCTTGCAATATTTGGATTAACAACATTAAAATTCTGATACAGAAATAAAGAAATTGAGAAAAGTGATGATAAGGCAGGAAGGTGAAACCTTTTTCCCAATAATAATAAAGAAATTCATATTCATAAGGGAAGCTTAAAAAATATCTTAAGTATGGTAAAAACAATTCTCATATTCACAATAGTTTCAATAGAGTTGAACATGCAGCAAATGATAGAAGCTCATTTAGCTATTGCTAGGAAAAGGTTGATTTCATAAGAGTGCCAAATATAAGCAAGCAATCCAGTACTGCACTAATCATGATTTCACTCTTATAGCTAGGTCAAATCACATGAAAATTTTAAGAAATGCTAAAAAATGTGTTATGATAACATATAATAAAAATAATCTCAAAGATAAGAGGGATGGCCACTAAATTCTAAAATGGAGTTAGGAAAACAATTGAAATTTAATAGGAAAAAATAAGGAGGGAAGGCTCATTTCTTATGTTACAACAGCAATGGAGACATTATGGCAAGGCAACAAGCTCCACGAATATAAGAAAACAAAAGACACTCCCGCCAGTTTTAGCATACATAAAGCAAGATAACAAGCTTACCTGTATCCTTCTCTTAGTGTATCTTGATCTGTTTTAATAGGCAACTTTAGGTTTGACGGTCTTTCTTTTCCATAAAATTTAACTGTAGACACAAAAGGAGAAAATCTTAGAAGAATTCTAGCTGGAAAATAATACAGTTAAACCAAAAAAAACTGAAATTTCATGGGAAACTGAAATGTTCTCCTGCAGGACCAAGATGATAAATAACTAGGAGCATTTACAACTTAAAATAACATCAGTAAACTACAATGAGATAATAACATCCATCAGAGCAACAATGAGAATGGCAACAAAAGCCATTTTCTCACTAGTTGTAATTACACCAATCAAACAATGCCACTATAGTTTGCCAAAAAAAAACAAATTGCCCAATAGGCCATTCAGATCAAGGTATCTTATTGGTTTCTTATCTCTCCACCAAACTTCCAGCAGATAACACAAAACAGACACACAAAAAAACAAAACCATCGCGAGGCTGTTGCAAACAAAATTAAGCCTCATGGTTACAAACCCATTAACAAATTATGATTACTAGCCCAAGGAAGACAGAACAAGAAGAATACAAACAAACATGTCTAGACTCTAGAACACTTTCTTTTGCAATGAATCAGTAGAACTAGCAAGCAACAAAAGAAAAATCAGTGGAACAGTTACTAAAAGAGGGGTATATTTGAAGAATTCAACTCCTCTAAAGTGAGCAAGAGGAGAAGTAAGCAATCAATATAACGCAAAAATCAATCCAACCATTGATTTCCTCATCAACAACTGAAATTACTACTTCATCCTTTGAAGTGAATTGCTACACTTTAGAGAAGGTAGATCCATATTTGAATATATGTGAGGACAATTGTAGCCTCCTTCCATCTCAGTGGAGGAAACTGTTCATCATCCATTTGATATAGGACAGTATTATTATGAGGAACCAACCAAATCAAAAGCTACAAATTCGATCAATTCCTTATTGTCCATCAACCCTAAACAAAACGACATTTATCATGAAACAGGAAAATTTTATTTTTTTTATTTTTCAAAAAGAGATAGTAAATAATAAATGATTTAAGGATTTTGTAAAAGAAACATTACCGTAATCGTCCATGAATTTTTTGTGACGGTCGTATGCATTGAGGCCTCGAATATGCGACTGATACTGCCTGCGATTGCAATTAGGTTAATTTTAGGGTTACAGAAATCCAATCCAATCGAAATGAAGAAAAATAACGGGGAAAAAGAGAGAGAGAGAGAGAGAAACTCAGTACTCACTGTTTTCTCTCTTCTTTTTCGAAAATGGTGGATTTCAGAGACCCAAACGACGCCATGGTTGACACGACAACAAGAAAAGGGAAGCAAATCAAAGCAAGGTCTTATACTTTGTTTTGCCCTTTCGCTGGGAACACAAACAAAAATAGCGCTCAAACTGGGTTCGCCACTTGTTCTCTGTTCAACTCAAACCCTTTTCAATTTTCAAATATAAATAATACATATATGAGTGTAATTTATCCCGGTAAAATAAAGACAATAGAACATGAATCAACTAACGGAAACTTTAACAAAAGCCAATAGTAAAATCCTATCCAATTTTAATATGATTGTTTCCCTGGTGACCAATAGTAGTCAATCACAAGAAAGAATTAAAGAAAAAAAATAGAAAAACTATTCTTTTCAAATATAATTCAATAAAAAAAATGTGTGTGAAGATTTTTTTTAATTAAAATTAATTGCATGTAACATTTGCTAACTTTTGTTTTAACAAGGTGGAACATAAATTTTTATTAACAAAGTCATTAATTGTACAAGATGTACCAACAAAGTGAATAGAATCTTGTTATCTTAATGTTAGTTGGGAGGAGAGATGGAGTGCGAAAGCTCTGCTAGGATTTTGGAAGAGACATGAGGAGAAAGACTAGCTACATTGAAGTCACAAGAAGGGTAAATGAAAGCCTCTTGAAGGATAAAGGTTTTGTTATTGGTGGTGATGTCCTTTCAGGGTTGATCAACAATGATGAGTGGCTGAATGGTTTGTCCTTTAAAACACCTCAAGTGGCAGCGGAGGGTATCCAAAAATTTCGGTCTCTGGTAAGGAATTTATGGTCTAGTGCAAGCCAAGGAAACACTTATTATTTAAGGAATTAATGGTTTCAGTGTTGGGTGCGCGAGTTCATTTCAAAGCCATTGAATGGGCTTCGAAAGGCGCCATTAAAATAGTTGATATGCCAAACAATTATTATTTGGTGCAATTCAAGAGCCTTTTGGATTATAAACATGATATTTTCTAGGGGCCATGAATGGTGGTAGGGCATTATTATCTCCTGGTACAATGATGGAAACCGGGATTCATGCAAAAAAAATGGAAGAAAATAGAAAGGTGGCAATCTGGGTGCGTATTCCAGACTTGTCCATTGAACTATACAATGAAAGGTTTCTCTAGAGGGTAGGAAGCATGTTAGGGACTATGTTGAAAACTGGTCGTGTCACTTCCATACATTCACTAGGATAGTTTGCTTTGATTTATGTTGAATGGGATCTCGACAAACCTTTAGTTCCAAATTTCATTGCTAGAGGTCAAGTCATATCCTTGTAGCATAAAGGTCTCCATGCTATTTGCTTTCATTGTGGCAAATATGGCCACAATGAAGCAAATTGTTTAGAGAAAAAAAGGATGACAAAAAAATGTGAAAGGCCCGTAAAAAAATATGCGCTGAAGATTATTGAGAAAAATATTTGATTGTGGAGAAAAACCAAAAAAATGAAAGAGATGAAAGAGGAGATGTTGAGGTTTATGAGATATATTGACAAAAAAAGAGGGAGTTATCTCATTAGGCTAAATGTTTAACCATGTGCTGCAAGTTGGCTAAAGGAAATGTTTGAGATTCATGAATTAAATTATAGGGGACTAAATTTGTAATTTTGAGATAAATAAAAGGGACAAATTTGTAATTTTACCTATTTAATATTATAAAATGATATTATCAAATTAGATTTTTATTGGCATTGAAACTAATACAATGATACTAAATTAATTATTTTAATCAATTTTAGGTCTTACACGTGTGATTAAAACATTGCAAAACGATATTTGAAATTGAAATAAGTCATGTGCAAGAAATTATTATTTTATAATAGTTGAGAAAGAAAATAAAAAAATAAATATGAAAAAAGGGAATAATACTAAATAAATCACAGACCCATTTATTCTATTTATGAATCACAGCATCAGCTCTTTTACATAATTATAAGCCTATTTATTGTTATTTTATAAATTACTATTAATATTACTAGTTTTTAATAGCAAAGAAAAAAATTATTACATCATTGTCACCTTTTGTTTTGGCAATATGCTCCATTGTTGTTATCTATGCAGATGTTTTTCAAATTGTCGAAACACCAATGTTCCTCAATAAAATTGAGAGACATAGTCCACCCAATCAAAACATATTTTTACACTCTTAACCCCATGTATCAATTACTATTACTAATTTACAAGTTTTCAAACACCTCTATTCGTCCCTCGATAAAGAATACCTGTGATCAAGACCAAAAAAATAAAAATAACCAAATTTAAAAATCTTTTTGCGCCATTTTCAAGAAAAAAAAACACCAACCCATCAATCACCATTGGTGGCAGCACTGACTCATTCTCATCATTAAACACAACAAGCTTTGTACAACAAAAGATGAGTTATCCTCAAAATGTTAACTTTAACTTTCCTTACAACTATAGGCAAAAAAACTTGGGTTTCCTAAGCAACCTTATTTTGTTCCATTTTCATATGATCAAAACATGTATTTCGACAATGTGCCTTCATTTCCCCGAGTGAATTAGTTTGCTCTATAAGACAAAGGAGTACAAATTCTATTCTTATGGCTTCTAATTTAGTGCTAAAAGGGGCAACAAGGGAACAATTTATTCCTAGTGAAAGGACACAAATCATTTCCCCCAAGTGAACCAATCTCCTTTGTGTACCTTCACCAGGAACAAATTGTTCCTTTATTGTCCCTTTTGACACCAAATTGGGAGTCACATGAATAGAATTTATACTCCTTTATCTTATAGAGGAGACTGATTCCTTTGAGGAAACAAAGGCACATTCTTAAACTACATATTCTGATCATTTGAAAATGGAACGAAATAAGGTTGTTTAGAAAAGCCAAGGTTTTGTCCACTATTGTAAGGGAAATTAAAAATAACATTTTAAGGATAACACATGTTTTGTTGTGCAAGGCATGTTGTGTTTGGTGATGAGGACAAGTTAGTGCTGTCAGTAGTGGCAATTGATGGGTTGGTGTGTTTTCTTGAAAATGATGCATAGTAATGAAGCAAACAAGGAATGTCATTTGGAAGTGTGTTCCAAGGAAGTGTGTACAAGCAAAACTCGCCATTTAGTGGTGGATTAAAGGGAGAAAGTCGCATGGTCATGGAGAATTGCCACAACCAAACAACTTGACACTACTACAAAAATATGATTCTACATTGGTTCTACAGCATTTTTAACGACGATTTTGATCCGTCTTTGAAGTTAGTGTCATAAAAAATCAAAACTTTTTATGACGGTTCTTGAAAACTCGTCTTAGAAAAGTTAAACATTCTAAAACGATTATTTTCTGAAGAACCATCTTAGAATGTGTAGTTTTTCTAAGACGGTTTTTGAAGAATCGTCTTAAAATATAATTTTTTAAAAAAAAAATAAAATAAAATAAAATTATGATTATAAGATGGTTTTTTCTAAAAACCGTCTTAAAATATAGACATTCTAAGACGGTTCTCCAAATAACCGACTTAGAATGTATTTCCTTTTTTTAAAAAATAAAATATATTTTTTTAGTAAAATATATTTTCTTAATAATATATTTTTGTGCAAGTAACTAATTCTACTAGTTCTCCAAGATCATCAAATTATTGCAATTAAACAATATTATTGGATCGCAAACAACAAATATTTCAATAAAGAAAATAGAAAGACCCACTATTGACTTGATCACTATAACACAACTTTGACTTGAAAATTATTCTATTATGAATAGGGAACTAAGCAGATAAGTCTGCACAAGAGTCATGGAAATTTACCTGAAAAAGTATTTCTCTTCCATCACGCAAAATTGCACCTGATCACATGTGGAGAGAAAGAACAATTAGAACATAAAAGACCCACTATTGAAATACCATTTCAATTAAAGTACAACAATTAAGCTTGATTAGTCCATGACACTAAATATGTTTTAATTTTATGCAGTAGTAGAACAAATATGAGAAATTAAAACTAGAAAAACCAAAATACGTTAGTGAGATAGCAATATTCGGTATTGTAGGATTTGTCTATAATACATTAATTAGGCAAAAGTTTCTTTTTTTCTATTGGCTTATGTGTTCCTGCAACTTTCATTGCTATCACGGGAATGCTAAAACTCCTATTTAAAGCATTCCACGGGGACCAACAGGCACACAACAGAAATTTATAACTCTTAGTACTTTTCAAAATCATGATTAAGGAATTCAAAAATAAAATAAAGATAGTTAAAAAGTTCTCTTTTTATTTTAATTAGTACCAGTAGTATGATTAGAATATTGGTTAAGATATTAATTAATAAATAAAATATACTTACTTAAAAATTAAATACTCTTAAATTAATTGTTTAAGTAATTAAGAGTTGAGTCCTCTATCTTTTTTTTCAAGTCATCTCTCATCAAATATATCAACTAAAAATGTAAAGAGCAGAACTAAATGTAATAAATATTATATTATTAAAATAAATAAGTTATTATATATTAAGTATATTACACTAATTTATTTTTAAGTTTTTCATTCCTCCCTATTGTTTAAATTTATTCAATCTCAATTTAAATTTGAATTTTAAAATTTGATACATTATATCAATTTGATAGACATACGGATCATATGTATTTATTTAAATAATTTGTTGTCATAATTTTCTCCTAAATAATTTGTTGCCATAATTTTCTCCTAAATAATTTGTTGCTTGGATGTAACATAAATGGGAAAATCAAAATTTTGATACTTACTACTTGAACCATGAACACACACTTACACAGCAACATTTTCAAAATATGACATCAACATAAAATTTGTAAAATGATAACACTAAAATACTATATGTAAAAATTATTTAAAAAATAAAATAAAAATACTTGGAAAAAGAAATTTAAAGAGGAAAACCTATACAATAAACATGAGAATAATATATTTTTTGAGGAGTATAATTTCAAGGGGGGAATAAGTAGACACTGCGTGAACTTTACCTCCTTTTGAAGAAGTCACCTTAAACTTTAGATCCAGGTGAGGCCCTTAAGCTTTCTAAAAATTGCAATAGATCCTTTTTGTCTACACACCCAATAGATCTATAAGCAAAGCATAAAAACAGGCATGCAAGCAATTAAACAAGCAAAACATATGGCAGTAATAATAAAACAGTCACGTGAGGCAGCATTGGTGCCAATCTTGCTCCCAAAAACATAAATATGGATACACGCGAGATGGGGCAGAAGCACCCCTCTTCTCCATGATTTCAGAAGGCATCCTGCAGCTTGTCCAAAAAATACCAAAAACCTCCCTCCTTGCTAGTTTTCGTCAGGCTCTATCCTATTACATCTACGGGAAATTCAAGGTCATTCGCTCGATAAGGGAAATGACTGATTACAATGAAGATGACAATTCACACCATTAAAAACCAAACCGTTCATGGAAATTAAAAAAAAATATCCCATTAAACTAGCTCTCCTTTTTTTCAGAACCAAAAAAAAAAACATTTAGCTTAAATTTATAACACTCCACCTTGGTTCTATCACAAAATTACACAGATGGAGAGGGAATTTCACATGGAAAGCCTCAAACATTAACAAATCAAGAGAGAAAAAAAACTAAAATTTCAGAGAGGCCATAATCTGAAAACACCAGCAGATCAAAAACATGAACACCGGAGAGATTCTCATCTCACCATAAACTCATAAAAACCACTGCCACCAAAGAGAAAAAATCATTTAACTAGAAAAAAGAAAGAAAGAAAGAAAAGTAGACACATAAAAATAGACCATAATGAATACATTTTTTTCTCTCAAGATAGCCAAAAAAATTTGCACCTTCTGAATTTCAACACACCCTCGCTAGCACAAAAACTTCTCCTCCACAAAATTCAACACACTCCTCATCCAGAACAAATAGAAAGAGACAAAAAAAACAAATCTCTCAAACGCTCACAGCATAGGAATTTCAGAAACCAGAGATCCCACGCTTCTTGCCGATACTGTGGTTGTACGGATGAGGGTTTGAAGGGTGCGGAGGAGGAGGGTTTTCTTGAGGCGGGGTTTGACAGGGGAGAGAGGGAGGGCGGTTAGGGTTTTCTTGATGACAGAATCGAGGACAGAACTGCGGAGGAGGAACTCCATGACCTTTCGGTGGTGTAGCCGCAGGAGGAGTGGTTACGGGAGGTGTAGCCATCGGAGTTGGAGCTGCAGCTTTAGATGGAGGAGATGCTACCGTGGGAGATGAAGCGGTGGGAGTCAGAGGAGAGAAAGCTGTTTAGGGTTTCAAAATTGAATGAGCGAGAGTGTCACAGACATATAATAAAATAGTAGACAAAATGACACTTATTTCTAAGACGGTTTTTTAAAACCCGTCCTAGAACGTCTAAAAGGATAACCTTCTAAGACGTTTTTTGCCCAATTGTCTTTGTTGAAAAATTATATATTTACAAAATTACCATTACTAATAAACTAAGACGGTTCTTGTAGAAAACATCTTTTTTAGTAGTGTGAGGGGATCAAAGTTTTGGGCACTGTGTTAGGGAACTAGAGGCACAAAAAATATGAACATGTTGTGACCTTTTATGACATTCGTGAAGGGTGAAAAATGACGTTTGTTGTCATTGATTTCTAAACAGATAGTGAAAAAAAAAAGTAAGGGTAAAAGAAAGAGAAAGATGAGATCTGGTTGTAATGCATAATAATTTCATTTTTTTAATAATTTGTAATTTTTTTAATTAAATGTAGGTACTGTCTATATAAGAATGATTCTTTAAGTAGTAGGAATGAAAACCTCTATATTTATGGTCAAATTTATATGGAATTTATTTCATAACATACTTTTTACTAAATAGTATGAGTTAAGATATTTTCAAAATATTTTTTTAAAAAAAAGTCACATATAAAATTCATGAAAAAAAATTTATCTAACCAATTAACTTATTTAAGTAATATAAATAATAATAATAATAATAATAATAAGTAGATAAAGATTATTATTAAATATCAAAAATTTAATGCAGTGTTTTGATATTATATATATCTGGTTTATTTGTCAATTTAAAGTCTAATGACCTTATACATTCTTGTAAAAAAAAATTATGACATTTTTTAATGTAAAAAAACAAGTCTAACAACTTATATACTAGATTTTAAATTCGTGTAATACATATGTTTGTTAAAATTATATATTTTATATATTTGTGTTTAGTATTTTTAAAAAAAATGTATAAATAGAATTATCAATTTTTCAAATATTTAATAACATATTAAATATAATATATAATTATATTACAATTAAAAAATGATTAACTAATTTTTTATTTGAAAAAATCTTGTCTCTAAAAATATCAACTCTATTGAAATTTATCATGTTATTTTTAACTAATATTAGTGATACCAAACCAATAAGAATATTTACATATATACATATATATAATTATTTAAATTTGAGTGTCAAATTTCATTATTGTTGCTATTATGTTAACTTGAGTTGATTTTTATGTGTTTATAATTAATATTTTTTAAAATTTATTTTTTTAAGAATTTAAATTTATTTTAAATTTGTTGTAATAGTTTGTGTTTTATTAAATAGATATGTTTTATAATAAAAATAATTTATGATTATGAAAAAAATTATTGTTATTTAATTTTCAATTCTTTAGCTTCTACTTTTTAAAGTTAGTTACATATACGAATTATTATATATTTCTCACTTTATGTATTTTAATTTCATTACTATTAGGATTATTCATCAATAAGAATTATTATTTATATGTTTTTATAATTTTTTAATATTATAATTATTACGTGGTACTTTTCATACATCACTTTTTTTCATTTTAAGTGAATTTGAAAAGACAACATTATTATTAATAATAACAGCATTATTATTGAATACTCTACAATTATTTCTTTTTATTATACCTAATGCATATTTATTAATATTAAATGTCTAAATTTATGAGAGATAAAATTATATATAGAGAGAGAGATAAGAAACTTGAAGTTATTTTGACCATTGAAATTTTAACTTTATAATATGTCAAATCTGATTGAATTTAATGATTTTAATGATAATTAATGAAGTATTAAATGGTTGACATTAATATTATATAAATTTGATAATTAATTATTAATTTTAATAGTTTTAATATTAAGTAGTAACATTTTAATATTTAGCACATGTTACAAATAAAGGTATGATAGTTAAAATTAGAGAACCCCAACTTGGTTACGTTACAAAAAAAAAACGTATTCTACTATATTTAAATAATATAATTTTTTATTAAATGTGCATTAAATGAATTAATTGTGCATTGAATGAATTAAATTTACTAAAATATAATATAATACTTTTGTATTAACTGTGTATTAAATGAATTAATTGTGCATTAAATGTAGAAAATATAATATAATACTTTTTATTGAATGTTCATTAAATGAATTAATTGTTCATCACGACAATTTGTATTAATCGAAAAACGATAACTATTAATTTCTATTAAATAAAAATTTTAGAATCTTTTTAATACATTTATTTGTGTCTTATATAAAAAAAAGTGAGGGCACCTAATTTATTTGTGTTTATAAATGTGTTTTTTCTCAGTTTCAAAACTATTATTATTATTATTATTATTATTATTATAAAATTCATTAAATTATGTAAAAGAAGATAATCAGAAAAATATTTGTTAATACACATATAAATAGATATTTTAAATACGTATTAATTTAGCATAAATTTTATATTAATAGATGTTTTAAATATTGTGTTTTAAATATTTAATTTTGTTTTAGAGTAATTTTAATTCTACAATCCATACATCTCATAATATTTTTTTTATTTAATGATACTTAAGCATGCTATATTCAATAGTTGTATAAAAATATGCATAAATTTTATAATAAAAATAATTTATGCAAGTCATTTAATTTTTCATTAATATTAGATGATATTGATTTAAATTATTGACTAATTTTGGTCCAATGATTTTTTTAAGGTTTATGTGGAGTTTACCTAATCAACAATTATAATGAAGTTACATTTTTTTATCTTAACAGTTCTAAAAAGTTTAAGTAAAATTTACTGTCTCTCTCCATCTCTATCATACACACTATATTTTTTTATACTCAACACAATGTTAGCTCCAAAATTAGTTGTGATACATGTTGTGTTTCCATAAAATCTTTTGGAGTTTGCTTCTAAAGGTAGAAAAGTTTTCCAATGGTTTTTCTATGTAAGATCAAGAAAACATTTCTATTTTTGTTTCTCTCAAAATAATAGGAATTAACTTTTGTTAAAAAATACACCCACACCTATGTAGGTGTTCCCTTTTAGTTTTGAAATAGTGCTTTCCTTGTTATGATTTTATTTTGAAGTTGTTATATGTTTCTTCAACATGAACATGTCTTTTTAGAATGAATTTTCAAAATAATTGTATTTTTGTTGAGTCTTTATTTTCTTATCCAAAACGTGCTTTAATTTGCCTATATAGCCTTTGATTTTAAAATTGTTGTTGAAAGGTTTGGCCAAAGTGCTTGTTGCTTTTGAGATCTATCAACTTTAGCCCGATATGTATTTTGTTTTATAAAATTCTTGTCATACTCCCTTAAGAGAATTATTTTGGAAACTTATTTAAGTTGTTTTCAAATGATGGGTGGTAGTGTCCCGTGACATTGTAATCTTTTTAAGTTTACATGGGGCAACTTTTGACTCATGATATTTTGATTTTGGTTGTATTACTCCTTTTCCTTTTTGCATAAAAGTTCGATACATGATTTTATTTAGTAATTTCTTTCAACCTTTTTGTTTGAAGGATTTAAGTTTTATTTGTTTTGGTTGAAATGAACAAAGAAATAAGTTTTTAGTGTGTTTAAAATATATTACAGGTTTGGTTTATTCATTATGGCATAGTGTTTTGAAGCTTTCTTTTGAAAAGTGGCAAAAAAAAGTGTATTATGTTTTTGAACTTGTTGGGGAGTTTAAGCTTACCTTTATATGTGTTTTGAACTCCTTTAAGAAACAAATCAAAATTAGTTTTATGCATTTTGGGAGTTTAAGATTTTCTATTTGTTTTGAAAATCCTTTTTAAATGAAATAATATGTTTTAAAATATAATGAGTTTCCATGTCACATAAAGTTTTGACTTATGCTATGAAAGAAAAAGGTTTATGGAAAGGATCCTTATTTTATTTTAGAGGTTATATAGTAACGATAAAGAAGAAATTAGTCAGTGACAATCAATTTGAAAGGATTATGGTAAAGGGGACAAGCGGACCAGTCAATGAAGAAAAAAAACATGAACAAGATAGAGAATCATGGAAAAGCTCAGAAAATACTAAAGGCAAAATAGTTGTGTCGATATGAACAATGAAGCTACGATTTCTAGCTACAACTAAAATTCGATAGGATGGGATCTACGCGACTTTAGTTGATGCTACAATTTTAAGCCAAACCTAAAACTTAACGGATTTGGGATTATACTATTTAGCTTGAGCCAACTTTTTAGTTGAAGCTAAAATTTCTAGCTTAAACTAAATTAAGGCAAAATGTTTTATTTTACCTTAAATGTTTTCTCGAGAGTTCCCTAACCAATTTAAAGTGCATGCAAAAAAGATGTTGAGTATTTAAAATTATTTTAAAGTGAATTATAAGTTAAGATAATGTAATGCATATTCAAATGTGGTTTGGTGAAGTGATTATAAACCTTCAAGGTGTGGAAGGTCTTACTTTGCTTAGGGAGCTAGGGATGATTTCATGAATGCGACGAGTACATGAATAGTAAATTAATGATATGATGGATGTTATGTGATTGTTTGAGATATGATTACCACAAGAGGAATGTAGATATTATGAATCCTATAAATTTTTAAGTAAAATGTAATAAGTTTATCTAAGAAGGAATGCCTCTATTGATGAAATATATTGTATTGTGGTTGAAATGCTTATGTTCTTGAGATAATGGTGATAATTGATAATCTTGTATGAGAACCATCCCTTTATGGAGAAAAGTTAGCTATAACCTTTGAAAAGTTTTTTGTTGTTGAAAATGATATACTTGGGAAGGGCAATTTCACCCTAGAATTCTGTCTCACTAAAATGACCCGCAAGTCTCACATAGAGGGGTATCTTCTCAAATATCACCCTTATGTTTTAATTTCAAGTGACGTGTCAAAGTGTTGAGAACTATTTTCCAAAAGATTTTAGTGACCCCTTTTAGCATATAGGGGATGAGTTGTTGTTGTTATGTGGATGATTGTTTGTTGAGTTGCATTTGGACCCTAAGTCAAGTCATAAGAGATGACAAATACAGAAGTATTATGTTGTTGGTATATAGTGGGTGCACAATATGCACAATTGATGCATAAGGTGCATAAATGGTGCATGAACATATGAGTACACGTAAGTTGAGGATGCATGCGGTGATCCTAACCTAGTGTTGAAGATTTTCATGGTGACTAACAAAAATGAGCTTATAGAATAAATAAGGGAGTGAAATCATTTGAAATGTAAGGCCTTGCAAATCACAAAGATAAGTCATTATTCACATTTGTTTATGTTCGATAAAACCATACTTTCTTTATATGATAAATCCAAGAGACTCCCTAAATGGTTAGATCATAGAATTTGATTATGTTAAGGGATAAGTCTCTTGAGGGATCACTCATTGTGTTGAAACTTTATGGAGTAAAGTCAATGTTTGATAGTTGAGGTTGTTTAGTGGTCTATGATATACATCAATTGTGATAATGATTTTTGTCGGTTGAATTACAATGATTAATGATTATATATGACTCATGGTATTTGATGATTCATGGCGATAACTGGTGATGAAAGTATAAAGTTGAATGTAATTGATAATTATGATATAATTATGTTGTTAATGCTATTCTAACTATGTTGTGTATATAAATGACGATGGATGAGTTGTGATGTTGTTGTTTATTTGACGCTTATTGATGAAGTCTTTATATGATCTGAGTGTTGATATAAGCTTATGAATTGAGTTTTATTATGAGTTTATGAACAAAGTTTTATATAAATTTTTTCAGTTATTATGTATGGTACTTTTGAAGTATAAAAAGTCTAGTTTAATTTTCTCCTTTTTCATTAATAATTGAAAATTCATTTATCTACTATATGTATAGTTTTGTTTAGTGAGCTTATCCTTGCATGTGGCATATGCAATTGTGATAATCTCAAATTGTGTATGCCATGGAGCAGACAACTTTTAGATGAATTCCTTTCCTTGGAGACCTTGTAGAGAAAGGGTGCACGTGATTCTCTTTTTTTCCTTGGTTTAGTTTTATTAATAAAGCTAACCAACTTATGTTTATATTAAGCATAATGTTCCAAGAGTTTTATTAATCAAAGTTTCTTCTTCTTTTAAAAGTTTGAGGTGCTAACAAGCATTTTATTTGATTTATTCTTGTTTTTATAAATGCATGGTTTATATCTTAAGTTTTTTGAGTTTTAACTATTAGTTTTAGAATAACAAAAAGTTCACACAGTATTTTTATAATTAAACTAGTGTAAGACTTTTCTAAATTAAATAAAATCAAACAAAGTGTTAGTTATGTATCAAAGACAAGTCATTACAAATTTAATACTTGTTTATGTCCAAGTGAATTGAAAATTTATTCAATAAGAACTTATAAAAATAATACATAAAAAACTAACAATCACTATAATAATATATTTTAATCACATGTCACGTCTTAAGTTGAACAAAAAAAAGATGTGAAATAAAATATTAACTTCAATTTAATTAGGCTTAATTGTACTTTTATTTCTCCAACTTTTTAATTTTTGGAGAATTTTTCCTCCAACTTTTTAATTTGATGTATTCCATCCTTAACTTTTAAGAAACTTGTGAATTTTAATCTCCATTATTTATTAATTAATAAGCACAAAATTTGGGGTAAAATTTGTCAAAAAAATATAAAAGTGGGTAAAATTTGCCAAAAAGTAAAAAAATTCATCTTAACTTTTAAGAAACTTGTGAATTCTACCCTCCGTCATTTATTAATTAATAAGCATAAAAGTTAAAGATATAATTTGCCAAAAAAAATTAGGGATTAAATTCGCCAAAAAGTAAAAAGTTGGGTGCAAAATTTACCAAAAAGAAATAGGTAAAAAGTGTAATTATGTTAAGAGTAAAATGACATAGGGTAAAATTTACAAATTTTTTAAATATTAAGATAAAATGTGTCAAATTAATTTGGTGGAGGTAAAATTCATCAAAAATAAAAAAAATTGAAGTAAAAAGTGAAGTTAAACCATTTAATTATGAAAACAACAAAATAATATAAAAAATGGGACCCTTTTGATTAGGGTTTTGTGCCGTACACCTTTGAATATGACTTAAGTTTGATATTGCATGACTTGATTTATAACTTGAAAGTGATTGAGAAATACTTTTATAGTCTTGAACTAAGATAAAAACATCCAATGAATTTTAATTTATTAGTCATCTTATCATCATTAAGCTTAAAACAATTTACTTTCTTAAATTGTTAAAGGATTGAAGCTTGACAAAGGAACTTAGGATCTCTTTTACTAAGAAATTTGTGTTGTGTGATTTTTCATGATTGATTTTAATACTAGAGTGCAAATGTTTTCAAGTGTGTTTTAAAAGAGAGTGATGCTTAATAAAATCTAACCCAACACCTTTATTCATTGATGCTAAACTCCTTTTTATTGCGTGTTTGACAAAATTACCAAAAAGTTTTTTTTTTCATTTGCTTTTGCACTTGTTTCTATTTGCACTTATACCAATTGTAATTTGGTTTCCATAGCAATTTTTTTTTCTTTTCATTAGTCAAAATAGTATAAATTTATGAAATTTATCAAGTATTACACGATTTTTCGAGAAAATAATACTTTTACTTATCATAATACTATTGATGATTTGATACGTTTACCCATGAACCAACAATTTCAACTAACAATTTTTATCTTTGTCAACCTTTGCTCACACGACACTTACTTTTCAACTAATTGTGTTTTTCTCTAAATGCAATAGCATGGTAGAGTTTTTCATTATGGGTGTGTATCAGTGGATCTTCGACAGTTTTATGAGATTTATAAGAATAAATTAAATATCTTATTCAACTAATTGAATTAGATATTTTAACTTATAAATATTTAATTTAATTTTAATAATAATTTTTCATTGTGTTTGTTTTTAATATTACGTTTTCATTAAATCAAATATTGTAAAAGGAAAGAAAGGAACTGAAAAGTCTGAAACAATCAAACAAACATAAATAAGAGGAGCGTTTTCTACTTAAAAAGAGGGGCCCAACAAGTCTCTTTTGGTAGAGTTCTCTTTACGTTTGAAAAAAATAAATAAAAAATCTCTTTACGTTTTCTAATCCAACTTTATCGAAGCACTTGGATAGGCTTAGTAGTGAGATTTGAGGCAATATTATTGTAAATCAAGTGTTTGAATACACAGGTAATTAGTGATTAAAATTAAGATTAAATCATTTACATAATATTTGAATTCAATATTTGATAAAAATAATTATCAGTAAAAAAAATTTCTTTTTTAAATTAATTAGGGAACAAAAAAAAATTCAACGTTACCGCGTAGATAACGGTCTCTTGACAGACCAAAAAACATAGTCAAAACCAAAGTACACTTCATCCCGGAAACTTCAACACTTCACTTTGAGTTCAATTTTATTTTTAATTTTTTAAAGCGAGCTTAATTTCAAAATACTACATTTTTCAAGGTTACTTAATTAAAAAATTAAAAATTATAATGAATATGTTTTTTAACACTCTTTTTATAAAATTAATCAATTTATTATACAATATAATTTTTTTATTAGATGGTAATTTAAAACTCTTTATACAACAAATAAAATATTTTCTCTTTCATAATTTACAACATAACATTTTACTGCTGAGAAACAAAATGAATAAATTTTGAACTAAAAAAACAATTTTTTTACTTTTAAATGCTTAAAAAATCAAAATTTCCATTTATTTCTAATCAAATAAAATAAAAATAAATATTTTCTATTTCCTTTGTCATCTTCTAACCTTAAGGTTAACATTTTCTTATTCAAATAAACCTTGTCAGTTCCCCCCATCTGGATACAGGACTCTGAAGTCTGAGCAAGATTTTTCAACAAAAACATATAAAAGGTTCCTTTATTATATTATTAAATTATTAATTAATTATATTATCAATAATTACTGCTCAGTGCACACACACTATACTTTATTATTATACCATGCCACAATACCAAGTATCATATTTTATTTTACGTTATTTATTTAATAATATTAAGATTTTCTAAGAATAGATGTTGGGATAAAATGTTTGTCTATGATTTCAGGTTACAGGTGTCGGTGGTAGTGTACTAGTTGCAGTGCCGTTGTCCTTTTCCTCATCTTAAAAGCCTTTCCTTTTCTCTCTATTCATTTACAGCTATACACAATTACACGCACATAGCCATTATCATCATCACTCACAAGACAATTGACAAAAACAAACGCTTCAACCTTTCTGGGGGAGAGAGAGTTATCCATTGTTTTCGTCTCATTTTCTTTTCTCTCTCATTCAGTTCTCGATCTGTGTCTCTATTTATTTATCATTTCAGTGAAGTGGGGTGTTTGGTTTTCTCATTTGGGAGTTTGAAAGTTGGTAGATTTTTGTTTGATTTGGCTTGATGGCGTGAAAATTCATCTGGGATTTTCAGATTCTCTTTGATCTGTCTGTTTTCAGAGGAAACTGGTGGAGAAGTTTGGTTTTTTGAGGTGAGTTTTGTGTGCATATGAAGTTTTATTGCATGACCTTTGTCTGTGTTGTGAAGTGGATAGTGGATATCTGTTTACTGTTGATCATGCGAGAATCTCAAAGAAATTGGACTTTTTCTTTGTTTTTTTTTTATTATTATTGTTGGTAATGGGAAAAGTGCTTTGTTTTCTCAGCCATGTACATAAAGGAGACTTCATTGTTTGGAATCTGACCCCTCCTTTTCATTTTCCACCCAGCCTTTTCTCATCTTCCAAACAAAATTTGAGATCAGAAGTTCTGTTTTTTTTTTTTTTTGTTGTTTCCACTTTGCAAGCTGCATAGAATGGTTATTAAAAACTATATTTTTATTTATTTATTATAGCTTCAATTTGAGATCAAAAGTTTTTTTTTTTTTTCACTTTGGAAACTGTTGAGAATGCTTGTTAGAAACTATATTTTTCTTTTCTTTTGTGATAATAGCTTCAATTTCTACAGATAAAGAATAAGGGAGTTGTTTGAGAAGGGGGGAGTCTTCCAAATTGATCTTCTCAGCTATCAGAAAGTGTTAAAAGTGATGAGTGTGGCTTGAACTACTACTACCCTTTGGTCCCTTATTGGCATTTGAGAAGAGTTAAGAAGAGAGGGTCCTATGGAATCAGAAGGGGAAGCTGGGGTGAGTATATATAAATAAATTTTCTGTTTGATTTCTTCCAATGTTTTGTGATGTTTTTTGGGTGAAATGGTTGTTGGTTGATGCCTGATGATTATTTTTTAATGCCATTTTCATTGTTCAGGCAAAGCCAGTGACAGCATTGGGTGCCCAAGTGTGCCAGATTTGTGGTGATGGTGTTGGGAAGACTGTGGATGGTGAACCGTTCGTTGCGTGCGATGTTTGCGCTTTCCCTGTCTGCAGGCCTTGCTATGAGTATGAAAGGAAGGATGGGAATCAATCTTGCCCCCAGTGCAAAACCCGGTACAAGAGGCACAAGGGTAAATGAAGCTAACCTAGACTCCGTTATGTCTTGTGTTAATTTTCACTGTTCTTCATTCATACAGTGCAACTGGGGAAGCTGCAAATGACTATAACAATGGAAGATTCAAAATTTGAATGTGAATGAATTGGGTAGCATGTGATTTGAATATGGCCTTAGGCTTCTATTCGGCCCGAAGCACATGGTCTTGTAATAAAATTTCACTTGGAAGCAAATTGGCCACTTTCCTGTGAACCAAATGAGAGATATATGCTTTTGCTTCAAAACATTTACTAAATGAACTACTGAATTGGAACTTTTATAAATGTTGGGGTAGGCAAACAGAGTAGATTAGACTAAACAAAGCATGCAATCTTAGTACACTCTAGGAATGAACAAGTGAGACAGTTTTGATTACATGTTGAGCACACTCATACTGTCACTATTTACTGCTCTGCGGGGTATTTCTATATTCTTCAAGTCAAATCTGCTGAGTGGATAGATAGTATATAGAAGATAACATTTATGATTTGTGCATTGTTAAGTTTTCCAAATATTTTAATTATCTGTGATTGTAGTTTCATAATCAAGTGGACTTGCATTGCTGTTTTCCATTTTGCAAAATGTTAGTGGGGTTTGGAAGGGACTGAGTTCTTGGTTGCTAAGTTATTCTAGGCTTATTATTCCCCCATAAAGTGCAGACTTCAATAGATAACCATAAAATGCTTAGATTAAGAATTCTGTTTTCCCTTCCTTTTGTTTTAGTCATGAGGATTTTATAGTTGCGAGATATATATGTTATTCTTGCACAGTACACTACTTAAAAAATTTCATGATTTCACACCTATTTTGATCTGCAATCTCTGGTCAATATATAAAGAACTTCTACTTTCTGACTCTATATAGTGATCAAACTACTTATTTAAATGATTCCAGGAAGTCCTGCAATTCTTGGAGACATGGAAGAGGATGGTGCTGCTGCTGCTGATGCCAGTGACTTCAATTATGATTCAGAAAATCAAAATCAAAATCAAAACCAAAAGCAGAAGATTTCAGAGCGCATGTTAAGCTGGCAATTGACATACCCACGAGGAGAGGAGGTTGGTGCTCCAAATTATGATAAGGATGTTTCTCACAACCACATTCCTCTGCTGACCAGTGGACAAGAGGTCATTCAGTTAGCTTCCTACATGATAGTCTATTAGTTTTTTCCAACTTTCGCCTTTAATTCCGGGTCTCTGATGAAATTTGGCATATCTTTTATTTCAGGTATCTGGAGAGTTGTCTGCAGCCTCACCTGAGAGGCTCTCAATGGCATCTCCTGCAGTTGGTGGTGGAAAGCGTGTCCATAATATTCCATATTCATCTGACATTAATCAATCTCGTATCTCTCTGCTCCTTCTCACTATGCACATTCTCATCTATTGTGATATATGATTGCTACTATTCTTTATCTAGCTATCTGATTGTGATTTGAGGTACTTGGTTGTATTCTTGTGCAGCAAATATCAGGGCTGGGGATCCAGGATTGGGCAATGTTGCATGGAAAGAAAGAGTTGATGGCTGGAAGATGAAGCAAGAAAAGAATGTTGTTCCAATGAGCACAGGCCAGGCTGCTTCTGAAAGAGGAGCTGGAGATATTGATGCTAGTACTGATGTGCTTGTAGATGATTCTTTATTGTGAGTATTTACTTTTACCTATTTGTCAGAAAAATTGCTGCTCTACTTGTATTGGAAGCCTCTTTGCTCGTTTCTCCGTCAGTATCAACTATCAACTGCATATTTTTAATGTCATGTATGCCTTATAATAGCATATGTACTGTTATTGTATTCTTCAGTGGTTAACAATATGATATGGTAATATATCATGACTGAAACCATAAGAAGGTTTGGTAATTAACTGTCTTGTAAAATACTATCTATAGTTTTCTTCTGTTGTATAAGTGCAATCTTTTTTATGCAGGAATGATGAAGCTCGACAGCCTCTTTCCAGGAAGGTTTCTATTCCATCTTCTAGGATAAATCCATATCGTATGGTCATTATGCTGCGGCTGGTAATCCTTTGCATTTTCTTGCATTATCGGATAACAAATCCTGTTCCCAATGCATATCCATTGTGGTTGGTATCAGTTATATGTGAGATTTGGTTTGCCATATCTTGGATATTGGATCAATTTCCCAAGTGGCTTCCTGTAAACCGTGAAACATATCTTGACAGGCTTGCACTGAGGTAGGGCCTTTCTGAACTTCACCATTCTTCTGTACGGGAAATTTTGGCATATGGCATGTAGGTTTTCTTTTTTCAATATGATATTCTTTTGATACCAAATTCATGTGAGTTGCAGGTATGATCGGGAAGGAGAACCGTCACAACTAGCTGCTGTTGACATTTTTGTCAGTACTGTTGATCCATTAAAGGAGCCTCCACTTGTGACTGCCAATACCGTACTATCTATTCTTGCAGTTGACTATCCAGTGGATAAGGTCTCCTGCTATGTGTCTGATGATGGTGCTGCTATGTTGACATTTGAAGCACTTGCTGAGACATCGGAATTTGCAAGGAAATGGGTTCCTTTTAGCAAGAAGTATAGCATTGAACCCCGTGCGCCTGAGTGGTATTTTTCTCAAAAGATTGACTACTTGAAAGATAAGGTTCATCCATCATTTGTCAAGGATCGTAGAGCAATGAAGGTAATAGATTAACTTACAAAAAGATTATTCTGCTGGCTGGGCATGCATTTATGCTCGTTGCATGAGTTTTGAATTTCATAAAGGCATCGTTTAATATTACTTCCCTTTTATGTTTCAGAGAGAATATGAGGAATTTAAAGTTCGTATTAATGGACTTGTTTCAAAGGCACAGAAAGTTCCTGAAGAAGGATGGGTTATGCAAGATGGTACCCCGTGGCCTGGAAATAACACCAGAGACCATCCAGGAATGATCCAGGTTGGTCGAATTCTTTACAAACTGTTGTTCACTTATTAGCTTTGGAGTTATTTCTCAAATTTTGTCTTACGATATAGGCTATAGAGTACATGTTACAATTTTAAAACTTAAGACTACCGAAATACCCTTGTGGAGGAATATATTTATGTAAATTTCTTTGTGTTGCTAATTACACGAGAAAGTCATTCACTAAGATTGCATTTTATATCTGCAGGTTTTCTTGGGCCAAAGTGGAGGACTTGACACTGAGGGTAATGAACTTCCACGTTTAGTCTATGTTTCTCGTGAAAAGCGTCCAGGGTTCCAACATCACAAGAAAGCTGGTGCCATGAATGCCCTTGTAAGTATCATTAACAATATAAAATGTGAAAGTTATTTATCTCCACACATGTTCCCAAACACAGCCTTCTTACTGGTTGTGATTTATATAACTTGCAGGTTCGAGTATCTGCAGTCCTTACCAATGGACCTTTCTTATTGAATCTTGATTGTGATCACTACATAAACAACAGCAAGGCCTTGAGGGAAGCTATGTGCTTTATGATGGATCCCAATCTTGGTAAACATGTTTGCTATGTCCAGTTTCCGCAGAGGTTTGACGGTATTGATAGGAATGATCGATATGCCAATCGTAATACAGTTTTCTTTGATGTAAGTATCTTATGCCTTGTTACTGTTTTTTATTCTTGTGGCCTTTATGAGGTTTGACCTGTTTGTAATACTTTTCTGTTCTTGACCCTTGCGGAACAGATAAACTTGAGAGGTTTGGATGGCATTCAAGGTCCTGTTTATGTGGGTACTGGATGTGTCTTCAACAGGACAGCTTTATATGGTTATGAACCTCCTCTTAAACCCAAGCATAAAAAGCCTGGGTTGTTATCATCACTCTGTGGTGGAACTCGGAAGAAGAGTTCAAAATCTAGTAAGAAAGGATCAGACAAGAAAAAATCTAGCAAGCATGTTGACCCAACTGTGCCCATTTTCAATCTAGAGGATATAGAAGAAGGAGTAGAAGGTAAGCCTATTATCTTTTTGAAGCTGGCTTCTCTTTCAGGGTATCTGTTTAGTAATTTATTTTAGTTGCTTCCAATTAATTAGATCTTTACTTCTCATTCATATGTTTTTAGGTACTGGATTTGATGATGAGAAATCACTACTTATGTCACAAATGAGTCTTGAGAAAAGGTTTGGTCAGTCCGCTGTCTTTGTTGCCTCTACGCTTATGGAGAATGGTGGTGTTCCTCAATCTGCTACTCCAGAAACTCTTCTTAAGGAGGCTATTCATGTTATCAGCTGTGGTTACGAGGATAAAACTGATTGGGGAAGTGAGGTGTGGTGTCATCTTATGCTTAATGTCCCTTGATTTTGATTTTTGTTCCCAAGTTGCATTCTAATCCTATCAATTTAGCATATTAGTGCCAACAAATTAATCCATTACATATCCAACAAATTGAATTATATAAGCTAGGAAAAAATTTCCCTTAATGTTTGTTTTACATGAAGTCACCAAGTGCCCTATGATTTGAGTCAGTTTAATGAGTTGGTATTGGTTGACTATCATGTTATTAGAAAAAAAAGGATGCATTTATATAATTATCTTCAAAGATAATTACTATTTGTCTTGTGTTCCACAGATAGGATGGATTTATGGTTCTGTCACAGAAGATATTCTTACCGGATTTAAGATGCATGCCCGGGGTTGGCGGTCTATATACTGCATGCCTAAGCGCCCAGCGTTTAAAGGTTCTGCTCCCATCAATCTTTCGGATCGTCTAAACCAAGTGCTTCGATGGGCTTTAGGTTCCGTGGAAATTCTTTTCAGCCGGCACTGTCCCATCTGGTATGGTTATGGTGGAAGGTTAAAGTGGCTTGAAAGGTTTGCTTATGTGAACACCACCATCTATCCAGTCACTGCCATTCCCCTTCTCATTTATTGTATCTTGCCTGCTGTCTGTCTGCTGACTAATAAGTTCATTATTCCACAGGTTTGTTATTTCTTCATAGACATAGTAAAGCAGTAATCAGTTGTCATTTAAAGGGATGCTTGAATAAATCATGATATTGCGCATCAAAATAATGTTTGAATATTTAAAGGGAATTTTTTCTCTCGGAAGATTTACATTACAATTTATGATATGAGAATTAACATACTTTCATTTTAGGATGATTAACCAATGGCGACTACAATTTAGGATATGCTAGTTGACATATTTTCGGTTTTGGATGATTAACTAAGCAAGTGATTAAGCACATTAATGCATGGTTTAACACTTGACTCAATTAATCATTCTTTTGGTTATTTCATCCAAAATTGTAATTCGCTTGTGTTCCTCCTAGAAATTACTTTCATAACTGTTGGAAAATAGGAGCTTTTTAGAAAATAAAGAGCATTTTTTTATCATTGCTTCTCTTTCCTTGATATTTTGTATAGCTAGGTTCACTGCATCTTAGGAAGTATTGATAACTTAATTGCTCTCTTGTAAATTGTAGTTGGAGATTGATTATCTTTGTAATACTTTGTGAATATAAATATAATAGATCATTCAGCTGAGTGGTGAAATACACTCAAAACACATCCCGAAAAACCTTGTTTCTCATTTTGTCATGATAATCAAGCTCGCGGTTGTCTTGTGGCGACATAATATTCCAACTTACTTTTACTACGCTTGCAGATCAGCAACCTTGCTAGCATATGGTTCATCTCCCTCTTTCTGTCCATCTTTGCTACTGGAATCCTGGAGATGAGGTGGAGTGGTGTCGGAATCGACGAGTGGTGGAGGAATGAACAGTTTTGGGTCATCGGTGGTGTCTCGGCGCATCTCTTTGCTGTTTTCCAAGGCTTGCTCAAAGTGCTTGCTGGAATTGACACCAACTTCACTGTCACCTCCAAGGCCTCGGATGAAGACGGAGACTTTGCCGAACTATACATGTTCAAATGGACCACCCTTCTTATTCCTCCAACAACCCTTCTCATAATAAACTTGGTGGGGGTGGTTGCTGGCATCTCCTATGCCATCAACAGTGGCTACCAATCTTGGGGACCCCTCTTTGGTAAGCTTTTCTTTGCATTTTGGGTGATCATCCATCTATACCCTTTCCTCAAAGGTCTCATGGGGCGCCAAAACAGAACACCAACCATTGTGGTGGTGTGGTCCGTTCTGCTTGCATCCATTTTCTCACTCTTGTGGGTTAGAATTGATCCATTCACCACAAGGGTCACTGGTCCTGATGTTGAGGAGTGTGGCATTAACTGCTAGAAGACCAAAAGACAAGTGTAGTGTATTGTGTTTTGGGTTGTAATTATAATTGTTGTTTTGTAGCCGTTATATTTAAGTTATGTGCAGTTGTTTATAGAAGATGCATAAGAAAACAAACTAGAACCGAACTTTGTGGTATTGTTTTATTTGTAATACTAACGTGCCTTCCAGTTTTCTGGAGTAGCTATGTATTATAAGCTATTCGGAGGTTCACATTTTGTATGTATACATCTCAATGAGTGTTACCTGTGATAAGAAAACCGAGGACCTTTTGCATTTATTTACATCTTGGTATACTATCAATTCTGAAATCACCCAGCCCATTAATAATAAGGTTGGTTTAGCAATTTAAATTAAAAGTTTCGTATTTTTTTGGTTGCCACCTTGATAGTTTCTAATTTTGAGTATGCTGTTACATTGCTTACTTAAGCCAGAGTTTTGTTGCTTATAGTTGAATTTATTTATCTCCGAGTCTGATTGCTTCATTTAGAAATACTTGTCTCATAGTAAAAAAAAATACTATTAATTCAGAAAAAAAGGCATTCCTTAAATAACATCCTATTTGAAACGGTGGTGGCTGTTTTAGACGAAGGTTCCATGGAGGGTAGTCTTGGGATATTTGAAAATCATGATTGATAGTGTAAAATTTGTGAAGGCACTTCTTCAATCTGATACCTTTCACCAAAAGAGAAAGCTAGCTAATTTGAACAAATATATTTTAGGGTGATCTGCATTGAATTTCACAATTTGTCATCTTATTTTTTTCTTCCATACAGATTGAGTTAGGAACAATCTTGCTAGAACTTTTGATAAATTTTATAAATATTAGATAATTAATAATTTGTAAATATTTTGTCGAAACTGGTCGTGATAACTACGAGGTAGTACTCCCAAATAGGCTACAAACCCAAGTTATAATATCATGTGCAAAAAGTCATAGCAGGCTTTGCATTTTTTGTCTCATCTCAACAGAGCATGTACGACACAAACATATGCATATAACAACATTATCTAATAAATATATAATCTCAACTAGTTAGGTACGTGCATTTGCACCGGTCATATTCGTTTTTACGTGTATTTTTAAAATAACTCTTCAATAATAAATAAAGAAACTTATGTATATAAATATTTGCTTAAAAATAAACAATAATGCATGAGACAATAAGAAATTTAAAGAATATGCTTTTTAAAATAACAAAATAATTTGAAACATGTGTTGACATTTTAAAAAAAATTATAATAGTATAAAAGTTTGTAAATTATTGTTTTTAACCAGTGCAAAATAGGAATTGTCATACTAGTCAAATCAAATTTAAAAGATAAATATTAAAATTAAAATTCTTTTGAAAGATAGATATTCCTTAGAATTTTCCTTATTATTTATATCTTGGCTTGGCCTAATATTGTACATATTCGTGAGAGTGGGGTCATTCTTGAATGAGACTCTTCGTTGATTGGTTCACACCTATGATGATGATCATTGCAGAATTATTGCATTTGATGTAGAGCGAAGGTAACTTTCAGAGATTTCACGTACTGCCGCCGCCTCTGTTATAAATTATATTGGTTTATGGCAGTACGTACGTAATGGGAGGATGCCTGTGTTTCTGTGCGGAGGATGCTCGGTCGGGTGCTGCAACCACCATGAAAGAATACAAAGTGCATTCATTTTGGACCAAGTTACTAGATGTCTGTTATAAATTTTTGGAATCAAAGGCTATTCAACATCAGTGAACTTGGTTTTAAATATCAGTTTGCAATCGTAATTGTTATCGTAACATCAAGGTATTTTGACTGATCGCAATCATATTGCGACCTAATGGTCATTTTTTCATAATGTGTAAAAGTTTTCTAACTCATTGCAACCCTAATTTAAAATCATGTTAGTGAAAGTTGATGGCGGGATTTGTTTCAAGAATTGGAATATCACGATTCTCGAATGGATGACTTAGCTCCATAGTGACTCTAATAAACAAATATGTTTATATTTGTGGAATTTAGAATCAAATATCAGTTGTGATTTTTTTTATTCGAATTAGCAACGATGTGTTTTTAACCTAGTTAAAGTCTTAATTTGATTGTGATGATTAAGACTCCAATAGGGTTTTCGCTGAGAAAGTAGCCGATTGGAAACAATGGGCTACCTTAATTAGATTTGATTTGCTTTGCAATTGAACCGATAACAGATGAGGAGCATGCAACCTTACAAAAACATCTCCATGAGAGTATTTGTTTTGCAATTGAATTGATTTGCTTCCAATTAATTAGACCTTTAATCACCAGGTTGAGAGATCCCAAGAACCTAGTGTTGGAGATAACTCCCTTGGAAGCAAATTTGGGGTCTTTCTACAGTGAGATCTTGATGTGTTAGTGTTATGATGCAAGATTCCAAGTGAAAGGATATATTAAATGAGATAAATGCTAGCAACATAACACATTCTCTGTTATAGATTGGAATTTATTAGAAATAATAAAAAAAATTGTGTGAATCTTATTTGTTGTTTAATAAGCCTCTATCATTTTGTTATTTTAAATAAATTTTAACTAATAATAAAGTATATGTTAAAAGAAGCGGGATAAAAAGTATATTACTAGTATTGTTTTATTGAATTCTAATGTTTATCTATATATAAGTCGTTTACTAATTAGATCCACTGACCTAGTTGTCAATTGTGAAGGTTAGTGGTTACAAGGTTATAAATTATAGCCAAATGCAGACTAACAATATTCTTATCTGTCCGAAGTTATATTTCACATTTCAAATATATAAAGACTCGCATTATTTTCGGATGTCAATTCGGGCCATCCTATTAGGGTTAGTCAAGTGCTGATTTATTCACAGTAACATTTGGACAACTATATTGTTGGCCATCTGATGAAATTGAATTTCATAATTTGCCATCTTGCTTTTTCTTCCTTACTGATTGAGTCACCAACAAGCTTGCTAAAACTTTAGATAAATTTTAATAGATGCATGTTAATTAGATAATAACTAATAACTATGATGAGGTGTCTATCCGCAAACAGGTTAGAGACTCAAGTTATATTACGTGCAAAAAGTCATAGCAGGCTTTGGATTTTTTTGTCCCATTTGAACAGAACAGGTTTGGAACTGCGTGCTTGGATTCATTGTTCATAGCTACGTTATGACGCAAACATATGCATTTAATAATATTATCTATATGAATATAGAATCTCAATAAACTAATTAAGAGCCTCCTAGAGATAACTAGCTAGACAAATTTATTCAGTTTCCTATGAAATATATTCTACACTTACGAGAACACAACAAACAAATTAAGCTGCATATAGATAGATACGATGGATGGAACGTGTCATGCAGCAATTTCATGCAGTGCATGCGCCTCCATTACGTGTCCTTGAAGTGAGGTCAATGGATCATCATCACTCTCACCAAAACCTTTACCATCACACGTGGCAAAAGATGCGAATAGGAGCTAGCAGCCCACAGTAAGAGTAGGACGCGTGGCACCATGGAATCATTCTTCTTCCTCCTTTATATATATTAACCACCTACCATGAAAATCCAAAACCAAAAAGTGTTCAAGCTCGAAAAATCGTAGAAGACTACACCAAGGTGAGTGACGAAAACTGATGGCTGCCACTGAGGAAAAAATTCTCTCTAGGATTGACCGTTTGGATAATGTGGTAAGAATGCCCCTTCTTTAGTAGCTTTATTTTGCCTAGCATTTCTTCTTTGAATTTATTTAGATTAGAGTAGTAAAACATGATTTTAGTTCAATAATATTTGAAAAATTGAGTATTAGGGAGCGTGATGTTATTCTTTTATAACTCACAAGCAAGGGAAAGGAGGAAAAAAGACTAAAGGGTGGACTTAAAACAAAAGGTGTTGATATTTTTTATAGAGAAAATTTAAAATTAGTTAGTTATTCTTATTAAATGAACAGTGTAGAGTAGAAGATGCTTATGCAATTCAAAATTTCTTATGATTTAAACTAAATTACTGTGTGAAAGTTTGGTTTACCAAATTTTAGTTATATATAGAGTTACAGTACTGTTTCGTCTACATTATCTTTAGCTACGGAAGAGAGATACTTAAACTTCGTTTGTCAAAGATTTGCGAAGAATTTACATTGGTTCACTAGGTTTGTATCATTGTTGTATGTATTATTAGAACAACTATATATCGGAAGTTTATTATGAAATTGAACATTATAAGGCTTTTTAATGGACTATAAAAACAATAATAACTTCATAATTGCTTTTTAGTTGACTAAAAAGCACCATCTTTTCTTAAAAGAAAAAAGGGAATTATGTACAAGTTAATTTTACGTTGGGCCATAGTCCTTAAATGAAATAGAAGTTTTGTTTAATTTTATGCTTTTCATTTTTCATTTTTAAAAAAAAAATGAAAATACTTCAGTTGCGGCATTTGGAGGAAATTAGAGGGTGCAATCCATCTCCGAAGAGCTCGTGTGCATCTACTCCAACAAGTGGAAGTGATGGACACGTGTCGTCCACTGATTTCTCCCCAAAGAGTTTAGAGAAGCACTGCCGTCCGATTGAAAACATTATGATGGAGACCGAAGCCAAAGGAACGATGATAGAGAGGCTCAATCAGGTGGAGGATCGAATGCTAAAGGTATCTCCACGTGGAAATCTATTGACCGTTTGATCTTGGCTTGTATGGATGTGGTGATAATATGACTTAATTTTTTACACTTCAATTTCTATACTTGTTTTCCAATTTTTATATTTTTCTCTCTTTTTCATTTGGGGTCTTATGCATTTAAGAGGTATCACATGATTATTACCCTAGTCTAAGAGGGGACTCTAATGTGTTGTATGAAAGCTTTGCTTGCAGCTGGAAGAAGAGTTGGTAGCAAAGAAGAAAGAGGAAGGGAAGAAAATGAATAGCCCAAAGAAAGGTTTTAAACAGCTTGTGAAGCAAAGTATGAAACCTAGGGGAAAACATAGTAATAAAGAAGCATGAATGAATTATGACCATTGTAGCTGCTCCCATCCCAACTGTGCCAACGTTTTCAATTTTAATGTACATTTAATTGTTCCTTTTGTGGAATGCCCAAGTAACGATGGTTTTCATTTTTCTAGTTATGGTTTCCATTTTATTGTTTATAGCAAGATGGCTAACGGGGTGATAATATAGTTTTTCTTTTTATTATTATTTTTATAGGAGTTACCAATATTCAGTTTCCAGGTACGATTTTTTTTTCCTGAATTTACATAATTATTATTCTTTAAGAAAATAGCTGTTAAATCAAATGTATACTGTTTTAAAGAAAATTAGCCAAAGGGTCTAAGTTGTGATGCTGAAAGGTTAAAAGGGCACATTTATTGTGTCTTCTTACCAATTTATTTGTACAGTGTAAATTTTTATCTTCGTTTTTTTTTACTAATGGAAAAAAAAAAGAAACAAAACAGCACCACACTAAGGACTATTGTGGGTAAAACCCATTACATCAGTTAAATACAGATTAAAAAGAGAGCATGGACAAGTATTCATAATCTCAAAATCTTGGAAATTGAGGAGCCAACTTTTGCCAAGCCATCGGCTGTACACATGTTTCCTTGCCTGTAAACATGTTGAAAAGAGAATTGCCAGTCTAGAGATTGAAAATGACGAATCTGTTGAAGAAGAGGATGATAAGGATGTAACCTCTTATGGCTAAGAAGAATGAGATCAATAGCCATTTTTTTAATTTTTTTTTGAGTCTGTTTCGCAATCCAAAGGCGTGATGCCTTTTTCCCAAGCCACGAAGAATACCATACCCTTCTGCATGAATTGAAGATGGATGTAGTACCACACAAACCCACGTAAACATAAATAAATTCATTTCCCATATAGAACTTCCATCACTGTTAAGTTTGTAGGAATTGACAATAGGAGGGAGCCAACTAATTTGAAGAGGTTGCCTTTGAATTTGGGTGTTGGGTTGTTGAAGAAGCACGTTTTGAAGAGAATGAGTTTGATTTGTAACAAACTAGATAGGCCAGATTTGTCATTGAAGATTTCGTCATTGCGGGAATGCCAAATGAAACAACAAATGATGGAAAATAAAATGCCTTTGACGCTCTATCAAGTCAATAATTTTCATAGGAAATCCAAACTCCTCAAAGAGTTAATTTCAAGAAACTTGAATTTACACATCATATGTCTTTTCAAAATCAATTTTAAGCATAAGATAGTCTGTCTTCCTTTCTTGTTATGCATGTTATAGGTTATAGGTTATCTCTTGAGCTATGATGGCATTATAGATGGCCCTCTGTTAGGAATAAAACTGCTCTGCAATGGACCAATAAAATTATCCTAAATAAGTCTGATATGGTTAACTAACACTTTTTTAGAAATTATCTAACGTTATAAAGGTTTATGGGTCTAAACTCCTTAAGAGTAATAAGCCAATCAACTTTAGGTATAGGCACAATAATGGTCTCTGCCAAGCCTTCTGTCATAGAAACAGTTTCCCAATAAGATCGGAAAAAGATAGGCTGGAAGCCATCAGGACCCAAAGTTCATAAGGATTCATAGCAAACAGAGATTGTTTAACCTCAGACATGAAAACTGCTTCATCAGGCCTTGATAAAGCTCATCACTAATACGCAGAATAGTATTAATCACCATGCTTTGGGGACAACAATAAGCATTCTTCTGAAACAATATTTTAAGGAAAGAGAGGGCTTCCTTCTTAAGAATATCATCATCCATACACCATATACCATCAATATTCAAACCAGTTTTTTTTTTTATGGCGACGAATAATTGTTTGTGTTTGTGTTCTTATTCCCATACTTGACCCAATTCTCTCTTGACTTTTGAAACCATAATATCTTTTCTTGGGCAAAATCGTGTTGTATATGTTGTCCCAAAGCTCCTTCTTCTCAAAAAGAACTAAAGCATGATCATATGAAGTATCCAGCTGACTATGGGTCCCTTTAAGGTGGGCCTCCAAAATCCTTTTATAACGAAAGATATTCCCAGAAACTCAGCAACAAGGGATTATGAACAAAATTGTGTGAAGGTAGGATCTCTACTAATGCATGAGGATAAGCAAACCATCAATCAGGGTTGGGCATGCACCGATCAAGCTTCTTCCTAATATGAGCTTCTCCAGGTAAATCTCCTTCCTTTGACATCAATGTCCATCATATTGCAACTATCCATCATCTCAGCACACAAAAAGGCTCTTGAAGTAGAAAAAAAGAGCCACCCGGAACCTATATAGGGGACAGAATATCATCGAAATCTCTCATCATAGTTCAATGACAAGAAATTTGTTTATTTAGGCCCATGAAGTAGTCCCAAAATAAACTTCTGATAATTGGGTTAAGGGAGGCATAGATTGAGGAGCAGCACCAAGTAACATTATGCCTCTTTAACATAAAGGTAATAGACTGGGAATTCTGATAGATAGGAACCATATAGTGTTGGAATGATCTTGAGCCTTCCTGGATAAAGACAACCTTATAACCCAAAGATTTCTACTTTGTTCTCAACTCTCGCAAAGGGAGGATGAGCCTCAGAGAAAAAGAAAATACAAGGATGATAGGTTTTAACTAAGTCGTGAATGTGATGCCTAGTACATCAGTAGCAAAACTAAGTCATGAATATAATGCCAAGTACACCTACCAACTTTGCCACGAACATTTCCACAAGATAAAAGACATGTCATAGAGAAACTTAATAACAAACTTATAAAATAGAAAAGAGGATCCGCATACCCAGCATCAAGTTTGTTGGCCCATGTTGATATCCACTAAGACCAGAGGTGTTTGAGGCATCACTTCTATATCATTGTTTTAATTATTATAAATTCCATTTTCAAAACAATTCAAACCGCCCATTGGACACTTGCTTGAAATTAATATTGGATTTGATGCCATTGTCTATGTAATAAATCTTTGGCTCTTGCGTCTTTAGTGGTCCCACATCTTGAGCTACCTTCCTTTTCGATGCTAGAGTAACAGGTTCTGAGTAGCACTGTTCTTAATTTTTTAGGCATTAGAAAAGAAAGTGTGGGTAGCCAGGATAGGGATAGACGATTCATTTCTTGTCTTATATTTTTAGCAATGTTAATCTTCGTATAAATTAGTTGCATGGGATATTGAGGGCCTCATAGCAGCCAATTTCTCCTCAAACATTGATCATGGCCCATTTACAGCTATTGGAATCTTAGGGCTTTGCTTCTTCCAGGCAAATTTTTTCTACACCTAACATTTTTTCATTAATTTCCGGTTTACTTTTTTTTTCCTTCTTTTTCTTCGTTCGTTCCTCTTTGTTTTGCTGTTGCACCATTCACAGGTTTGTGGAAGCTTGAGAAGGGATCGAAGCTTCTCTGAGTTGTGGGCTTGGTTTTCTTGGCCTTGTTGCACTTGGGCTTCTTGGCCTGTAAAAGGTTTTAAATTATGAGGTTGCATAAAAAAAAGGATATTAGTTATTATGTTTGAGAAATAGAGCAGTATCCTTAAAAAAAAAAAAAAAAAAGAGCAGTGAAAAAAAAGTTAAAGAATTAGTTTTTACTTAGTATTATAATTAAAAGAGGTTGATAAGATTCTTAATTGTACGAACTTTTATGTAAGTAACCAGTTTTTATAATTAAAAAGTGCTAGATTTTTTTGGTGGTGCAAATAAAATATTTGTAAGATAATATGTGAGATCCGTTATATATATATATAAAATATTCCTTCTCCCCCTCTTCCAAAAGTGCAGTGAAATATAAGGAAATGTGTTGTATTTATTTTTATGTTACGAAAAAATATAATAAGAATTTTTTTAAAAGTTAAATTTAATCTGTTTCTCCGTTTTTTTTCTTTTCTTTATCATTTTTTCTTCCATGTTTTTTCTTTCTTTTTTTCCCCGTTTACTCTTACTATCTCTCAACATTGTGCTTCTTTTCTCTCCTCGCAATCAAAAGCAACTGCATATACTCTGCCCATTTTCTTATATATCGAAACTGACTTAAACGACCGAAGTTATTTTTAGAAAATATTGTATATATGCAGTATATATAAAGCTAAATACTTAGTTAAATTCCAATGATGTTGACTTTTTAGAGAATCTTGCATATTAGACTTCAAAACGAATTGAACAGTCCAAGAAATCTATGGAACATGACTTTTACAACCTAAATTACGCGCATGCTTGTGGATATCTTAGCTAAAATAGCATTGCTAAATATTGAAGTATCAACAGGCGTGTCTCGATAAGTTTTTTATGCAAAAGCAAATGTTTATGCCTATAATGGCAGTGCATGCATGTAGATGATAATAATGATAATACCAGCACCCAAATTTAGTGAATGATATCCTCTACTTGTCTTTTCTTTTATCTTTCTTTCGGTTGCCAAAAGGAAAAACAAATGAAGTACTAGTGCACATCTTTCTTTACACGTAGATTTCTATATATCATAATTAAGTTGAAGGGAAACAACCCTTAACAGTTGAGCAAATGGTATTTTTCAAAATTAGAGATGATCCTAATTCATATAATGGATTTTTTTTCTTCTTTTTTTCTTGGCCAAACCGTGACTAAAGCCAAGAATCCACAAAAGATTAAACAACTAGCTATTACCTGATTTGCCATGGTGAGCTTAGAGCCACATGTTCCAATGACCTAGATGCAAAATGTTTATTTGAATATATGAAAATAAAGGCCATATATGTGCATGTGAGTGAATGGATTGATTTTGTGGTTGTGGAGAAAAGTGTGCTTAAATGCACTCGTATAGAATAGGTTTCAACCTTAGATACATTTTTTTTCAATCTTTATTAAGCCAACTAACCTTTTTACTTCAAAATTATTTTGAGTCTCAAATAATTCGAATAAACTAAATAAATTTGATTACTTAAGACAAAACATATAATTTATTCGCGCCATCTTCATCTGGACTACTTTTAAGATAAGTTTCATCCCTCCACTATAATTAGAGGATTTGTGAGGATGTAATAACATTGTAACCACATTGATATGATTTTTCATGTTAAACCCTCCACTATAGTTAGAGGATTTGTGAGGATGTCTTTATTTTATATTTTTAAGGAATATTTCATAAAACAATTTTTAAGAATGGACTTATATACATAATAGAAACCATAAAAAATACGTAAAAGTATGTAAAAAAATAAGTAAAAGAAAACTAAAAGTAGAAAATAAAAAAATACTTTTAGAGATGTTTTATTTTTTGTTTTAAAAAACTAATTAAAATAGAAATATTAGCTTTAAAAATAGTTCTCAAAAACTACTTTAAAAGCAAACAAAATTTCTTGATATTATTCTTGTACTCAGTCTCTCACATATTTCATTTTCATTTGGTACCTATTTTAAGTTTATAGAAGAAAATTTTAGGTTGTTAATTCCTTATGTGCTATTTTCACTTATATCTTATTTAAAGATTAAAAAAATGGGTCAAATTACTCAGATGGACTTAAATCCCCTTGATAAAATATACAAATTGACTTTAAATGTTGAATCCAAATTAAAAGTGAATCTTTTTAATCTGATTCGATCATAGTCGAATGCAGGTTTAGCCTGTAAAACTTGTCAAAAGCTCTAAAAAATTGAATTTTTACAAGACTTGACAACATTTTAATTTAATTTAGTTTTTTTTTTTGTTGGGTCGACTATAGTGCGCAATCCTCATCGAGCTTGTCCACAATAGGTTGGGTAACCTGTCTTGCCATCGCCAATGTTATTCAACCTACACATTTACCATTTCAACAAAAGAAATGTATTTAAAATCAATTTATTTTAATAATTTTTAAAGACAATTACATTTACTCAAAAAAGGATTATGTATGAGCAACTAAGCATTGACCTTTAAGCACTCATCGAAAAAGTCTTGAACGTGAATGCTATCCTTATCTTTTTGGTTGAAATATAGGTAGGAGTCAGGCCACTGCTGCTGTTTCTTCTTTATTTTGGTACATCGGAAGGAGTCAGTTTTTTGCTCAATAGTCAAACACAAGCTTTTTCTTTTGTTCCTTTTTGAGGAGTTATCAACATCTTCGAACCTTAATTTCTTTCTTCTTTTTTTCCTTCCACAAAGATCTCTCACATTAAATTTAGTATCCCACCAACCATGTTGATCCACAGACAATATTTAATGGTAAATGAGATTCTCTTAGCTAGAAGAAGGTACAAGAAGTTTTCGACCGCACAAAACCAAGTGATAATGGATTAGATTTTTTTTTTTTAAAAAAATGCAAGCAAAAGGTTTTGTTATACGGATCGGGTGAACCAAACCAACATTTGTAGAAGTTGACCTAATACGATCTCACAATTCAAACTAAATTATGTCCATTTAGTTCGTTTGAATTAGTTCTTCAAATTTAATAATTTAGTTTACTTACTATAAACACTGTTAATCAGTTCTATTTAATATGAACTAACAATTTAGCTTTTTCATATATTTTAGTTTTTTTAAGTTATTTTACATTTTTAAATTTATATCCTTAATTCATGGAAAATCTATTTAATATGAATTAACAAACATAAATTAGGAAGAAGTACTTTTTTTATCATAGATCATATCAATTCAATATAATCATGGGCCAACGTGAGTCATGTTTAAACAAGTTGAATAGACTCGTACACTACTCTACTATCAATCAAGTTAAACTAGTCATTTAGTTTCTTCAACTATAGCTTGGGAGTTAGGACTTTTGCACCTTGTTTGTGAAACTAACTCTATGAATGCCTACAAGCTATTCTTCATCAAGTTCAAGAAGTTTACCTTTATGTTGTGATCATTAAAACGATTAAATATTTACTTGCTAAAGCTTGGAATGTTCAACTTCTTCATATTCTTAGGGAAACAAATTGTTGTGCAGATTGGAGTGTGCTATGAGATGTTTTCCCTTTTTCAATTTTTGTTGTTATTTCAGCAAATGCTTTTGGCACTACTTTTGTTAGGTTGTAGCTTTGTTTTTTTATTGTTCTGGCACATAAAAATTCAATTTCTCTCCATATTTTGCCCCTAAAAAGAAAAAAAAAACTCAAAACAAATGTTGCTTGAGTACGTATTTTTTGGTAAGGTTGGAAACAAAATAAACAAGACTACAAAAGCTAGGACCCCAATAGGGGCCTCAAACCAAAAATTTGTCACTAAGGGTTTTGCATCATCAACAACGCTATCTCCTAAACAACATCATAATAAAAATGTGCTCTACCACTTCTAATATCTCTTAGTTGAATGACTTCAAAGACTTATCTACAAACAGTCTCGCAAATGATATGTTGATGCCCATACTTCCAAGCATTCGATAAACCTTCTTTAATTGCAAGAAGCTCTGCCATATCTGATCACCATCAGTAAACAATTTTGAAAATCCTCCTATCCACGATCCAGTATGGTCTCAAAAATCCCTTCGAGTGCCTATGCAATTATCCACTAGTGGTGAGTCGAGACATTTCCAGTGTAGTTCATTCTCATATATAGGTTTTCTGCCATGCTAGATTGGATCAAATTATACACATGTGAAATAGTCCATAGTAGGAGTTAAAGATATTATTACACCTCTAAAACCAAGCCCACCAACAAATCGTAACCACAATCTCAGCTTCTTTATGATATAACATTTTGTAGATCCAATTGTTAAGATCATAAGAGTGTATGATGGGTTGATGTGCCACACCCATACGTAGCCAAAGTTCTCACAAATACATGCAATTAGAGAGCAAATGTAAAATTATTTCATTATCAACTAAGCACATGGGACACGAGGCATCTTGACCCAAATGACAAGTAGCTATTATACCTCCGCACGAATCAACATAAGGTAATGATCCGAGTATACTCAACATAAATTTTCCACAAAGGCTTATAGGAAAGCAAGCTTCCAAGGTTGGTCAACAAGAGCTCTATCTAGCCTTTTCGTTGTAACGTTCCCCACTTGCTTCCTATACCAAGTATATTTCATCCCAGTAGCTTCAATATCAATGAGACTACAAGCATCAATCATTGACATCATGAGGTTCCCTCTTGTTGCTATAAACTTTCTTCCTCTCATCTCAGTAGGCATCACAATCTCATTGAAATCACCAACTAGCAACCAAGGATCAAGAATATTGGACCGAATGGAAGTAAGATGATCCCAAATGAGGGTGGGCTTGGAATACTGAGGACTCGCGTAAACAGATGAACAACACCATCTTTCACTGCCTCTAGAAATCGAAAAGGTGATAGCTTGCGAAAAGAATGGATCTCATAAATGGCTATATTACTTTGACCATTAACTAAGACCTAAATCCTTCTAAAATGACCCAAGGCTTCCACCAGATGATGAACTTCAAAACCTAGCAACTTCCAAAAATTGTCTATAGAAGCAAAGAGACTATGTGTCTAAAAAAAAAATAAACACAAAAGGTTTGTCCATCCACACCAACTCCTTGATATATCGATGCCTTTTAACGTTAATTGTACCCTCGATATTTCAAGATAAAACATTCACATCTTTAAAGACTTCCATAACAACTTTTTGAGATAGGAAGCATCCCCCACTAGGAACTTATAGCTACATCTTGCATGGGGGTTGCATCATGAGCCTGAACAGGCTCTATCACTCCATTAGTAAATTGACCTTAGGCATCTCCTAGATCCATATGCATCACGAATTCTCTAGGCACTCTTGGAACTCCCTTTACATTTGCATCGATGGATGGAACCATAGAGATTTGTCCTTTCCCAAAGGTTGTTAGACAAACCTACTAGTGATATAGTGCATATGATGGGATGTCGTAGGCATGCTAGCATTTAAGGCTAGGGTTTTAGGCTTATTGTGAGTTATATGAGAATTCCCATTAGTCTTAGAGCTTTTTTTCAAAGCATTTAAAATATGAGGGTCCATAATTTACTTCCCATGTGTTGTTGCATCAAGTTGCACACATCTATTCTCATTTTTCTTAAGCTCACGTTTCTCACTTGTGGAAGTCACGTTGGATGATGTCACTTCATTAACTCCCAATAATCTGTTTGAATGATTTTGCACAACTTTAATGCCCTCCAACATAATCAAATAATTTTGATTGAAAACTGAAAATTTTGTTCCCTCTTTTCTTTTATTGTTATGATTCACTAAATCTCCAATTGTGGCTACCTTTTGATTCATATTCCCTCTCCTAGGTTTCCTTTTCACATCCATCCACTCCCTATGTGCCACAATCTTAGTGGGTCCCTCTAAGTTTGCCAACGTGGCATCTTTGCTAGGATATGCACCCCTTGCATCCTTGCTAGGGTTTGCGCTCCCTACAAGATGATCATGGTCCCCTTGGTTACTTGTTGTTTCCTTTGGAGCAGTATTGTCTGCCACTATCTTTGAGCCAACCTTAGTACACTCCTTCATCACATGTCCATAACAACCACACTCTACATAAATGGCATGCAATCCCTTATACTCTATGTTATACTAGTTGCCATTTAGGTTAAACTTCTTCACCACAATGATGGTCTAATCAATTTGCACACAAACTTTGGCAAAATGACCCTTGTGCATATTCAATGTGGTTTTATCCACCTTAGTAGGGGTACCAATTACTTTAACAATTGTAAGCAAGATACTTTCATTGTAATAGACCATTCTTAAGCCTGGGAAACAGACCCACACTAGGGTTTGATCTATGGGTGAACTGCTGCTACAAGATCTATGATCCATGGATGAATTGTGAGGTAATGATCAAAGATCATCCACGATCCTCCACTGACAACCTTTTCACGATCCGCATCAAGGTCAAATCGCACCACAAAATAACATAAGATACATCTATGAGATCAAACCATCCCTCCAGTTTCCAGGTCAACTTCAGTTTCTCCTTCATTGTCAAGAAACCAATACTTTTTCCTACTAGTTTCACCACTAGACACTTCTTCCAAGGAGGATACAGTTGCTCAAAAGCAATATGTCCCATTTTGAACTTTGTAAGTGATTTATTTCTTCCCTCGTATTTCATGCTCATCATACCCTCTTTAAGGATATTCTTAGGTTTTGTTGACATAGAAACCGTTCCTATCACTTTCTCTTTGAATGACACTCTCTGTGCCTCATCACCACCACCTCCATCCAATAGTTTCTCCTTTTCCATGATCGTGGGTGTGAACATCATTTTTCTCTCAGCTCTCCATCAATTTCTTTGTTGGAGTATTTTGTAGAAGTAAAGACTAGTTCTTATTTAAAAGATCCATTGAAAGTTAGTGTAGAAATTGTTCTTATATAAAAGTTGTTTCTTAATGTTAAAATATTATTTTTATAACATGAAGTATAGAAAGAGAGATAATAACCAAGACTCATTTCAAATTTTTAAATAATTTTATCATTAAAATAAAAAATTGCTAAAATTCTTATATATAATGTATTATAATAAGACAACAAAAATTTGATAAAAGGGAAGATGGACTATTAAAGATTCCCTCACAATCCTTGATTTCTTAGCCATGCAAATCCACACACGTGGCATTTATTAGAGCCATAAATGGATCCCACTCTCAATTGAACATGTCTATGGTAGAACAATGATTCACCATGTATACTTGCCTAATCAATTTATTGATTTTTTAGTTATAAGGATTGGTTCAATTCACAATGAATTCATATTTCACAAAAAGATGAATTTGATTCTCTTTGTTAATGTAAGTATTTTGTTAATGAGTAATATGTAAATATTTTTATCAGTGTTTATTAAATTTTGAAATCTGTCCTTTGATCATGATGATCCAGAATTTAACTTTCCTAAATTTTCTGGAATTGATTTTGTTTGTTATTTTATTTTTTCCGATTTTTGAATAATCGGTTCACCTTCATTGTCCTATTATCCACTTGGCTGAATTTTGAATCGAAAGTGCGACCCCACCATAGAGCACCGTCCCTTAGCCACATCGTTTTGGATCATATATCATATTCCACAAGAGAAACAAATTAGGATAGTCCCCGATGTCTGTTCATTTTCCTCCCCACACCTTAATGCGGTTCCCCACAAGCGACACCCTCTAATGTCACCCTGAACCCGCCAAGTGTACCATGATTAAGACATTGACATCAATAATGCCCAAATAATTATTATTATTGAAATATAATGCCTCTTTGCTTCCTGGGAGTACAATCTTTTCCCTATTTATGTGGGGATTTCAGTATTTTTCAGCATGTAGACATAAGTCTACCCTTGATGGTGTATGCGAAGTGACACGGATATTATTCTCTATACTACTCTTGATGGGCTGAAAATCATTTATTATTGTTGATTAGGTCTAATAAATTTCAGATGGATGGAAAACAAAACAATGATTAATAAATATTGAGTATAAGAAAGATTTCGTGCACTTTTTTATGTTTAGGTCTTGTAGATGTTTTTTGGCTCGTTGAAAAATGCGGGGATGATTAGTTTTTTGGTTTAATATTGTTTGTTCTATATATGATCATGATAACCTTGATGAAATGATATTCATTCATTTATTATTATTATTATTATTATTTATAAGTTCAAGCACGAGAAGTGTCCAAAGTAATTAGACACATCCAAAGTATAGTTCGTACATAAATATTTTTGATGAGATGGTATCCAGATCGACATGAATCATTTGATTTACCTTGTCTCTTGGACCTTGTACTAGGATGCCTTAATTTTTCACTAGATAATACTAGGGTGCCTTCACTGGAATACTAGCTAGGGTGCTATTAATTTTTCACTAGATAATGCTAAAGGTGACTTAATTTTCAAACTTTTGTGTATACTTGTCCTCTACGTACAGTGCTTGAAGCAAAGTTATAAACAGAGTCAAATTTGGACTTTATATATGAAGGATGGAGCACTACGTATTATCCCTTAATAATATTCGCTTTATCTGATAAGGAAAAAAAAACAAGCTAAATTTTTTTATTAAGTTTAAAGTACAATGTTATAAAGCTCAAAAACAAATAGACAAGTTCATAAAAAAGTAAAAATTTAATGTAGCTCTTAAAAGTCATAAATATTTAGGTGATCGAACACATTAATCAACAAGAAATGTTAGCATGACCAATATTCATAAATTTTAGAAATTAGGATAGAACTTTTGAAGGAAAAAAATGAACTTGTCTGAAAAATACACAAATAAAGGAATATTTATTTTTAAATTTTACGTAGTCAACATCGTAAGATATACTTTAAATTAAATATATCAATGAAAATAGGCATGTAAGATGCTTACTTTAGAGGAAATAATTTATTTATTTAAATTTTTAAATATTTTCATAAATTAACGTGCTAATTATGAGCTTTTTTACAAATAAAATCAAATAATTATTTCTTAAAATGTTTTGAAAATGACTTATAAGGATAAGAATAGAAGCAGAAATGGGTGAAGGGGGGGGGGGGGCCACATTGGAATGGTACCCTTTAGGGGGAGCTAAATAGAAAGTTTGGAAGAGTCGAAAAGAAAAGCCATCGTTTTCCATTGAAATTGAATACAAAGTAGGTTTGATTTTCATGGAAGAACAAAGATGGGGACCATGCATATTGTAGGTTAGGTATTGTCTATTTATGAAGCATTAACCTAACGAAACCCACAACGCAGAATCGATTTCCCGCCTTCAATTATCTTAAGGTTGTTTAGGTGGGGAACCTCTCTGCCTGCTCCTCCATGCCTAACACCAACTAGGATATTTCCTTTCCTTTTTGGAGCCTTGTGCTTGGTGCAAAAATGTTCTAACCCCCTTGCATTTCATTCATTTTATTTTTCTACCTAGTTTCATAAATGAGAAACCTTTTGTTCAAATTATCTTAAGTATGTGCAAACGTAAATCATTACAAAAATTAAGTTACTGTGATGCCGTAGACATATTATAGAGTGATTTATAAGTTTTTGCCACTATTATGTCTTTTTGAATTAGTAAATGATATTTAGTGTCTTTAAGGTATTAGAACGCTAGTTAAGAAAACAAATTTATTTATTATCAAAATAATAACTTTTTTATAATTATAAATAATATTGATTATATATAAAATGCAACAGTCATTTAACAGTAAATTTTAAATAATTATATATATATATATATATATATATATATTGCTTCTTTATTAGTATTTCTTTCGGACTGAAATATAAGAAAAAACTTATTCATACTAATTTCATTTAAAAAATTAATTCATGTATTAAAATATACCCTTCACGCTTAACTGTATTGGAAAAAAAGATTGTTGAAAATAAAACTCTAATTAAATGAATGGTATTTTGAAGATGATATAATTAAATAGGTAGAAGTTAGTTAAAATTTATTTGTTTTAGTCCATCTCACATGGATTTTTTATTTCTTATATTTAAGTCCGGAAGAAATATTTTTAATATTTAAATTTATGTAAATACTTTTGGGATTATCATGATATTAGTATTGAGTATCAACTAGTTTTGTTTATAATCAATTTTCATTTTTATCCATCACTTTGGTGAGGCTTTTATAATATTTGTTAATTTGGAAAACAAAAATATTATTTTTTAATTTAAGTTAAATGCTTAATTAGTTTCACAATTATATTTTTACTTTTTAATAAGGATATTTCAATTAAATAAGATTTTTTTTATATTAACTGATATAATTAGTGATTGATAAAACATATTTTGCATGTGTTAGGAAGTGAGTTTTGCTCCCATTTTGTTCCTATTAATGCATACTTTATTCGCAAAAGTCATGTTTTTATGCTAAGTGTGCAATAGGAAGGCCTCATAGGAGAATAAGCAGGAAAAGAGAGCCTAAAAAGGATGATTTGAAGAATATTTGGACACTTCCTAAAAAGAACGATTGTGCTCAGCACCACACACCACACACCACACAGATGTGTTAGGAGCAACACAACTGTGCTACAAATTTCACAAAGAGAATCAATGTCACTTTTCTGAGTACGGTCATGTTATCCCAAAGCATGGTCATGTTGATCCATTAAGGCACCAAACAAATTCAAATTTTAAAAAGTCTGCACTTTTAGCATAATCGTGCTAATTAATGTAAAGCATAGTTGTGTTGGACTTCGCACCCCTAAGTCAGAACATTTGTTATAAATAGAAGAGGGGGAGCCAAAGTTAATTATCTTATACTTCATTTTGAAAGTAGAATAGTCTAAGTGAGAGAGTGACTTTAAGGGAGCTTTAGAAGGTAGGAAAGATCATGAAGAACAACATGGGGTCCTGAATTGTAAAACTTCTTACTCTTTTATTTTTCATGTATATGGTGTTGTTAAATTGCTTTCCTATGTTTATATAATCGGCTAATTTTTCCTTTTATAGTGTTATGATGTAGTTGTGCTTGTAAATCCCAATGGTTTATTTTAATTGAATTTTGTATTATTCAGTCAATTGGATTGGTCTACTGATTTTATTTATAATTAATTGCTCTAATATATTAGGCAATTATTCGTAGCTGACCATCTTCTTGTAATTTGTGGAACTATAGAATAATCATGTTCACAAAATAGCGAATGGCCAAACATATTTTGTGAATTTCTAACCAAATTAATAATCTTTAATCTTTCTCTTTGTGTTTATGCTTTTTTTTAAAAAAAATTTGAAGCCTAATTGACCAAATATAAATTAGATTATAAGAAAGACAATTAATGACGTTTGATAAAAACATGTAAACTATTTTAAGAGAATGTTAGCAATTGCAAAATAATTAAAAAAATCAATTGAAATAAGAAATTGGGAAATCACATTGATGATTGAAATCAAAACCCTAATCTTTTCTAATTGGTAATCTCTTGACTTATGAACCGATGACTCTTGGAACTTTATTTCTAGTGACTAACTGAACACATTTTTTGCAAACATTTAATTAAAATTAAATTGTTTAATTTATTACAAAATTGGATTGTTTTAGAATTGCCCCTAGTCCTTTGGATATGATATCCATACTTAGGCCTCCTATTACTTCAATTTAGGATACATTTGTACTTTAGTAAATATATGTTACATATCACTGATTACTAAAAGAAAATTTACTCTTAGCATAAATCAAAAGTTATTGTTACATTACAAATTAACACAAATTTTTTTAAAATATTTTATCCTCACTCAAATGTTTTTTAGGAAACTTTTTAAAAGGTCACACATTTTATAATTACTTAAAATTAAATATACTTAATTATATAATTCTTAAATGATACACTATTAAAAAATAAATATATTTTATTGATATGTATAATACTAATTTATTTGTTTAAGTCACCATTAACTATACAATCTCATATTTATATAATCTTTAGAATCCTCTCATTTCAATATAATTTGAATATAACACTACATATTTAAAAGTGAAACTCTATACTATTATTATTAAAGTTAAATAACTCACGATCCGTGTAATAAGTAAAAAAATAAGAATTATATACTAAAAGTATAAGAAATCAAGACAATAGTATATAATAAATTTGTTATTTTCTTATAAAATTATTTTATATGGACATATTAACAACAACTTCTGAATGTTAATATTATATTGCTCTGATAGTGAACCAACGTTAAATTCTAATAAATAATATATAAAACATGAATTAAATGCTAGTGAAAAGTATATTAAAATTTTGTAATATTTTAATTTTAATGGGGTTAAAAAATGAAGATATTTTCTCTTTCCGGTGCTGTTTTGATTTGACTCCACAATTAACACAATTGACTACTGTCCTCACTTACCCATCATTGGCGCACGAGTCGCTCTCCCATTGGCGGATCTCAAGACCTCATTTCATTCCGCTTTAATCTCGCAATGAAATCCACCCGTACCGGTCAACCGGTTCAACCCCTCCTCTCTCTTTCGCAATCCCTTCCACTCCATTCTTTCACTCCCACCGACCCACCCGGTTCCCCGACACCCCCACTCCAGAGACTTCATTTGGCCTTTCATTTGGCGTGCATTTCAGCACCATTTCATTTGGTTCTTAAATAAATTCACCCTAAATTCTTCTTTTCTCCGCATTTCATTTCAATTTCAATTTCAATTTCAATTTCATTCTTTCTAGACGTTACATTCTCTCTCTTCCAAAGTCACACACACCACATTCTCTCTCTTCTTAACCCTCTCTGATGTTTCCTCAGTTTCATCGATGGAGAGTGAAGCCTTAACTCTTCTGCTTCTTCCGTGTTCAGATCTCGTTGTTGTTGCTTCCGATTCTTTGATTCTTCGCTTTTTTCTTCTCACTTCACATTCCGATTCGTCGCAGATTCTTTCAGTTTCTAAACTTGATGATCGCCACTGCCTCCACCTGTAATCGGTGAATTTCTCTCTCTCTCTCTCTCTCTTCTCTCAGCTCATGAATTTTCCTTTTTCTTTATTAGCTGTTGAATTTACACGATCATCGAGTGAATCACTTTTTTCTTCTTCTATTTTCATGGTTAGAAATTTTTGTTCTATTTTCATTTTGCAATTGTTTTGTTGTTATCTTTAATCTGCTAAAGATGATTCTAGATTTACCTCAGATCTGTGCTCTTGTTGTGTTTCATTTTTTAAGATTAAAGTAATGCACACACACACAAACACACATACACACACTCACACACACACACACACACATATATGTGTATGTATATTATTATTTTCAGCTACTTGTTTGTCAACAATACTTTCGTGTGGTTATGCTACCTTGTGATTTGTTATTATTTATTAATTTTCTTAAATAATTTTATTGTTTATGTTACTATTTCTCATCAAGCGTGGTTTTTGCTTAATCTGTTGTTAGAATCCTTAGTAAACTTTTGTGTTATTGTGAATTTTTCTATGCCAAATTTAGGTTATTTTTTTTATTCTTTAATTTGTTGATTTATTGATTAATGGCTTGTTTGTGTTTTTTTATGATTATTGTCCCAGTTAGTTGAAGTCACGTGAGGTGGTCCAGAGAAATCAAAATCTCCTTCAACTTCGTCTTCCCTTTAGGTGTAAAAGTCAGCTAACGATAAAGAAATGAAATCGCTAACTGTTAATACTGAAGATTCTTTTTCCAGTTTGCTGGAACTTGCTTCTAACAATGATATTGAAGGCTTCAAGGTGCTTTTAGAGAAAGATTCTTCTTCGATCAATGAGGTTGGGCTCTGGTATGGCCGGCAAAACGGATCGAAGCAATTTGTTCTTGAGCACAGAACCCCTTTGATGGTTGCTGCAACTTATGGTAGCATTGATGTTATGAAGATTATACTGTTGTGCCCCGAGGCAGATGTAAATTTCGCGTGTGGGGCGAACAAAACCACTGCTCTTCACTGTGCTGCTTCTGGTGGGTCTGCCAATGCTGTTGATGCTGTGAAGATTCTTTTATCGGCTGGGGCCGATGTGAATGGCGTGGATGCAAATGGGAATCGCCCTATTGATGTGATTGCTGTTCCTCCGAAGCTGCAAGGTGCAAAAGCCGTTCTCGAGGAACTTCTCTCGGACAGTGCTTCTGAAGGCTCAATTGGTGAATTCTCTGTCCCAGTGTCTGTTAATACTTCCAGTCTGGGTTCTCCTGGCCATTCCTCGAATGGGATGCCGTATACTCCTTCTTCCTCACCGCCATCTCCTGTGGTGGCAAAGTTTACTGATGCAGCTGTTTGCTCTTTGTCGGAGAAGAAGGAATACCCAATTGATCCATCGCTGCCTGATATAAAGAACAGCATATATGCGACCGATGAGTTTCGGATGTTTTCGTTCAAGGTGAGGCCTTGTTCCCGGGCATACTCTCATGATTGGACTGAGTGTCCTTTTGTTCATCCCGGAGAGAATGCTCGGAGGAGAGACCCCAGGAAGTTCCATTACAGCTGTGTGCCATGCCCTGATTTTAGGAAAGGGGCTTGTAGGCGCGGGGACATGTGTGAATATGCTCATGGGGTGTTTGAGTGCTGGCTGCACCCGGCTCAGTATCGGACACGCCTCTGCAAAGATGGTACCAGTTGCAATCGAAGGGTGTGTTTTTTTGCTCACACTGCGGAGGAGCTTCGTCCGCTGTATGTGTCCACTGGATCTGCTGTCCCTTCGCCCAGGTCATCTGCCTCGGCTCCTAATGTCATGGACATGGCTGCTGCGATGAGCCTTTTGCCGGGCTCGCCTTCTTCGGTCTCTTCCATGTCGCCATCCCACTTTGGGCAACCAATGTCCCCATCTGCAAATGGCATGTCACTGTCTTCTGCTTGGGCACAGCCAAATGTGCCAGCTCTTCATTTACCAGGAAGCAATCTTCAGTCTAGTCGATTGAGGTCTTCCCTTAGTGCCCGCGACATGCCACCAGACGACTTGAACATGATGTCTGATCTTGATGGCCAGCAGCAGCATCCTTTGAATGACTTGAGCTGTTACTTACAGCCGCGGCCTGGTGCTGGTTCTGTGAGTAGATCTGGTCGGTCCAAGATCCTAACTCCATCAAATCTTGAAGATCTCTTTTCTGCTGAGATTTCTTCATCTCCCCGGTACTCTGATCCAGCAGCGGGTTCCGTGTTTTCCCCTACGCACAAATCAGCTGTTCTCAATCAGTTTCAACAGCTCCAAAGTATGTTATCACCTATAAATACTAACTTGCTATCTCCTAAGAATGTTGAGCATCCTCTTTTACAGGCTTCCTTTGGTGTCTCTCCATCGGGTAGGATGTCACCAAGAAGTGTTGAACCAATCTCTCCAATGAGCTCTCGCATATCGGCATTTGCTCAGCGCGAAAAACAGCAGCAGCAGCAGCTGCGCAGTCTCAGTTCGAGAGACCTCGGTGCCAACAGTCCTGCCTCACTTGTTGGCTCCCCTGCAAACCCTTGGTCAAAGTGGGGATCTCCTAATGGGAAAGCTGATTGGTCAGTAAATGGAGACACACTTGGTCGTCAGATGCGAAGATCATCCTCGTTTGAGCTCAAGAACAACGGGGAAGAGCCTGATCTCTCTTGGGTCCAATCTCTGGTGAAGGAATCCCCACCTGAGATGATCAAAGAGAAGTTTGCATCTCCTATGCCTACTGCATCTGCTGATGGACCGAATTCAAATTCCCAAATTGAATCCATTGACCATTCTGTTTTAGGAGCCTGGCTTGAGCAAATGCAGCTGGATCAGCTTGTAGTCTAGTCAAAATTGACCCTTTACATATCTTGTTGAGATAGGTATTTAATTTCGTAAGGTACATATTCTTTTGGTGAAATTTTTGGGAAGACAAGAAAGGAAGTGTAGTAAAGGAATGGAGGATCGGTTGGCTGCAGAGTCACATGAAGGATATTCTATTTTTTCTTTTATAAAATAATTGTCATTCATTATTTTACTACATAGCTTCAGGAGAGCTGAAAAAGCTCTCTCCCTTGGGGCTGATCAATTAATAGTAGGCGAAAAATCCTATCGAGGTTATCTATTTTTCTTCCAAAACGGCCCCGTTTCAGGGTTTTCGCCCTTGCTATTTCACTAGAGTTGAGTTCACTATCAAGCAAGCTAGTTTGGTTTATAATGCGACAAAAACCATTATTAGCCTGCGTTTGTTCTAAAGATTTTTCCGAAGTTCACCAAGTTAAGCCAAGTGAATGATTTGCTGTTTGCCTAAGGTTGAAGTTGTTTCTTTCTGAGGGAATAATTAGAGGTAATCTGCACTGTTGAATATTTACAGCAGATAAATGAGATAGTGAAGTTTACAATGTTCTTCTTATTAAGCTGTATTACCTTGAATTGTACTGGTTATATATCATTTCGTTTCAAATTCAAATCAAATGCAATGTTTTTCTTTTCTTATCTTTTTTATTGTCCTCTCTTCTCTTTCGTGTACCTACTTTAATTAAATCTGTGTAACTACTAGTACGATGCCTACTCTTCACTGCAATTGTTTTAAATGGCTATGGGGTGTCGTGGAATGATTCTGTGGTCCTGCTCTGAAATCTTGCAATCTTTTTTAACTGTGAAACTAGTGAGGGGAATATATTTTTGGTTTTTTTGTTGCTTTAAATGATAAATTTTCTAGATTTGGGGATGGTGTTGTTAATTATGTTGCTTCTTGGCTACACTGCAGACTGGACTAGTGTCATGAAGGTGGTAGTTGGGTTTTTTATTGGGGAGATTACTCTGCGCCAACTGTAGTTGGTGTGTATGGGTGCATCTACTTGATGACCTGTATCAACAACTATATACGTATTTTTTTTTCTTTCAGTTTAGCAAATTGCAAAGGATGTGTTTTGGATTTCTGGTTATCCCTGAAAAATCTTTATTACTGTACTTAAACTTAAATTTGTAAACTTTAATCTAAACATGCAAAGAATAGTTATTTACTGCCGAGTAATTCTACTTACCCAGCCGTAGTTCAATAAAAAAAAGTATTGGATGAGTATCTATTTTGATTTTTGATAGTTGCAAGGAATAGTTATATACTGCCGAGAATTTCTACTCACCCAGCTGTAGTTCAATAAAAAAAGTATTGGATAAGTATCTATTTTGATTTTTTATAGTTTGAGTTGATGATAAATTGATTTTTGAAAGATAAAAAATTAAAATTAATTTTTGAATGTAAACAATTATAACATATTAATTTTATCGTTAAATTTATGAAATTATTTTTTTTCTCATGTAACATACGAAGAATTTTGATATACTTTTTCTGGGATGCTAAAGTGAGAAAGTTAATTTATTTACAGTTAATTTGAACTTTTCTAAATATAATTATTTTGAAAGATTTTTTTTCTTCTAAATATAATATACTTTCGATTAATGATATTTCTCTCTTTGTACATTTTTTTATACGAGTCAAATTCGAAGTATGTATGAATTAATTTGTTTTTTTTTACAGAAAAAAAGTGTACATGATAGTTGATGCATTTTTGTTTGTTTGTTAAAACTGACAAAACTCGTGAGTGACATGACACCAAACTTATTTTATTTCAAGATTACTGTTTTTTGGTCATATTTTAAAATTACTTATGTTACTTACATTCTCATATGATTCTCTAGTTATTGTTTCAACTTCTTATAAGAATATTTTAAACAGAGAATAAAAAATAATTATATAATTTTTTTTATAAAACTAAAAATAAATAATATTTTTGAAATCAATAAATTTTCCTTTCTAAATTTTTTTTATACACATGCATGAGTGTGGATAGTTTATCAGTGCATGGGTCCCAAGCTCTGTTCGAAGGGAGGATAGCTTTGTTTATTGCGTTTGACAGGGTTGATACTTGATTTCGAGTGGGAAAGGTTGCTTTAGAGTATCATCTCAATACTTTTTATTACGAGGTAGTTTTTAGGGTTCATTATTATGTATCAATTACATTTATAATTGTTGAAATTTTAATAATTTCTTAATTTATTACATATATACACTTGTTTTTTTTCACAACCACACTTGATTTTTTAATCAATAATTATAATTGTGCATTATATTTTTTAATATATATCCTCATTTAAAAAAGAATACATTCAATTTCTAAACTGAGTAGATGTTGCAACAACCCATAGCTATAATAACTTCAATATTTTGAAATCTCATCCAAGCTGTAGGGTCTCTAAAATCCAAAATTCGCATGCTTGCTCACTTCTTATGTTAATTTTCGGCCAGTAAAAATAAATGAATTTCTCATCTCTTTGGGCTTAAAATATCCATTGCGCGAAATTTTTAAATTAAAACACTTGACCAAGTTTAATGTGTGTAAAAAAAAAAATGTACTATCTGGACTTTTAGCGTTGGGATAGCGTGATTTTTTTTTCTTTTGATAATGGGTGGTAGCATGTGCACTCTGCAACTTTATCAAAATGAAATCGCGTGGTTCTGACTTTGGAGGCCAATAACGAGAAAGGTAAAAGAAAATGATACTAACGTCCTAAAGTCTATGCAAGTCTAAAACGTAAGCTAAAGTTGCATTTCATTGCTCTAAAAATTATTGCATAGTGTGTTCATAATGTAGAATATAGGAGGTAGTAGATGAATGATTAATTAGGCCTGTCACAAAATAATGTTATCTATCTTTTTCTTTGTAAGCATAATTTATTAAAAACACTACCAAACATATCTTATTAAGCGTTTGAACTTTCAATCTGTGTAAGGTTTTGAATTTGAGCTAATGAAAGAAGAGCGTGAGAAGAAATATTTGAGTTTAATATTAATGTATTGATAAATGCACAAAAGTTTTACATGTTGGTCTAATTATAAATTAATATTTGAATTATTTTAAAAATTTATAAACTTATTATACATGTTATTGAATGATTGTGTAAAGCTTTTTACATTATTAATGTATAATCCTTTCTTTCTTATTAAAAATGATTAATTAATTTTTTTATAAAAATTAATCGTCAATAAAATTAATAAATATATAACACTAATAATAAAGTTACCAAAACAAAAATTACTAAAAAAAACAACTTAAATAATTTAAATCATACATATCATCATGCACGTGTACTAATTGACATGAAATTGTTTCAGAATTATTATTTGTCATCTAGATTAAAAAATCATATATAATTTTTTATTATCAGCAAACCATCTATAAAAATTTATCAAGGGTAAGGACACCGAATAATACAATTTATCTGCTGGCACACCAATTTGAGAATTCACAAAAATAACCCTCCACTCTTTATATGAACTAAGAATAATTTTTTACTTTGCATAAAGAAAGATTAATTTCTTACTATGATAAAGTCCGTAATACTACGATGAAAATAAAGTCCGTAATACTAATCATATCAAAACTACCTTTTCAAATGGGATTTTATAACCCATAGGCAAATTGACTAAGTAATGGTGCCTGTTTGATTACGCTGAACATTTAATTCGCATCAAGTCAAAAGCTACCAATGAAATTAGTCCATTTAATTGAATAAAGTGTGTGAATTATTATAATTTTTTATATTTATCTTTATTCCTAAAAATAAAAAAATACTATTTGTAGCTTTTATGTTTTTCTTTGATTTAACAAAAAAATATAAGAACATGTGCATCAAAAACACGGATTCAAATACACAAATATGTGTGTTTTAAACCATTTACTTTTAAGTAGACTACATGACCTTTTTTCAGTGAATGAAAGAGGAGAAAACCCCCGTAGACTACATGACCTTGACTATTAGATGTTAAAACAGAAAAACCAACCCAACCTAAATAAAAGATCAAACTCGATGAGATATTGCGCAAGAAAAAATATTGAACATTTTATATTTTAAAAATATCAAATATATGATTATTTTTTTAATTCAATACTTTTCACATGAAAATATGAAATATTAACAAGAAGAGATTATAACAAATAAATACATCTTAGTCCAAGTTATAATGAGAGCTCAAAACCAAAGGTGCAAATGATAGATTGCATAAAAAATCATTTCATAATGACTTGCAATGTGTAGGACAGACAAACCATATCATTTCAGTGTGTTCCCAAATGTCCTTGTGGAAGATGACAATAGATCTTTACAAAAGCTCCCTGCCAAAGCTTGAGCAATCAATCATGAGGCAACTCCACTAAGGGGGGCATTAGTGTTTATTGTAATGGAGTGGGAAAATCAATATGGTTAGGCAAAAAGAGCCTCCTTGGTATCCGTTTTCTCTTGAAAATATGTAGTGGTAAATTGACAATTATTCTTTGTCCTATTGATTGCTTTGTTACTTGCATCAATTGAGAACATGTATGACGTTTCTACATTAATAAGGGTTAGGATAATAAGGGTTGGTTTTATTAGGATTGCGTACTGACTTCATGAGATAAGATTGGAGGATAAGATGAGAAGATTGTGTTTCTATCCTAGTTTGAGTCAGTCTGTGTATAAAAATTATGAGGCCTAAGGTATTTTTTTTTAAAAAAATTTTAACTATAAAATTATTTATAATCAAGTATTTTAACATATCACTCTTAAATATATACAATAATAAATTCATTTAATATCCTTTGACATAGATAAATAATATTAGATTAGATTAATTACAATGAAAATATCTTAAGATTATATAGTCTTACTGATAAAAATAGTAGTAAGTAATAGTATATCACACCATAATAAAATTTATTATCTAATAATTAAATTAATAGTAAATAATTTATTAAAAAATATAAAAAAATTAATGCCCTAAGTAATTTGGGGCCTAAGGCAAATGCTTAATTTAATTGGCCTTGTGTCTTACAAGATAGACCCTGGTTTGAGTTGTACTACTTTTTTTAGGCTTTTTTTAAAGGCATACTTTTTTTAGGCTTTGGATATGAAAAACTTGTTTAAAGGTTTCTTTTGATATTGACCGATAATATGTGAGTAACTGTATCATATATTGTAAATTGTATTTCTAATTTCTAAGGATCTTTTAGCAAGTTTTTACTCTCTCCCTCCTTGCATAATAATTGCATTTGCGTCTTTGACTCACCAATGTCACCATCACATTTGTGCCTCTGCTGATTGATTCTTCTTGTTTAGGTCGAATCAGGTTACGAAAAGGTGTGGGAATATGACCTTAACCTATTTCCATGTCATCAAAAGCCTTTTACTAAGTCTAAGTTTAAACTAACAGAAAAGGTGTTAGGATCCTTATTCTTGAACACAATATTATTTTATTCATTCACATGGTACACAATACTATTTCTATGCATCCATATGAACCATTTAGTAACACATCATACAAACCTCCATGCCATGTTATTCTTCTTCCCTCAAAACCCACATGTATGCTGAAGTAAATGACTTTTATGCTGAATGAGCTTCACTGTTTGTATACGGTGTTGGTCAGTTCAACATATAGTCTCTTGTTCCCATGTTTTATTTTGATTTATTGTACCAACGTTGTACTTTTAATACGTGTTTTATATGATCCATATCTTCAAAGCACCTTATCCTCAAATTTTGACCACTAAATTTAGTTACATCTAATGTTCCTACGTGACATTATCTTTTTTAACTTTTTTTTACACTTTCACTCCCATGAAGATATAAATATAAAAGATGTAAACAGTCATATAATGGGAAGCAAAATTTTATATAAATAACATAATCAATATTTATAGTTTATATAGGATACATATCTAATAACTCAAAAAGGGAGGAAACAGGGTAGGAGGCATAACATAATTCATGTGGAGCAGTCCAAGATATAAGTTTATTACAACGTATAACCAAAGCTAATGGAAAATATTAAAATAGGACCCATATAGATCCTAAGTGTAGACAATTGATAAAAAAAAAACATGTGTTGCTCCTTGTTGATAAGATCAATACTCTATGGCAATGAGTGGCCTCTCATATAACACCATGGTCCTTTTCTAAGATAGTACCATGGTCCTGTCCCTGTTCCCATCCTGCATGTACATTCATGATATATGTAACCCAATTTTGACGTGTAAAATTGACAAATTAAGTGATTGTGATTAGGAAAAATAAAAATAGACCAATTATAAAAATCTTATGAGTTATGACTATAGTTTAATAAATATTTTTTAAATTAAAAACTAAAATTATGTGCATGAGATTTTCTTGCTTTTGAGAAGGGGAAGTTTACCTCCATATACCAACTAACATACGAAGAATCATATATATGGTTAGTGCAATCCATATTCCAACGAATTGTTTGCTCCTGAAGAGAAGGATTTCTATAGGAATGCTTACTAATGACACCAAAACCTAAACAAAGAGATTAGGGAAAAATTACTAAATAAATTTTGGTAAGGAGGATATAGTATGAAAAGGGTGAAAAAGGACATGCAAACTTGCCAAAGAATAGGCAGAATATGCAAAATCGGATGCCCCATAGTTGACACCATCAAAGACAAAGGCCAATGAATTGATTGGTTGAGTAGCTGCAACAAACTGGTGAAATAAATGATATCAGAAAACAATAAAACATGTATAGAGAAATACTATCAATACACTCTTTCTTTCGCGCTTTATCTTATTGGTGAAATTCATATAGGTTCCATTCAGTGCTTGTTTTGATTACTATTAGTGATCTACATCTCAAAAAATTGGTTAAAGTGCACATATGAGCTATATGTATATGACTCCAAAAACATTGTAAATCTGAGAGTCTCATTTTCTCATTTGGGAGAAATTATTATATGGTTTGGGACTATGTGGTCTTAATCAATCTCTGCATGATCATAGATTAGTCGAGACAACAAAGTCCTAAACCATATAATTTCTTCCTATGTAGTGGGTCTTATTCCAAAATTAGTAGGCCACATACGAATTTCAACCAATAAAAGAGACAATGTAGTACTTCACGATAATTTTTCATTGATGATTTGTTGTGTGAAGGGCATACCGGCATGCTTATTTTGATTAAGTGCACAACATTAGCGTTTTTGGAAAATATTCCAGCTCCAAAGTATAACCCAAGTGCAACTGCAAAAGAGAGCCCCACGCCTAAAACAAAACTCATTTGTAGTGTCCGTGTTGCAGCAGCAGTTGCCTTGTTATAGTCTTTCTCAGCAAAGGAACAAGCTAGCATTGTCTGTGAAACAAGGGAACTATGGTTAGTTATATTTGATTTATATATTTTTTTTATTCTATAGGAATCAAATTCAAGTAGTAGGAAGTTTCCAACAACTTACACACCCTGTTCAACCAACTGAGTTAGACTCTTTGGTTTTGATTTGTATTGCACAAATCAAGAGTATTTAAGAGATTAAATGTATAATGTTAAATCATTAATTCCAAGAAATTAAGGATAAGAAAATTTGTACCTGTACTGCCACAGCCAAACCATCAGCAAGAAGGGATGATGCCAACCAAATCTGTAGGCCAGGTTGAAATGCAGCCATAGGAATTGAACCTAGCCTTGCTGCCAATGATGCTGCTAAGGTCATACAAAATGTCACTGACACTACCCTTGTCAACAATAGACCACCTGTTGAAAATGGTGAAATTAAATATGAAAGTTATTATAATAAGTAACACAACCAACATTATTCTTATTAATATTCTATAAGGATTTTTTTTGAAATAGAAGATAACATTTGAAGCCCCTATGTGATTGGAGAAAACTAACAATTAAAGTAAGTACAAGTGTTTACAAATTGGATTAAATTAGTTTTAAAGAGAAAAATGATTTGATTGAGAAAATTACATTCAATACATAAATTATAGGTGACACATATATACTGTGTGACATATCGAGAAATTTTAAGTTTAGGAAAATATATAAACTTGTGATAACAATACTCATATAATGGATTGACTTTTGTTATTGAACTTTAAATAGTGGAGAAAATTTATAATTATACGCATATATTGTGTATATAAAAAAATGTTTAAAGAACTTGTGAGGGAAGCAACCCACAAAGCCTCAAATGGATCCTTCCTGCATATATAGTTTAGTTTGAATCGAGACTGGAATAAAAACCGATGCAATCTAATTAAATAACTTGATATATTTTTAAACATTTTTGGTCTTTGGTTCTGTTTTTTCATTTGAGGATTGTATCGTATGAATACTCGAAATTGTATGTGAGTTGTGTCTCTATTTTTCTTTTTCAATAATAATAAAGAATCTACAACTTTAACATGCTAATTTTCAACACTTTACCATTTTTAAGAAATCGGAAAATCTGCAAATCCTTTATGCTTGGGGGTACGAGATGTACTCTTTTCATTAACAACAAAAGGAGGGTGATTGCCATCATGTACCTATAAGGATTGCCATTTTGTTAAATACAATTGTATGAACACAAAAAGTAGTTAACCATTATTGGTACTAAAATAGTGTACAACAAAGTATAGTAAGACTTACTGGGAGATAACATGTGCCATGGCCGCACCTTTGAGGCCCAATTTCAAATAAAAAATAAGTATTGGGTCCAGTAAGACATTGAACGCATATCCAGAAACTAAGTAAAACAAAATTAAATAACCCGAATTAGAAAAAACATATGAATTTGAATAATATAATACAAAAACGTTTATATCACTTTCAACAAGCATTTTGATGCACCAGCATAATTCAATGCTCCTTACGGATAAAAATAAATAATTCATTCTTCCTTGGCAAGATTTCATTTATATCTGGTCATACTTAAGAAAAATGGTTTATGCAAACTCATATGCCCATAGACACTCAAAAAGAAAAAGAGATAGAAATTTAAATATTGTAAAAAGTGAGATAAGGAGAAATTAAGAGTGTTGAGTAAGTGTATCTACTGTGCGAATGTCCATCAACCTAAACTATCTGTAATTAAGGCTGAGGGGCTCTTAAAAGAAAAGAAAAAAAAAAAAACAGGTTGTTTGCCTGGTTCGATGGCCCAACAAACTAGGTCGGGCTTCTAATTTAGTCCAAACAAAAATAGGCCTATTTGACCTATCTCAATGAATCGTTTTTATTTCTTTAATATTTATATATTTCTTAAAATTTTGTATATCAATAATTTCATTTTTTTAAATTTTAATTAGGATTAATTTGGACCATTAAACTATATAAGACTAAGTTGGGCTATAAATTTTATAGCTCAAAAGAAGTTCGGGTCAGAATAGATTTCACATTTTAATCCAATCCAATGAGTCTAAATTAGACTGGGTGACTCAATTTGTCACATATAAGTATTCATAAATCATTACTCATACAAATGAATTTGAACTTACCGATCACATATAAAGGAGTTGTTGTGTCCTTGAACCCTCGAAAGATTCCTTGCATGGCCAAGGAGAGAAGAACAGCAGGTGACCCAATTGATCTCAATCTTAGATACTTCTCTGCTGGAATTAGCATAGGAGAATCCTAAAAACAAAATGATGAAGTAACTCCACTATAACTAAAGTGTATATAAACAAATTATATTAACTCTTGATGATGAATAAATTAACTTACATGTTTTAGACCCATTGCATATAAAAGAGGTTTGGCTGCAAATGTGAGGATTGCAGTTTGAAGGAGGCCTAGAATAGTGCCAAAAAGTAACGCTGTTGATGCTGAAGCAATGCGCTTCTTTCCAACTTTGGGTTTGCTTTTGGTACTACTTGTAACTTTTTTTTAAAAAGAGAAAAAATATATATTACAAGAGGTATCTCAACTCATATGCAAGAGCCTCAAAATTTTCACTGATTTACACACCAATTAGAAAACAAACCCAGGAAGATTTACACGTAAATAACTTATTGAATTTAAAAGTATTATATAATAAGAGTGTGTGTCCGAGAGTACTTCACAATAACATGCTGATTCGATTCCTGAAAAAAAAATATCTTCTTGAATAGAAGATTTATCCTCATTGCTCTAACTCCAAGACTATGAAGTTCTCTTTTCACAGTTTTGTTACCAAAAGAAAAGTATTATATAATCCAGAAATATACCGATTCATACGGAAACTATTTTGTCCGGTATATAAGAAAAGTAATATTTTCTTTTCTAAAATAACTTATCTCTCTTTTAAAATAATTTTTCTCTATCCGTATATTTATTCATTTTTTCCTTGGTTAATAAATTATTCGTAACACTTTTTTAAGAAAAATAATTTTCACGAACTAATTAATTAACCTTGTTGTGTATATATAATAAAAAATCAATCATTCGTTCATTTTCTCCACCTATATATAATAAGAAATAGTGGTTCATCAGAACCATGCATGTGCCATGTTAAGGACTCTGCTAGTAGTGTGTGTTATAGGCAAATTCAGATTCACATAGACAAACACACCTATAGACATATATGTAGAGAGAAAAAGTACCATTTTCATTATTTATGCCCATGTTCCCTGTAGCTAATTTTTCCACATCCCCAGATGTAAAAGTACTCTTCGCTACAACATTGTTTGATTCGTCGGTTTCCCCCTTGAACTTTTTTGGAGCCTCAACATTTTCTTTGGTTATTGTTTCATTTTCTATGTTATCAGTTTCAGTTTCTTTGTTAATCAACCTTTGGATAGTATCTTCCTCAGCCACAAAGGAAGTTGTAATACTGACAAGAGGGAATATGGTAATCCTTGAAGCTTGGTTGAATAAAGCAATGGAAACTCCTGCAGCAGCAAGCTCTACCGGTCCTATATAGATGAAAAAGGAAGTTATATATCTTCAAAAGCTAAAATGATTCTTGTTACAAAATTCTTTTAATTAAAACTATGAATTTTGTTTATAAGGCAATATAATAGAGTATAAAGAATTTTATATTATTATCTAATTATAAATTCTCATGAGATCGATGATTTTTGTAAAAATTAAAATTACTTTAAAGAAGAAACCACAAGGTTAGGGCAAAATTACTATTTTGAGGGCAAAATTAATTATATACAGTAGTTCCTATCTTTAAAGTGGGCCAGCAATGTTTAGTCCATAGGTCTAAATGAAGACCTTAATTTACATTTAACGAAATAGCTATTGACATCATATATATGATGATGACCAAGATTTGTGAAAGCTTTCTAAACAATATATGTTGGCAAGGAAGAGAGAAATACCCAAGTGGCCTATGAATGTTGTGTCTATCAAAGAAGCAATCGGATCAGCAACAACAGCTAGTGCAGCAGGGAATGCAATCCCTAATATCTCTCGAGAAAGGGCATCCAGCTTGAAAATAAGTCTACATTCACATTAGAAGATTCCATAGTTCATCATAAAATTAATTATATTAGTGGTTTTGCTCTTAGCAAGTTCATATAAATGAAATATATGTAAAAAAAAAAATCCCCATCAACCTTGCATAGATAAGGGATGAAAAAATCAGAAGAAAAAGACATTAAAATAATATATCAATTTTTATATTATAAATACGAGCTTTCATTCTTATACGTGAGTTCATCTATTATTTTTATGGCATTACATCATTATTATTTAACACTTATTTTTATATTTTTTTGAAAAGTGATCAAACTATTAATTGTTTTCATTGTGCTAAGACTTATTATTTTCCTCTCAAAAAATCTTAACTCTGATTACTTTAAAAAATCCCTTTTTTATAATAGACTATATAGTTATACACTTATACTATAGATCTTTTGTGATATCATTTTAATTGCTCTAGTAAGCATAATTCTGCTCCTACATATATATGAAAAATGGGTGATGTGCATATATATATATATATATATATATATATATAGAGAGAGAGAGAGAGAGAGAGAGAGAGAGAGAGAGAGAAATAGCAATTTAAATTACAAATTTGAATGAAGAAATGGCTTAATATATTTGTTAATCCTTACAAAGGATGAATTTTGGATTTAGTTCAAAAAACATTTTGTTAATTTTGGTCCTTATTTTTTTAAAAATGGTCCTTATGATTACATAGCATATATCTGATCAACTAAACATGTCATGTGAGATTCCAAAGTAATACTACATGACATGCATGCCTAGATGCATATATATAACTAAATATTAAATGATGAGAGAAACTATTTTATAAAATATAAGGGCTAAAACTAGTTATATTACCAAACATTAAAGATATATTTAAACCTAGCTAAATTAAGAAACAATCTTGACTCAGTTAATACTTCAACATATAATACCTTGCGTCTTTGAAGAAAACAAGGAATGGAATTCCCCTCTTGTTGTTATTAGGTTCGTGGGAACTGCCATTGTTGTCCATGATATTGTAAAATTCGAACAATGACAAATCCACACGATGTTTGTGGTTTCAATCTGACAAGTTTGAAAATGAGATATCGTTAAGTATTGTTTACAAGAAGTAGCATGTATACAAGATGACTATGCATATAGTAAAATCAAGTTTAGTTAGTGTCAACAAGAATAAATACATATAAGAGAACTAGTAAGGTACTACCTTGGAAACTTTGCGTTGAAAGATCCCACTAGGGAAGTGATGTATTTATAGTTGTCACTGCGAGTTGCACCACAACCATTGCATTAATTAATTCTTTTTTGTTTATATTTGACAGTTATATCGAATCATATATGTCATTTTCTCAAAATGTGACAAATAACAATACACACATTAGGGAAGGCGTTTACTAACCAATCGATGAGATGCAAAATAATTAAAACGGCATGCAGACGCCCTAAGACCCGTAAATAATTGACACTACTGCGTGATGAACGCGCTATAGCATATTGCACTAATTTCTTTTAGAAAAACATATTACACTAATCAAATATAATAGGCTACCAAATGCAATTTCGACAAAGAAAATGTTATTTGAATTTGAACCTGTAAGGTACTAATTTGGCGTGTTGTGATTTTTTTTTCTTTACATATTGTGCAATGTGATATGATAGAAGAGAGGGAGGGAGGGAGAGAGAGAATTGATGGATGATTAAAAGTGTTGTATAAATATAAAATGCAAATTAAATGAACAGCAAAACCTATTCCGTTCCTCAAATTAAAATGATTATTGATTACAATTTATTCAAAATCTTAATAAAATTGATAAATGTTTGTAATTTTAAAATACATTATTGCATTTACTTATATTATTGTTCTATTTCTTTTTTCTTCTTTTGATCTAAATCAAATAAAAATTTGGGTGGCTATAATAGTTTTATATAATGAATTGATAAAAAATTGTTAAGCTTGATAAAATGACACATTTAATTATATTTTATAATTGTTAATATTTACTAATTCAATTGTTAAATTACTTTTTTTAAAGGAATTGTTAAATTACTTGATATTATTTTTTACTGGTCATATTGATATTATTTTTTAAAAAAGAAAATGCTTGTAATTTTAAAATTACATTATTGCATTTACTTTATTATTGTACTATTTCTTTTTTCTTCGTTTGATCTAAATCAAAGGACAACTTTGGCGGCTATGATAGTTTTATATAATCAATTGATAACAAATTGTTAAGCTTGATAAAATGTCTCAATTAATTATATTTTATAATATTTAATACTTACTGATTTAATTGTTAAATCATTTGATATTTTTGTTAATGATAATATATATTGAATCAGATTGATATGTAACTTAATAATCCCTTTAAAAGTTACATTTGATGAGTTTTAATTGATTGATAATGTAATTCTTTTTATTGATAGAGTACAAAAATTTATCTCTTTAGAATATAATTTTTTTCTTCTTATATTTTTAAATCTAAAATTTTAGTTATTCTATTTTTTAATTAAGATATTTTGTTTTTTATTTTAATTTTTTTACGATTTTAGTACCCATATTTTTTATTAAAATATTTTGTCCTTTACTTTTTTTTAAAAAAATATATGTTATTTTCGTTCTTGCAATCAATTTCATATGTTGACTATGTATGCTTTTAATTATTTTCTTATAAATTAAGCTCATAAGCTATTCAATAATTAAAAAATATTTGTCATATGAATAATAAATAGAAATATGTTCGTAATGTTATTTGAGTACACAAAATTAATGTTTGAAATTAATCAAGAAACTAAAATTGTAAATTTTAAAAAAATAAAATATGAAATATCTCAATTAAAAATGGAAAACGAAAATTAAAGATTTTTCAAAAGTAAAAATAAAATGTTTTATTTAAAAAATAGAAAAACTAAAATCATAAATTAATTAGGATAAATTTTACATTTTAACCTTTAAATTATTAAAACTAATATACTAATTAAGAATTGTCTAGCTTTTGATTCTTCTATAATATAATGGTTCGGATTAACTATTATTGAGAAAGATTAGAAATAAGATGAATTTAGTGGGTAAATAAAATACTTATAAACATCCTTCTTAATGCGTATCTCAAATATATTTACTAAGAAATAAAAATAAAGCTAACTGGTAAATTATAAAAGGTAAAGTTTAACACATTAAAAATGTTACATTTCTTTAATAATACTATCTCTTTTCTTAAATATGAGACTATTTTAATTAATTCAAACTTTAAAATGTTAATTAATTTAGTTAATAATATTGAATTTACTAATACTTTGTATTATATTTATAAAATATCTTTCAAATTATTGAGATTCATCATCTTTTTCTTTTCACATAATTACTTTTTTTCCTAATTAATGTGTGTTAATCTTTTATAATTCATATTATTTACAGTAAAGTCATTAAGAGTATTTTAGTTAAAAAATTGAAAATAATCTTATAAAAAAAGAGTTTATATTTATTGGAGAAAGTAATATTTTTTAATTCCTTAAAAAATACCTAAAAAATAATACTACTATTTAGCATTTTCCATATTTGAATCGAGTAATTAATTTAAGATAGAGAAAATAAATATAGTTCATACACACACACATATATATATATATATATATATATATATATATATATATATATATATATATTTCCTACCTTTAAAATTAAAATCATCCAATAGTATTTGATATTTATTATTTAAAAAATATAAAAGTAATTTTAAAACATGCTGTGTGTAAATATTTAAAAATAATTTCAAATAATAGATTTTATATCGTGCATGCTTGAATTGGCTTTATAGTGCTTGCAGCATATCTAATTTATCATATTTAATTTAATTTAAATAGATAAAAAAATATAATTTTTTTGTAAACTTTATTTATTATAATGTACTTTTCATATAGTTATTACCTTTAAAAACTAAAATATAGTACAATTATATTCATTAGTTTAAAATATATAAGTGAAAAAATGCAGTATTTAAAGACTAAAAGTGTGTATAATTTGGAATAATAATAGAATTCATATCGTGCACGATTGAATTAGTACATCATCGAGCATGCTTCATCCTACACCATGCATGAATTGGTTCTTTGTCCCCACGTTCATTCAAATTGCACCGTACATTTTAAAAAGGTTGTTCTCTAAAATAAGTTGTAACAACCCTAGCCCACGGGAAAAACGACGTAGTCAGCGGGAGTTTCCTAAAAATATGTTTTACTCTCAAGTCAAAAATGTTTTTATTTTATTTTATGATATTATAAATGGTCGAGACTTGAGAGTGACAAGTCTACGTCATTTTGTTTTGTTTTGTTTTTTTTTACAAATAAACATGAAGTTGTTCAATTTCTATAAAAAGGTCTGTACGTACAAAAATATTTCGATGCAAACAGGTTTTGAATTATAAGAAACAATGTATGATCTCACAATTTCTTTGCCACTTTAAAGACAAACAAATAAGTGAAGAAATTAAAATAAAATCTTAGAAATTCCAAGTTTTAGATTAATTTGACTTTCCTTTTCTTTTTAACTTTTCTATTACGTTCCTACTCCATAAAATATTAAATATTTATTGCGAACAAAATTTTTAAAAAGACTATCAGACCAGACTTTTAAAAAGGTCAGGCCGAGCCAAAATAAAAACCTTTGATATACTATAGACCAGACTGAGGCCTCAAAGATTTATCGTAGACTAAACTCAGGCCTTTCAAAGTCTGACCTGACATATTCCCACCCCTATTTGAGGCGATCAATTTTAGAGTATTTCCCCTATAATTACGGGTGGTGATCCCCATTGATCATAAGACCATCACAAGTCTTTTGCATTTTTCTCGGCGTTTCTTTCATTTTTTGGTAGATTAAGAAGCAAGTCAATGCCTCTTTTGATTACTCTTTTATAGAAGTTCAATATCGCTCCCTAACATTCATCACTGCAGAAATAGTTAGGTTATGTTGGATATATACTTGTTGATATGGGCATCTATATATTTTTCTGGGCCAACTCCTATATATCGTGATATCATAAGTGCTCTAATAATCATTCACAACTCAATCTTTCTTGAACACATCCAGCACATTGAGATTGATTTTCATCATTTCACTTGACATCACTTTTAGCACCATTATATTACCTTACCATATCTTCCTCCATGCACGTTGTAGACTCATTTACTAAATCGTATTCCACTCAACGCTTTTGTTTCTAGACTAGCATACTCTTATGATTCTAGTTGATGCATCTTCAGTTTTAAGAGGATGCTAGATAATATAATGTTAATTAAGGATAATTTAGTTTTCTTACTTTGACTATTTACTTTCTTGTAATTGAGTTAACTTATGCAATTGAAACCTTTGTCCCCATTAATTTTCTCTTCTCTTCTCAGTTCTATTAAAATTGGCTATTAACTAGTTGACAGGTAAATTGATCACTAAATTGGTCAACATATTAGTCACTAAATTAATTAATTTCTAAGTTTAACTTATAAAATTGGTCTCTAAGTTGCTTTTTACATATTATTATTGACCATTGATTTAGCGAATGCTTACATTAGTCTCTAATTTGGTTACTAATGACTGATTTTCTCATTATGTACCCTTCACCGTGTTCTAGAGAGCGAATAAAAACGGCGTTGTGGAGAGTGTCGTCATATGAAAGTAGAGGGAGACAAAATTAAACTCAGGACGCGCTTAAGTGGGAAATGCCCCATGCTTATGTTGCTGGCAGTAGAAGTAAGAGGGAGTAAAATTTTGCATGAATTGAAATTAACAATATAACATATGAGAGACATTAAATAACTTTGTTTTTTTTTTTTTTTTGTTGTTGAGAAGAGGAGTATCGTTTTGGAAAAGAAGAAAAATAAGGGAGTGAAGAATTCCTGTAATGTGATGATGATAATTAATTTTTTTTAGAATTAAATAACTTTTTACTACTTATAAAATGAGTATTTTGGTTTTGATACCTAATTAATTTTTATATTTTTGTTTAATTTTTTGATACTAGACCAATTTTTATTTTTGTAAAAGATATCTGTCGTATAAATGACTTAGTTGTTGAGTCAATAACTTTTAAATGACCTAGACTTAATAACATGATATTCCATTAGTCTTATATGAGGTACTAATAAAAACTAAAATTTAAATACCAAAATCAAAACATCCTATTAGGCTACTAAAAAATTATTTAAGCCAATATATATAAAATGCATGCACTAAGAATAATATGAAGAAGAATCTTCTGTAACCACAAAATCAAATGAGTATCGGATATATATGACGTGTAAATTAATGAAGTAATCCTAGATCTATCACAAAAGTATTTATCTGTATAATAATATAAGTAAAGGATACTTGAAGTTCTCATAACTGTTGATCAAATTTTACATTTTATATTAGCCGTATGATATAATTGCATTTAATTAGTGGTTTTAATTATATTTAATGAAGAGTTGAATTGCTGAAACCAATGTTATTTATATATAAATTTGATGATTAAAATATTAAGCAGTAATATTTCTATTTATAATATAAATTTCTTTAAAAAAAGTAATTAAATATAGAAATTAAATAATAAACTATTAAGTATATATATATATATATATATATATTTGTATTTTTTATTTAACTAATTTCAGATCTTAAATACTATTATAGATGTATAACAAGAAAAAACACTATTATAGACGTAAATAATAATAACAATAAATAAATAAATAAATAAATAAATCTTTTTCATAACAATCAATTATAAAACATTATGATTTTATATTCTCATAAATTTAGAAAATAAGAAACTAAATATTCATTACATATAATATTTCCTTTCTCAACCCCCTTAGAATGAAAAAAAATAAAACAATAAAATATGAAAAGTAGGAGACAATAATATTAAACAAAAAATAATAACACGTGTAAGTAATAATTTTTAAAGAGAAAAAAAATACTTATAATAGTTCAATTATAAAATATAGAAATTGAAACATATAATAATCCTTATAGATGAAATTTTTTTAAGAAAATCATAGAATAATAACTTTAAATTTAAACAAGTAATGAAATTAAAATTAAATAACAATCAATAATAAATAAATCTCATTTCATTATATTGATAGAGAGTATTCAAGTTTAAGTTATAACGAGGTTAACCAGTTTAAAACTTTAACAATATCACATAATTATAAATATCTTTAAAATGATTAAAATTAAAATATCATTTTAATTAATATAAATTTTAATTCTTAGAATAAATAAATTTTAAAATTATTGATTATAAACACACAAATTAGCACACGTAAACAAATTAAGTATTTACAGCAACAAAAGTAAATACATAAATTTAAATAATTATAAATTTATATTTATTATAAATTTTTAATTTATATATTTCATGTAGATATTACATTATTACTAAAAAAATGAATAACTAATAATAAATTTCAGTACAATTAATATTTTCAAGACACTATTTGCTCAAATAAAAAATTCAATTGATCATTTTTTCAATTTTAAAAAAATTATATTTAATAAGGTACTAAATACTTTAAAATTAATTTCACTTATGTGTATATATATAATTAAATAAATATTAAATATAGATATAAAAATATTTATAATTTAAAAGAAACCGTACATCACATGCGATTAAAATCCAGTAATAGACGTAAATGAAGCAATCGAAGATGTATTACAAAATTATAATTCATATTCATGTAGGGTAAAAGAATAATAAAGTCCATATATATGGATATGGGGAAAAGTGAGAATGTGATACAAAACATATACTACTCGACAACAAAATTTCTCTGATGATTAGATATTCTTAAGGCAATGAGCGACCTCTTAGATAGCGCCAAGGTCCTGTCCCAGTTCCCATCCTGCATGGCAAATTATCAAGAATGATCCAACCTTAGAATAGAAAATTTGAAAATTTACAAATTAATAAATCATGATTAGTAGTGTAAAATCATATATTATGAACATATATCTAATGTAAAAAATAATAGGATTTGACACATGTACTTCTGTTTAAGTACTAAAATAGGTTCTTGATATTTTCTTGTTTATAGTATTAGGTCTTATATAATAGGCAACTCTTCAATGTATCAAGTCCTTTTAGGTTTGTGTCATACATTTCTTCCTATATATCAAGAAAATGTGATTAAGTTCCTGATTTTTTATTTATTTACATACTTATGTTTAACACAAGAATTATAATTAAACTTTTATATATGATAATTAAACCAGTTTGAAGATGGAGTAGAGTAGTTGATTGCTTCTGACAAGGCAAAGTTTAATTACCTACACACACCAGCCAACATGCGAAGAGTCATATAGATGGTTAGTGCAATCCAAATCCCAACGAAATGTTTGGTCCTGTAGAGAAGGAGTTCTGTAGCTACACTTACTAGTGACACCAGAACCTGCAAAGAAAGAAAGTAACCAAAATTAAATCGATAAATTTGGATAATTAAAGATGAAAAATATCATAAATGAAAAAAAGGGCATGTGTGAACTTGCCAGAGAGTATGCTGAATATGCAAAATCAGAAGCACCATAGTTCACTCCATCAAATACAAAGGCTAATGAATTGATTGGTTGAGTAGCAGCCACAAACTAGTGGATTATATAAATGAAATTAGATAATTAACAATTCAAATATAAATATCATGGTTTCCAAATATTGTTGAATTTGTTGTTATATGGGTTACCGGGATGCCTATTTTAATTAAGTGCACAACATGAACATTTCTTGAAAACACTCCAGCTCCAAAGTATAATCCAAGTCCAACAGCAAGAGAGAGCCCCACTCCTAGAACAAAACTCATTTGCAGTGTCCTTGTTGCAGCTGCTGTTGTTTTCTTATGGTCTTTCTCGGCAAAAGAACAAGCTAGAATTGACTTTGAAGCAAAGGAAACTGATTAGTAATGTTTATTGCACAAATTGGAGAGTTTGAGAAATTAACAGCCGTTTTTTTTATTATTTTAGATTAAAAAATATGTACAGGAAATTAAGAAAAATATTATATTCTATTTAATAATTACAGAAAATATATTATTTTAATTTTAATAAATTAACATTTATGTTAGTATAAATAGAAATTGAAATTCAACATTTCCTGTATACATGAATTTGAAAACAAGAAACAAAATTAAAATAATATGATATTTTTTCTCAAACTAAACAAACAAATATGTTATATTATTTTAAAAAATTGAGGACCAAAAATCCTGTACCTGAACAGCAACAGCCAAACCATCTGCTAGGAGGGACGATGTCAACCAGACCTGTAAGCATGTTTGAAATGCTGCCATAGGAATTGAACCTAGCCTTGATGCCAATGATGCTGCCAAGGTCACACAAAATGTCACTGCTATTACTCTTAGCATCAAAAATCCTCCTGCAATAATTAGTCAAATAATTGAAAACAAATTCCAACATAAGTAATGCAAAGTTTAATGTAATATACGAAGAAAAAAGTTTAATAAAAGATTAAAAAAAATTAGTCCATTTATAACCTTAAAAATTAATAAAGTATTTGAACAAAATGATTTTAATTAAACAAAATTTATTAATCCAACTCATATTTTATATTGACTCTCGTTTAACCACCTTACCATTTTTAAGAAATCGGAAAATCTGCAAATCCTTTATGCTTGGAGGTAGGAGATGCACTTTTTTCATTAATATCAATAAGAGAGTGAAAGCCATCATGTACCTATATACAAGGGTATATATGGTCGATCGCATGCAGTTTTGTAAGAACTCGAAAAATGATTAACGATTATTCTTCAAATATATAACAAATTAAAGCAAGACTTACTGGGAGAGAACATGTGCAATGGCTGCACCTTCGATGCCTAATTTCAATGTGAAAATAAGAATCGGGTCCAATATGACATTCAACGAATATCCCGAAACTGTATGAATAAAACCAAAAACAAACAAATTAATAAATCAAGTTAATGCATGAGGGAAAACATGCTTTAGTTTACACTGTCTCTCATAATATACTTCACTCTAAGAAAATGGATAATTTCAACCAACCGATGACATATAAAGGAGTTGCTGTATCCTTGAACCCTCCGAAGATGCCTTGCATGGCCAAGGAGAGAAGTACTGCAGGTGCTCCGAACGATCTCAATCTTAAGTACTTCTCTGCAGGGTTTAACATAGGAGAATCCTAAACAAAGAAGAAACAGGTCAAAAGTGTAATTAATTGATAATTGATAATAAAGAAACATATGTAACATCCATCTTTATATTGTGATTTGGGTTTTTATTCTTGAAAACAGGATAACCATTATAAGTTTTTCTTTTCATAGAGTGACGTGCATATCTTTTCATTTATTTTTGGGATACATATGTCTTATAAATTTTTATATCAATTTAAATATGAAAATATGATTAAATAAGATGTTGGATTCGAGAGACTTATAGACAAAAAAAAAAAGTGATTCAATAAATCTTTTAGTAAAGATAACCAATTAGATTCTCATATTAAAATTAATTATCAATAAAAACTAATAGATATTTCACATAAATATCATGGTGACAAAAAAATCAATTTAAATTAATATGTTTCTTTAATTACTTAATATCCCATCGCAGATGATTTATGGTTTTCTTAATTAATTATTTTAATCAAAACACAAATTTCTTCAATTGACGTAACATATGAAAATTTTCTCTTCAATTAATCAGTTATCCAGTAAAAAAAAGGTTATTTGTAATTTTTTAAAAATTATTTTAATCAATATTCAGAACTATTTAATTAACATTATATATAATAGGATTTTTTTTAAATCATCACAAATAATAATTAAACTAACATTAACATTTATCGAATAAAAGATTATTCAGACCCCGTGTTTTTTAATATTTTTAAAGTCTTTTAACGAATAAACTCACTCGTTTCACACCCATGACACCTAACAGAGGTTTGGTTGCAAATATAAGAACTGCAGCTTGAATGAGGCCAAGGATTGTGCCAAAAAGTAGTGCGGTTGATGCTGAAGCAATATGTCGCTTTTTCTTTCCAAGTTTCTCCTTACTCTTCATACTGCTAGTAACCCACCAAAACTTGCATATATTTGCATTGCCTCCTAAAAAGTAATTAACTAATCAATTTATCATTGAGTTCAAAATAAATGTTAACATTCATATATATTTCCATTCAATCTCGATCTCCATATATACGTACATGCGGACAACATATGATACATATATATATAAAAGTTGTTCACGATAGAAATTAGAATGCATGTGCTATCTCTATTATCTAGGGTGCTGCTTATTATATGTTATGTTTAGTACCATCTCCATTTTTGATGTCATTGTTCCCCGTAACATTATTTTCCACATATTCCTTTGGTTCATCCTTTTCTTCCATAGATTCTGTTGGAGCCTCAATATTCTCTATGTCTTGAAGCATATGATCCTCCGGCACAATTGCTTCGCTGAACTTAGTCTTATTACCATTTTGGGTTGCTTTGGTATTCATCTTTTCAATAGTATCTTCCTCAGCCACAAAGGAAGTGATAATGCTGACCAGAGGGAATATGGTAATCCTTGAAGCTTGGTTGAACAAAGCAATGGAAACTCCGGCAGCAGCAAGTTCCACCGATCCTAAACAGATATATATATATATATCAAGAAAAAGTTAACTTCAATAGATAAAATTCTGAAATGATTCCCGTCAGGGACAGATGCAGAGGGACGGGTGGAGGGGGTCCCTTGATACTTCTCATGTATATTTTTAAGCTGATTAACATAAAATTGTGTAAAACTAATTATATATTATTATTATTATTATTATGATTAAGGTTAACAAATTAGTTGTCTTTGTTGTTATCGTTACAATTAAGATAATAGCTACTATAAAATTATGTAAAATTAATTATATATTTATTGTTATTATGATAATGGTTAAAATTATTATTATTCTTTAAAATAAAAATTAATTTTTATTTTCTGGGTAAAAATAATAAATACTTTTTTTAAAAAAAATTATTATTTATTAGAAGTTAAACATTTAAACAATTACAACAAAAGAAGAAAAAAATTCATTCCCATCTTTAATAGGCTTCTAAATTCGTCCCAATAACATTAATTCAATACGAGACATTTGAAAGAGCTAGTGACACTAGTAACTTACAATCTTCCTATGTATATTCTTCTTTTGTTTATTTTGGTAAGCAACTAATACGCTTATGATAATATGCTTTGGTAATGATATATAAATTATCATTTATTTTAATATTTTATCTAACATTTTCAATTTTTTTATATCTATTCTTTTTTATCACATCATAAATTTTATCATATATATATATATATATATTTTACTCTTTCTCTGAATGTTTGATAGCATATTAATTAGTTGCCTATCAATTATTTTCATATATATATACTTTTGTGTGTGTTTTTATTTAATAAATGCTTAATTAAGTTTACCACAAGTACTAGTACGGCCTGCAAGTTGCAATTGGTATATCACTCAATTGTGATAGCGCAAAAGCCACCGTATGGCTGAATGTGTGCGCATCAAGTCAAGCTTGTTATTTATTTTTTTAATTTATTTTTCTATGTGCATCAAAGTAGCTAGTGGTTATTATATATATATAAATAAAATGGCTAGTGGCTATCTAAGGAAATGATGCACATATACCCCTATGTGCTATTAGATAGCTAGAAAGGGATAGAAATAGAAGAAGGAGATGGGTCCATACGATATGTATGATATTATATTGTAACAAGACGACAGATAAAGAAAAATGAAAAATGTCAATCAAGTATATATAGTGTGTAAAAGTACATGCATGTCTCATTACTTGCTATGAAATGATTGTTGACAGGATATATACAAATACCTAAATGACCTATGAATGCTGTGTCTATGAGAGAAGCAATGGGATCAGCAGCAATAGCCAGTGCCGAGGGGAATGCAATCCCTAGTATCTCCCGAGAAAGAGCATCCAACTTGGAAACATTCCTACATTTATTCACATTAGCAGAATCATATCACTCAAGAGCTTCATGTAAATTCAATAATGTAACCACATATATGACAAGATAAGATCTTTTATAATTATTCTAGAAAGCATAATGTTCTCCTTCAAGAAAAATAGCATAATGTATATATGCGCTGAATATATACCTCGCATCTCTGAAGAAAACAAAGAGAGGCATCTTCCACTTGTTGTTGGGCTCGTTGGAACATCCATTCTCGTCCATTGGATTGTGAATCTCACACAAGAGATCTTCACTGAAGTGCTTGAAACAATTGATCAAAAGAAGAAATTAAGATCGTTCACGATAATTAAGGTCAATCCTCAACTATGTACCTGCCAAGTTAATCATAATTTGAGTTTGAGATCGTCCAATATTAATGTTTATATAATGTTCACATTAATCAAAACTAAGAAGGAATGTATATATATATGATGGTCACGCCGCATGCAATCAAGGTTGGCAACTAGAAATAATAAAAGGTAAGAATATAGTAATGTGGTACCTTTTTGGCGTTGAAAGATCACTAGAGAAGCTAGTGATGGTTTTTATAGGAGTCATTGAAGATATCGAAGAGCTAAATAACTAAGCAATATTGCATTTATATGCATATTAGATCAAAATTAATTATTACAAAATTAATTATTTAAATTTACATGTGCATTAAATATATGTTAGAAATTTTAGTATTATATATAGTAACATTAATTATTTTATAATATAATTTGACTATTAACTCAGTTGATTAGAGTGTCATGCGTTCAATTTCTACTTAAATTATTAATTTTAAATTAATTCGTAAAATATATTTTTGAAAAAAAAAATTATTTCAACCACTTACAGAAGACAATCCATATCCCTTCTACGGAAGGACAAAATGGGAATTGTGAAAATTATGTTAGGTGTACCAACAATTTGCATAGTGCGCGTAATAAGACCCATAATTTTGTTTCAGGTCAAATTATTCTGCAAATCCTTGAACTATTTCACAGTTTATTATTAGGTTTATAAGTTTTTATTTTAATTGGACTTTTGTATTTGTACTTGTTTTATAATTAGATCTTATTGTAACCTAATTAAAAAAATAAATATAAATTTAGGATCTAATTAAAAAAAATAGTTTAAAGTGCTATTTAAAAATAACAAATAGTTAAAAAGACCTAATTAAAAATTATTTAAGTCTATGCAAGTCACTATCTCACCTAGTTAAGAATATCGAGTCTACAGAGGCGAGTGTTGACATGTAGAGGTGAAAATAATGCCCTGCAAAGACTTTACAATTTTCAACAAGGTTTATGAATTATTTGTCATTTTTAAATAGGTTATTGAATTATTTTTTAATTAGGTTTTTGAATTTGTATTTATTTTTTAATTAGATCACAATTGAGACCTAATTAAAAACAATTTCTAGTTCAAGGATGTAATTAGAAAAATAATTCACGGACATGCAGAGTAATTTAATATTTTTTGCATAAACAATAGGTATCATTTATAGGAGGAAATTTTGTTTCAATAGGATTATTATAAATAATAAAACTGTGATTTCGAATATTTAACAAAAATACATAATTGTTACTCAAACATTAGACCACCTATTAATTTAGTATAATTCACGTCAATTGATTTATAAAACTCAATAGTTTTAAAATTAATTAAATTAATAATTTTAGATTTTTTATTTTAAAATTTATGATTCCTCAAAATATTATGATTTTTTTCTTTATATTTATAAAGTTATTATTTAGCCCCCCAAAAAAAAAAAATTGATTTCCTTTTCATTTTAAGAAAGCTGTGGTTTGTTTAGTCCATCAAGTTCTAATGATATGGGCTTTTATTTGAACAAAATGATCCTAGGTAGGATTTATTTATATTTAATATAAATTAAAGAGCGGCAAGGAATTATAACATGAACAGAAACCTTAAATCAACCCAATTAGTTCTCTTCTTTACATCCTTTGATATGTCTTTTAAATGAGAAAGATAAAAACAATTTAACCTATGAGCACAAATAAATATGGTGTCGTCCCATATATATAGAAAGGGGTAGATATTTAAATTTTTTAGCAAAAAAAGAAAAGAGAGGGGTAGATAAAATAGAAACATAAAGGAAATGAACTAATTTCAAAGTTACAATGTATTGATGTGTTTACATCATTGTGTACATCTGTTTACATTCACCTTACACTAGCTAACAACTTCCACCTCCACGTTATTTCTTTCGTTATAATACACATTACTACATACAACTCAACTAATCTTTATTCCGCTGTTGACTTTATAAATGATCACTATTTCTCTTGATGAAAGGGCACTTTGATTATTACACCAACCTATTCCAGCAAATTGACTCAAAGTACTTCACAAGCAAACCACAGGAGCATGAACAGCACAAGAAATTACTCCTGGCTAATCTGTACATTCTACAATATTTTCATTACAGAACTATGTCTAAAACAATTGGATTGATATTTGGTGTGTGTGTAATTTGTAAAAGGCTGAAAAGAAATTAACAATTGGTGAAACAGGATGCAAAATACAAAAGAATGAAATAAGGATTGAAGGAGGGAAAAATTATTGGTGCCTAACATTTCCTAAGGTGAGCTTTGTGTTGTCTTTTGTATATAGCTATATATGTATGTGGTGGGTATTTCCTAGAGCCACATGTATAGAAAAATATTTGTTTGAGAGATAAATCTCTTAATGAATTTCCATTTCTTGAGAAATTAGCTCGAGGGATTAGTATCTTACTCTCGATCGAGACACCTTGAGCAAAAAAAGGGTATGTGGCAGATATGTGTGAGGAAAAGTGATAGAGAGGAAAGGGAAAAGTGAGAGATCCAAAATGAGGAAGGGAATTCCAAAGAAGGGCACTTAATCAACTTAAAAATCAAGGAAAGGAAAAGAGGTTATGTCTTGCATTAAATTCTCCAAATCCCACTCTCCCATTTTTAAATTTTCCCCTTGGCCATGATTTCCAAACCCGATCAAGTCCTCCACTTTGGAGCCCTGAATCTTATCAGTGTTCTTGAAGGAACCATAATTGAAGTGGTTGTTATGGCTTTTCACATCAATTGGGACACTATTGCTTTCAATGCTTCTACTTTCTAGTGAAGGAAGGGAGAAGTCTATTCCTGACCCCATTTTATTTGGCTCCAATATCCCATAATTCCCTTGATGCCCATCTACCATGCCAATTTGAGTCAAGCATGCAGCAGGCATGTTGGAAAAGTCAGATGAAACATTAGTCATGTCACACTGATTATTTGCCAACATGAAAAAAGGGTCAAATTGGTCAGGCAAAACCATTGCTTGCATGGATGATATGGACGAAGAGGAATCCATGCACATGGTCATGATGTCATGTTCATTAAAGGGCATGATCCCACTCAAAACATCCTTATTAGACTCTGATGAGCCAGTGCTGTTGTTTAGTGAGGGAGTGGAAGTGTTAGTTTTCAACCTTTTCTTCAATGTGGAGTTCCAGAAATTCTTAATCTCATTGTCTGTGCGGCCAGGGAGACGCGCTGCAATCTGAGACCACCTGAGATTTTACAGAAATGGAAAAGATTAAAGAAGAGAAGAAAGAAAGCAAATAATACCCAATATACTCATATACTACATATCCTACATAGAGTTCTAATATTTAATTATTCATGGCTTCACAGAGATTTTATAAACCAACTACTATATTGAATAGTTAATATATTATAGGCCATCCTTTATTTAATAGAATGCAGGACCTAACTATCTAGGTGAAATCTGTGGCATGCTACCAGGCAAACCCATTTGGTCTAATCCTATGAAGGATAGACCTACCCAATAAGTTCAATTTCTTAACACAATGTGCCAAACCATTCTGTATTACACATTTCAAAAACTCAAAATTATCATTGTCTATGTAAAGGTAAAACAACAATCAATGAAATACATATTGGGGTCTCTCTGATTTTAAAAATGTTTATTTTTTTATTTTATTATTTATTTTCATAAGTCATTAAGGTACGTCTGGTTTGAGAAAAAAAAATTATTCCATTTTTTACTAACGATTACAAGAATTTTATCTTCTTTTAACTTGTTTCTGGTTTTCATTCATTCCCCACAATTACTAGCCTCATAAATCACTCAAATCAATACAAACAACTCTTTCATGGTCTCTATATATATCTATAATATTCATGGTATTTTTAATACAAAGTTAATAGATCTTCACTGGATTGCATTTTTGTTTCTTCTAAATAAAATCACATCGTAGTTTATCCATAATAGTAGATCATATTATAGTTATAGGAGATCATATATAGATATGTTAAACTTGGTATTGATATATAAGAACTTGATTAAGCAAAACAAGGATATGAAATCACAAGGTGAAAATGGAGTACCTATTGCCAAGAATGGAGTGCAAATGAACGATGAGATCTTCCTCTTGAGGTGAGAATGCACCACGCTTGAGGTCAGGTCTCAAGTAATTGATCCAACGAAGACGGCAACTTTTGCCACACCTTTGAAGACCAGCATTCCTAGCAATGTCACTCCAACACCCTTGTCCATTTGTCAGCATGTACCTTACGAGCCTCTCATCTTCATCTGGTGACCACAACCCTTTTCTCAACTTGCTCTTAATGTTGTTCATTTTGTCCTTGTTGGCCATCAGATCAGGTTTCCTCATTTGCCTACAGACTCAATAATGCTTGTGGAATGATACCAACAAGCTATGTGCAATGTGTTTGTTTTTTTCTTTTTTTTCTTCTTCTTGTTTTTGAGTGTGATATGATAGAGGCCTAAGAGAAAGGTCTATATAGGTGAATAATATTTATGAGGGACAGATAAAAGGCTTCATAGGGTGGGAAATGGTGATGATGATAGTGATGGTTATGGAGTTTGCTTAAAATATGAATATGCATGAGAGAGAGAGAAGAGGGATCGTGTTTGTTAGTTGATGGGTAGAGTGGAAAACGGATTGGAGGGGGACCTCCCTAACACAAGAGAGAGAGTGATCAGAGAGACAAGAGAGAGAGGGATGGTTGGTCTTCTTTTCTTTGACTCAATTCCTTGTTTTTTGTTTCCATATGGTTTACTTCACTCACAAGGTAGTCATCATCTTTTATTCTATGAAGCTGAAACAATTTTGCTTCCACTTCACATAATACTCTCTCTCTCTTGGTTTTAAACTTCAAATTCACGTGTGTTGAGACCAGATAGAGATGATGACTATGCTACTTTTGGGATTTAATTTAATAGCATATTGTTGCACGCTTGACATTTGTTGGTTAATTTTCATGTTCTTTATCATTGTGTGTAGCTTACATTCTATGCATGAGTTTCAAAAGGGCTTAACCACTGTGTTGGCATATTTCTGAAGCAAATTATGTGCACCTCCAACGAAGCAACACCATTTTTTTAATCCTTTTTTTTTCTTTTTTGGCATAATGTTACCACTGGCATATACATTAGAGATTACGGCTTCATCAATTAATGATTTTTGGGAACTAAAGTACAAAAACTATCACTTGCAATGTGTACAATTTAGTTTACCACTCTAATTATTAAGGATGTACTATATTAGTTATAATTTTGTTAAACTGCTTTAAAGACAATGAATGAATAATTCCTAATTAAAAGTTGGTTGCAGCACATGTGACAATATGAATGTAATATAACTGAGTAGTTAATTACATCAATTAGAGTATTGTCCTTGGCAATAACAGAAGAAGATAAAGGGATGTAGCTTTTCTTATGCAACTTAAGATAACATAATTATATTATATGGCTAAAATTTGTGTTCTATCTTTATCAAGGACTTCTACTTACTATTAAAGGACTGTAAATGTATTTCTTATCCATAACAACTACTATATAAAATCTCTTTCTCTGTCTCTTTTACTGTCCCTTATTTTATTACAATTAATATTGGTTTCCCCCCTACCAATCTGGTTTTATGTTTCTGTGTCAATATTCTTAGCATGCATTACAAAACTTTGGCAAGAAGTTTTGGCTTAACAGTTAATACCAGGACCTCTCTTCTAAGGAACCACACTGCTTTCATCTAAATTGACCCTTTGTTTTTACCATATAGAAAATTCCCATATAAAAATTGAACTTACGAAAATAATAACAATTAGCGAGAACCATTCCATGAAATCATTTAACCCTTACAGATAAAATCATGGACACATGTATCATTTTCTTCCTAGCTGTCAAGGTATATCTCTCAGGGTGATTCCCTTTCCTTTACCTAATTCCACACAAAAGTTTCATGAATCATAAAAAATATAAAAAATTAAAAAAAATCATACTCATCAAGCTGTGTCATCAATCCCAGTCATTGTCCAATCCAAAACCAAATAGATACATAAAATTGGAATTCTTTGTCAGTTCCAAGGGCAATATAGTGATTCACACTCCAATCTCTATTGTGACAGGGACTTCCACAAATTTCTGAGAAAAAAGTGAAGCAGAAATCTCTGAAGCTACTCAAATGATTCAAAAGCCATCATTTTCTGCATCCACAGCTGTCATGGAATGAAGATAGTCACGTTAGAAACAAAACCAAAACTGAAAAGAAAGTGCTCATGCTTATGAGGGTGTGCTAAGCAACATTCTACTTTGTTACAAAGACAAGAAAAAACAACTCATCTGGGGATTCTACCTCACACCTGTTACCACATTATAAGAATGTGTTAGCAAAATTGCAGAGGCCAGAAAAGTAGTACTACTTTAACACAAATCATCAGCTAAAAGGTGAAAGTGCTCAAAATAGAAGACACATGGGCATAGAGGGTTGAGGCTTACCAATTTTAACACAGAAAAATGTCTAGGTACAGAATCTAATTGTTCTTTTTTCTTCTCCCTTTGTCTATTTCAGCTTTTGTTTGTAAGTTTATGGACTCAATCATCACAGAGGAGACATGAGAATCAATTATACATACATAAAGAAGTTCATCACTAAATTTCAGCCATCCAAATTCAAAACATGTTAAATTCCACTCTCTTTTTTCTATTAAAAAAATTAAGTTGGGACCAAGGAAGAGTAAATTTGGTAGCATAAACCACTGGAGAAAAAGTTTTGATACAGAAGTTTACATATATTATTGTGCTAACTGAGAAGTATCAAGCATGTCTAGCTTAATTGGTTGAATAGGGTATATAAGTTATTATAAATTTCTGTTACTTATTTTCGATTTATACTAATAAAAAAATAAGCATCAAGCACATTTAGACTGGAGCCTTTGCACAACCGAAAAAAAACACGAAGTAATAATGATTATATTTGCTGTTATTCAGGATGAACAGGGCCACCAATTAGATGGATTTTGTTATAAAAAGGGTATTTCCTCAAACAAGTTATCGGTGTTACACAGAGAGTGCGTATTCTCTAATGCTTCTTTTGGATGTGCAGTAAAAATAAGAGGAAAGAAAATACGAAAAAAATAAAACCAATATCTTAAGTGAAAAATAAATTAAAAGAGAAAAGAAAATGCGGACAGTACGTGAAAATTGAACTTTTATCTTAAAATGATATTTATAATTCTGTATCCCCATATAAAAAATATATTCAATTATTTAAATAAAATAATATATTTTTGCATTCAATTTCTTAGAAATTGTAATGTTCTCAATTTGGAAACCGCAAAGCTAAGCCACCGCTCACTATTTTGATCAATTATTTTCTTTTTCTCAAAGTTTCTGTGTAATCCGAAAAAGAAAAAAGAGAAGGAAAAACCTTAAAAACCGTGTTCTTTTTAATCCCGTATTCTCTCTCTCAATCTCTCAATTAAGTATAAACTAACTTCATTTGCGTAAATGTCTTTTCTAATCATGCAAATATCATAGAATAACTTGACGTGCATAGACTCAATTAGCTAAGTGTAAAGAAGCACATATCTTTGGCAAATTGCTGGACCATCGCATAGATCTTATGCCACAACCCAAAATTGCATGGATAGACTAATTAGTAATGACAAATCATATATCACACACGCTTTGGCCCAATTATTCACATCAAAATTATCTTAGAAATTTTACGTGCATGCCCTCCCAATTATCATGTAATTTATTTTAATCATTTTAATTTTATATTATATAATTGGATCCAGCTACCATGAACTATATGAAAACTGGGACACGGTTAACAACATAAATATAACATACTAAAGATGTATTATTACCCGCAATAATAGGTAACAATAATTTTATAAATTTATTTAACATTGTGAACAAAAAATACAATAAGTAGTTAGGACTAAGAAAATACTATTTCCTTTGTTCCATTATAATTTTTATTCTAGTTTTATGCAGAAAAAAAAATTACTCTCTGGTTCTTTCTATAAGAAACATGTTTTAATGTATTATATACTAAAACTTATTTCTTATGAAAAAGAATTGAAAATAATAATATATAGTGTATGAAAGAGAATAAGATTTTCAATTAACTTTATCATTATTAGTTTATTTTTAGTTTTTGTTATCAATCATTAATATTATATGGGCTATAAGTTAAACAAAATTAATTAATATTATATTAAAAAGTTAAAAAATAATTATTTTGTAATTTTTTTTCTTACCTGATGATTATAGTGAAATGATAAGAGTATCATTTTTTATATAAATGTAGCTATTGAGTTTAATTTTAGTATATTATTTTTTTAATTACTATGTTACAACGTCTTTCTTATTATCTCATAACAAACAACTTTTTTTTTCTTTCATATTAAAAAATTCTCTCACTTTCTATTCCCTTTCTCTCTCTCTCTCTACTTTCATAACTAAACAAACTCTTAGTTTCATTGTAAGAAACAAAGTAATTTGATTAAATTCATGTCCAATATCGAAAATTTATGAAACATTCAATTCATAAGCTTGTGATCATGATATATATAATTTTAGTTTGGTTTAAACATATACTCCCTCTCATGTTAATTATAAGAACATTTCAACTAATTCATGTTCATTAAGAAAAGTAGTTAATTTAGTTAATCATATTAAATCTATCAATTAATTATATTAACATTCCAAAATTAAATTTTTCTTATATATCTATTTACTTAATTGTTTCTCATTAATGTTTGGAGAAAGAATAATTAAGTAAGGGTATGTTGAAAAAAAAATTAATACATCTAGAAATTAAAAAAAAATCTTATAAAGGGACAAGTTTTTTTTTTTTTTTAAAAAAAGGATCTTATATTATAATTAGGGACGATGAAATATTTGTTTCTAGAGAACAGTGGTGGATCTAGATGGAGGGTAATGAAGGCAATTGTTCCTATAAAGTAATTTTTTTATTTAAATATATTAAATAAATATTCTTTTGCTCCATAAAAAAATAAATCTTGCTCCCACAAGATAATTTTTTTAATGAGATGAATATAAATAATTGTGAAAGATAAAAAAGAGAATAAATTGATATTAATTTTATTCATTTTATCCTTTTAAATTTGATTGTTTTTAATTTTTTATTATCATTTTAAATAAAGTTTATATAATTTTTTATTTAAGAAAATATTAAACTATTTTTTACATCCACTAAAAAGTTTTTGGATCCGCCACTACTTGAGAATATGACATTAATTTTTTGTTATTTTGATTCCTTGAAAATACAAGGTACATCTTTTTAAATGATGGCAACCTATCTACTAACAAATACACGTGAATATATTTAGGGCAACCACCAATCGCCAAAGACAATTTTTTAGTTGTCAACGTGTTCATAAAATTAAGACAAACGTTGCTACACGTTTCCTTAGCACGATACCCCCTTTGACAAAAAATCAAAAAGTTAAGGGACACGGGATAACGGACAATTAGATTTTTTTTAATACATGATTTTATGCTAATTAGTTAGATATTTTTGCCATTAGCTCTCTATAGTATATATTTTCTAAATTAAAATTATTGTATTACATAAAAAAGTAAAATAAAGTATCGTATATAACAATAATTAACCACCTCAAATCAGCTAATATTGAAAATACATGAGAGGTATGTTATTAACCAAGCTTAACTAAAATAGCTTCGTCTTCATTTAAAGTTGTCCATCCTTTCCTTACATCACCTTGCAAAACCTCGTTGAGGATAACAACTCATCATAATACATAGATACATTCCATTTATATCGTACAAACCATATATTAAACAAAGAAGGATTTTCAAGCTAGTTAAGGAACATTCAATAATAATACTCGAACAATACGGCACAGGTTGCAATTCTTTGGGGTTAGTACTTGCTATATCAAAAATAAATCAAGCTTAAAGATTTATATTTTTTTATGTTTTATAGTATAATTCTAAATACTTTTCAAAAATGAGATAATTAAAAAATGATAATTTTATTTCTATAAATATAATATATGAATTTTAGTTGTTTATTAATTACATTTTGATCCTGGTTTCTTAATATTACAGAAAAGCATCGATAATGTGACATTATATTCATAAAAATAAAAATAGAGCATAAAAAATAAAAATAGAAAACTGGTATGAAATATAATGATTTTCTATTCATTTAATTAAAAATTAAAAAAAATCTCCTCCTCCTCCTTTTGATATAATAAAATAAGCATATAAAATATGTCAAATTTATTATTTTATGTAATAGAAACAATAATGAATTAATGGAGATTTTGATAACATTAATAAAATTATCCTAAACTTCTTTTTTCTTTGAATTCGTTTTCTTACTTTCCGAAAAGAGGAAAATGCAACGTGGACTGAATGACATAATAAATATTAATTTTAATAACACTAACGATATATTTACTTTCTAAGAAGATACTATATTACTTTAATTGTCTTAACAGATTCATTAAATAAATCACTTACTACTTCATTTTCATATCTTTTAATATTTTTGGCTTTCTAATTTTTTCTCAAAACAATTAATATTTAAGACTTTCAAAGGCCATATTTAATATATATATTTTTCTTAAATATGCTCTTATTTAATACCCATTACTAATGATGTGAGTATCAAATGTCAAGAGATATTAAATAAAGATATTTTAAATATAAAAAATATAGGATGGAGATTGTAAAATATAACACACTAAATAAGAAGATATAACAAGGACGAGAGGTTAGCTCAAGTAATATTATAAGCTCAACTTTCTTAAGCAAAATTTTAAATTTAAATCTTGTAAATAAAAAAGTATAATTGAGAGAAGAGACTTTATTAAAGATAATCAAACAGATTTTCTAATAAAGATTAGTTATAATAAAATTGATAAATACTTTATAGCAATGTTTATGTTTTATATTTTCTTTCTTACAATAAAGTTAATAGATACTTGAAAATAAAGTTAATAGATATCCCAAAGGATATAAATTTTCAACAACAAAACCTTGTTACATGTTGTCATAACCAAACAAGAAAAAATATATTTTTTTCTTTCACCTTTTTTACCCTCTTTTGTTTTAACTCAACAAATTGTTAATATGTGAATTTATACTTTGTATTTTCATCATTTAATAAAAATTATAAAAATAGGTACTAAAAATATTTTCAATTATAAAAAATTACAAATGAAATACAAATTAACAAGGGATTAAAATGAAGATAATTATATCTAGATGAATTAAAATATATGTAATTAAAACATAAAAATATTACGTTGTATTTTTATTTAAAAATAACACTTAAATCACATTAAAAATTCAAAACTACCACCTAATGTCTTAACCTTATTTTTCAAGAAATTAAAAATATTTTCTTATAAAAATATACTATTTAATGTTTTTAACATATTTTGTAATAATTTTCAATAAAAAATTTATCTACTTTTTAAATCATTATCTTGTTAACATAGCTAAAATCTTAGACAAACAACAATAACAACATATAAAACAGTAAAAAAAATTATTTAAATTAACCTTTTCCTTTTTTTATCTCTTGAATTAAAAAAGAAAGACATGATATGATTATACAATAGATTTATGATTGAATGATGATATCAAAATTTTTATATAATGTTTATTTTCTCTTATTAATATAACTATATGTCTAAAATTCAAATTTAATTAACACTACTTACTCCATTTTGATTCACTGATGATTCTTCTCTTATTATGTATGTTACTGTATCTTTATTTAATATTTTTTCGATCTGAAAAAAACTTGTAACATTTAAAAAAAAATTCCAAATCCAATTCAATTAATTTAATATTGAATTAATCAAATTAAAATTAAATTTTAAACCGAATTCACTAAGTAATAAATTAAAATAATTATATCATACTGTATAATTTTTCTCTTTAAAACCAATTTCATTAATATGCAAATATCCTAAACGCAATTGCACCCACATCTTGCCATTTCCCCATATTTATCTTCGTAAGTAAAGTACTATTACTTAATTCACTTACCATAATATATAGTACTATGAGTTTTAATTTTAGTTGGTTCAAGTCTCATTAAGTTTCCAGAAATTGCTATTCGCTCACTTTCTTTCTCTCTCTCTTTACCTCCAACCTTATATTAGTCAAACACCCTTTCTTTCTTCTTCCCCCAACCTTCTTCCTTTGACACAAAAATTTCCCAAAGTCCAACAAAACTCAAATCCAAATACCCTTTTTAGTATTTAATCCAAAGAGTTCACCTTTGTATTCCTCTCGCAGTAGGGCATCATCTCACAGAAAAAAAAAAGTTAGAAAGAAAAGAAGAAAAATGTTGCAGTTGTTCTTCACTGTGGCTTTCTCTGCGGTTCCTCTGACCCTTTACGTGCCACCAATCCGAAGCCTGAACCTGTTTGTGGAAACCATGGAATATGTTGTCAGAGAATCAAGAACCTACAGGAATCGAGTTTACCCTCGCCTACGCGTAGCTTGGTCTAGGATGTTGGATATCATGCTCTGCAACACAAGGTAGATTCACATGTCAAAGTTTCAACAATTGAAAGAAGAAGAAAAAAAAAAAACCACATCTTATCTTATTGTAAATATGTTTTTTCTTCTTGGACCCCTTGTTGTGGTTCTTTCTTGATTGTTTTAATTTTCAGTTTTTTTTTAATCTTCTTTGATTTAACATCAATTCCTAATAATCTACATACAATAAAGCTTGTACGGTGTTATGAGTTTGTTTTAGAGCAGTTTTGCTCTTGCCGCGGATTAATATGCAGTAGAATTAATTGTTGTAATTTTTATTTTTTTTTTTACTTTTTTTACATTTTGAGGTGATTCCATTCGGTTGTGCTTCCTGTTCAATGTTCGTTCCTCAATGTAACCTTTGAAAGAATAATGGAATTTTCTGTGGTCATGGAAATGTTGAGAAGTTTTTTTAACTTTATTTTTCTTCTGTGTTTTTCTATAATTTGGTCCTTAGCTTCAAACAAGATTTGGACCACAAAGGTAGTGCCACTTGTCTCCATATATTTCATACCCGTGTAGAATGGCAAATATTATATTTTTTAAATATTTTAATTTTTTGTGAGAATAGGACAATTTCTGTTACATTTTTTTTATAGTGCCACACTTATTATGGTTTTTTTTGTTTTTTGAAAAATGGGAAATGTCACCTTCTTTTGAGGGGATGAGAGAGGGAAAAAACAGAAGGACTAATTGTAATTGATATGATAAAACAAAGGAGAAATAAATGAAGTGGAAAAAATTAAATGAAGGAGAAAATAAATATATATTAATAATAACCTTATTTTTCTCGATGTAAATTAAGGGAACTTAATATAAAATTTTCTTTAATTATAGAGTTTACAGCATTGCTTGTTAATGTAAAAGAGAAATAAATATGAATATTATGAGAAATAATTGCTTTTATTTTAGATGTTACTAGTACTATTTTACATTTGAAATGGATGTTTTTTTTTATAATAGATATCAAATGTTTGCGTGAGAGAGATATATACTAAATAGTAAGTATTTCTTTAATCCTTTACTTTCATCTTCATTGGTGAAGTCACGCCAAGTTTATCTCCTAAATCCCTTTCCCATTTTAGACATATCACAAAACAACCAAAAATGGTCCTTATCTTTCCATATAGAATGTGGGTTTAGTTTAGGGTTTATCTTATCATCTCTAGAAAAAGGAAGAAACATATATAATGTCTGCGGAGCTGCTTGAGACAACTTTGGATTCCCTGTTTGGCAGTTTTTCTATCTCTGTTTCTTGGTATTTGTAATGATGACCTTCATGATGCACATTTGAAAAAGAATAATTTTTTAAAATAATATTTTTTTTCAAAACATATATTTTTTTAAAATAAGTTTAGCATATGTAGCATGCATTTAACATCTTTTTGGCTTTTAAAGAATATTTAATATTAGTATAAAACAGTTTAAAAAGATAATTTTTTTTAAAAAATTATACCATCAAACAGTTGTAAATTATTTTTGATATAATTTTTAAAGTGATTTTTATAAAGTTAAAGACTAAACATATTAATATGTAATTTAGATAACAATATAAAAAAATCCTTTACAGTGTCATTACATTTTAATTAAATTCATTTTTTATTAGGAATTTGTTAAGATATGTTCCCTTATTGTTTTAGAATGAGTATCCTAGTAATTTATATTTTTATGATGTATTATAAGAAAAATAAAATAAGATTAACGTGGTGGGATTTGAAATAGTATGTATAAGCTCCTAGATTCAAACTTCAAGGTGACTATTACACACAAAAGATATAAGAAAATTAAAATTAAAATTAAAATACCTTTTTTAAGAAATAAGTGGATATATAATAACACTTATGAATTAAGGATGAGCTTATCTATAACCATTTATGGGAGAGACAAATTAAGGTGTAATGTATGAATTTCTTACAAGTTAAAATTGACTATGCGTGCACCTTAGCTTTAGGAAAAATTAAATGAAAAAAGTTTCAATAAAACTAGTTGAGTTAAGTGTATGTGAAAAGTTCATTTTATTTTCTCTTCTCATTTTTTTTATAAATACTTATAGATAAATTTATTCTAATAAGGTCTAAGTGTGTGTTACTGCTTATAAATGTTATCATAGATCACATGGATTTTAAAGAAATAGTTTACAAATTATACTTAAAAATATATTTTACGTAAATCAAAATTGTAATTTGTTAACCTGTTCTTTCTATAAGAAAAGATGTTAGTAATATTTTTATTTCTCAAAAACTATATAAACTTTTCAACTAAAAAATACTACTCTACTTTAATTTCTGTTTGAATATTTCATTGTTTTCAAGAAATCCCTTTCAAGACAAGGGAGTTGGCACTATCTTTTTGTAAGATACAAATATTTTCCTTGGATCGTGCGAATTGCGGCTTCAGAACATGGATTTCGGTTTTAAAAGTAATGTACAAAACGACAAATTAGCCCACAGATTGGCGCTAACATGATTCTAATAGTACTTGACCCTTGTATTACATGTTTTTATTTTACTAAGTAATAATTTACATGTACTAAAAACACTGGACATGACAGCAAAGCCTTTCCCTTAATAATATATTTTTCTTTCTATAGAGTAGCTAAATCAAAGGCAAAGTGAGAAGCAAAATCCCTGCATTCACAAATTCATGCATTCTTCAATCGGAATTAAACTTCATTATAAGGATTTATAGAAAAACAGGATGAGGAGACCAAAGGGATTGAAGCTGTGTCAGAAATCAAAATAAACTTATGCACTTGATGGTTTAATTTATATAAAACTCATTCATTTAATTTATCTAAGCTACCAATGGTGATCGGATCTAACAAAAGAGGTTAATCACCTTCAATGTAGTGACTGAAACTAAAGTTCGAATTTTCGTTACGAGAAGTTCTACGTTTAGTATACGACCATATTTTATATAAAAAAATATATATATCTTTGAACAAGGAGACTTGCGAGAAAAAAAAAAAACTTATCCAGAAGAAGTATATAAATCAATTTATGGGAAAAATTCAATTTCTTTTATTTCCTATATTTCCCCCTAAAGATACTAAGAAAAATTTATCGAAACACGATCAAAGTCTTTATTTTCACTAAATCTCTTATCTCTTATTGGAGGTATTGATCCCATAGTACAAGAATATATATGAGAGAAATAGAAGATAATTAAGAATAGCTACAATCAAAAAAATATTATTAACCTAAATAATATCTCCCTGTTTTATGAGAACATTATTTAATCTAGTATAAAAACATAAATAAAGAAGAAATAAATTTTAATCACTTCGAACAAGTTTAATACATTCAACCTGAGTTTTGTGGGTAAGGCTTCCAAAAGGAGAACATATGTAAAGACTAGTATGCAATATCTCTCAATGCAGATTGTAGAAGATAGTGAATGGTGGAAATTCTTATTGATGATGCACAGGATTGTGAATTGTGCAGAATTTTCCTTTAGCATATGTAATATCACAGATGGTGTTTCAGGCATAATGGGTTATGACCGAGGTTAGGGGGACCAGATTGATGATATAGCTGCTGTGAAGGCCCAAACTGGAGAATCTAGCAGGCCCAAAAGGAATGTGGTAGCACCTTAGAAATTGACTGATTATGTGTCTTACAAGTAGATATATTATTGAGTTGGTTCTAGAAGGAATTGGTTAGAATTCTAATAGGAAGGATCTATATATTATTATGTATGGACAGCATAGGCAGATGGTTATATATTCTTGTAAATGCATTTTATCAATCAATGAGAATTAAGTCCATTTCTATCTAATTATTCTTTCTTCTTTAGGAGGCCTATTCTGTTCTCAAATTCAAAATCCATTATACATCATGGCGTTCACCCAAAATATCCATAAAAGGAAGCTTAATTAATATGTTGATGTTGTCTTTCAATTTGCATAATCAACAGTGTTGCTTCTACTCAACCCAGATGTTATGATCTGTTTGAGTATAAGTAGATCACTAAAGAAGGGGGGAAAAAAGGTCCTAGGCTCCTAGCATTTTATTTTCTAGGAAATGGCAAAGAAGAAAATGTTATTTTCAAGTACTAAAGATGATACAGTGTAAGCTGGCTTGATATCATACTCAGAGTCAGAGTTAGTTTGTGAAAATTTTATGAACCAACTTGAAACGAAAACCTTTTAGGAGTATCTTGCTTGACATATAACCTTATAATGTAATTTTCAGGCCAATTTGGAGAAGTATATCAACCAACTTCTTAACTTCATTCAAAAAGTTGTTGATCTTTAATCCCACTTTGAATCGAAGTTGCATAACTATCTTGTGCTTATAGCATAGTTTCAATCCGTGTAATCAAAGTTAAAATGAATCAAGCTTCTATAAATTAAAATGTTAAAATGAATTGAGCTTCTATAAATTAAAATTAATCTATGCTTCTAAGCTTTTGTAGAATCTCTCTTATCTACTTCTACACAAAAAAAAAATGATATGATTAAGTAGTTGATTATAACTTAAGGTGAGAAGCACAATTTATTTTACTTTTTTTTTTCTCCTATTAGTTACTTTAGAAAAAATTTATCCAAGCATGACTATAGTTAGCTATAGTTTTGTAGAGTGAGAGTATTACTATTTTAGGCAGGATTGGTAAGTCTTTGAAGTAGTTGCACATGGTGATTGTTAACAAGCATGGTATCTCAATCTGAAAATGTTCCTTGAAATGACATGGAACTTATGAGCAGTAAATCATCAAAATTCTTATTTCTTGGTCCTTGACATGTGAAATAATGCTTCGAGAATATTTGCATAAAGCCATTGAACATGAAGTTCTTTCTCAAAAAAAAAAATGTTTGTGGGAATAAAGAATATATTGATTAGATTTAATGGATGAAATCAAGCTTCTATTTTCTGTCCAACTAATGCAGATACTGTTCATGTGAATAACCACCATATGCTATCAACAGTCCTTATTCCGTAAATAGTATAGTTGGCAATATTGTTAGCATTTGCAATCAAGCACAATAATTCAGCACTTCCCCCAAAAATTGATACCAATTTCTCTCCATGTTATGTGAAATGTGTTCAGTCGGTTTTCATTATTCTTTGTGTATCAAAGCTGATATACGGTACATTGTGTATTAATCCTGTAGCCCTCACTATGTATTGTTGATAAATATCTCATATTTCTTCAATAAATTATCAGCTAATCTAAGATTATTATAATTTTCATTAATCTTCACATCATGACACGTAACTAAGTATTATTAATTCTTCTTCGAAAATTGAAAAATATAAATACAAGTTATGCAAATATTAATCAAGAGTGTGAATATATACTGATCTTAGATTCTCTAATAATTTTTCACTTCTTAATAGTTTGTCCAGGTCCAAGCATCCTTGATTGTAATCATGTGTCAGGATGCTCTATCAAACATTAGTGTAGATTGGGCTTGGATGCTACATAGAGCATAAAGTGTAAATTGCAGGCTTGGATGTAAGAGAGAAAAAAGACTATGAATCAATTGCCTCCATTGAAGAAGAAAAAAACATTGTTTCTTGCTTTTGTGTGACTCTGCCATGTCATATTCATTGCAAGTGGTAGAGGATGGAGGGGGAGCAAGGCAATGAATATATCAAAAACATTGAATAGAAAGATTCACATAAAATAGTTCCTAAAATCTTTAGCCTCCCCATTATAAAAGAAAAGAAATGTTATTTTGTTAATAAAAGCAACGCATTTGTTTCAACTTTTAATGGGTGGAATAGATTGCAATCACTACTCTTGGAAACACACAAATTCAGTTCAGAGGGATAAATGCAGGCACACTACCCTTATCTTCATTTTTGCATTTGTGACAAAATTCAGCATATACAAATTAATGTGGTCAGTGAATACTTGTCTCAGAATGCATTTAAAAGGGGGTTAGGGGAATTAATAAACTGAGCCTTTTGTGTGTTTTATTTATTACTCTTGTTTTTAATTTACTGATGGTTGTGAGAGAATGAAACCTGCGTTCCACGGATAAAGATAGCCTGAGTACCTGGTACTACTATTAAATTCCTGTTACAACTGGATTTTTATTTTATTTTTTTACCAATAGCAGCACTGAGATTAGAATTTCACTTCCACCAAACTATTCAAACTCATATCATTAATATGTTTAGGAATCTATTGTAAAATTACTTTTGAGATAAAAATAATTTTATCAACTGATCAAAATCTTTTTTTTTTGTTTATTTTACTTTTATTAATTGGATTTATATTAAAATGCATGTCGTAACATTTTTAACTATAAATCAAACATGCACTAATGATTTACCTCCGGAGAGGGGGTTTGATTCAAGATATCAACAAAAAATTTCAGAAAAGTGGACTTGGGGGATCATTCCCAATTTTGGTACAAATTTTGTAAAAACATGTTCAGGAATGGTTGAATCCCATAATATAATTTACTCATATTTATTTATGTTATTTCTTATTTTCATGGTCAAAGGTGGGTAGCTTGTATTTCCATTAAAATAAAAGTTATTTTCTATAATTACTAACTATCACCACTTTATTCTTCCAGATTTTTTTCTTTTATTTTTTAATTAAATAAATTTTCAAAATTTCAAAAATTACTTATATCAAACAAACATGTTCATAAGAATAATGTTTACATGCATAATATTTCTGGAAAAGTGATTCCTAGGAATACAATTTTAAATCTTGACACAAACAACTCCCTTAGAAATTAAGAGCAATTTATTATAATTAAGAGCAATAGTTTTTAATATTTGATAAATAAAATAAATGAAATAATTTAAAAACATAAAAGGTGTTTTATATATATTTTTTATTTAACACATAAGAAAGAACATAAGATTTAAAATTATATTATAATTAATTATTATACTTTTCTTTACTTTAGACTTGGAGATGCATGGATCCTTACACGTGAGTACATTTGAGTACATGTATTGTAGTCCAAGATGAATTTTCTCCTTGTAATTTTGTCCAGTGGTTTCAGGGACCTGCATGCCCTCCCTGTAGAGACCATATCCCCTATATCTCTATCCTGACAGTCACCATTTAATGTTTTCACATATTCAATTAATTTGAATCGTTAGATCAAAATTCATTTGCTCATTTTTTTTTTTTACTAAATTAAACTTCAAATAGCCATATGAATTTTAAGCCATTCAATTTTTATCAAATAGTGCTGATTTATGACTATGTTAGAATGTGTGAAGGTGGTGTTGGAGAAGGTGCAATCTCATCTTATCCCTTTCGGTCCGCATGAGGTCATTTTCCTCCTTAAACATAGTAATTTTTCTGAATTGGGCTCGTCTAAAATAAAGGGAATGTACTGTTAATGATAAAGTATAATAACTATTACTATTATTAAAAAATTAACAATTGACATATTAATTAATTTTATTCCAATTTTCAGTCATTGATATTTTAATTAACAAGCACAGTTTAAGTGCGTCTACTCACTGAAGAATTGGCGAGAGATAAATTACCTGAGTATAATTGCACCTATTCAGCTAAATAAGTGAGTCTGTGAGTGAACCCATTTTTTCTTAGCTGAATAAGTTTCTCAAGTTAAGATCTCCATATCCCTGAGCATTCCCCACACACATTTCATTTTTCAATCCATTTAGCATGATCATGAGATTTCTTACTCCAAAATCTCAAAACTTTCCATGTTGGTCAATGGCTGAGAAGCATATTTTTCAATCCCAAATAACAAAGAAAGGGGCACAAAAGCTAAGAGGAATATATATTGCATGAATACACACAAAATCACACATTAACCACTAGAAGATGCGACTCCATTAGGTTGTTTCTAGTAAACAAAACATATATTGTGAGAGCTGCCATAGAGTTCTTCATACTACATCTACCTACGTGTAAGAAATTAAAACTTAAAGAGAAAGAGAGAGAAAGAGAGAGAGAGAGAGAGAGAGAGGGAGAGTTGGATGAGAAGCAAAAATTAATAGAGCAAAAAGGATCCCTTTTGCCATCTTGATGCTAATGCGTTGATTCCTCGCCAAAAACCTCGGTGTTGCAAACAGGACATTTCTGAAAAGAACGAAACAGGGGACAACAAAGTGTAAAAACATAGGTTTCAAGTGAACTTAAGAAAGAAAAAAAAAATGGATTTAAAAATGTATACCTTTTTTTTTTTTGGTCAGCTAAAAAAATGGATTTAAAAATGTATACCTTGTTAATGCTAAGCCACTTGGTGATGCATTCACCGTGATAGACATGGCTGCATGGTAATTTCATTTGTTGGTCACCTCTTCTGTATGTCATCTGACAAATTACACACCTGTTTGCAATGCAATTTGATTGTTAGTACAATCTGAAAGTAGAAATTATAGCCCGAGACTGAAACCAGGAAAAAGGTGGGATAAATATCATAAATCTAGAATACAGAAGTTCTAATGGTCCAGAAAAAGATGATAATAATAATAATAATAAAATATGAAATCAAATTTCTATGATTAATGCAAGTCCTACATATAAAACTAGAGCTTATTGAATCAATTTCTCTAGGCATGGGATGAAAGTAGAGAACTCTAGTCACCATAATTAAGACTATCAAAACATTGTATACTGTCAACCACAGTACAGAAGGAAATAATCTATTTCCAAGACCATTGAGACGAAGAATAGAGGAAATAAAAAAAAATGAAAATGGATACGTATAAATGAATTTTCTTCTCTGTTGATTGATTATATATTTAAAGGGTGATGAAAACAAGGGAAAGTACAAATTGATAATTCTATAATTTATAAATGCAACAAGCATGAAGCATGTACTAATTTTCCCTCCAATTGTCATATATTGTTCAATTATTCAATAGATTGATTTCTCTAACATTAAAGATAACAATTTGTTGAGATTAAATGTTATAATTTCCATTCCTCCTCCATATACACCTCATCTTCCTCAAAAATGCAATACACTGCTTGGCCACCATTCAACTTTTTAGTATCCACGTTTTCATCTATTCCATTTAAAATAATAAAAAACTGAGAACCAGGAGTTTACCTTTTCCCAGAATTTTTTCTTTTGAATAAGTTACCAAATTTGTACTTTGAGGTTGGAAGCATATCAATAAGCTCTTGGGAAAGACCCCGGCTTTGAGTCCCAACTGCCTCTCCCAGGTCCAGTAGTTCCTGTCACTTACAAAATATCACTGGCTATTGATCCTCATGATTTCTAATCCTACTTCTATTCAAAATACCAATAAAATTGAAAGCTCAAAATATTACAATATAAAGTAGCACCAAGTTCAACAATGCCCAACTTCAATCATCAAAATAAATTAGCAACATTTCAAAACAGCTCTTTTCTGTAGCACAAAAATTCTAAATCTTGAAGGCAACACCCATTTTTTATCTGAATGATTAAAAACTTCGTACCCCATTGCCCGGAGACTCTTCGCTATGCGAAGGTATGGGGGAGGGATGTTGTACGCAGCCTTACCCTTACATATGCAAAGAGGCTGTTTCCGGATTCGAACCCATGACCAACAAGTCACCAAGTCACCAAGGCACAACTTTACCAACTTTACCGCGGTATGTGTAATTTTTTATCTGAATGATTATTTAAATAAAATTTGATATCATATAAAGCACCATTTCAGGTTAATTTGACGTTCTTTGAAACAATTGGATATAAAATTATTCACGAGCTTTCACCTAACCCAGCTTAATCTTAGAGGGAGTTGATTCTTGACACGGTATTAGAACTCCTACTACCAAGTGTTTAGGTGTTTCAAGTTTAATGAGCTTGTGTGGTGGGGCATTTTAAATATAAAATCATTTGGAAGTCTTCACCAAACAACTTGAATGCAAAAGCCTACAACAATATCTCCAATCTCTAAACAAACTTCGAATCGAGAAACATGCTAACTTTGGATGCTTACATACATCAGCATTTACACATAAAACATAAGTGCATCGCACCTCATAAGTCATATTATCAGGATCGATGTTGTCTTGCCATATGACCTGCACCAGTGCAACAGCAAGGATTAGAGACTTCAGAGGATAAATTTCTATGTTGCTTGATTATCAAGTTACAAGCTGAAAACAATATAAAGAAGAGTTAACTACTTGTTGACATTAAAAGATTGAAATGCAGAGATCTCAACTCGAGTTTTTTCAAGTTTTCATTTTAAATAATATAATTCCCAGAATCCCAGTCTGATAGAGCTTATAAGGAGAAAACAGTTATGCAAGGTAGCACATGAAATCATTTTAGAGGATTCAAATAACATCTTTATGGATTCTATTTTGACCTAAATAATGAGCTCCAGCAAAACATACAAAAGAGAGAGAGAGAGAGAGAGAGAGAGAGAGAGATAAAAACCCTATTTTTTTTTAATAATACAAAAATGGAGTATCATCGAAGCAACAACAAATCTAGTCATGTTTTGTATAAATTTTATTCATTCCCAAATGTTAATGGTTAGTTAAAGTAGAATATTAAAACAATCAAATTTATTCACCAAAAAAAATTAATAACAATCAATTAGTCGGTTAGTTAGAGGTTGAAAGGCAGGGGCTTGGCTTAAATAGAAGGGGTAGAAGGGGAAATGCTAATTGTCAGTATTAAGAAGACAATGCAATGGCTCAGTAGTAAGGAAAAATTCTTCAAAGATTTCATTCATTTTCTGATTGATATCTAATCAATAAAAGGTTCGTTCTTGTCTTCATATCTTCTGTACAATTTCTTGGTTTGTGTTTTTGGTTTAGTAACATTCTAATTGCTCAGTTTACTCAAAAAGAAAGGAGTATTTGGGGACATTTCTTGCAAGCATAAAACTTTGAGAATGGTTTATAAGAAACATGATATAGAAATTATTGGTTCCCCTATGAAAACAGTTTTGGGAGAAAACCAAGCCTAAATACCTACATATGTAAACAAATTTGTATAAAAAATGCAAAAATAACACCGTTGGAAAACTACAAATACTATTTGATGCTAAGTGTCATCAATCAATAACTATACCTAGAAAAGATGCGATAGGAGGCATATGCATAGGTCCACAGGATGTTATAATAAAACATAAACAATGCCCAACTTCAAAACTCTTTTTGGTTTCAAGGCCATATGTGCTGACATGATTCACATATCAGATACATATTGCATTCAATAATGATATGATACATGCATTGTATATTATATACAGATATGTATAAAATATTAATAAAACTGACATATAATTTTGCAAATCCAAACTGAGGTACTTCTGAACATTACTAAAAATAAAAAAGAAATTATAAAGGTCTGTCATAAATCATTGTCTATTGCCAACATCATCTCAATACCATTCTATCATTGAGCATCACCTCTAAAGAATAAGTATTGGTGAAGTACCCAAGTATCATGGTATTGGGTTTGTATATGACACGACATGTGAAGCAAATGAAAGCATTGATGCGTTGCATTGAGCATAAAATTCTAAGTTGTCTTTAAAAATCAATAAAAAAAAAATCATTTTGCCTGTTTTGTAGATGATGTTAGGACCCAAAAGGAAACATGGACACCAGGGGAGCAATTCGCCCATCAATTGTCTCATGGGCCTGGGTCTGGAAAGTTTACGTGAGGAGAAATAAGAGAAAAATGGGTGAGTAGTGAGATGGCAGAGAGAGAAATAGGAGGGGGGGAATTAGTTACTGATTTGGGAAAATGTTGACAAATAGCTAACAGGCAAGAGAGTGGGACATCTTTTGGGAATCATTTAGTTTGTTATTAATACAGAGCTCATGCTCTCTGTAGGAGCTATGCTCTGGGGCAGTAGTGTGCTAGTGCTACTGTAATTTTCAGCATTCTAATAATACATATCTCATTTTCTTTCTTTTGTTGGCAAGAGAGTGGGACATCTTTTGGGAATCATTTAGTTTGTTATTAATAGAGAGCTCATGCTCTCTGTAGGAGCTATGCTCTGGGGCAGTAGTGTGCTAGTGCTACTGTAATTTTCAGCATTCTAATAATACATATCTCATTTTCTTTCTTTTGTTCTTGCTATATTTGCCATTGTTGGACTCAGTTTTGTATCAGATGGCATGAGTAAAGATAGAACTCTGACATTCCAAAATTTATTGGAATTATGCCCTACAACCCAGCCTAATAAGCTGAATAAAAACCATGTTTTATATACAATCCTCTATCCATGGTTCGATTTCAGTACCGTAAGTTTGGGACTAAACATTTATGGTTAAATTGCAAATCACCCTGTTTAACTATGACTGTTGTGCAAATAGTGGTGCTTTCAATGTTGGTAATTAACTCAGTTAAACTTTCAACTTATGACAAATAATACCTTGTGATTAATTCCCAAAATTAAACCTACAAGGATTATTTGCCACAGATTGAAAGTTTAGGCAAGATATTTTCCAAAATTAAAATCACAGGTTGCTTGCCACATATTGAGAGCCCAATGACATTGTGTAATCCATGTAGCCAACATCACCGAGTGAGATAAGGTTATCATTGTTTGTCACACATTGAAAGTATAGACAGACTATTTGCCAAAGCTAAAACTACAAGGATTATTTGTCACATATTGAAAGTTTAAACAAGTTAATTGCTAAAATTGAAAAATGGACTATTTCCAAAGGGGCCCAAGTTAAATTGAGTAATATTCATTTTGACCAACATTTCCAAATAAAAGTGTTAAGTATCCAAAAAAGTGTACAGTGGATAGATTACAATTTTCCATTAAAGTATGTCATGTACACCCAACTATCATTGAAAAAGTGTCTCCCAAATTTCAAGCATAGGGGACCCAGTGTTCCTACCAGGGACAAATGATTGGATATCAAATCAAGATTCAATTAGGTAAGGTCTAAATTTGTGGCTCGATAAATAAGAAAGCTTCCTACCTGGCTACTACTATTGGACTCATGATGATTTGGACTGCCTGCAAAAGAAATTTAAAAGAATTAATATACTATACTATGATTCACACAGATTTCCTGAATAATAAAAAAATTAAAATAGTAGTTTCAATTTAATTCAGAAGTGAGGAAAAAAAATAAAAATAAAAGCTTCACTAAAAAGGTTTGCATTATTTAAGACTCTCTGCAAAAGAAATCCAAACAATAAAGATGCTAACATATGATTTTCATGTTTTTCTTAATAGTTGCAATTTAAAACAGTCATTTAAAATCAACCCAATAATGACAATAATGAGCTTCATCCAACCAGACAACCCCCACCACCCCCCACACCACGTATCCCAAAAATCCCATATACACTAATTTGCAATTAGCATGGCACCTAAAAGTGATAAAAAATGCATTAAGAATTTTAGATACAACAACCAAATTGCAGAGACCAACAATGTGATCACAGGCCTAGGCTTACAGTAAAAGAAAATAAAATTTCCACTAACATTCTTCAGGGATGGTCTGCATGTTCGTGACTCCATCTCTTCTAGGTGGAGAATCTGTTGTAGCAGGCTCTTCCACAGTGGTAATTGTCGAAGGATATTCCCACTCAGCCCTATCAATCTCCATTCTCGGCAAATGACCATTTACCTCATAAGAACTATAGTAAGATGTACTCCCAGGGCCAGACAATCCAAACTTATAGGGATTCATGTTCATTGACCAGTAGACACTTTCCTGGACAGAACATAAGATTACATAGTTATGATCACAGACCAAAACAGAATCAATAGTAAACTATGAGTTAATAAAACAAACAAAAGAGAATATTTTCAGCGATGTTCAACACACTTACGAATGACACCAATACAAAATTTAATATTTAATTGGGTCAAAAGGGAGACATGCATGTCTTTGACACAGCTGCTTTCAAATGCAGCATTATCCATCCACTCTTGCAATTCAACTCAAAGAAAAGTAACTATCATTCTCACATTATTTTTTGTACTTGACCTTCCAATTCCCATTATTTAAAAAAAAGAAAAAAAAAAGATCTTCCATTATCCCATGTCAAACATTGTGAATTCTATCACCTAAATACCTAACTGTTAGGTAGCAGCAGCAATGATAACAACAAAAGGACTGAAATTTCTGCTTTTACTCCCATAATTTGGGGTAAATAAAATTCAATAAACTTCAGAAACAACCCACATTAGCAATTCATGGGTAGCATGAATCTACAACCTTGTCAGCAAAACCATTAAATCATCCAGCAAGTTTTGAAACATTGAAACAACACCAAAAATAACAATAAAGAGTAAAATATGTTTCCAGTCCCTAAAAAATGTCTCGAAATTCACTTTTAGTCCATATAAAAACCTAATAGTACATTCTTAGTTTCTACATTTCAGCCCATATTAGCAAGGTTCTAAAAAATGGTCAGCAACTGCGATTCAGCTGCAATGTGAAGCTTTTGGGGTCTCCATGACCGTATTTGTCCTCAATTTTTTGCAATGTCAAGGATCCATGACCGCAAACCTCAATTTAAAACCTTGCCAACAAGGGACTAAAGTCTAAAAGTCTAAAACCACATCACTTATGTACGGACTAAAATGGTATTATTAAAATTCTAGAGAGACTAAAACCGAATTTCGACGAACAAAAAAAAATATTTTACCCAAAAATAAAAAATGGAAGTAGAAAGAAAAACCTGATCAGGAATTGAGCCAGCAAAGGCATAATTGACGGGCACAGGAGTGAATCCTTGGAAGAAATCCACGAAGTTTTCATTAACAGCATAAGGGAACCCAGCGTCTACGTAATTCACCCCCATTTGTCTACCATCATTCATTTTTGCACCTTCAAGAAGAGAAAAAACCACCACACTACACACTATATATAAAATACCCTTCAACAACAACAACTGCACAAACAAAAAACAGAAAGGAAAAACCACATTACGCGTCACCAAACACGGCCTTGAGCAACAAATTCTTAAAAGGAACGGAAAACAGAATCGCAGAGACAACCTTCGAATCCGACCCAAAACGAGGTTTAGCCTGAATTTTTTTATTTGAATAAAAAAATTGAAAAAGGTTTGTAATTTGGGGGTCAGGTGGCGTGAGATTGAAGAGAAATTTGGGAGGGAAAAGGAGAATGGTGGGACTATTGCAGTGTCGTGAGATTTTTTTGTGTTCTCGGGAAACAAAGAGAAGAGAAAGAAGGAAAGTTCGAGAGTTGATTTACCTTGTTCACATTCGGAATGGTTGGAAGAGAGAGAGAGAGAGAGAGAGGGTTTCAATGCTGTGTGGCAATGTGGTGTGTAGTGAGCTTCTCTCTCTCTTTTGTGCCAATTTGTAGGATTTGGGGAAAATTGAAAAATAATAATAACTTTTAATTAATTAAAATTTGTTGATTGTAATCAATTTATATTTGCAGTAAAAAAATCAATTTTATATTTTATTCTCTCTATTATACCGTTATTACCAATATGGTGTATATTATTTGTGATAAAATTATTCTTTAATATGTGATCATAAATTTAATTTACTAATATTTTAAGAATTAATAGTGCACTTTCAATTCAAAAGATATCTTGATTTATTCAAAATATTATATATTAATTTTATCATAATTTTTAACTATGAGAAATACTGCATATCCATAAATGGAATATCTTATTTTAGTGTACATTTTTTAGTTAGGTATTTTAATTTTTATTAATTAAATGCTATATAGTGAATTACTTATTTTTATATTTTGTTTATTTTTATTATGTTATTTTAAAAATTATATAGAGGTAAAATATATCTTTTTTCCTAACACTAATGTAAAATATTTATATATTGACATTTAATTATAAACTATTATATATAATAAACTTGTTAATTTTTATAACAATTATTTTAAAAATAAACATATCATAGTTTTTAATTATTTGATAATATAATTACATTAACGGATATAAAAATTAATTTCTTTAACTACTAATTTCCTAATTAATTATTGTGAATATACTACATGCTTTGAAAACTACTTCCTTACTTTAAAAGAAATAAATAGGTCATTTTTCATGCTGGAATTCAGAGATTACTTTTTCGTCGTACTCTCCTCAATATAAAATCCCAAATTTTGCTTTAATTAATTAATTATTTTTTATTGAAATTTTCACCATACCAAAACCATTATGTGAATTTAAGAGGTTCAATTAATTTTAAAATTATAAAAAAATTATTTTTAAAATTATTAATTATTGATAAAAAAAAAAGGTAAGATAATTGTTGTATAATAATTTTATGGATTAAAATTGCATTTTATAATTTTATAGACTAAATTTGTTGATAGATGTAATTTTAGCAATTCAAGTTTTTTTTTATTAGTACGAATTAAATTCAGGTATTACAAAGTTTATAATAACTCAGGATGATGCACACTAATTAATTAACTGAGTTAATCTCTGTGATGAATTGAAGAGTTTATTAGTTTGTCAAATATTATGGGGACGGCAATAGTGAAAGTGTGGTGACTATTAGCTTCTAAGGAAGTGTGGAGTATTGGAAATGGAAGATCAGTGAATGCATGGTTAGAGAAATGGATCAATTCTTCAAGCTGTCAGATGGAGATTGTTGCCAATATTAATTCCTCCCATGCATCGTGACATGCATGCAGGTTAGTGATTATGTTGAAGCTGATAAAAGAATATGTTGGGTGTGTATTAATTTGAGACTTAATAACTTTCATCATTCCGTGTTCCTCAAAGAATTCAGACCTTCTTATGGAAGGTTGAATCCTTACTCATCAGTGAACATCTAGATGGGGTTTGGGAAGTTCGTTTTGCTACTAGCATCGCTGCATACTGCATGCACCACCTCAATGCCACTATTGGTGCAGTTCTTGATCTAAGGGGGAAGAGAAGAATACTGTGTTAGATAGGATAATGATGATTATCATGATGCTACAATTAGTTAATTAATTAATAATTTTTCAATTTTTTTCTTCTTCTTCTTCTTTTTTAATTTTTTAGTGCTTATATTGTTAATGACACTATGGTGATGATCAATCAGCTGCTTAATGGGAGAGAATGGCATATCCGGAAGGGAATTTATTTTGCTTGAAAATAAAAGTCTATCCGAATATCTACCAACCACACCACTATTTCACCATATTTGTAATTTTAGTTTTGAGATGAATACAAGTGATTTTTAAGTCGTTACAAATTACATTATCAAATATTTAACGAGATGCCATTACTTAAGTGACGAAAGAATTTGAAACAAAACTTTTTAAATATCAAGGAGTAAACATAAAGAAAAGAATTATTAGGGATCAAAAACAAAATTTAGATATATATCAAAGATTGCAAACATATTTTAGTCTTTTATTATTTATAATAATTTATGATTGAATAACAATAATTAGATAATTTATAATAGTAATATTAGAACAATAATTTAGTGTTTTTCTAGTTATCTTAATTATATGATCAATATAATTATTTTTTCATTGTTCTAGCTACAATAATATTTGTATCTCATTGTTATTCGTAAAATTTGTATCTATTCTTCGAAAGGAAAATATTTTTAAAATAGTAAAAGAATTTTTATTAAATAATTCTATTAACAAATAAATGTTTAAAAGTGAGATATAGAATTCATTTTCAATTATGAATTCTTTTTAGTCAAAAAAATAAGTTTTTAGTTTTCAACTTAATAGAAAATTATTCATATTTAATGCAAATTACAATAATAATTTTAATAAACATATTCATATTAGTTAATAATAAGTTTGTAATTCATAAGATAATAGAACAACTTTTGATAAATATTTTCAATTCAGTAATTAGTTAGTAAGTCATTTCAATAGTAATAAGAAATAGGGATTGAAAAAGTAAAGTTTTGAAAAGAAATAAAAATTGAAAAAAGTAAAGGGTTTAGAAGTGAACATTAAAATAAACATACATGAATTCATAACATATGAAAATTAAATACACACAATGACCTTATGAACATTTGCGAAGTTCAATGGTAGGTATGTTGGTGTTTCGAGAAATTAAGTGACTCTATATCAATTTTTCAAAATTGATCGTCAATCATTTTATTTATAGATCTAAAATACTGATGGTCGAATTATATGATTTTGATACATGTATAAAAATATTTCTAATTACATTAATATGATACTAGTAATCGTCTTTGCATAACTTCTTTGTTAACTCGTACTTTGATTTGTTGAAAAATAATTTGCTCTCTAACACTTTTTGTTCTCACGTGCATCAATAAAATTATCAAAATCAATAATCTCAATCAAAATTACTCTCTTTGATCACATACTCTCGTTTCTCAAATTTTTGTCCGTGTTTCAAATACTTTTAAAGGATTTTTCTACTTTCAAAATCAAATATTTTGAAATTTAATTTCATAACTTAATCAAATTTCACATAAGTAACACTCACACAATTAAAAAGCATAATGAAACAAATTAGTGAAAGGGAAAAGAAAATATATGACATGGCATGATAATTTTCTCGAGTGGTAAATTTCGATTCATTTTCCACTAAAAACAACTCGTAGCAGCCATGGCAGATGCTACCTTTTGAATGGGAACCTATTCAACACGCAAGTATAAAGCAACCTCTCGATTTTATATTAAGAAATTGGGATCTACTCTTAGTTTAATATTATGTATTAATGTGACAAAAAGCAAACATTGAAACAAATGTGTCGTATATATTCATGATCATTAACTTCTTTCACTCTTAATGCAAACTTTTTACAAACTTCAAAAGAAACGACGCCACCGTCCAAAGAGTTCATGACACGTGGACTATGATGTGAAAAGAAAATAAGAAAGTAGAGGGAAGTCTAAAATGAAATAAATAGTGTGACAAAAGAAATAAAAATATAAACGGTAAGAAAATACCATAAAAATATATTATAAAAATAAAATAATTTTTTTCAATTTAAAGATGAAAAATTCTATCCGCTAGGTTTTATTAATTTGTAAATTCTTCCTTGATTACTTAAAAGGAATGAAATTGGTCAATATTATAACAATACTAGGCAACATAAATATTATTGATGGTTAAAATGATAATTTATTTAACAGAAAAATAAGATTTTGTTCAGATTAAAATCTTTTGAAGAAATATATGGAATTATATGGATATTTATCGTTATTTTGATTCTTATATTGGGAATTACAATAAATATACTAACAATTATATGATTAAAAAGGGAAATATGTACAAGGATACAACAAAGTATTGGTCCTGAATACCTTACCTGAATAAAAAAAATTCAAACAAAAATTTTACTCCAACGTCTCCTGATTCTTTAATTGTTTTAAAATTCCCTTTTACCATCTACCATGATAAGTGATTGCATTACTTCAATATATTAATCTAACAAATATTTAGGAAGAATTCTATCAACTATAATGATTTTCACTTAAACAGGATTATCTTTAACAAAAGATACATGTATTTATTTAGAAAGAAAAAAGATACCAATTTAAATCCTTGAACTTGAAGCAACCATCTGTTAGAAGAAAGAAAAAACTTAAAGCAGCCGCCATGTGTTTTTAGCCAGCATAACAACAATAAAAATAAAAAAATCTCACGAACAACACTTTTATAGTAGTGATAAATTAAATTAAATTAAATTAAATGGTGGTCTGAATTGAATGGCATGTAAAAATAAACCGTGGAAGCCGCATTTATCATAGACAAATGTCTGCTGTAAATGACAAAACAATCTTCTGTACCATACAGCTGTTTTTCTGTGTTCAATTTCTGAATTCTGATACCTACAATCCCAATTGTAGACCTAAACGGGGTTCAGCTCCCCAAACTAAAAACTTTAATAAAAAGGTACCACTACTATTTATTTATTAGTATGAATGTACTAGTATAGAGGTAGCTAAATTAAACAGGGTTGTTTGAGAAATTAAATTTTTGAGAAATACTAGTAATAGGTTTTTTTAAGGATAAATAATCATTTTTTTCTAAATGAATAAAGTGTTAATAAATTCATTTTTAAAAGATAAAAATTTAAATTTTAATCCTCAAAAATAAAAAAATTGTAACAAATTTATCAATACATTACCTAAAAATGAGACTTAAACAAAAATACGCATTCATTAAGTTAATCTTTATATAAAAAAAAATAAGATCTAACTTGATTTTGTGACTAATTAATGTTGTCATAATATAAACTTTTAGTAACAAACAAATTATGTTTATTAATAAATATTATATTTATTATTATACTTGTTCTATAATGTTATGTTTGCAACAATTAAATAAGGAAGAAGATAAAGAATAAATTATAATTTGAATAAATAGTCATTTTTGTCCCTAAAAGTATAGAGTGTTGACAAATTGGTTCTTGAATGTGCCACGTAAACTTTTTGATTAACGGTAACGGACAAAAGTTAATGGATAGATGAATTTGTCGCGTTTTTTTCACTTTCAAAGACTAAAAATTTAAATGTCTATCTTTCGGAAATGAATTTATCAAAATTCTACACATTTAAAAATCAAAATAACTATTTATCCTATTTTTTTGCCCAAACAATCATTATTTCACTAAAAGAAAGTGTAACATAAGTAGGGGTGGGTAAACAGGTTGGCCCACCCCGTGTAAGGCTCACATTAGCAGCGGACCGGACCAGCTTGTTCCACATTCTTACACGAATCAAATAAATTGGTTTGTCCCTGTCCCGCAGACCTCGCGGGTCAAACAGGCCGGTTTGCGTGCCTAGTTTTAAAAAAAATTCAATTTCAATAAAAATACAACACAATCAAATTAAGTTCAATACAAATGTAAATAAAATCTTAAAAACTAGTCAATTACATCAATAAAATAAATAATGTCTTAACAAAAGAAAATTCAAGCAATAAATCTAAAATATGAAACTTAAACATCTTCAACAACAAATGATTCCATATTTGAAGTAATAAAATCCTAATGCGGGCAATCCGCGGATCCTGCATGCCAAATCCGCATAGTCCGTGGGTTAAACCAGACGGGCCCAAAAATATGACATAATCATAGATCATTTAAAAGAATTGGTCCGCTACCCACGTGGACCACAGGCCCTGCAGGCCAGTCCATGGACCTGGACCTGTTTACCCACCCCTAAACATAAGATTGAGGGGCGGTTTCCTTTCACAAAAGTATTACTAATATTTTACATATGATTATTTCTCTTATATTATTATAGGTAAAATTATTTTTAAATTGCTTTTTTTTTTTAGGAAAACGTTTGTTGTAACTTTATTTGCTCTTGGGCCCAGAGATTTATTGGAACATTGGGAAGCTCATTGAACTAAACGTAAAAGATAGAGACAAGTGTACCTAAATAAATGAAAACAGACAAAGTGGTGTAAAAGAAACCAAGTTATATATGCCAAGAAAATACAATTAAAATAATAAAGTTAAACTATAGTACATAGTTAGAAATCTAAAAGAAAAATAAAATAATTAAAAATAAAAAGGAGTACCGAGGAACATATATATATATATATATATATACTTAAAAAACTCATGGTTGTTACAAAATCTATTAAATATATATGAAAAGGGTAGACATATGAAAAGTCCAAAATGGACATCTTTATTGTTGACATCTGTCCTCCTAACAGATAAATTTGTAATTTTAATGGATTTTTGTCTTGTTTTTGTTTTGTTGTTGCTTGTTGAGTTTGGGTTTTCGCTTCTACAACATTTGTTGTTGCCTTTTGAGTTTAGGATTTCCATTACATTCTCTACAACATCAACACTCAAGAGTCAAATATTGTCCTCATAAATGATATTTTTCTGCGACCCATTTCTTTTTTTCTTTAATCGTTTTCTTGGTTTTGTTCTTTTTCAGTGAGAGTGCTTCTCTATTGAGAGATACAAAGGTTTTCTCTACAACATCAACACCGAAGAGTTCAGTATTGGCCTCAAACATGATATTCTTCTGTTACCCAGTTCTTTTTTTCTTAATCTTTTTCTTGGCTTTATTATTTTTAGTGAAAGCGGTTCTCCATCGAGAGATACAAAGGTATTCTCTACAACATCAACAACTAAAAGTCCAGTAGTGATCTCAGAAATGGTATTCTTCTGCTACCCGCATCTTTTTTTCCTATGAATTTCCAGACAATAGGAGGGAGAGAAGAGAATATAGATAGGGAAAGTGAGAGAGGTCTGAGTTGATAGCTAAACAACAAGAAACTGAATATGAACTCAGATTGAGTACAAATTCATGAGTGATAGTGATGTTTTGCTTCTTCAAAAAACACACATGAATGAATTATTAGCACTTTGGCTGTTTAGCAAGTAGAATTTCATACTAGAAAAACAATGTGCCTAAAACATTCAAGATTATTGAAGACATGTTAATTTTAGGCATATAAACAATAGTTACATTGAATAGATTAATTGGGGCCAATTATGTGTACAATTTTTTGAAGGATATTTTTTCCAAATCCACTTGGCGGTAGAGAATTGGTTCGTGAAGATTGATGTGTGGATTATTTAATCAAGAAACTGAATTATTTAATTTTTTTCCTGTGATTTTCCTAGACATAGGAGGGAGAGAAGGGAATATAGACAAGGAAAGTGAGATAGTTCTGAGTTGACAACAAAACAACAAGAAACTGAATATGAGCTCGGATTGAGTACCGATTTCATGGGTGACAGTGATGTTTTGCTTCTTCAAAAAACATACATGAATGAATTATTAGCACTTTAGCGGATAGAATTTCAAAACAAAAAAAAAAACGTGTCTAAAACAATCAAGATTAACGAAGACATGTTAATGTTAGACATATAAACAATAGTTACAGTGAATGGATCAATTGGGGCCAATTATGTGTACAATTTTTTGAAGGATATTTTTTCCAAATCCAATTGGCTGTAGATAATTGGTTTCTCTCTTCCTATTTTTAACATTCTCACATATTTTAATGAGTCAACCCATGCGTACGTCCTGGTAAGTTAGATAAGACAAAATGAGCTAGAAAATATATTGTTGCAACCACTGAAAACTTGACTACCCTTGCTATGCTGTCATGATGTTGTTAAGTGTTTATTTTTTCCTCTTGACTTGGTTCTAATGATTGTTGTTTAATCTTTTTTCCCCTCTAGGCTAACAGCTCAATTGTGCTTGCTGTTGTGATTCAGATTTTGCTTTTGAGTAATGGATATTTTAAAAACAAAAAATTTTCCCCACTCTTGGCTAAGAACTTGATTTTGTTTTCTCTTTTTAGTTATTTTTTACTTTTTATTTTTCCACCACTTTTTAAAAAGTATATTATTATGCATATTTCTTCCAATTTATTTATCGTGTTCTAAATCTTTTAAAATATTTGATGATATATTTTTTTGCTACATTTTTAAGTAAAAAATGACTTGCATTTCAAACAAGATAAAAGATATAAATGAATCTAAAGAAATCCTGAATCTTACTGTCAAAATAACTAACATTTAATTTGTTGAAACACAGAACAAGTCCGAACAAATCGAAATGATTACAATAGATCTCAATGTATCATAATTATTTTATATATTTTTTAATTTTTTTTCTTTAGTAAATTAATAATTAGTATATTATAGTGGAGGAGGATTCAAACACATAACGTCCTTATTACTCCAACTCCCAATTCTTATATCCCTCCTCCTAACCATCTAATCACCTTATGACTTTGGAAGTCATATTTATGATTTTTTCTAAGTGATTGTCTGTATAAAATCTTTTGGGTAACCTTGCATGAAAACTAAACTTTTACTTTGTATTTATAAAAATATTATTAACATGTATTTTCTTTTTACTCTATCAGCTTAATGTTAGGGACTTAGGGTAACCTTGATTTTTTTTTGAAACATACAAATACGTACACTGGTTTTGGGGTGTTCCTACATTACATACACATTATTTGAGCACGGTTGCACTTGTTTATTAGTATATCCAAGGTTTTGCCCACGAAAAATAATTGTAATTATGAAGAGGGTTATCCAAGGTTTTGCTGTGTCTTTCATTTGTATGACTTGAAATAGGATTTGCTGTTCATATACGTTTGTGACATAATACAACTCCCTTGGTACGTAGCATTGGAACTTCATTCTCTACTTGGTTTACTATTAACATAATTCTTGTTAAACATTGTAACCTTTCCTTCTAATGTCCCCCGGCTATTGCCATAATCATATTCTTCCCCTCAAATTTTCTAGTTTTATTCGTCATTTCAAATAAAGTTCTTAGTTTCTACAACTTCAAATCTACCCGACTTTTTTCCCCATCCCATTCAAGAAAAAACTATAAAGTATTCTTCTTCTATCCCCGTTACGTTTCTTGCAAGTAATGAGTAGTAATTATGTAAAATTTTTGTGATATATAATTTATTTTTAATCATAATTTGATTTTTAAATTTTTAAAATTAGATAATATTGTAAATGTTTATATAACAATGCATTCAAATGCTTGAAAATTGTGCACACACTCATAAACATATATATCTAAATGCAAAGAACTTGGTGTAAGTCCTTAAAAGATAAGTTCTTATGTATTAAGGGCTTATTATAAAATACCAGGAACACACTTACCAACTTTTGTTGTTAAGAAGCGTTTTGAGCAGACAAAAGCTCAATACCTCTTCAGAGAATTTATTACTGCAATTCTAAGGGCAAGAACATGTGGCTCTAGCTGATAAAAAAACCCAATTAAATTTGAGTTTTTTTGGGCAAGTCACCAAGAACTTTTGCCAGTTCTAGATCCACAACAGTGTGGGAGGAGGAGGGAGTCCATTTGAAATAGACTTCTTAGTTGTTATGCTACCAACTAACGTAACAATCAATTGTAGTTGCATGGATAAAGGACGACCCTTTCTCATATCATATGTATCCCTGATGCTACCTCCTTCACTCGTCTATGTACCAGGATAAGGTGCCAATGCACATGGAAAATTAGGTGTTTCAACTGTAAACAAAATATCTAACTCATGTACGTACAACTTTTAGTGGACATGCTGAACTAGGCTAAATTAGTTGGACCTGCTTTATTGTGATTGAAAGCCAGTAGTTGAGTCTTTTAGGTTTGACTGCAATGTATTTTTCAAAATTTGCATAAAGTTCTATTCATAAGTTGTCCATCAATGAAAATCTTTTCAGTAAAAAGCCGATGTTTGTTATACTCACTGTTGGACTGCACAATATCAAGTAATTCCACATTTGTTGGGTTGAACTTAATGGCTTCTCTGACAAGTTTGGTGTAGTATTCTAAATCATGGTCATCAAAGGCGAAACCCATCTCCAGATTAATAATTTCTTCCAATCCCTCTCCATGAGAGCTATATAATGAATTATAGATTCGAATTGATTAATTTGATAATCTTGCAGTTCACTTGTGGTGAATAACAAGTATCTCCTTTACCGTTCCAAACGATTCACTTACGTCAAACCACAAGCTTGGAAAATTTCCATAACATTAGTAGACCATGCTGTGGTAAATGACGACCTGGGGCCACCCTTTTTCCATGAGAGGTATATAACGAATCTCCTCTGGAACAACACTAGTCTTGAAGTATGACAAGCTCAACTATAACTAGACTCAAATCCTTCTTCCTCAAAGCTTAAACGTTTCTTGCGGTAGCCATTTAAGGATTGAAAGCTTTCCGGTAGAAAGTTATGCACAAGTCAACATTATAGCATTACTCTGTTTGTATCTCCACGATCTGATTAGAGATTTTCTGTAATGATCTGCTATCGCTACATGACAATTAACAACGTGTTTAAAAAATGTCCAATCTTAATTAAAACTCTTATTATTTTGCTTACATAAATGAATAAAATATATTTTAGATTTATAATAAATTAGTGAAATTTGTTTTGAATGTCTGATATTTTTTTTATTTTTACGTTAAGTCCTTGATATATTAAATTTTTTGTTTTTGGCATAGTTATTAAACTTAGCTCGGATCGGTCCGTTGACTGACCTGTGGCTTAGGAACTAGGCATCCAACCGGTTTGAGCTGCCTATTGCATCATTTTAGCTTGTGAGCCGGTGTGACCTGGCTTGATTTGATCCTTAACCAATGGATCATAGTCACTTGGTTGGATCATTTTTTTTCAAATGTCAAAACAACGTCATTTGTTAAAATTTCCTTAATCTAAGGATGTATCTCTCAACTTTATTGCGACACTTTTGAGATCTCAAAAATTAACTCTACTTTCAAGATCAATAACTAGTTCTACAAACCAATACATGATTTTTTAGTGTGTGTTTGTTTTTATTTACACATTTTTTGAGAAACTTTTACAATGTCACTTATCTCATAACTATTCCAAGTCAAACATGTTTAACTGTTTTAACTGTAAAATTCTTAAGTGATAGACTGTTAAAAAGTAAATGTATCTTGTTGGTAAGATAATACCAATTAATTTCTTTAAGTCATTTTTAATTACACAGTCTCATACCTGCATAGCCTTTGGATTCCTTTCTTTCTGGGATGATTCATCCGGGGTGTTACACCCAACTAGGGGTGTACGAGGGTCGATTTGGGTTGGTTCTCCAAGAAAAAAAAAATGAAACCCAACCTAAATCAACCCATTTGTAAATGATTTGGGTTGAGTTGAGTAAGAGGTCAAAACATTTAATTTTGTTTGTTCTTAAAATACAATAATTTTTATAAGCTAATTTTTTTTAAATGAAATACCGTAATACATTACTTATAATTATTACGTGTAATCAAATAATAAAAAAAAGACTAGAGGAAAAATCACATTGTTGTCAATTTGTCATCATCATCACATAAACTAGCATATTATGTTAAACATGGTTTAAAAATTAAAATATAATAAACAAGCACTACACCCACAAAGCCTAAAAACCTATAAACTAAAACTATTACATCATAATTTAAAAATTTCAATGTTTTCAAAAGTCAAATGAGTAATATAACTGAAATTTCAACTAAAACTAAAATAGTTTGAAACAGATTAAAAAGCAAAAAAGATGTTCTACAACCATCTTTATTGTAGCATATTTGAACCAAATACTTATATATATATATATATATATATATATTAATAATAATAATAGTAATTCAATACAAATTAACGGGTCAACGAGTTGAGCCAACGAGTCCAGATATTAAAACTTGTGATTCAACCCAAAATCCAACGAGTTTGATTGGTTCGGTTCGGATCTAACCTAAACACAAAAATTACTTAATCCTAACTATTTTGATTGGTTTTGGTCAATTCAAATTGGCGGGTGACCCATATACGTAAACATCCCTAGCCCTAACAGCATTGCTACCCTCGACACACTGTGCCCCAGCAGCATCGTCACCCCTCTCCGCATCGCGCCCTAGCAGTGTCGTTGCCCTTCGCCACAACAGGCAAACCTCACCATAGAAGCCTTTGTTGCAGGCAACACAGTGAACCTCCAGATTCACACCCTTCTCGGCCTTTGAAAATAGGTTCGCACTCTTGTGTGCTCTGCTTTGTTGAATCCTTTTGTGCTCTATTCAAACTCCCTTGTTGAACCCTTATCTGTTCTGTTCAAATCCCTTTGTTGAACACTTCTGCTTGGTGCACTTTGAATTGTAATTAATTACGTATGTTACTGCCCTTTTTGAGTCCACGGTGCTGAAGTGGTTCTATTCTTCTTCATAGTTGATATTGAGTTAATTGAATTTATGAATTGATTTTAAGATAACTTTTTAGTTTTATATTGCAAGTGGTTTTGAACTTCTGAGTAATATTGATGATTAAAACAAAAATGAAAGTTCTATCATCTATGCTTTACTTACTGTGTGTTTGTATTTCTAGAATATAGAACATCATTATTTTTGTTTGTCAGTAAGATTGTACATTGTTAGTAAAATTTACGGGTTATGAATTATTTAGGGATTGTTTGGTTTGAGAAAATATTTTTTATTTTTATTTTCTGTTTTTATTTTTTAAAATAATTTTCATTTTTATATTTTTAAAGTTTAGAAAATATGTTTGGTTTAATTTTTTATTTCCTGCTTTTAAAAAATAAAAGTATTGAAAATGTATTTGGTTTAACTATTTTCAATAAAAGCTTATGAAATGATTTTAGTATAAATTTCATATATAATTTTCAAATGAAAATAATCATATATATCCTTTATAATAATTATTAAAATCATTGTATTATTTCATATAATAAATAGAAATAATAAAAATATTAGACAAAGGAAATGTGAGAAGATATACTGAGGTGGTTACGGAAAACAAATTCGAGGAAGTGGGCAGTTCAACACACCTAAAACCGCTGAACAATATGCGTATGGGAAGGAAGGAAGCTTCATATAGTTACGTTCAATGCCACCACGTTTACAGTGGAATCGTTCCCATTTTAGTGAAAATGCCAAAAACGTGGATTTTGTGTTTTCAAAATTCCTCTGTTTTCTAAGAATATTTTCTATACGAAATCATTTTCAAAATTTTAACCAAACATATTTTCAACATTGTTTTTTATTTTTTATGAAAATAAAAACAAAAAATGGACAAACCAAATAAACCCTTAATATTTTTCTAATATGGATCGAGTCGTAAAAGTTAATTAGTGACTCATTGGATCGATCCTTGATCCAGATCCGAATTTGATAAAATTGATTTTTGATGCATGTTGTGAAAAGCTTTATCAATTAAATAAAAGTTTTAAAAGATGATTTTATTGCGAACTCGCACTATTAATTTTAATTAAATTTTCTAACTGTCTAAAAACCACCATAATTAGTCCAAACAAAAAACTTAAATAATTTTTTCATACTTGAAATATAGACACGTCATCATATTTTGTTATGGATATATCATTATTATGTCATCACCTTAAATGACGTAAGACAAAAAATAAATTTATAGACAGTAACATGAAAATAACATTTTTCCGGATATCAAAATTTTATTTAAGTCAATCCAAAAAATAATTTTTTAGTTAACAAATGATAAGGAGGAGTTTTATCAAAATAAATAATTTAATTTCAAATAAAATAATAAATAATAAATTTTATTATTTTATTGAAAATAAAAACAAAAATGGTAATTGTAAATTTAAGGACAAAATCATTTTTGTTTAATTTTTTTCACCCCTTCCATAAACAAGGAAAACACAATTCCGTTGTGTTTCTGTTGTTTAATTATTTTGTACACTCCTTCAGTGAACTATGAAAACTTGATTTCATTGTATAGTTATACAATGAAATTAATGTTAGAATTACATTAAAAAAAAACTTCCACATGAGTAGTGTGAATAAGAAAAGCGGTAGTTTAATGTAGTTCCCAAGATTAGTTGTACTTATAGCAGGCCGAATACTACTGATAGAAAACCTTGTAAAGAAAAAAGAGGCAATTGCTTCCGGCATCCCCTTTTGGCTTCCTGCACCTCCTAAAAAGACCTTAACAGACATAAATACCACTACCTCTCCTAAGAAAGTCCCACCTCCACCCAATACCACTGTTGAAGCAAACACCATTGCCACAACCACCCATCACCATGGTCGTCAACCCTTTCAAAAAAAACACAGACGGAGTAAAAAAGGAAAGCAAGGTGCAAAACTTGACCCTAATTTGAAAAAGCCTTTACATAATACACTATTTATTTTTACACGACTTTTCGGACGTATATGTTTTTTTACTTCCAAAACAACCTTTCTAGAAGTAAAAAAAAAAATACTTTCAGAGAGGCCTTTCCAAAATATACTTTTCCTTTTTACATTTAAAAAATGACCTTTCTCAAAATATATTTTTATACTTCCAAAAAGAATATTTTAGGAATCAACTTTTACACTTTCAAAAAGGCCTTTCTAGAATACACTAATTTTCTTTAATCTTTTAGAAAGGTCTTTTCAAAAATATAAAAATTGACTTCCGAAATAATCTTTTCAAAAATATAAAAATACACTTTTGGAAAGGTCTTTCCAAAATATTTTATTTTATTTTGCCTTTGTGTAGATGAAGCTATTAACATGTAGCATTTGGGCACTTTTCAGTTATACAAAATGTGGAAGAAGATTTTTATTTTGATAATAATTTTTCATAAAATTTATTGATTAAGATTAGTTACTCATTATAATCATTAAATTTTAAAAATTTAATGACAAAAATGAAAAAGTAACTTTTTTTAACTCTTGGAGTCATTTGATCCCTTCTCTATATAAATAATTACTTATTTAATTCTTAAATTGTATAAATTTAACCTTTTAGTTCTTATACTTAAAAATAATCTCTTTTAATCCATGTATAAACTCTTTTTATTCTTTTTGGTATTTGCCATTACAAAATTGGATGAACTAAAAGATAAAGTTTGTATAATAATAAAGATTAAAATGGATTAGAAAATGTTCATAGAAGGACTAAAAGGATGATTTTTAACTTTTAAATGTAGGAACTAATATAAACTTTATATATATATATGAAAAACTTACTCATTGTACTTATATTTCTTATATAATTTTATTCTTTTTGTCTAATTTTTTTAAACAGTAAAAAATTAGTCAAGAAAGACTAAAAATTGAATGAGTAAAAAAATCAATTTAAATTTAACGACCAAAAATAACAATTATTCAAATTTGAAGGAAAAAAAACATAGTGCAATCACTAAAATAGTTACTATTATTTTAATAGATAGAAAATCTTTGGCTGTTGTAAGAAAATGTGAATATCTCAAAAAATAGATAAGTTTCACAATCCTGCCATCGACGGTCAATCGTTTTTTTTTCTCAATAGAAATAATTCATTATTAAGAGTAGTAGAAAAGTCATACTCAACATTCACAAAGATATATATAGCAAAAAAGAAAAGCCACCAAAAGTAATTCTCAAATCGATAACCCAACCTGATCCTGTTTATAGATACAAAATATAAGTGTTCCTAAGAGTTTATCTAATATTTTTTTTTATATTTCCAATAAAAAAATCTCTCAAAAATACTTCAAGCTTGGATCCAAGCCCGAATCTGTACTTAATGTACAATCCTCAAACAGTATAAGTACATCTTAAGCACTATAACCACGTACATTCCTTAATTACCATGGTTATCATAAGATTACTCCAACACATATATGCAGCAATAAAATATATCAGTATTGGAGTATGATCTGGCTTATTACATATATACTGATGGCAGAAAAATGCAGTACAAATTTATACAACAACCATCCCAACTACCCCATCTGTGTGGAACTTCCAAACCAATTACAGCATACCACAGTCTAAAATATACTCAACACCTTTCATACAGTACATAGAATTAGTAAAACACAAGTACATAAAATTTTTTCTTTATAGCTTTGAGGATACCCAAGACCACGATCTAATCTTTAATTATAAGCTACGTAATTCATAACTAATAACAAATTTCAGTTGATGATGAACCAAAAAAATAATTTCCATATTTTTTGCGATTCGTTACACTTACTGGTCACTCGTCACTCTACCTTGGTGAGATTATATATGATTGAATTAGAAGAAAATCATTATTCAACTGATTCAACTATATAATTAAGTACAAGAGCCTTCCAAAAAAATAAATAATATAAGTACAAGCTCTTCCACTACTCTTACTTGCCTATTCAGTTTGTACAGTTTTATTTCACATTTGCATTGTGCTCTATGCTTGAGTTAGTCTCATAAAATGTATATTAGTTCTTTTTTGGAAAATACATTGTTACACATTTTTTTTCCGGGAACTCTATATATAGTTACTGATTTAGAAGTTTTGGATTCCATTTTTGCTTAATTAATTAATCAGCTCGTTTAAACATTTTTATGTGTACGCGTTTTATTTTCCTCTCTTGTTTTATTTCACAACGTGTAATTGAGTTATAATTGATGGAAAATTGCTTCCAGCGCTTTACGAGAAATAACTGTTTTTGTATAATTACAACCTAAATGCCACAACCTTTCAATTTCAAAATATAATTTTTTTATTGGGCTAATTAAAATATATAAAAGTTTTTGGATTGTATTCCTTGCACCTTTTCACAACTAACCTCCTAAATTAATTTTTCAAGTAGATGTATTACTTTTTTTTTTATTTTCTTCTTATTGTTGATTTATATGCCTGCAGCAAATAATTCTAATTGTCTGCTATAGGAACTGTCGGTTAGCATGTGTGTATGAAATAATTTAGGTGAATTAGTTATTAGGGCTGGAGCATAAGTTGCACACAGATTTGGGAATGAAAAAGGGTTGAGTGGTCAAGAAATGATATTAATGAGGAAACATTATGGAAGTTATGTGCAGTCACATTTATAAATAGAAACATTATTGGAATCACTCGTTAGATCTTTTTTTTTAAGCTGCAAAGCTTTTAATTTTATTCACTGCCTTACAGATAAGGACAGAACCTGGGGATAGTGCATGGCAGTGCCACCTCAATGTTGATTAATATCACGGCACATATGCACTGGATTTTAATTTGATGGACAATTTCTACTCTATGGACTGTTTCTGAGTTGTTTTTGGAGCCCCCAATCTTTAACTTTCCCCTTTGTGAAGTCATCATCTATGAAGCCTTACAATATTGACAGTGGAAAATGCATGAACTTAGTGGGGGGCATGGAAGCTTATTTGGAGGGAGGCTTTTTTATGTTCATAAGGTTACACGGATTTTCAGCCTTTGAAGTTGATGTTTCAAGAGTTCAAAGACAAATTGATTGAGTTGGTTAATTTATTGTGCCAACAGTTCATGTTGCAATTACAATTTACAAGACATCTCTAGGTAGAACCAGAAAGTTGTAAGGTCATACTCATATGGCAATACTAATCAACACGTTAAAGGGAAATGAACAAGTGCACCATGAGTAGATTGAATAGAGGTATGTTTTTTTATCTAGACCATATGTATCCTTAATGAAGGGTAATTCTTATCAAACTGGATAGGACCACTTTGGACAGTAAAATTTTTCTTTTAAATATTTAATTCAGTTATATATTCCAGACTTGAATTCAAGATCTTTGATTAAGTTAAAATAATCTCACATGATTACGTGTTGTTTGATGGTAGGCTGAGGACAAATACAACAATTTTTTAAACTTTGGTTCATATTTTTATCAAAGTTAAGGTCTCTGGTCACATATGCTACACGCTTGGTGATGGTGAAGTTTCGAAGCTAATAAACTGTGTGGAATTCTATCTAATGATGGGGTGTATTTCAACATTTTCTTATTGTTTAATAATAATACCTTCTAGTGATATGTCAAGTCTGTGGACCTTGCCAATTATGTAGGTTAGCTAACGGTAAATATTGCGTGACAGGCGAAGATGTTCTATAGTTTTGAGGATATGTTGATTAATTGTCCCGAAGTCTTTGGCTATTATGACATTTAGATATTTTCTTTCCCTGAATTGGTTAAACAAATGGATCCAAAACCTTTGCTTTTGTTTCATCAGATGGCTTTGGGGAAACATAATAAGGAACAAGATATATAGATAAAACAAGGTTGGAAGAAGTTACCAAATTTGTAAGATGTTGTTGTATGTAATAATGGAGTGGGTTCAATGGAAATCCTCTGGTACATGTGCAACTTAGTAATGGATAGATAGGGCTTTAATTAATGGTTTTTATATTGACAATAACATTGAGAAAATCTCATAACGCCTTGGATATTTGGTTGGGGTGACATGCAAGTATTTTTAACTACTTTAGGTGAAATTAAAAGGAATCTTGATAACGGAGTTCGGGTTTTGTATATATTTTTTCTGAGGAGAAGATAATCCAACTTTATAGTGTTAACCAATGGATAACATACAAAGTATTTAAGTATCGATAGCATATCTTTGATTGAAAATAATTCTGTTCAAATTTGATATAACTATTATGAATAATAATTACAGAATAATTAGATTAATAAGAATGTTATATATATTCAACTTAATCATTTTATGATTATTTGACAATCGATCTGACCATAACTCTCAAGATGATTTAATCTTAAAATAATTAAAGATTCCTCTATGGTTAATAAAAAGAGACACATTAATATCAAAATTTGAAAGCACAACAATATCTTTAGTACTGTGTTTCACACAAAAATAGACATGGTAGTATAGTCTTTCAGATAAATTAGTTAGTCTTTTACGTACAAAAATGAAAAATTCTACTACTCTAATTTCTTGTCAAGTCTAGCAGAACAAAAACAATGTTCTCATTCTAAAGATATAACAATAATGTTTAAAGTCATTTAACTGCATATAACGTTCATAATTTTAAAGGGAGTTTTGTCGTAAGTATCTCTCTCCCAAAGTTAGTGTGATTTATAATAATTATTATTATGGGATTTAAACTCTTCCACCAAACTCAACACCCTTATTAGAAGCCTTTTCTGTGTTAAGATTAGGTGTGGTTTCTCTATTTAGCTATGATCAACAATTCAAGTACCCAAGTGATACTTTTGTTTTTCTTTTTTGGGTCACTATATATATAAAATAAGTCATTGCTCCCTGAAAATTATTTTCCAACTTTTATAATAATTACTCATTTTATTCACCACTCCCTCATGTAATACATATATATATGTTCTGAAGCCACTGTGCTAGGTGAATTTTCACTCACTATTCTCAATACCACTTCCACTTCCAAAATCAAACCTTGCAATGCAAGATTTTGGGACCACCCATGACTGTCCAAGTTCCTGTTCAAGCAGGAAGCATAAAATCTAAAACCATGAATCAAGTCTATTAAAAAAAATTGTTTTTCCAATAAAGGCTGTGAAGAAAGGAATATGAATTGCCACCACACAGTGTCTTTATGTACTTTCCCCCGTTTAAGGCTTTAATAAGCTTCTTCAATATTGGACTCGAACTTCAACGGGATGATGTCTTAGAATTTTGTCAGGTTAGTTGTATTGCATGTATTGTAGTATCAAAGATGGAATAATTCTCCTCTGCAATGATATCAAGTTGTTGTGTACAAGAATTGGTCAAGTTGAAGCAACAGAAAGCATAATCTTCTTTACTTTCTATATAAATCAATGGATAAGGTTCCCAACCATTGGTATTAAGAAGAGGGAATTGAATGTGTGGCCCATTTTACCGCCAAGTGCTTCTTCGTAAGAGTTAAGACCTAAAAAAATTAAAGTCAATTTCTCACAGGATTTCCGGGATATGCCATTTATCTTTAGGTATTGAGGTGTAGTACCTTTATGTCACTTGTGGAATTTTGATACCATGCCTTGATTTTAAATTATATTTATACCTAAGGTTTTGTCAAATATATATATCTTCAGAATAATGCTTATTATTTTTTTTTCATTCTCATACATAGTTGAAAGTAATGTGATTAATTCTCAAAACATAGAAATTACTAAAATAAATTTTTTTTTTTAATAAAGTTTTTTTTTATACAGACAATCAAGAAATTAAATCTCTATTAATATGCTTTAAAAATACTGTGATCATTTTTAAACTTTATTAAAATTATTTCTTTTATCCTTTTAACGGTAAGTGAATTAAATTATGAATGGTACTTTTCCTCCCCAAAATTTTTCCTGCAAAGAGACTATTGCTGTAGTTAAATGTTGGGGGGTCAGGGATAGACAGCCACTGAGATCTCTATTTACCGTCTGATTGTGCCTCTAATTAAGATACACAAAAAAATACACAAATTATATAATTTTCAATAATGATTTCATACAATTATATTATTTATAACTTCTTCATTTTTACTTTTAAAAAAAATCTCCCTCATTTTTTTTTCTATTTCTCTTTTTTTTTTTCACATCAAATCTTGTATTACATCTTACATTTTCTATCTTCTTTTCCTATTTTTTTGTCATTCAAGAGGGATACATATCCCAAAAGGTAGGTAACCACAGGCCTCTCTATTTTTCCCCTAAATGATGCTTCTTAATAAGAAAAAGGGAAGTAAAGAAATACTACTTTATTGTGATTTTTTTCTAATCATAAAATGTGTCATTCTTAGTTTTAAAAAAAATTTAAATTTTGATTTACCTAAATTGAGGATCTATTATTATTATTATTATTATTTTGAAAGAAGTCAATTATGTTTTAAAACTTTAAACATGATATCTAAATCTGATAAAGATTTCTTATCTTTAGAATTGTTGTGATGAATTTTAAAAACTTGATATGTTTTCTTAGGCTACATGTTATAGTCATATATCTTTTGTTTTGTTTATATAATTTTGATTTTTATGACATGTGGCCAATTATTATAAATATTTTAGTTGTTTATATTTAATTAACTTTGAAATCATAATTTAATTTTTATATTTGTCCTCTCAAACAAACATTTTTTTATTAATAGAAATTAAAGACATCAAACTTTTCTTAGCTATGCTTCTATTATCTATCATTAACAAAATATTATCAATTCAAACTAGAATACATGCGCGGACGCGCGTGCGCGCGCGCGCGCACACACACACATATATATATATATATTGTTCTTTATAATATTTTATGTTTTAGTTTTAATTTCTTTATAATTTTAATTTTTTTTCTTATCTTGTTAAAAATCAAACACGTTAATTAAGTCCATTATCATAGGTCTATTACATGTTGATATATCACAAATCAACTAATTAATTATTTGTTTTGGATAAACAAAACAATTTATTGATAAATAGATAACATAAAAAAAATTAACAAATAAGAGAGTGATACTTTTTAATCACTTGCCATTTTTATTTCGATAAAATAAGACAAGAAATGAGACAACAATTTCAATTAATTTATAAAAACATTCTAAGATAATATAGTAAATCACTTGTTATATAATTGGTTAAAATGTAATTTTTGTTCTTTTATTTTCTCAAATGCTCAATTTTAAAATTCCTATTTCTTAATTGAGAAATTTTGTCCTTTACTTTAAAGTATCGATGATTTTAGTTCTTTTATTTTTTAATTGAGACATTTCATCCCTTTTTAGTCACTTTGATCAATTTCAGACTTAATTGTGTACTTTTAAATTCTTTTTTAATAAATTTAGCTCGTTAGGAATGAAATAATTTTAAAAAAATAATTTGTCATGAGAATAATTAATAAAAATGTGCCAATCAACGTTTACGGAGTACATAAATTAACATTTAAAATTACCACAAAGATTAAAATTGCAAATTTTTTAAAAGTGAAGAACAAAATATCTCAATTAAAAAAAATGAGAAATTAAAATACCAAACTTTTAAAAGTAAAAGATAAAATGTCTCAATTAAAAATAAAGGGACTAAAATCACAAATTCAAAAAAAAATAAGAGAATAAAAATTACATTTTAACCCATAATTATATAAACCTTTTTAATATTTTAGCCCTTTCTAGTCTTTGGACCCTATGCCTTGCCCATACATATGAGAGACTATCCCCAATATTGACCTTATGCCAAACAATGAATGTTGGAAAATAAATGATGAATTTAATCATTGAATTTGTATCTCGTTTTCACTTCTGAAACTAAAAAAAACTTAAATATGTTGCTAAATTTTTTTAGGGTTTAAGTTAAGTCCCTAAAATTAACTCCTTTTTTCTCATTAAGGTCCCTAGCTGAAGACTAAGTGATAAAAATAGCATAATTAAGTTTAAGCATGAAAAATGAGAAAAGAGGTTAATTTCATATACTTAAAATATTTTTTTTAGGAATTTTTGTGTTGTTCTTAATTTTAGTGACTAAAATATATAATGACAATGAAATACAAATTTAGATATTAAATTAGCCATTTACTCTTCTTTTTTAAAGAAAAAGTTGAGTTTAATACATTGTCAGTTTGATTTTTTTTATGTCATCATCAACCAATAAAAAATATCATCGATATTTTTTTTAGTTATTATAAAACTTAACAAATTTATTTACAAGGTGACTTATAATTAAATTATAATTAAATTACAAGTAAAAAAAATTATAGTATGAGTGTATAAATTATTTACTTAGATATAGTTTTTTTTTCTTTCAAAAACTTTTTCTAGATAGTTGAGAGAAAAAAAGTAGTACTTTCTTTAATTATCCATTTTTTTTACTATAATATCTAACTACATGTATACTTAATTTTCTACAATAAATGACGTGTGTGTTTTCGTTTTCAAATGCTGGTAAGAGTTCCCTAAACTCTGGTGCAAAGATCCTCATATTGCTTTTACATGTCTTGTACGTAATAACGGGTTAGTTTCTTCTGTGATCACAGTTGTTTGGTGGCTCCACCTTGATAACAAAATGGCCTTGAATGGCATGGAAGATGTCCCTATCACCTCTGCAGTAGTGGTGCTCTATTTTCAAGGCCCATTTTCTGCCACACTATGCTTCTGCTGTAATATTGTTCATGAAATTGCCTTCTGCTTTCACCTTTCAGACAGACCACAGAAGCCGTACACGTTGCCCACAAAGTGATGTCTTTTGGACTTATACTCCATTGATGACAATGATTTTGGTTCCCCTTTACATCCCATGTTTCAAAATAAATCCCCGGGTTTGATGCTCGCTGATCTCAACAAGAATTAATGAAAATTAAAGCAATCAAACCCTGAAGCAATTTTTATCCGTAGAAATCAAAATAGTCTTCTCCACCAATTGATCTGATAAACCCTAAAATAATTTTATTTTATTTTACTTTATATACTAATTAACAAGAAGGTTTTAAAAATAGTCTGCAACCATCATTTAGTAGCCATATATATTAAGGTCTTTGGGGTGTTCTAGGTGCACTGCGATCATAATTGCGCCACATCAGTTGTATTCGTCTATAATATTATCAATCTAAAATATTAATAATTGAGACAAAATTATAATTATGATTGCGATTGTAATTTAAAATCTTGATTAAAAATATCCTTAAGTTAATTGTTGAATCACTAATTTCAAGATAGAAAGATTATTAAAATAACTATAATCTCTCAAATTTTTATGCATATGATTAGAATGGAAGTTATACTATTGACTATATACATTTCCATTGAAAAGCGTTTCATCTATAACATTCACATTGTTCTCTTGATTGGCCTCATTGTACCAATTACCAAATGCAGGAGTTTGCATCAATCGGTGTATTGACTACCGGACCCCCACTATGTAAACTCGGCCATTGATTCCTTATATTCAATTTTTTCTTATAAAATATTAAGAATTAATTTATTTTCTGTAACTTGCCTGAATTGCAGGCCTTGAGTTTTTCAGTGACAAATCTTGCCGGAGGAGGTTAACCACTCAACTTCTCTCAATTCTACGAGAGCAACGTTATATTTGTACTCTTCTTTTCTTACCTCACACTTGCACCTTAAGTGTATACTTGAGAAAACGAGTGTTCTAACCGCATTTTCATAACTTAATTACTTGTCCAATTGAGTATGAAGAATGGGGAACCATGCAGACATAACCTTTGGCATTTAGAGTCCTGTTTCTTTCACATTATATATATATATATATATATATATATATATATATATATATATATATATATATATATATATATATATATTACATTTGTTGCATTTGTTTAGAGAGTGAGCCTTAACATGTTAATGTCGTGTTATTAAGAGTTCAAGGTTCAAATCCTAAAAGTATCCTCTGTGATTATGAATACGTTTCTTTAGTATTGGATTATGAGTACGCTTTGGATTACGGATTTTTTTTTTTTTTCATTTAGTTATGGAAGAAACAAAATGTATAAGTCATAAGAAAATTTAAATATGTTTCAGGTTCTTGTAAAATATAAGTAATACTTTTATTTTTTGTCATAATATTTTCTTTTTTTTTTGTTCTTAATTATATTATTTACTGTTACTTTGTTTTGATCTATGACAAAAGCCTGAGATAATTAAAAAAAATGCAATATTTTGCAAGATGTTTTTTTTTTCTTAAAAGTTTACGTTAACTGTTAAAAATTAAACTGTTAGTAAAAAATTCAAATCCACAACCCCTTTGACTCTCTCCCTCTTGATCAGTTAACCACCAACTCAACATTATAATACCAATAACTAATTATAGGGATTAGAAACAGAAAATTCAATATTTTTCAGAGACAAAAACAATCATTATATTTGTAAGAATGTAAAAAATGTTAGCTTATAATGGTAGATTAACACTAATGACTAAAATAGTTAAGCGATGACAATTATAGAGATTAAAATGTTTATAAAAACTAAAAACAAAAAATTAAGTGATGACAAATATAATTGTAGGGACCATAGGCATATATATCTTTATTGAAAAAAAAAAGCTATATATTTAACTATAATATAACAAAAATGGTACGTAAAAAAAAAAAAACTGGTAAGGACTGATGCCATTTACCAATCTTGATTAGAAAATTTCCTATATATGATTTGACAGTTCGCTAGAAAGTTTATAATGTAATAGGATAATTGGGACCCAAACTAAAGTTTATACAGTTACATGTGGTAACCAGTTTGTCTGCATCATGAGGAAGAACTGTATCTGGGGACCATCTTACATAGTCCTTCTTAAATTAAGTGCAGAAAATGTATTCTCATATTTTCTTCAATAGATCAAACCTTGAGAAATTTAATCATGGAGTAGGTTAATACTATTGTACTCTACATAGAAACTTTTTTGAAAGTTAGGCAAAACATATATTTCAGAAAAATTAATTGAGCGCAATGTACATGCAATAAAGTTCCACGCCACCTAGCTACTTCGATCTATGTAATCTTTCTACAAACTTGCACACTACTATATATCTATAGTGGCTTGAGGAAACATTACTATAAAAACATTAATCAGAAGCTGGAGATAGTCACGAAGATAATGTAAAAGCTCTAGCTCTGGCTATTTTGCTGATAAAACTGCTTTATACTCTGCACATATGTGGGCACCAGGTACTCTTGGCAAAAAAAATATAAAAAAGCAGGTAAATAAGCAAAAGAAAATTATAAGGAATAGTATAAAAAGGACTTCAGATAAAAATTGGATAATAAAGGATATATAACCATTTCCGAAGTAAATATTTTAACTGGAATAACTCATAAGTGAAATGCAATATATATATATATATATATATATATATATATATATATATATATATATATATATATATATATATATGACATAAATCTAGCACACAACTAGAAAGTAAAATAATTGTATACTAATTAGCCACTATAAAACATTTATATATATGAAATAAATAGTCTAGCACACAACGTAACTAAGATTTTCTATATTAATATAATTTCTGTTTAATGGAAATTAAATTATTAATATATTATAAAGCTCTACTAATAATATAAATGCGTTATATATTAATAGTAGTATATCTGTGGAACAAAACAATGTATTTATGTAATGTTTAAATATATTGACAATTTATTTTTTGTTATATAAAATATATATTAACTAAAGGAAATCCAACACGATGTTTTCTTTTTGTAGTTAACAAAGAAACTTTTATATTACATGGCTCATGTGTCTTCAAGCTATAGCTGGCTAAGTAATGATTTTGAATTTTCCTGAAGCATCTGATGATAAGAAGTTGCACCTTTTTAACTGATAGGATGCCAATGAATATACCACGCAGCATGTTGAGTTGCACCATGTATATTTGTTGGGGAAGCAGATACTAGTACAGCACCCTTAGCCAAACAAGTACACGCACTTATTTAATTACTATATGTAATTATTTACCACTCCATTCTTGTGATTGAGACAGCTTCATTCCATGACACTAAACAAAGAACTAACCAAACTTTTTTACCCTTTTGATATATATATATATATATATATATATATATATATTGCTGGAAGTAAGGTTTCTCTACGGCTAAAAGTCATGAATTCTCAAAGTGTAAAGATAATTCATTTAGGTTTTGTGTCTTCCAATAATATTTTTTTCATATAACATTATATAAATCTTTTCTATTGTAATTTTTTACCATATTATTTGATATGGATTCCTCCCATTTTAACCAAAAGAAAAAGTGAAACTGGGCGATGATTATGTCTCCCCGTTAAGTACTCAACAGTCAAGAGCTAGCAGAAGCTGGAAATTGTGAAGCAATTATGCACTGACATGAGAATTATGACGTTGTATGTGCATGTGAACAGTGAGTTCCAATCATGATTCTGTTCTTATCCCCATGCATGGCTTCCTCTTCTGTCACCCTCACCGTGTACCCACTTTCAATCAAAGTTAAAGAAAATAATAATATCTCATACATAATGGCCATTTTACGATACAAGGAGTCTTGTACAGTTTTTGCAGCTCCCTCCATTGACACATCACTTTCACTCTTTTAAATAAGTATAAAAAATAGAGAAGATAAAATTTTTAGGATATAAAGTTTTTTTTATGGATAAATGTTATTTTATTAAAATGTTATGTTTATTAATAGAAAAAAGCAAATATTTGAGGTTTTCTTTTTATTTTTTTAAATTATTCAATTCATTTTATATCTTTGGTTAAAAAGTTTTTTAATATTTTTTTCAAATGCCAAAATAATGTTTTTGAATTAGAGACTAATTTCTTAAAATATAAAAATGTATTTAACGAACTAACATCTCTTAATAAATATTTTTTGTATAAAAATTTAGAAATCAAACTTTTAATCAGATATAATTATTTGTCAACTATACTACTGAAACACATTGGTAAAGTCTCTTGGTAATATATTTCACGTTAAGTGCTGCGGGTGGTGGAGGCCAGTGGGACCAACAATTCCTGAAGAACTGAGAGGAACATGGATGATATAACAGCGAGAATATAGCATCTTGCCACAGAACCAACATTTTCCAGATGGCATATATGTTACTGTTAATTACAACTTCAAGAAAGAAATGGTTTATATCTGGAATTTAATTAATTCGCATGTATTTATATCTTATATACGTGTGTCAAATATCATCTGCGTGTGAATGTGCTGCAGATATGTACTTATTGTATCATTGAAATTTGAAAGCAATTTGCATTCTTTCTGAATTTTATGTTTTATTATATTTTTGTAAAAAAAAATCGAATACACATATTTTTCAATTCATTTTAGGATGTGTAAGTATGCAATACAAACTCACATGGAGAAGACTACAAACTAAAGTCTCAGATGAAGAATAATAATACACGCCGATCGATTATTTTTTAAGGTAATTATTTGCCCTTTTGAAATTTCCCTGTAGATTTTTTGAAAAAAATAATTATCTTACAGACTTGTAAACTAAAAATAATTTGTTTGTTCTGCCTTATCTTAAACATAGAACTAGAATAGAAATAAGCTATCAAACTTGCTATAATAATACAATACATTACAAGGAATATTCCAACTCAAGTTCAATATACTTAAATGAGGCAGAACAAACAAATTGAAATAATAAAACTAACTGAACTGTAATATACATTAATATAGCAACACCAAATCTGAAGATACGTAATCTCCTCATCACGTGCTAATTATAGCAACACCAAATTGAAATGATTCATTCTTCCTTGCTACATGTGTTTGGTAGGAAGAGAAGAAATAGAAGTAAGTAAAAAAAAAGATAAAAAAAATATATTGTTACTCAAAATATATTTTGTCCTTATATATGATAAAAACCACATACAAGAAAGGGCACGTTAGTAAAATAGTGTAATTTCATCGCTAAACTTCGCACAACAGAGATAAAGTTCAAAGATATAAGTTTCACATTATTTTTAAAAAAAAGTTATCTGCTCTCTTCTTCGCCCCCTCCTGTCTCTTCTGGAGTACCAAACAGACGCATACTGAAAGTGTATATATATATTCACAGACAGAAATGACAGGATTTATGCTTATTTTTACTTGTACGCTTTTCATTGAATGTTTCGGAAAGGGTGTGGAACGTGCAATGACTTGGTATTGTTTAAAAATGAAAACCTCAAGGTCTATGAACACATTAATTCTTCCGTAACTCCTATTGGAAACAGGAAATATATAGTGGGTCAAAAAAGATTTTCTATCCTTCCAGTTTTTCCACAAAGAATATTTAAGTTCCTCTACTATAAAGGAGTATTTTAGTACTCTGTTTGTTGCACGAGTGGCCTCGAAACAAGGATAAAGAAATTTTCAATTCAACGAGTTATGGCCGTGGTCAACAAGGCTCCGTATGAATGAATAATGTAGTTTAATTGTTCAGTGCTTAATCAAACCAAGGGGTTTGTATTACTCAGAAAATTTAAATCACGGTTATGTCATTGGCGATTATGATGATATGGACTTGTTATGTCATATGTAGTTGGATGTTATTAATTTATTTTTGTAAATTAAAAAAAATGTGAATGTGTTACATAAAAATTGATCCATACGTATACATATTAATAAAAAATTGTTTGAGACCCTGAATAGGTGTTCATCTTGAACTACACTTAATTTTTTTTTTCAAAAGTGTTCCAATAGATCTACAGTGTTTCAATTGCCATAGCTTTTCATCATTGATAACAAAATTAGGGCAAAGAAGGTAAATGGCTTTCGATTTTGGTCACGGACCTTGATTACATCATTTTTTCCTATTTATAATAACAAAAATGGTTATGAGCTATTATCAACATATATATATATATATATATATATATATATATATATATATATATATATATATATATGTTGATAAAAAAGACTTATAAACTAAACCACATATAATAAAAACTTAGGGTATAAGGAATACCCATTACAACCTATTGTTAAAAAATACAGCATTTAAAGACCACGCTCCAAGTCCCAACCTAACCCTCTACATCCCGTGATTATAGCGTTTGGGGAAAACTACACAAAAACCATTGAACCCCAAAAAAATTTCTTTGTTACGAGAAGGTAAATGAGTTTTGATTGTCTTTGCCTTATACCTGTAGGATGTAAGGCAAGAATATGAAAAGGAGAGGTGAATAGATTCTTTTGGTTCTTTTTTTAATTCCAAAGTTTTTCAAATGGTTTCTTTCACTCTTCGTTTGTTTTGCAAAAGTAGTTTTTCAATCAATTGTGATACAAGATATTAAAGCTAAATTCAAAGTTAAATCCTAAGATGCAAGTTGATTGTAAAAGCAATGAGTAACCCTTAGACCCTTGGATTAGACAATGATTCTTTAAGAAATGAGAAGAAAAATATATGAGACAATAATTTATACTGATTCAGTTCACATGGACTTAGATCCAATTGATCTAACAACCCTAATTATACCTTTCATTATAGAATAATGAGTTACAAACATTTTATACACACAAAATCCTATAGACCGGTCCTTCTTCTTGGACCCTTCAAGAAGTTAGCAACTATGTGGAACCTTACCACATATACCTTAGAAACCGTATCCAAGAACAAGATCCTAAATTAGAATAAGAAAGATATAGATTAGAGTACACCTAATCGTGTAGAAAATCCATCAATAATTCTTAAGAGTACTTTACTTCAATGACCTAGGCTTGATCCTTGATGAACAAACCAAACCATGTTGTAAGATGATTAAAGCTCTTCTGGAACAACCTCTAAGGTGTGTCTTCACTAACATATGAAAGTGAGTTTTTGAAAAGAGATAATAGGTTATTTTATTCGGTTACAAGCTGAATCTAATCGGTTATTTTATTCTTCACGTTTTAGGCTTTGAATTTGTATGCCTTTAATTAATCGATTAATACAACATGTAATCGATTAAAACGATAGCTAGACAACAAGCAAGAAAATAATCAATTACTACTTTTGTGTAATCAATTACACTTGAAACTTGTTCCTATTTGTCTTTTAAGTCTAAGCTTGTGTAATTGATTAACTTGAGTGTAATTGATCACCAAGTCTTTTCCTCATTTTTCATATTTAATCAAAAACAATTTAATCGATTACATATTCATGTAATCAGTTACACATACATGCTTGCCCTCAAGTAATTATTCTAAATTAAAGACTAATACATTTTTTTATTAAATCAAGAAACCATTTACAGAGAGCCCCTCAATTTATTATGAACAAAAATGAAGAACCAAGAATGAACAAGAAACCACAATCACAAGATAAGTTCCATAGAATTTTGTTAGGCTTTCAATTTTCACAAACATATTTGGTTCCATAATGAGCAATAAATACTCATTTCACCACTCTTAGTGTTTCATAGGACAGAGACAAGTCACTCAAATCACAACTCAAAAAGCACACACTTAGTTCAACCCAAGCAAAAATTCTAGCATGCATGACAGGCATCATAAGGTGTATTGGGGCCAAGGTGCAATGAAATTATGAGTTAGTTAATTATGAAAAGATGGTCACTAACAAGTGATCAAATATAAATCAAAGTGATCCCTTCCAATATGAAAGTAAAGATAATAAAACGATACGATTAACTAAATAACATCGGAAAACTCAAATAAAATATAGAACTAGAGTACATGGGTACAACCACATCATAATTCAAACTCTAAAAGTTTAGCAATCATGGTCACAGTAAAACCAAACAACATACAAAATAGCATTGAGAATAAAAGAGATAAAAAAAACCCTTAAGAATTATGATCCCAAATGTTCCTTCCACAATCCTCTGCTCAGAAAACCTTCACAATAATTAAAAGTTAACCTAAAATGCCACCACTTTTCTATTTATGCTAATGATATTTAAAACAATAGCATGGAAATCAACATGGGTCGTGCTAAGTTAGCATGACCCATGTTGAGAGCAACATGACCATCTTTAAGAACTAGTGATGCTAATTCTACTTTTTGGTATTGTCAATAGTATGATTGTTCTTGGATTTGTGACGCTAAAGGAAGTTTTGTTTGCAAATCAGCATGATCATACTAGAACAACATGGCCTCCAAGTAGAGCAGGGGTTGTGCTGCAGTCAACACGGGTGATGTTCTTTGAAAATATCCAACATTACCTTTTTTTTCTCTCTTCTAGCTCTTTTCTCAACCTTTCAACTTATCTACTTAATTGTTTACACTTAACACACACTCATGAGCTCTGATAACAAAATAAGATCAATACAAGATAAAATGAGACTCAAGTATAGTCAAATAATGATTTATCAGTACACATTCAAATTCTCACTTAAAGATCAAGGCACTATGCACTTTTATGGGCTTCTCGGCTTAACAAAATATATATTACAAGCTACACACACATGCCTAGAGACTAAAACAATCAATATAGTTTCATTTGCCAAATTAGTTACAAATTTGTGGAACTTTGAATCAAAAACAAAACATAAACGGAACAACTTCTTTGTTGATTCATTTCCAACAATAATCCTTCTTATCTTTTATCGATAAAATAGTCGTTTTGTCATCAGCTATATGTCAATGGCGGCTGCTATAGCCGGTATTTCATCTTCTAACTATATGTACCTTCTTTTTTAACTATAAGTACTTGTTGAACGTTAGAAAAGAAAAAACCAAAACAAAAAATAAAATTAGAGAGTAGCAAGGACGATAGGTAAAGATCAATGATATATATATCAAACAAATTAATATATATGTAACATATTAAAAAATGCACATAAAAGCATTAACCTTACATCAAGAACCTATTAAACTTGACTTGGACACCCATGTGTTTCTGCAGCTCGCCTGAAAACACGGGCATACGCCAATTAATTGAGTTCAATTATTTTAAGGGCATTAATTGACACTTTTGATATAATGTTTGTACTGCATATACCACCCAATCAAATATGTACGCAAAAATGGTAGGAACCTAATAGTTTGATGAAACAATTTTGCACTCTCAATTTGCTGTACCTACGATCATCGAACAGCTTAACCAATGGCGGGTAGCAAATTCGGTAGAGCTAACGGAAATTTTCTTGTTTAAAATGTCTTCCTTCATATAGGGATGCTAGAAGTAGATACATTAGACATTTTCCAAAAAAATAAAAACTAAATACATTGGTAATTTATTTTTCATACATATGTACTTTTAGTAAATACATGCTTAATTAAATGAAGTTATGCTTGTGAACTAACTGATAAACGGATTAAAGCAAGATACTCCGTTTACCGCAAGCTTAATTTACACTAAAAGAGATTTGTCATTTACCAATGATCAGCTTTTGCAGGTATAGCTTTTATTTAATTAAAATTAAACTGTTAAAATAGATATATATTATTGTTGGTTGTTGGTTCACGTACATTAACTATATAAGATATCATATTAACAAATAATCATATTAGTATAGAAAATTGATAAATATTATTAATAAAATAAATGCCAGTATAAATTAAGTATTATATACATTGTTAGTATGAAGTTATAATATCTATACTAATAGTTTGCTTTCCTTAAAGGTTATATTAATAGAAATTATACTAACGCTTAGCAATTTTTTAGTGTTAGTTTGCCTGTTAAGTAAAATAGGAAGTTTAACTTAAAAAGACAACAAACGATTTTAGATCGTAGTTTTATATATCTAAACATATTTTTGAAATATATATGATTTACACAAGTAGAAATTAAATTATTAATATGAATATTGTACATTTACACTAACAATATAATATAGGTCTATTAACATTTATCTTAATATATTATATATCAAAATAGCAGACCTACAATATTTATCCTAATATAATTTAATTTTTGCTAGTTAAATGTCGCGTTACGTCAATGTAAAGGCTATTTTAACATTAAAGCGTTAGTATATGAAAATTTGTTTGTGTAAAATTATAATTTTCTTAGAATCAAAACTGATGCAAGATTATAAATTTATAGTTGTGTTATAAGAATTAAGGTGTAATTCTAAATTCAATTTTAATTTTACTTTAAATGAAAAGTCTAGAATTTGAAATCAAAATAAATTAAAAATATTGCATTAATTAAAAGGTTCTTATACTGCATTTTCAATATCTTTTAGTATTGATACATCGAATAAATAGACAGGTCTTATGAATAAAATAATATTATATCTTAATAGTTATTTTTAATCAACAATTTAATTAATTAAGTGCAGCACTTTTTTTTCTTTTTGCGAAGAGTAAATGCTGTCTTGAGAGATATACTAAATTGAATTGTTATTTCTCAAACGTATGTTATAAAATTTAATAATGAAGTCTAATTAATTTTGTCTCCAACTTTAAAAAAATTGCACATTTTACCTCTAAAATGCAACTAACTCTTTAAAAATTTGTATACAAATTACAAAACCTATTCTTTCTCTACAACTAACAAAGTCACTAAATATAGGATAGAACTACAATTATGTCTTTTTTAAGCAATATATTCCAATGTCTCTTGTAAAAATTTTACTATTTTCTAAAGAATTAACTGAACATAAATTAGGGGGGCAAAATAAGTAAAATTTTGAAGATAGAAGATAAAATTACATTTAAGTCTTTTTTTTTTAAATAATATATTCTCTTGTTGCGTTGGTGACAAAATCTGTAAAATTATATAAGTTTAAAGTCAAAATACATACAATGCATGCACGTGCACAGACATGAAATTAAGAACGTGTCTAAGTGTTCAAATCTCACATCCAACACTTTTACTATTTTTTAAAGACTTATAAATTAAACACAGTTTAAGGGTAAAACGTTCAAAATTTTGAATGTAGAGGGTGCAATTAAGTTTTTTGGTTTTTAAGACCAATTTGCCTGATTATTACAATATTAAAGACTAAATTGATAGATAATTTACAATTGAGGAGACTACATTATTCCATTTTATTTATTTTAAGGAGCAACTTGACTATCTATTATAATTTCAGATGATAAAAATGATTGATAATATATAATATTATTAGTAATTATTATATGTCATTTTGTTAATTTATTGACCAATTTAATTGATCATACAATTTCAAAAACTAAAGTATCCTTCAAATAAATAACTTGCAGCATTCAACTTGTTAAATTAATTATTCTCTTTTGAGCTTCTAAAAATGATATTTAATGTATTCTCCATTTCTTTTTCAGATCTTATTATATCTCGTAATATAACTCATATTTTATGTTATGTTACGTTTCTTTTTATGAGCAAAGACAAAATATATTAAATAAGGGGATGTTTTATGTTTCGTTCGATCACATGGCTAGCTCCTCAAATTTTATGAAGATCTCCATATCTAAAATATGATCATTAATTATTAGCCTTCGTTGCCCAAGCTAAGTTTAAGACCCCATAAAATCTTTCCTCTACTGATGAATTGGGTGTTAATGCATGGAGCAGAACATATATAGCTTTTGTCTATCACTGTTTCTGCTGGCTTCGTTGTCACATTATTCTACTCCCAGCCATTATCTTCAAACGTTGCAATGCCTTTCATTTTCAGTCTCGAAGTTTTGTCCTCCCATGCCGACTAATCCCTTCAAAATCTTGTGCATCATAGTGTTCCACGTGTTGAAATCATGTTAATTGCTTCTGGAAACTTCTACCAAATCAAGGGACTTGTGTTGTGTATGTCAAAGGCAAAAGCAATGGAGTTTAATTACAAGAGGTAGGGCCTCTCACTCTATTGTACCTGCAAACTTGTAGTAGTGGTATTATAAAGAATTAATGACACGACAAAATATGTAGATGTCATTGTGTACAGGGTTGTATATCTCTTTATCAGTACCACTAAAATATTTCAACTTAATTAACATGCATGCGTGGTAAATTCCCCCTTTCTCTAGTCACTTCCCTTTTTCTCCCAAAGTCTTTTTCCTAGAGAGTATTTGATTCCTATTCCCCCATATTCATATGATTGTGACAATTAGAAGAATTCCCCCATATTCATATTCATGTGCGTGTGACAATGGAAAAAACCACTTAAATTTTAATCATCGTGAGATATACGGATGAGTGTATTAAAAATTTCACATTACAGATAACATGAAAAAAGAAAAATATATTAAAGTTGTACATTAATTAAAGATAATATCAAGATAGATTATATAGGTGAAGAATAATCATTATCTTATAGGTTGAGTTAGACTCAAATTTACTTTTTGCTATTTACATTAATCATTTTTCTTTGAAATCATGATTAGTTATATGATTTATCTCTATTGATATAAATTTTATTTAAATTAATAATATTTTTAATATAAATATTATATATAAAATTATCAAACATGTGAATCAACTAAGTAGAATTATTTCATCTTAATTAGTAATCTCGTATTCAAGTCTTAGACACAATTATGTCGAATAATTGAAAAGAGAATTTAATTATCATTCATAATAATTTTATCTAACTCAAATATAATTATTTTTCATAAAAAAATAGATGAGATTTGTTAAAAAATAATATAAATAAATGATTACTAGTGCTCGTGCAACCACTTTACACTATAAGGTGATCTGCTTGTTTAAATTTAGAACATTTACAATATGTTATACTAGTTTTTTGGTTAATTTATTTTTTATATATACAAAATTCCAACTTAAACTCAAAAAAATTTAGAGTAATATATTTCGAGCATTCCAACAATACAAACACCATATTAGCTGCCATTTTTTTTATTTCTTTATTCTTATCCTATCATATTATTTGTTATATTTACACTTTTGATTTTATCTCATTTTAGGTACAAATAAACTAACTAATTAATACTTGAGTGTTTAAAGATTTTTTGCTACATTTTGAATTATGATAACAATGTATAATCGCACACATCTATATTATACATAAAAAAAAGTTAAAGAAAAATGTGTGAGAGCAACTGCCCCCATAATGATATATTTCATGACTAGATCTGTTAATATAAATATTTTTTTTAGTGGAATATATGCGACTTCCGTTACAGTCTTATATTTTGAAAAAAAATTATTCCAAAATAATTGGTACATTTGCTTTTTTTAATATAATATTAATTTTATTTATTAATATCTCTAATAAATATCACTTAAATTTTTTAATCTAATATTAATATTACTTTTTCATCTATTTAATAATGTTAATTTTATAAAACTATTATCTTTTTATTTATATAAAATAACACTTATTTTATTATAAAGATAAATGGAGTAATTGTGAAAGCTGCTGCTAATAACAAGGCAGTACTAGTACAGCATGTAGTGTTAAAACATACGGAGTCGCGCTCACCACGTATATTTGCAACTCCATAGGTTGCCCACAAAACTAAATTAATGGCGTGCATGAGAAAATATTAATGTAGCATCGCCTGAGTTAGAATAGGTTTCGGAATTATCAAACCCAATTCAGACATCAAAACCAATAGTATTGCATATGATATTTTGTTGACCGACGAGACAGCAGGGAAGAAAATGGTAGAATTAACATCATCATTATGTGTGCAAAATGAAACAACAATCACTTCTAAACACGCCCACCCAAGAAAATGCTGGATGCAGACAAGCACATAAAAGAATAAATAAGGATATTCTCATCTTACGAGGGAGTGCTATTATATAAAAAATTAAAACTTCGAATTATTTATGCATAATTAATAATTTATAAATTTAACTTTTGTGATCTTTCTTAACTTGACATGACATGAGTATACTCAAATATATTTTGGTGGAAGAAAATGACTAGAAAGAGAGATTTCTTTAGAGATCATCAGTTAGTCATTACTTTTCACTTTTGGAAAAAAAATAATCATAGGTGAAATATTTTTTTAACACGTTGTAATTTTATTGATTGAAAATTAAATAATTTGATGAATCGCATTTTTTACTTTAAAAATCATATTCATAATTATGTACTCTTTTTTCACAATAAATATTATGTTAAAAGAAAAAATAGGTTTTAAAATAAATGTATCATTATTTTTTAAGGTAAATTTATTAATTTTTATTTTATTTATATTCCTAATAATATTAGTCATAGACAACATCAATTATAAATAAATTAATCATATAATAAAATTAATTTTGTAAAATTATTAAATTATCTAACTTTTCTTAATTTATATAAAATAAATAAATTTTAGTCAGTAGAAAAAATATAAAAGAGAATGTGATGAAAGGTGTTGTTTTTCTTACAAAATATTTGGTTGAAGCAAGGTGATAGTTTGGTTACATCAGTTAAAAATACTAGTAATAGAAAGTTCTCTCTCTTTCGTTCTTCTCCCATAATCCCCATCCTCTTTGTGTGTGGTGGTGCAAGTGCAACAAACACACATAAACTCTATCTCCTGGGAGACAAACTGCAAGTCTAATCTCTGACTCTACCTTTGCCTTTCCCTTTCGCCTTTAATTGGCTTGCAGGGGGTAATTTCTTGACTTTCCACACACTTTGGCTTTCTAATCCTTTTACCTTGAAACTTACTTATATGGCACTCCATTCCCACGCATAATATATATCCACATTCTCTCTCACACACACTTATGCACCCTATATTCTTATATATCATCACCAAACAACCAAACCATATACCACCAAATTAAATTGCCTTTCTCCCACATCAAATTAACATCATTCCCTATGACAGATCCTCAGTCCAATTTGTTCCATGAATGGTTCAACTTCATGCTCCTCCACCCTCACTACTCCTCTTCTCAATCCAATTACCCTTTTGCTAATAATTACTCAAACAACAACAGGTTTGGAATTCAATTACAACAAGGAGCAGCCTCATCTTCATCTTCATCTTTCTATGCAGCTCCTCCTTCTTCCCCTCCTCTCAGAGAGGCCCTTCCTCTAATCAACAAGATAAGCCTCAAAAGTAGTGAGCAGCACCAACAAAATGAACCCTCCTCAAATGTTGTAGAGGAGAAAGAAGAGGACAAGAACAAAGTGGACAACAACAAACATCATGAGAGTGGTGAAGATGGTGATGAAGAAACTGTGACTGTTGCCCTACACATAGGGCTTCCTAGAATGGATACTTCTTCTTCTGATCTGGGGCCATCAAGGGTGGTCTCAACAACTTGTATGGAAATTAGTGAAAAAGAGGAAGTGAACATGATTTCTAAACACCCTTTGGATAATAGATTGAACAAGGGTCAGTATTGGATTCCCACCCCTTCTCAGATTCTCATTGGTCCTACACAGTTCCCATGTCCTGTGTGCTCTAAAACTTTCAACAGATACAATAATCTTCAGGTACGGTGTGGTCTCATTTGCTACTGTATATTTAAAAGAAGACTGATTCACGTATCATTACTCTCTTGCATAAATTAAAAAGTAGTAATCAACTACCCCTCTTGTCTTGTGTCTGTACTTTTCTATTGCTTTTTCCTAACTTGTTTATTAAAACGTCTTCTAGTTTTCAATTTTTTTTTCTTTTTAATAATTTTAACATTGAATCAGATCAGATATAGGCCCATCCTTGTGTGTTTCATCATTTTTGTTTCCTGTGTGTATGCAGCCCTTTTGCATGGTCTTCTTTTGTTTTTTGTTTCTGATCAACGTGCACTATTTGGTCTCGATCTCAGTACCTTAATTAAGATTTTGTTTCCTTTGAAAACTTGGAGTCTCTCTTGCTTCTGCTTTTATGTCACCTAGAACATTGTGCTGCACCAGACAGCAAAGTGCAAATGAATTGAAAGTAAAACAAATTATTAATAACAATGCGTCTCTCCTCAGGATTCAGATGTTCCTCATCAAAAGCCTGAACTCACTACAGCCTTTTCAAAGCACTGCAAACGGTAAAAAGAAAATAAATAAAATAAAATTGTTATTGATAGACTTGTTGTGTGGGATGAGATCATTAATAAAGAGCCACAGTCACATACACCAGATATAATTTAAGTAGAATTAGGAAAACATAATTTTTATTACTATCTGAACAAAGTTAACCTTTTTGTACAAATTGTACGAACTGAGTTACTGCTAACTTTTCCATCTTGTTGTGGAAATTAGAAATTAATTAGTTAAAACGTTGGCTGGGAAACTATGCTATTTGCCTATCAAATTGTGTACTTTGCTTTCTATTTTTATCATATGGCCTTCCAAATTTGCACATGAATATGAAGGAAGCCAAAAGAATCGAGGTTAATTTTGTAACTGTCTTCAAATTTATGATAATTAATCACTAACCACTAGTAGTATATTGTTTCTCTATGAAACTAATTAAAGCCCATGGAATTTACATATGCATCTATATACCCAGTAAAACTCAAATAAGTATTGTACATTCCCCTTAATTTCTCTTTCTGCAAAACCTGGTTCAATATTTGTAGTTGTATATGAAGTAATTAATTGGAAGCAAATTAGAACCTTTAATTGATTATAATTTTCATGACTAAGCATGCTAAATCTAAGATAACAAAACACGATTTCATTCTAGTGCATACTTTTTTCTTCTTCTTTATAAGCAAAGATATTATTATTTAAAGTATGTACTCTCTAACCCACATATATAAATAAATAATAACCATCATTTTATTATTTAGACTTAGAGTATAAGGAATACTCTAACACATATATAAAATTAATAAGCAATAACCATCGGTTTGAACAATTATTCTGGATACATTAAATCCAAAGGGCATGTGCATCAATCTAGTGCATGCCCATTAATACTGTTAATTCTGTTTCTCTAATGACTTAATTTTCAGATGCATATGTGGGGACATGGATCTCAATACAGAAAGGGGCCTGATTCTCTAAAAGGAACACAACCAACAGCTATGCTAAGACTTCCATGCTTTTGTTGTGCGCCAGGTTGCAAGCACAACATTGACCACCCAAGAGCAAGGCCTCTCAAGGATTTCAGAACTCTTCAAACACATTACAAGAGGAAGCATGGCATAAAGCCCTACATGTGCAGAAAATGTGGCAAAGCATTTGCAGTGAAAGGTGATTGGAGAACACATGAGAAGAACTGTGGCAAAATATGGTACTGTTTATGTGGGTCCGATTTCAAACACAAAAGGTCCCTGAAAGACCACATCAAGGCCTTTGGCTTTGGCCATGGATCTTTTGGCATTGATTGCTTGCAAGAAGAAGATGAAGCAGCCTCTGATATTGAACATGATGGGGAGAGTTCAATGTGAAAGTCTGAAAAATATATGAAAGGGTGAACTCTTATATACCCAATTTCACATATACATATGCTTGTAATCGACTGTCTAGTCGAATTGACCTAGTGTCTACTTTTCTTCTTTTGGGTTTTAGTTTTTCATAATTATGTGGGTTGCTACCTTCATTTTATATAATTAGCATATATTATATGTTCTATTTTAATTATGATCCTTCCTCCTTTTTCTTCATGGGATCCAGTGTGCAATGCTTAAACGTAGTTAATACGTACCCAATCTGTAGAATATATATATATATATATATATATATATATACTGTTTAGTGTCTAGGGTTTGTGTAAAGTAATTCCAAATGAGCAAAATCACCATATGGATTATGGAAGTGTGAAATACTTTTGTGGAATTTTTTTTTTCTCAGGTAGATTTGTATATGATTATATTATGCAATTTTTTTCTGTTTGTCATTTCAGCATAATTTTATAAGTCTGACAGAACTTCAGTTACTTAAATCTCTATATATAAAGTGATAAGTGAACAATTTTCTCACCAATATTTTATCATTTTACATGACAACTCTCCATATTGTCCTACTTTTCAGTGATCAGAATTCTAACATCGCCGCAGAGGAAAGTAATGGAGGGATCATATTTTATGAATATAATATATAGCACATCATGTACGTGCAACCGCAGCATCACGCCTCAGAAAGAAGTGTATACACAGAGTACTTATATCATAATTAAGTATCGGTGGCACTGTTTTTCTAATTATTGAGGCATCTATTTTTGTTACTAAGATAAAATGTATATGGTTACATTGAAAAGTCAACAGCAGTTACTAAAATGAAATAGCAGTTAACTAATTTTGACTCAAGAACAATATCATTAGTAATGATGGTATAATACCTAAATTTTGTTTCCAAAATTATGGACTTTAACTTGTTTGGGGTTTTGGCTAACAGACTGTTTTTAAATATTTGTATTATTACTTTGTATATCTTAAATTTAAAATAATTTGTCTAAAAAACAAGTCACTTTCTAAAAGATTTGTTGTTGATTCTTCAGAGAACAAGCTAATATAATGAAAGAGTATAAATTAAAAAGAATGTTGTTAATATTATTCTTTTATTTTACATGCATGGTGGAAAACGAACTAGTGATACTTATTGGTTTAATTATGCACTAGTTCCAACCATAAAGCAAAATCAATGGATCACCGACTTAACCTCTAAATTTTTCTTTTCTTTTGATAGGCAACCTCTTGCCATAATATGCCACGAATTTTATTACTTACATATATGTGTAATAAGCAAAGTTCAATGTTTCTTGCCAAAAGGTTTTCCAAGAGATGAATGCCTATGAACTCTTCTCAAGGTAATGCACATGAATCTGAATATGGCAGTTTGGTTGGAGGGCCCCCGACATGAAAATGCTGGTGCATGCGTAAGTGTTCTAGACTTGGGCTAGCTAGGCCTCATAGTGGTTGCGAGGAAGGAAACATATCTGCCTAAAGTCCAAGCATGCTGATAAATGCCTTGAGAACTATAATTTGATGATAAAATTGAAGGCAATTATCTTAATATTTTAAAATTTGTAAACTTTGTGAGACCTTGTTTAAAATTGATGGCAAAAAGCTGAAATGCTTCAGAGGCTTTTACAGAGACTATTTGAGGTTCAAGGACTGAATTGAACCTAACTTTTGGACGTGAGAAACATCAACTTGGTAGAGAATGACTGCTTGGAGATCTTGTCCATGGGTTTTCACCAAGTTTCTTCACTTTTCCATCATTTTCTATTTTCCTTTCCTTTATGAGTAGCCAAATTTCCCTTGTCGGGGTTTAATATAACTAGCCAAGCAACTTTCATGTAAAACTCTAAGTTGTTATTCAAGTTCATAGTTAAATTTTATTGTGTTTTTCTATTCTTAATGCTTTCATTGGATTGGCCTCCCTTTGATTGCTGATATGGTGTGAATGTTAACGGGAAATGATGTTTAAGCCTTGATATGAAAAATACAACTAATAGATCTTAAATTCTAGGAATAGAGTAAGGTATATTAGTCATATCAAAACCTTTTTTTCTCAAGGAAAGTTATTTGGTTAAGCTAATTAAAGGATTGATAGTTTATATAAGAAACTTATGTTCTTTTTATCTAAAGAATTAGAGATAGAGTAAATTTGTGGTTTGATGATGATATAAATATTATGACTTGATTACTTAGCAATATTCATGATTTGGTGAAGTCAAAGTCAATGTTTTCATTACATTGTTAATTTTGCTTATTAATCACTAAGTGTTTGTGAAAAATCCCAAAAAAAGTTTTATTAAATTTTAGTTCTTAGTTTACTTGTTAATGTTTAATTCCTTTAAATCAAATTATTCTTGGATATCCATTTATTGATTCTTTGTCTTAGTTAATGAATTTTGCACAATTTTGCATGATATTGGCCGGGTAGGTCCTTGTGGATACGATCCCGATTTACTCGCTAGATACTACACGAATGGTAGGCTTGCCATTTTGTGAACACATGCAGAAAATTAAACGTGTTCAGAGTACTAATTAAGCACATGTTCAATATGACGAACCCCTTTTTTATGTAAAATTTGAACTTAAAATCTCATAAATTATTCAAAGCCCCCACTAACCACTTAAACTATGTAATGGTTGGCAATTATTTCTCTGAACATTTCAGAAATGGGTCAATCACATTCATAACAGTATCTACTGCATAAATATATATATATATATATATATATATATATATATATAAATCATGGATGCTATTTAAACTTTGGATCCGATCCAACATTATGAGAAATGCTTCTCTCTAATTTCTCAGTCACCACTCTATACCTTACCTGAACATCGAAGTCCTTACTCAGGTATGGCCACTTCACCATCATCAATGACTAAGATTGAACACAGTCACGCCATTTTATTCAGTCCCTGTGAAACGCACGAACATTCTCGATCTCAAGGTTCGAGAAGAACAATAGGCAACACACTGCATGTGTGTTTTGTCCTTTCTTTCTCGTACTTTTTAGTTTTTATTTTGAAATGATAGAATTCAAAGATTATAATATATTTAAAGTAGAACACAGGAAAGATGTTAGCTTTCTTACCAGCTTACCTGGATCATCCCAAAGGCTACAAATTCTCAGTGCTGATCTCAGCAATCCCGAAAGTTTTACTGCAGCTCTTGAAGGATGCATTGGAGTTTTCCATGTTGCTACCCCAGTTGACTTTCAAGTAAAGGAACCTGAGGAAGTAGTTGATAGTGCACTAAGGTTTTTTGAAGACATGCCTCAATTCCAAGACTGTGAAGAGAGTTGTTTACACTACTAGCGTTGGTGCTGTGGTTTGCAACAGCGAAGAAGACCAAGTGATGGATGAAAGCTTTTGGAGTGATGTAGATTATCTTAGATCTTCAAAGATATTGAAATGGTCTTATGCAGTCTCAAAGACATCGACAGAAAAGAATGGATTGGATGTTGTGACGATAGCTCCACCTTTGGTTCTTGGACCCTTCATTTGTCCTAAGCTTCCAGACTCAATTTCTGATGCACTGAATCTTAGCATTTGGTATGTGATGCAATTTGCTTGTCCTGTTTTCTATCATTTATTGTGTGTTAAATGTGAATCCTACTCTCACATTGGATTCGCATTCAACATGCGTTGAACGGAAATACTAACACACCCTGAAACTCTTCTCACTACGATAAAATGAGTAAAACAAAGGATACATGTACGTGATAAAGTTGATAACAATGTTTTGTGTGCTTGCTTCAGCTTCAGATAGTAATTTGTACTTTTCCATTTAGGCTGAGTGCTTGTGCTTGTGCTTGCTTCAACTCAAATAATACGAGAATTGAGAAATGCCAGAAGGCAATATTGGTTGAAATTTATGTGGAACGTGTTAAATATGGAATAAAACTTAACAGATAAGGAGTGAGACTCGCATAAATTTTAACTAATAATCAACAGTGAGTTAAATTGAGTGTTTCAGAGAATGTGTTGCAATGTTGACTTTTCCGTTTAGCTAAGTGCTTGTGCTTATGATTGTTAACAAAAGGAAATTTATGCAGGTGACAAAGATCCATTAGCTTTCAATGATCGGATTATGGTGCATGTGGAAGATGTGGTTAGAGTGCATATATTTCTGCTTGAACATCCTGATCCAAAAGGGAGGTACATATGTTCTTCATATAATACACCTGTTGAAAGGGTATATCAATTTGTTTCTGCCAAATACCCAGAGGTTCAACAACGAACAACAGAGTGAGTTTTTATTGTACTTCTGCATGCTGTTACACACTTGACATTCTTGATTATTGTGAATTTTTTTCTTTGATCTCACTGTAACAAATATTTTAATATGAGAAATGCTAGCATTACTCTTTCTATACTCTCTTTCTAACACTTTTCTTATGATTGGCCGAAATTTGTTGAAAATCAACAATCTTGGTGGGTAACACTTTTATTAATGATTCTATCTCTTAATTTAAATATGAGATCCACCAAAATTGGTTATTTCCAACAAATTCCAGCCAATCACAAGAAAGTGTTGGAAAGAGAGTGTTACTAGCATTCAACTTTTAATATTTCTTCTTGTAGTGCTTTAAAACAAAATAAAGGTATCAGGATACCAGATTTATCGGCAAAGAAGCTGATAGATGCTGGATTCAAGTTCAAGTATGGACCTGAGGAAATGCTTGATGATACAGTTCAATGCTGCAAAGAAAAGGTTACCTGTGAGGTAGCAGTGTTCCCTTTTTATGTCAGAACGGTTATCCACATTCCTTATAATAAGGCAATGCTTGTTAGAGCTACCAATTGGGACTTAATTTCTTCTGGGATTGGACTGCTATTTACAATAGAAACTAATGTCTGCAGTTCTAATACTTTTTTCGTTTGTATTAAATTAATAATTAATAATATGTGCTATGTTGGTTGTTGCAAAGTTGTTTCTTACCTGTTATGATAGTAAGAACAACGAGAAGTTTTGAAGATGCATTCATGGAATATTCAGTTTCTTATTTGTAAGTTTGAAACCTTTTGTTCTCTCTTCAATATAGCCAAGATTTTAAATTGCGAGCACAATTTCATCGCGTTCCTTGATATATTGGGAAATTGCAGACAAATTGTGGTTGTGTTGTGGTTGCAGAGACTAAAAAAACCTTGATGTTACTGCTGAAATTACGGCCACAATTGTTTTTCATAACCTTGAATATGGCTAGACTAAGGCGTGAAGTGAATACAAATTCACTGTGAGACAAAAACAGAACAAAGATGAAACCAAAGTAAATTTTAGTTACTCATGAAAGCTAGACCCATGATTGGTTATACTAGTAGACATCAATTTCACAAGTTTGTATCTTCACCTACACCTCTAATTATTGACATCTGACACTGGCCATATCTCTAAGAAAAAACAAAAATAGAAGATTCAAAAGAAACCAAAAAGATTTATCATTCAGAACAAGAATTGTAGCTAATACAAAGTAAAACCATCATCATAACAAACATGCCAGCCACGTCTACAGGGTGGGGCATTCTCATCATACTCAGCACAACAACTCCATCTTTTCTTCCAATTGGCACGGCCAGTGTTTGGCCTGTCATTCTTCTCATTCCATTTGTATACTATTACTCCAGATTTATCACTCCAATCCCCATCAATTCCTTGGTGTGGTGGAGCAAATGAAAATAGACCCTTATCTCCTACAACATTGTACAGGTAAATTATAGTCATGCTTTACAATATTACAACTAAAAATAGTATTTTGTAACCCAACCCAATGGTGAAAGCATGACAGAGGATAAGAATTGGAATTTCACTATAATAGCCTATGTTGACTTCTAATGTAAATTTTCATTACCAGAGGTGAAACTCTAATTCTAAATAGAAAACAGCACCAGTATCACAAAAGTTTTATCTTAATTATTATACTTAGCAAAAAAGCATCCCCCAGATGATTTACATATGTATTGCTTACCATTGGTGTGGCCATGGAAGGAGCAAGCAAGTGGGGAATTATCTTCATCTGAGTAAAGGGTGTTGCACCTCAAGCACCGTTTCTTTGTTTGAATATGTGACGTGGCTTCTTTGTTCCGTGACCGTGAGCAACACTTGACCTGATATGATGATGATGATGATGATGATGATGCCTTGCACAGAAGGAAGCTTTGAGAGAAACTAACAGCAAAAACCATTCAGATTCACCCTTTTGATTTTACTTAGCAGATATAAGAAATGAAAGAGGGAAGTAACTGGTAGCGAAAAGTGTGCTCTTCTAAGAGTTCAGAAGGATTCTGTTTCTCAGAAAGAGTAAAGAGCGATGATAATGTTGGATATTGTCAGTGGCACTAGCAACAGAAAACGACACGATATGGCAAATAAGATACCTTATAAGCTACCAGTTTTTTCTTCTCTTTTATGTATAATAGTTTTTTCTTCTCTTTTCTTTTTCATTTTTATCCTCCTTAATTTCCTTGAGATCTTTTTTTTAACGTTATTTTAATCATATAATTTTTAGTATCTTGTCAAAATTAAACTAGTTTATAAAAATAAGATACCTTATAAGCTATAATTTTTTATTTTCTTTTTCATTTTTATTCTTAATTTAATTGAGATTTTTTTTACTTTATTTAATAAATTAATCAATTGTATCCTTTTATTTAATTTTACATTTATCAGTTAATCTTAAAAAAAAACCTTCAATTCAATCAACTAAGTTATAAACCTAGTTTATAAATTTGGTTAAACTAACTTATAGGTTAATCAAAATATTTTATGAATTACTAAATGGACTTATCAAACACACTTGAAGTATAATATCTTCTATGCATGGTTTGTATCGAATGGTATGGATTTCGTTGATCACATGTAAACTCTTATAATTAATAGTAGAGTTAGTTAAGATTTTAATTCTTGAACTTTTTTAAATTTTAAGTTTTTGTCTTCAAACAAATATTTAACTAGTTATGATGTTTCATCTTTTCTTTCGTTAATACTTTTGATCTTTACCCTTAAGTTTTATCATTAAATGATGGAGTGACGATAATTTTATTAATTTTATATTATATTTTGTTGGGATTTATTTTGTGACATTTTGTAAATGTCAAAAATTGTTTTACTAAGGGCTTTTAAAAATTTTAAAAATTTGGCGTTTATAACCGCCATAAAATGTTTCTACACGTCTCAATCAATATTAGTTCCAAAATTAAAACGTGAGGAGGAACCAAAATTCCAGAAATGAATACGTTGGGAGTTTTCAAAATAAGTTGGTGGAATCTTCATTTTCTTATCTATTGACATAAACGACCTGACTAAATGATGTTTTGGTAGGCTGATGTGACGAGACATGCAACTGAATTTTTTTTTTGGTGAATATGCAACTGAATTGATGAAATAAGAAAAATTGTTCTGGTTAAATGACCTCTTCAGCTCCAAGGTCTATGTTATAATGATTGAAATGAAAATATTTAAATATTTAATAAAACTAACTGTGAAACTAGAGTTGATCACAGTATGAATCATTTAGGTCCGATTGAATTATTAGCTTAAACAACCATTTATTACATAGATAAATGTTGTCTCATTATATGGGTAAGCGTCCTATAATATATATATATATATATATATATATATATATATATATATATATAAACACAACAACCTTATATGTAACCCTTTTCTTGGCAACATTGAATTGCGTCATCAACCATTTCCTCTAGTCCACACTTGAACACGAATCCAGCATCTATGAGCTTCTTTGATGATAAATCTGATAACTTGATTCCTTCAATTTGTTTTAACGAGCTGCAAGACGAAACAATCAAATATTTGTTACAATGAGATTAAAGAAAAATCATTTACTTAAATGAAGAATGTCGAGCATATAACAACTTTAAGAATAAGCAAATATATAGAAACTCACTCTACTGTCTGTGGTTGAAATTTTTGGTACTTAGCAGAAACAAGTTCAGATATCCTTTCATGAGTCACCAAACATTGTGAACAATTATACCTCCCTTTTAGATTAGAATGTTCAAGCAGAAATATATAAGCTCTAGCCACGTCATCCACATGCACCATTGGTGCCTGAAGAAGCAAACCAAATGGTCCTTTGTCACCTACGTAAACTTCCTCTTATTTAGAAATGTCAAGAGTAAGCACTTAGACAAAATGGAAAAGCCACCAATACCATCTTTACTTTGAAGAAAGCACATAAATTAAACATATATAGTCATCCAGTATGTGTATGAACATCTATAGCTCCTTTCTTTAGTGTGTGTTGGAAAAAGAATTGTCACACATTTTGTCCAAGTGATAATATGAATAGAAATTGAACGTGTTGGTTTAACGTTAGATTGGACGGACAAATATTTCAGTGCATGTTTTATGAGAAATAGGAATTCGTAAGTTTTAATTGTCTAATGATTTCTCAACGGTAAACCAAATTAAACACAGAAGCTAAAATTTATTTTTCATAATTTTCATCACATACCAAATGCGAAATTCAGTGTAGCATCGACTGAGCTAGGAAGCTTTGGACAAATGAAGGGTCCAAAAACAAAAGTTGGAATTAGTGTGACAACATCCAATCCATTTTGTTCTCCAAATTCAAGCACTGCCATTTCTGTCAATGTCTTTGAAACCGCATATGGCCAACCAAATGGCTTTGAAGATCTAAGATAATCCACATCACTCCAAAAGTTTTCATCCATTACTTCCTCTTCTTTACCGTTGTAAAACACGGCAGAGGAACTAGAAGTGTACACAACTCGCTTCGCAGACTTGGAATTGAGGCATGCCTTCAAAATGCCAAGTGCACCATCAATGGATCTTTTGCTCACTATTTCTTCTGGTTCTTTTGATTCAAAGTCAACTGGTGTAGCAACATGAAAAACTCCAATACACCCTTCAATGGCTGCGCTGAAACTTTCTGGAATGTTGAGATCAGCGTTGAAAACTTGTAGCCTTTGAGATGCTCCAGGTAAATAATAAAGAAAGCTTGCATCTTCTTCGTGCACTATTTTATTTATAAAAAAAATATAAAAAAAACTCATTCGGTTTAGTGGATTAATATATATGTTCGAAAACAACCATAGTGTTTTTTTTATAATAAATATATATATATATATATATATATATATAGAAAAATTGTCACTAACTTTATTTACATTATTAGATCACTCTTCTTTTAGGGAAAATTGGCAATGCATACCATTACACTGTCATCTGCCATTGATTACAAACAGCATGTATTATAAATTTGTTGACAAATTGTCTATTTCTTTTAATTAGAAAATTTGTGGCAAAAACAACTACTGTTTTCGGGTAATACCCGAAGCAACACGTTGAAAACTGCAACATTCACATAAAATATAGTATATTATTATAACCCAGACAGTACACAAAATAATGGATCTAGCTAGACTTTCAGATCTAAATTTTATGGTTAAATTAAGTCATAAAACAGCTAAAAATGATAAGCACCCTGAATAATGGACCTATATACCACATCAAAAATTAAGTTATATATATATACATATGAAGGAAACAATGACAATTAGTACTGCAAATATATGTAAGGGATGATGAGTAGCTTCTACTACGTACCTGGGTCGGGTCTTACAGTGGTATTAACAGAGTAACCATCTTGAAGGAGCCTCTTGATGATCCATGAAGCAATATACCCTGCACCTCCTGTAACACACACTCTTCCTTTGCTTTCTTCCATTTTCTCACACGTCACTCCTCTGATTAATTAATACTATGCACCCTTCTCTATCAACAGGAGACTGAGTGTAAATTTTTTTTTAAAAAAGTACGAGTACGTGTGGATCCAATTTTCTTCACGTGAAGGTCATTACTCATCAGGCCCCACCTAAAGCTCTTGAACTCTAATTTTAGTATTTTAAAAAAAACAAGATATTTATTAATGATATTTTGACTTTTATTTTCAAAAAAAAGTACTATTTTTATTTACATGATCAATAATATTAATGTATTGGAAAAATTGGTTCATCTTTAATTTTTTTATTGCGATGACTTTGGCTATAAGGAAAATATTGTTTGTCATTTTCATTATATATGCATTGACCAGCATTATTTTTTTTTTCTTAGTTATTGCTCCGTTAGACCATTACTACATAGTGTTCTTTTTTTTTAGCAAAAAAATGGGCGAGACTACAGTCTCAAGGTTAGGACAATTTAGATTGGCACCCTCCAACCCCAAGGTTAAAGCAAAACCCACTGAATAACATTAACTATGAAGAAAAGATAATCTTGAGGGACATGTACCAAACAAAAAGCATGAGACAAAGCCTATAAACTACCTGAAGGTAAAGCCTCACGTACAAAAAGACTATTAATTAACAAAGTAGGAAACAAAATCCCACCAGCAAATTAAAAGATTTGGCAGATATAAAACATTGTTAGATAAGTTTCTTTAGAAGTGGCTAAGAAAAAAAATAAAACCAACTTCTTCATAGGCTTAAATTAATTTTTTATTAGTTAATTTATAAATGTCCCGTCATGTTTCAGAGAAATTATAATTATAAATTAACTAACTGAGAACTAATTTTAATTTATAAAAAAGTTTATTTTATTTTTTTTCTTATTTTCTTTGGATAGAAGGACTTATAGAGAAACCTATACTCAAATAGACCCATACGAGAGACTAATGTATCTGCAGAAGGTGTACGTTTTCCTTGTGGAAGATGTGCCCAATCAAAAAAACCATACTCTTTATAAGCCAAATGCAGTTCCTCCAAGGAACTAAATTGGGGTTTTTAAAAGCCATAATGACTAGGGAAGAGTCAGACTCTAGCGACAACATATGCCAGCCTCTTTAGAAGGCGTTCTCAATAGCCAAGACTGCTGCCTTATGATTTCTAAAAATACCTCAAAAGTAACACAAACCTTAGATAATTCCTTATTCAAAGAATTATCGGTTATCTTGGCAAGGAAGCAAGTTCACTTCTTTTTTATTTTTTATTTAAAAAATATACTTATCTTGGAACTCCATGTAGAAATGTAGTTCTTGTTCTAAATGATGCATCCTTTTTATTTCTTTTGACTTTTGCTACATTTATATTTGTTTTGCTTAGAGATGTGGAGAATAATCAGACGTTCGGGTGAAGGTGCAAACTAGGGAACTTGATTGCTTCAATAAAAATGGCGAATTTAGCTTCACGATTATTGAGATTTCCTTTGATTTCATGTTTGCTTTTCATCACAATCAATTTGCATTGTCACTATGATTTCAAGATTAAACTGGTAGGTCCTGTGATGTCCAATTACTAATTTACTATCAATATTATGTTATGTAAATAATTCAAGCCTTGAATATGTTACGGTAATTAAACGGTTTAGCTTCTACCAAGTAGCAAAGCATGTTATTGTAATGATTTAGCTTTGAATTATAAACACGAGTAGTGAAAAACAGGAACAGGGAACTGAAGCTATTATAACCAGAGCAATATTTCTTGTTTTAAGCAATTCAATTAAGTCTTCACATCGCCCTACCTAAAATTTCACAACTACTCATTCTTGTTTGTTAGAATTCATGGTTCAGTTCAAGATAGAAGAGAGAATTGGGAAAAAATGTGATAAATTGAAAATGGATCATACTGATAATGAGAAGGGCTGAATACAGCAATTCAATTACTTCATCATATCTCCCTACCTAAAATTTCAGGACTTAGACCATTCTTGTTTACAAACATCCAAATTGAAATGCATGTTCCTTGAAAGCATTTCTAGAAGTCATTGAACACTCTCACACCTTTATTACTTTTATGAAAGATGTGAATGTAGATTTGTCACAATCAATACATTATATGTTACTAGATATATTTAATACAAACCATATTACACTGGAAATAGCAGGTTTAATTGCCAGTGCTATCCAATCCCAAAAGCAAGCAAATCCCAAACCGTGTTTTAGCACAGATAACTGTTGTTTCATTATATGTATAACAATCCTCATCCTATGATATATAAAAGGGTACGCAGCACAACTACCTCACAGGTAACCCTTTTCTTTTGCAGCATTGGATCGCATCATCAAGCATTTCCTCAAGTCCATACTTGTACACAAATCCAGCATCTACCAGCTTCTTTGATGATAAATCTGGTAGCTTGATACCTTCAACTTGCTTGGACAAGCTATGAGAAGAAATAGGCAAATTTTCGTTTTGCAATGAGATCAAAGAAAAATCATTTGATTAAATCAAGAAGAATGTCAAGTGTGTAACAACATTAAGTACAACAGAAACTCACTCCATTGTGCCTAGTTGAAATTCGGGGTACTTGGCAGAAACAAGTTCAGAGATCCTTTCAAAAGTTACCAGACACTGTGAACAATTATACCTCCCTTTTGGATTAGGAAGTTCCAGCAGAAATATATGCGCTCTAGCCACGTCATCCACATGCACCATGGGTGTCTGAAGCATGAAACCAAAGGCACTTTTTTCTCCTGCATAAATTCCCTTTTGTAAATCTTAATTAACTATATGAAGCAAGTATACAAAACATGGTTATCATGTGTGTTCAAAATAGAATTGTTTGCTACACTTGCTAAGTAAGTGACATGAATCATGACCTTCAAGCAACTGTTAGTAACATTAATAAACGGAAGAAAAAAGGTGAATAAAATTGCATCGCATACCAAATGCAAAACTCAATGAAGCTTGGACCGAGCCAGGAAGATTTGGACAAATGAAGGGTCCAAAAACAAAAGTTGGAATTAGTGTGACAACATCCAATCCATTCTGCTCTCCAAATTCAAGCACTGCCTTTTCTGTCAATGTCTTTGAAACCGCATATGACCAACCAAATGGCTTTGAGGCTCTAAGACTATCCACGTCGCTCCACGAGCTTTCATCCATCACTTGTTCTTCTATGCTACTGGAAGTCACAGCAGAAGCACTAGAGGTGTAAACAACTCGCTTCACAGTCTTGGAACCGAGGCATGCCTTCAAAATTCCTAGTGCGCCATCAATGGATCTTTTCGTCACTACTTCCTCCGGTTCCTTTAGTTCAAAGTCAACTGGGGTAGCAACATGGAAAACTCCAATGCACCCTTCAATGGATGCACTGAAACTTTCTGGATTGCTAAGATCAGCACTCAAAATTTGTAGCCTTTGGGATGCTCCAGGTAAGCTGGTAAGGAAGCTAACATCTTTCTTGTGTCCTACATTATTTTAAAAAGTAAATATTATTTTGGTTTTATGAATCAAATTGCTAAACATAAGTGAAAAAGTTAGCAAGACACTCTATGACAAACTTATTTTAATATACTGCTTTTTATTGATTAAAATAGATTTGTCTAAGTGATTCCAAGTAAAATTAGGGTTAAATAATTTCATCTTAAATGACTAATATAAATTAGGGTTAAACTTACTTTAATACAACATTTTTTCTCTCTAATTTCAATTATGTGAAAAGCTAGAATCTGAGTGTATTTTAATTAAGATTACTCAGTTAGATATTCACACACAAAAAACCTACACCTCAAGATTTAAAGGAAACAATAACAATATTCAAAATAATTATTTAACATACATGGGATGTCTTCTAGTACCTGGGTGGGGTCTCATAGTGGTGTTAACAGAGTAACCATCTTGAAGGAGCCTCTTGATAATCCATGAACCAATAAAACCTGTACCTCCTGTAACACACACTCTTCCTTTGCTTCTTTCCATTTGCATGGCTTTTCTGAATTCTCTCTTGCTGTGATGACTGCTATATATCCACTTGTTTGGAAAGAAAAAATGGAAAATCAATTAATTAGAAAGTGACACCTATGGACTTTACTTTTTGTTCTTTTTTTTGGAAAAATGTAAATTATATTAAACCCAAAATGATACAACAATAAACGGGACATACTCCATAATTAGAGAAAATCAAAAGTCTCCCTAACACAAAAAGGCCTATATCAAGTTGCTAAAACAAATGCAACAGATACACTTGTCTATACATAAGAAACTTAATCTTGCTAATAACCTCTATTACAGAAAATTGATAATCTTCAAAAATCAGTTTGTTCCTAGACAGTCAGATACAGTAAATTGTAATTACTATAACCAAACAAACGTAATTTTTCTTAAACACTTAATATGTATCTGTTCCTAATTGAGTTAGTGATACACTCCAATTACTTTTTATTCTTCTGTCGGCGTGTTATGGACTTCGTTTTCTTCAACCCACGTGTTATTTATAACTACACCTAATTAATTTGGACTAGCGCCGAAGTCAACAAACAACTACTAATATTATTTTTTAAAACTAAGTGGAGTACGAGGACCACTTTAAAATTTAGTATTATTTTTTAATGATTAGTAACAAATATGAAAAGTGAGGTATATTCTGTCAACAAAATGAAAAGTTGGGTATATTATTAAATAATGAAATAGTTAGGATGAATGAAACTTAAAATGGTTTTTGTATTGCTATTCAGTCCTCGATCACACGTTCATCCCTCGTGATCATGGACTCCAAGAATAGTCCAGCATTGTCGTGCTAATTGGTGACTTTATGAATAAATGGTTGAAAATGAGACGTACGTAACAGGCTAGTCCATGCTCCATATGAATATGATCAACAACATTTTTCCTACTTTGTCGCCTAATTTACGTAGCTTTTTTTTTTCTTTTCTTTCTTTAAGATACTTACTTAGAAGTAGTGATGATATATATGTAGGGCCAAATCTATGGTTAAGAAGGATTGCAAATGGTTCATGAGAGGAAGTATGATAAACGGCAGATTTAAATATTTTTTTAGTTTTTATAATTTAGTATTTTTTTTGTTTTTTATTCTTAAAAAAATATTTTTCTTGTTTTAAAAACTTACAAATTATGTTTGTTTTGTTTTTAATTCTTAAAACACTTTAGATAGAACTTTGAATAATGAAAAAAAAAATATTATCTAAAGTGTTACAAAGAAAAAAAAAATAAATATAATTTATAAGAACTAAAAATAAAATAAAAATTAGAAAGACAAAAGAAATTAAATTACAATGAATAAAAAGATATTTAAACCTAAATTATATTATCTATTTTATTTTTTGAATAGAAAATTTCAATTATGCCCCTGTTTAAAAAATCCAAATGACGATGGTGTCCCATAATTGTTTGGAAAGTAAGAGGAGTTTTTTTATCTTCTTATTCAAAACTGAGAAGGGCCAACAAGGACAACAGGAGGTAAATGAGAGTGATGCATGAGTGAGCTAAATCAGTTCCACTCTATTTCTTCGAAACACCAGGTTGAATCATTGGGAACATGGACCTTAGCTTGAAGAAGGATCTGCAGCAAGTGTGTAGTTAATTAGCTAAGGTTTATTTGGCAAAGGGAAAGCAAGATCTGGGGTTGGTGATGTTGAAGCAATGAGTGTTTTCGCCAGCAAAAGACCGGGTCGATGTCATTTGAACCTTCGGATTCAAGCTAAGAAATGTTCATGGGTAAAAAAAAAGACATAATACTAATAATTGTATGGCTAATATAATTTCTATATTTATTATAAATTAATATTAGTAATAAAATATAAAGTTATTTGTTTTAAAATTTTAGTATTTTGTATTATTTATTAGATTTATAAAAAAAATCAAATTCAATAACATTATTAAAAAGTTATCTAAATTTTAAATATATAAAATATATTAAATAAAAAATATTCAAAAAATATATAAAATATTTTAAATAAAACAATATTAAAAAATATATAACATATTAAATAAAATCATATAAAAATATATATAAGATATTAAATAAAGCTAATAATAAGAAAATTTAAAATTATTTATTTAATAATTAAATAAATAAATAAAATTATTTACAATTTTTAAAAAAATTGAAAGCAAAACAAAAGAAAATAAAAATCCTAAAAAAACTTTACACGTAAAAAAAAAGTTACGACTTCAAAGTCATAAAATATAAAAATAAAATAAAAAATTAAATTTACAACTTCAAAATTATAAAATAAAAAAAACATATACAACTTTAAAGTAGTAAATAAAAAAAATTAAACTGAAATCATAAAAAAATTTACGACTTCGATTAAAAAAATTAATAAGTCATAATAGATGTCACATATTCCTAAAGGTATGTTTGGTTTGCATTTTCATTTTCTGTTTTTAATTTTCATTTTCAAAAGATTGGAATTCTAAAAACATGTTTGTTTTGACTTCTTGTTTTCTACTTTCAAGAAATAAAAACACTGAAAATGTGTTTTCAAAAGGAAATATATTTTTATATTTGTTTAAAATTACATTCCTTGTCACTGCGTTTTTATTTTACCCAAAACGAGGTTCCTGGTTTCAACTGAAAACAAGATTTTATTGTTCCCATCTTTTTATTCGTTTGAGAAAATATTTTCAAAAATTCAACCAAACTCATTTTCATCACCATTTTCTATTTCCAGTGAAAATAAAAACAGAAAACAGTCAAACCAAACACCCCTAAGTGGCCCACTGAATACGGTTTCTATTTCCCATAGAGTTATTGCAGCTAAATTTATTTTTGGTAATGCATCAAGTGGCACCATGTCTAATGCTATGTGATAATTGCCTTTTATTCATACATTTTAGTGTAATACCTTTTAGACTTTTGAGTTTTGTTTATGTTCATTTTAGTTGAGTTTTTATTAAAAACTTTATTTAGTTAGCATTTTTAGTTTATACCTTTTTACACTTGATCTTTGATTATTTTCTTGTGATTGCATGAACTTTATTAAATTCTATAATATTGGAGTTCTCACGAAGACAAAAGAAGCTCGTTGAAAATCATGGGAACTTCACACACTTTGTGCAAGATTTTGCACACCGCGTGTGAAAGTTCAAACACTACTAGAAAATTAACTTTTAACATCGTCGTGTTAACATCGGTTATGACAAAACCGATGTTAAAAAATGCGCGATAGCATTTTTGTAAATAAGATATTATCATTAACATCGATTTTTTACAAACTGATGTGAAAAGGGGGATATCAACATCGGTTTTTTAAAAATTGATGTTGTATAAGTAATGACAACATCGGTTTTAAAAAAACCAATGTTATGTGTGCTTAAACAACATCGATTTGTTAAAAACCAATGTTGATATCCCCCTCTTAACATGATTATTAAAAAACTGATATTGTCTTTGCTTAGACAACATTAGTTTTTTAAAAATAACCCATGTTGTTGGGTTTTTTTTTTATAAAAAAAGGGTTTTGGCGTCTAAACCCTTTTTGTCTCGTTCAGTTCTCGGGTTCTTACTCTCCTCCTCCTCCTCGTGGCGCTGTAACTCTCAGTCTCCCTCTGTGACTCTCGCTCTCTCACTGTCACTCAACTCCTCGCGATGCGATGTGCCCACCATGCCACCACCGCATTCTCGTTGTGTGACTCTCGCTCTCACTCTCGCCCTCTCATTCTCGCTCTCACTCATAGCTCTACTCACTTTGGTTCTCGCTCTCGGTCACGAAAGGTTAGTCTTCTATAAATCGTTGTGTCTGTGTTTGGTTTTGATGGTGATGGTAAGCAAAAAGCTAGGTGTGGTTCCTTCTATAAATGCTTATTTATGTGTTTAGGTTTGGGTTCTTCTATAAATGTGTATTTCTTTTGTTAATGTGCATATTACTAACATGAAAATGTTTGTTAATGGAACTTTGTGCTAGTGTGAGAATTTTGTTGTAGCCTTAGGCCCACAATTTTTTTCAAAATAGGAATATCATTCTTGGTTTTCAAAAATGGGTATATGCACTACTGTGTCTTTCAACTATGTGGCATGTACTCAACCAAACTCATATGTTTTGGTTTACTATTAGTAGGTAGGCATACATATTTATTTTTAATAGTAACTTTAATGTTACAAATGGAGTTTAAAACGATGAATGAATATCAACAAAACTAGAAGGAAATGACTAAGACAATGATAAAGATTAACAAAAAACCAAAGGAAATGTTCAACCCATTTCATATTATGAATTAGGTTAGAAATTTCAAGACTATTCTCAAATAAACATGACATGATATAATACATTTGCTTATATTATTTTGCTTGTTAAATGTAACCTTATGGTGAAGTCAGTAGGTCATTTGTTGTAAGATGGAAGGATGAACTAGAGCATATTTGGCATCTGCTAGATAGTAATGACAACATGCACTCTGTTACATACAACTAAGATCTGGTGAGCCTAACTCTACTAGCTGAATGGACAGAACCAGAGATTTTTATGGACTCGTTGCAAATCATCAGTGACTATAACCCATCTTGGACAGTGTTTTCTTCCTCACCATCTTCAAAAGTTGCTCTGAACCAAAAGCTTATCCTAAATGACACTCCTTGTACCACCAAGTTGCTAACTCAATCACTTTTAGATTCCTACTAAGTGGATACAAAGTGACTTACGGCAGGTTAATGAGTAATTAAGCACTCCTCAGTCTCTCAAGTTTTAAAATCATATACATATCTAATATGAATTTAATGTTAATGTCAGGGTGTGCAGAGTACCATATACTCATTTATGAAAGTTGCAGATTCACCCATCTAAACTTGTAAGAAATCACGGAGTGTATGATTATTTATAATCATTGGAGGAAGACTTCAAAAATTGGAAATGGATGGAGGACTTTTGCGCAATCACAAATTTTACAAGTTGGAACTCAAATTTACCAGATGCAACTTCTAACTTTGTTTTATTTTGGATTTGTTTGTAATTAAAGTGCATTATGGTATACTACTATCGATCTGTAAATTGTTTATAAGTCTTTGTGATATATTTTATGGGAAGTCGAACATCCTGAACATATTTGTGAGAAATTCTTGTTTATAAGTACTTTTGGTGCATGATATATTTTGTTTAGAACTCTTAGTGATATGTTAATTTGTGTAAATTTTTGTTTATAAGTTTTTGTGGTATATTTTATTTATAATTTAACTTATTTTATGAGGTTTGTACAACTTTGAATGATAAGTTGTCGTATGAATAATTATAGGTTAGTAATTAAAAAAATAGATATGATATCAAAAAATCCAAAAAACAACATTAATTTAAAAAAAAACCAATGTTGTCAATGAAAAACAAAATCAATTTTTCTTAAAATCAATGTTGGTAAGAAGAAAACAACATCAATTTTTTGGTACACCGATGATGTTGTTTTTTGAAAAAAATATTGATTTTTAATCAAACGTTGATACTTCAACATCGTTAATTTGGTTTCAATATCGGTTAAGAAAGTAACCAACTTCAAGAAGTCTCTTGATGATCCATGAACCAATAAAACCAGTACCTCCTGTAACACACACTCTTCCTTTGCTTTCTTCCATTTGGCATTTTGTGAATTCTCCCTTGCACTATTGACTGCTATGTATGCACTAGTTAGATGAACAACAAAGGATATTGAAAAGTGACGTCTATGGACTTCATTTTTCTCGAGCTACATTGGAAAATGACACCCCTGGACTGTTTCTTTCTTCATGCCAATGTTTTCTTTATAACTTGTAGTTGCACCGGTGAAATCGACAATGAAGTATTGCATTTTATATTTGGTAAATTGGTATGTGATGCAATATTCAACCAACGTTTTCTTTAAAAACATTTTTTTCCAAGATTACTAATTAGTATTAATAGCTGGATATATTATTAAAAAATTAACAAATTATATTAACATCCTTAAGGTTTTTTTTTTAATTACACATGCCACTCTTATTTAATTGTTATAACAACCTTTGCTATAAGATTGTCAGCGTAATATTTTAAAACATTAAAAAGTTAGTATAATATATATTGAGGTGTCAATGTAATATTTTTAAGAGATTAGTGTATAGGAATAAGGAGAAAAAGTTATGTGTAATTTGAAAAAAAATAAAATCAAGATGTAGAAATATAATTTGCTCAAAAAATAAAGAATTAATTAAATATGTTTTGCAACCTGAAATTGGGAATCTATATATTTATAAACCTCTAAATTAAAATTTGTGTTTTGTAGTCCTTCAATGATGTTCAAATAAGTCATCAACTTGTTCAATCGTATCGACCATGATGAAGAGCATGTATTCGCTCACTCTCCAGCTCGCCAAGCACTTGAACGTGCTTTTTCTTAGGCTTCGTCTGCTTTCGCTGCTTAGTGTTGTTGCCATTCTTCTGGGACTGGTTGTTGCAGTGGCTTCCAAATGGACCTCATTTTTATGGCAAGAAAATAAATAACCTTCATTCTTCACTGTTAGTTTCAGAGTGAGGAATAGTTAGGGCCATAAATGATTTTTTTTTTCTCTCATTGGTTGATTTATTCTTTGAAAGTTTGATTTAAATGGTGTCTTTTTTTAACATTCTTTGAAAGTTTCATTCCAATGGTGTCTTCTTTTTTCTTTTGTTCTTATAACATTCTTTGAATGTTTGATATGAATGTTACTTAAAAATCAGTGTTCAACGAGGCCAAAATAATGATATTACTTTCTTTGTTAATGACTGAAATAATGTCATTTCATCATAAAAGCAAAAACATTATTTGAAGAAATCGCATGTCTTTTTAAGGGATTAATAATAATCTTATTTTAAGCTCTATATAGAACCTAGAGTTTATACCGGTAGGATATATTTTGTGGCATTGAGAGGTGTTTTTGGACCCTTCTCAGCCCATTAACAGGGGAACTATTATTTCCACAATCAATAGTGCTGTTAGCATTATCAATCTTTGGAAATTCCTCTTTTTTTCACTCAACAAATTTCTATATTCCCTTCCCTTTCCCTTGGATTTTTTAATCCCTTGCATTAGCAATTGTGGTGGTGTCAATAGTAACATCTGTTAATAGTCTAATGAGTCCACACTTTTTAGCCCAATAAAGACCTAACATATAAAATATGTTTGAATGTCTATTCAAAATGGCGTGCACGAATTTTAATGATAAATCTAGTGGTCCATAAACTCCTTTTTATAAAAGGAATAATATGGATGCTTCTTGGAAACAGAGGTTAGTATAAACCTAGGTTTGAACTGTAAATCCAAACACGCACGCACTAAGCACCTTACATGGACCAAGGTTTCACTTGCTACTTGGAACTTGAAAGTCAGAAATTCTAACATGGAAGGTGGAACATGTTATTCTAAAAGGAGTGTCATTCTCATGTCTAAAAGAATAATGTAGTATTCATTAAGGAACATAAATTATCATAAGAAAAAGAAAAAATATATTAAAAACAAATAAAATAAGAATGGATTTGAAAAGGGATGGAAAGGACATATAAAACAACGCAACAAAAAGAGTTGAGGAAAAAAAAACATCAACAATTGTGATCTTTTTTTATCTCTAAGAATTGAAGACACAATGTCAATGTTAGAAAATATGTACAACAATTTATATATCTTTTTCAACGAACTAAACTAAATTCTCTTGATGAAAAATTATGATCTATATCATTGTAATTGTGTTAAAAAAATGCAATGAGACAAATATTTCTAAAAATGGATCAATTCACAATACACTCCCTATAAAATAGAAGATTGACTTTATTTGTTTTGATTAAGAAAAAAAATCAAGTATCTAAAACTTTTAATGGAGTTTTGACACTACGAAAAAGAATCCGAAGGGGGAAAAAGTTTATTAGAGGAAAAAAAAGAAGTAAAAATGAGACTTTTTTTTTTCCTCTAATCAATTTGTTGTTTGGATTTATGTAAGGCGGTAGTTCAAGATATTTATATAAAATATGTGTATACATATGTTATTATTGGATTTATTGATTTGTGTTAATTAAGGTTGATTTATCGTTGGAGATAGATTGTTATTAGATAGATATTATTCTAAAATTTTCAAATTATTGTATGCTTGATTTTGAGCAATTCCAATCTCTCTAATTGATATGTCACATCATAATTATTAATTTGTTATTCTAATTATTTTATTTTATTATACTATCTTAATATGTAAAAATTTGCCGAACTCGAATTTGTGTCACTTAAGAATAATATTTGTCTTATCCTTTTGATAATGCACACCATTAATTCATCAAAAAAAGTTTATTAGAGTTTAGAGGGAAATAAAAGTAAAAATATCTTTTACCCAATCACAAGAAGCGTGTAAAATAAGAAGATATTATCAAGTATTTTATAAAAGTGACAAGTTATTATTTTCACAAAATAAATTTCACATGTAAACTTGATGGTTGAGATAAAAAAATAATTATTTTGTAAAAGAGGAAGAATGATTATATTTGATAAAATTAATTAAAAAGATAGTTAAAAGTTAAAAAATTATTTGAAAGTTAGAAAGTTGTTGGAAGTTGATAGTTGAAAATTTTAGTTTATTAAATTATAAGTATTTATAAAATTATTTTTTAAAATAATTAAAAAAATATAAAATGATAAAAATAATAAAATTATGATTTACTAAAAAAATATAAAAAATTAAATAAATATATTAAAGATAAAAATATAAAAAATTAGAAATGAAAAGATGGCGTCTTAAAAGAGTTTCGTGTTTCAAAAATATTAAAAATTGTTAAAATAAGTTTGCTTATTAAATAGTTAAATAAATTTTTTAATTAATAAAAAAATTAAAAACTAACTAAAATATATTAATTTCTCGTTTTTAAGAGACAAGATTGTAAAATTAAGTAAAATAGGAAGAATAAAATTATATTTTATCTTTTTTAATTTTGTTTGAAAATATTGATTCAGGTTCGGTCATAATCAACCATTAAATCATTTTTCAAGTCAAATCTACAGTTCAAAATATACAGATATATTGATTCAGGTTCAGTCATAATCAACAATTAAACTCATTTAAAAACAATTATCATAACACTAATTATTACCGTTAATGTTCTACATTTCTCAATCTCACAAGCCTCTCCATTCTTTTCTTTTTCTGATCGGTTCCATCGCCTGTAATTCTTAACTTTTAAGCAAAAAAAGAAAAAAAAAATCCTAACTTCTAAGCAATTGAAGAAAAATGAATTAAATTCCCAACGTCAAGCAAATAATCAAATCCAAAAATCATTATAAAAAGAGAAAAAGAAGAAAGTGTAAAGAAACATTATTCATAACTCCTTCTCCTGTTTCTGTAGCCAATAAAAATAAATTAAAAAACAACACGAGAAACATAAAATAACTGGATCTAAATTATATCCATATAGCATATAAGCATACATAATATATAGCATTACATAATTAATAATAAAAATGTAGAGAGGATAAAATCCCTGTTATTTCACCATAAGACCTACAACAAATAATAAAATAAACTCTGAAGTGGTAACGTGGAAACTCTCAAGTTTATTATATATGTTATTTTGGAATATTAATTCATTCATGAAATGCAAAATAAGAAATCCTAGAACTTGAAGACCGCCATGAGAGACAAAACGAGCGAGGCACCGATCATGGTGGCGGAGCAAGGCACGGAGTCTGCGGCTCCTGCTTCAGGCGACGGTGCCGGAGACGAGGCGGGGGATAATTCTTGAGCGGAGGCGGCGGAGAAGAGAGCGAGGAGGAGGAAAAGAGCGAAGGCCTTGAATGTTGGTGCCATAGCGAATTAAAGTAAAGTAGAGAGAAAATGCACGTTCAATGGAGAAGATAAAGAAGAAGGGGCATTAATTTATAGTGGAGAAAACGCGGACAGTTGGCAGAAGATGGAAGGCGCGTTCTTGTTTGGAGAAACCATTTGCGTGAAAACTCCGACAACACCAGTAAACGTTAATATTCCCCTGGTATCAACTATCCACTTTTTCATTACTATTTCTTTATTTTCATTTTAATTAGGAAAAAAATCACACAATAAATATTTTTTTTTATATTTTAAACAAGCTAAGGAATAAATTGATTCAAGAGTGTAACAAAATATGCACAACATAATTTTATATATTTCAATAAAAAAATTATTCTTTTAATTTCTTAACTTAACTAATACCTGAAACATTAATTAAAAATTATTTCTTTTTTTCTGAAAACAATTTATCTCTACATTTGAAAGTCACCAATTAATCCTCTAGATGTAGAACCTTATGACTAATAACATTAACTAATTTTATAAAATTGTATTCCTCAATCATAAATTTATATTTTTTTTAATAAATTCTAACTAACAACAAATAATTTGTTAGAGAAAATATATTAAATGGTTCAAAAAACAGAAATATATATTAAAAGTGTATACTATTATTGTAATTAATAATTTGTCATCAATGTTTATTTATAGTTTAAAAGGATATATACATTGAATTGAATTTATTGAATATATACTGATAACAAGTTTTAAAATTTAATAGACATTTATAAAATTAATCTATTAGTATTTAATTAGTTTGGAAATTACATTATTTAAAATTTAATATTAAAAAGATTATTAAACCACTGACACACACTTTATTCTCTCTAGAACTTAGAAGTGTGTGCTGTTAAATGCCATTGAATATTGGTTCCAATCCCTCTTGTCAGTTCGGTTCCCGGAACCCTCCAGAACTCATCATGCATGCTATATCAGGATAGTTTCTTGTCCTCTTTTTACCTAACTTTAACACTCCTCCAAAAAATATTTATTTCAGTGAATCAAATAAGAATTATAATTAAGAAATATTTTATTAAATGTGTTCCGATCTATTGGCTATTGAGTTGTCTACCAGAACATAAATGTGTGTAATATGTCCCTCTATGTCTTATATATATAGACCCTTTATTCCCGATAAATTATCATGTTTCCTTTACTATAGGCTAGAATTTTGTTAAGATAAGATTAAATGTATGTCACATATAATTGAATATCGTAAGTATGATAATATAATACAGATGAGATCTGATATGATCTTCTGCCCTAAAAGTCCAGGTTTGGAGAGGAGATAGTTAAGCAGGTCAATCGTTTATCGACTAAGCATAAAATTACTGGGCTGGTCTAGCCAACATCGACCAAAGGAAACCTAGTTCCTAAGGCTCCAGTGTGTATCAAGAAGAGGCTAAAAAGCATAAGTTGAATCGATTCAATTTTGAAATAAAATAGAATGTCATGTGTGTTGTGTATCTGGAGAGAATTCCTTGTTGGTCATGCATATCACATGATACAGGAGCTGACATGTTTCATTTTGAATTCAATAATCAGGGTCTTATTCTTGAAGTGTTCACCACAGCATAACATTGCTTGTGTGGTGCCAAAGTGACTAAGCTTGGAAAATTTAGGAGTTGTCAAAATGGTTATGCTGTGAAATCATCCTTGAAAGCTGAAGATAGAATTCTGTATCCCCTTGAGAAGAGCTTCTTCTTTTTACCTAAGCCCATATCTATAACTAACTGATGCAGCAGCAGCAACAACAACAACAACAAAGACTTGTCCTACTAGGCGAGATCGGCTACATTCATCACACATGCTGCGATTCTGCATGGTTAAAACTTAAAAACAAAGCTGTTAGCATATATGATATTTATACAAAATAGGTTTTACTTGTTTTTTCCTTTCCCATTAGATTGACTATGTTGAATTTAAGCGGCATGCTGGGGGTGGTTCCAACTTCCAATATGCATTATTTGACTTTGTTATCAGACTAAAATCTGAACAAGAGCATCTCTTCCATAATATTCAGATAAATGAGTAGCATTTGGTAAATTTGTGTTTACAAATCAAGGAGACAAACATATATTTATGTTGACCAACAACATCTGAATATAATTTGGCATGAAAAAACTACTAGAAGCTTACATTTCAGTTTCTGCAATTCTTGAACTTACTTCCATAAGATTGCAGTTGACCTTTCTCCTATTTTAAGTTTCTTGTGCTCTATGTTTTGCTTGCTATTATGTTTTTGTGCATTTGTCTTGTGCTTCTTTATATATGTATTCAGGTTGCATTTGTTCTCCACTTCATGAGGATTCAGATTTTGTTGCTGACAAGGACGATAAGGTTCTCCTACACTGATGATTATGTGATGCCAGTGAAAGTGGCGATGAGAAAGAGGTAAGTGATTTTTGTTTGCCTTTGTTATCTTTGTGATATATACTTCTCTACCCTTTAAATCTATGTTCTTGTACCCAAATGTTATTGGTGACCAATTTTCGGAAGCCTACCAAGAAGAAATCAAATAAGGGTCAAGTTATGGAACTCCAAGTCAGTCAGATAGTCCTCGGGATTGTCGTCATACATTCTTGGCACCCATTGCCAATAAAAAGGAAATAAGGGTTTCTTGTTTATATCACTTTAAAACTTTTGTATGATGTGGTGAACGGTCTGAACAGCGGTCTCTCCTGATATTAAATTAGTGACATCCATCAAGCATTATCCATTGGCCTAGTTCGAAAATGATGAAGGAATAATAGTCCGATCGTTGGTTCCATCCTAAAAATTATACATAACAACACACCGAAAGCCTTGAATGGCCACCCACCCATTCGGATGAAGTTGAGAAGGCGCCACATTAAGTATGTGAAATCATCAAAGGAAATTTCTATTCGAAGATCCCAAAAGATGCAATCATACACGTAAAAAATATTCCCTTAAAGGTATTGCCTTGGCAGCCCCCTAGGAATTGGCCTCGGCCTCGCCTTTTCTAGGAATACTCAAATCTAAGTGTCGGTACGACAACACCAGAGATGAATCAGGTTGATCGCCTCGTCCATGAAGATAAATACGTTTACACAATTGATTAAGTTAAGAATATTGATTTTATCGTTGTACCGTGAATAAAAGGAACCCACTTCACCATCAACCCAGGAGTACCCGTTTATTGTTGCAAAATGCCTCAACATTCGCCAAATGATACCTCAACCGGATCAACCAAATTCTCCTCGGCAATAGGTTGCGCCTCAGAAAGTGTAGACACATCTTCATATCTGAATACCTCTGGTCGCCTCAACCACAAACTTGACCCCTCAGAATCACCGGAGTTGTTGGCCTTTGAACCCAAACTCATGAGTCAAAGAAAAAGCATACCTGAATGACAAGTACTCGGTGCAGAGCATAACGATCACTTTTAAATGAAGATATGAAGGACGAACCCCAATTTTTTAGAAAAGCCCAACAATGTCTTCAATTGTTGGATTCATAGAATGCCTAGAGATGCCGCGTTTCGCACAACATAACGATCACTTTTAAATGAAGGATATGAAACAATGCCTACGCACGAATCCCATGAGACAACGTTTCAACTTCAACTTTCAAAAAATAAACTTAAAAGCCTTTCTTATTCACTACGTTTTAGAGAAGCTTGAGGGGCTTGGATATGGTATCGATATCTAACTAAGCAGAATACTTAGAAATGTCCCTAGTAAAACCTTTAGGACCCTAAAGTATATCTTCCGAAAGTCAAATAAACTTAAAAGTCTTTCTTATTTACTTTAGAGAAGCTTGAGGAGTTGTATATCCTATGGGTATCCAGCTGGACCAAATACCCAAAAATACCTCTGATAAAACCTTTAAGACGCTAAAACATACCCTCAAGAAGTCCTAGATATTTGGCATGACCAAATATCTGAGCACTAATTTCACCTTGTCCTTTGAAGATTAGTTAGTGTTCACTCTAGTACTATTGATCATGCCGAATACTTGTATCACCTTATCCTTCAAAGATTGATTACTCTTTAAACTAGTATTAGATATTCAATCATCTTGAATACTTGAGCACTAGTGTCACCTTGTTCTTTGAAGATTATATTATTGTTCACACCATTATTAGGTATTCAACATGATTGAATACCCGAACACTAGTGTCACCTTGTCCTTCAACGATTGATTATCGTTGATACCAGTGCTAGGTATTCGGCATGGCCAAATAATCGAGCACTAGTGCTACCTTGATCTACAAAGTTTGATTGTTGTGTACATCACTGTCAAGTATTTGGCCATGCTGAATACCCGAGTACTATGTTACGCATGATTTCTATAGGACACTATTCGGCATGGCCGAAAACCTGAATACTCTCCCCTCACCCATGACTACTTGTTTAAAGGTAAATTATCTAGATTAACTAATTAATAACCATTATGAGAGAATTCAACTCCCTCAATATAATTAGAGGTACATTACCTAAAAAGGTAATCTTGAGAAAAGATCCATAGGTACAAGGCCCATTAAGATTTGTTTAAATAGCTACATGAATATCGAGGTAAAGTTATTGTTAATTGTCATTTATTATCCTCATTTATTTCTCTGGATTGAAACCTTAGTTAAGTGTTGGAGTGTCTTTTGCAGATACCTCACCACTCTGAGGACTCTCGAGTACTATTTGGAGAAGAAAGGAGGTCATTCGTAAAACTTAAGTAAGAAGAAAAGTTACATGTTTACCACGTTCAAGTACATCTACCTTTATTTATTAATCACTTAACAAAGGACAAATCTTCTCGAAGGACTTATTCTATACATCGAGGGATTGATAAACTTTATGTTTGGATAAATTTTTCAATAAATACTTATAATTAAGAGAATAAATTAAGAAGATAAAATAAAAATTATATTTTTATTCATAATTATTTTTGTATAAAATACATGATGTAGTAAACAAATTCTTTCATATGCAATAAAAATTATTTAAATAATTATTATTTTCGACAAACTTCAAGCCATAGGAGAGACACTCTTATAATAAACAATTTTGTATGTATATATTACTCAAATAATAATATTAATTCCTTACTAAATATTAAAGGATGATATTGTCAAAATATTATTTTCAAATTCAACTTACATAATATAATTTAGTTTAAGCCTTATTTTTAAAATATAATTTCATATTTATTTTAACGTTGGGTGAATATTTTTTTTTTAAATTAAGTTGAACCAAACAGCTTACTACTAGTATTAGAGTTAAATAATAATAACCGTTTAAAATAATAGTTATGACTCGCTCAAACAGTTTAGATTATAGTTAAAAAAAATATTCCGGTTATTTTTATGAAAATAAATATGCTAAAATAAAAGAACTCTTCGGATTAGAAATGAAATAGAAAAAAAAAGAAAAAAAATTATAAATAAATGAAAAATACATTAAAAAAATATGTTATCTCAGCTCGATGGATAAAAATCAAAATAAAAGAAGCAAAGAAATTTCTTTTCACTTTTTTGGATTAGTGGAAAAGGGATTAAAATAAATAAATTATTTTAAAATATTTATATGCTAAATAAAAATTTAATTTATTATTTTCTCAATATAAATTTATTGATTAATATAAAAATAAAAAATAGAGATATTGTTTATCTCCTCTTTCCTTGCAGTTTAAGAGGAAAGTGTTTTTCTGGTGAGTCACATGAGTTAAATTCCTTCATTTTTATTTCTCCAGAAAAACAAACTAAAAAATTCAATATTTCTATCATATCTCTCTTTTTCCTATTTTTTTCTATCACATTTCCACCAAAACGAACAAAACAAAGGAACAATATCAAAATATGAATAATACGTACACTTTCGATCATCAAACATGTCCTTATTAGTTTTTTTTATTTTACACATTTCATTTATTAAATAAACTATATACGAGCTCTATTAAAGAAAATAAAAATCCAAACCATTTAACATAATTTTGAATTTCCATAAATTATACTTAATAATATTTTTTTAATTAACTTGTGGTCTCTAATGAGTAGTAGAGTAGGAGTTTTACAGTCTCAGCACGTAATGAGAAAAACAGGGCACGCTCCCATCCCTTTCACCGAAATGGGTAAAGCACACGTGCGAGTGGCGAGGGACGAAGTTGACTGGGGTAGCAAGCACACGTGTCAGTGACGATGGGACGAAAATGACCTCTGAGAAAACTGGGTCAGATTGGGCGGCCAGCTTCTTCCTTGTTGTCGCTCACCATTTTTTACCCTTCAATTTTCCCACTTTACCCTTTTCTTTTCACAGGTTACCAACAGCAATATAATAATTAGAAAATAAAAATATAAGGTTCCCATTCACTTTTCCCTTGTGTTCAATAAAATATACCAATAGTTTCCTCAAATCGTATCAATTAGTTAAAGTATGAAATATAAATTTATAATAAATAGTCTATCACTCAAAATGTAAAGGATTTTTTCACTTTCATCTAATAGCCTGCAAGATAGATTTATTAATTTTTATGATAATTATTTTAAAAATTATTTCTATTATGATTTATGATTGGTTAATAGTGTAATACATACAAATTCAACTTATAAACTTATTTTTTATTCTCATGTTTATTGTTCTTTTCCTTTTTTTTAAGAATTTTCTATGAATTTTTCTGTAAAAAAATACGATATATAAAATCTTGTTTTTTTCAATTTAATTGATTAAAAAAGATGCATAAATATTATAAATCTTTACGTCGAAGGAAGTTAATCTCACAAAATATTAATATTTAAAGAATTAATATCTCACTCTCTTTAGTGGGATATCCTACATTAAAAAAATGGTGGATTAAGTGAGTCAGAAAAAATAACTCTGGATTTTGCGATAATGGAGACTATAAAAATGCATTGTGCCTTGTTAGAATGGCAACAAATTTATATAATTAACTTTTTTGTGCATGATTGGCATTGCCAACCAGCCCCTAACAAGATCACTTTGATGTAAAGTCTGCTAGATTTCTTTCCTCCTTAGTTCCATCGTTCAAATCGTTAAGTTCGGGCCAACATGTTTGGATTAATCCATATTCCAAATCTGTTACTTCGTTTGGCCAGACATATAACTCAACTTTATAGTATTGTAGTGAAAATAGAAAAAGAAAAACCACTCTTCGTGATGACGCTAAGAAAGACAAATAATTTTTAAAATTACTCCGTCATTATAAATTTATAGACTTTTTTCTTTCTCTTAAATAATTGTCCTCCTAAAACTTTAAGGCTTAGCCAATTTTTCAATCATATCCTTGTTTAATAATTAAATAGTTAATTTATAATTATTCGAGACTGAGTCATGGGACAAATCCATTAGATTGAAATTGAATTTTACACAACCCATAAAGTTCAACTAGGCTAAATTGTGAAAGGAAACCCAAATCAAGGCTTAGAAAGAAGATTTTTAAGATGAAACTATAAATAGTGAATTATATCTTGGCATGAAATGAAAACATAATTATCTGAATGACGTTAAGGTTTTGCAGCGCAAGCCAAACTTGGGCAACTCTATGATGATATAATGTTTTTAACCCAAGAATTTATAAGTAATATTTGATTGAAGTGATGTGGTGTGGACAAGTTGGTAATTGCAGAAAGGAGATGGCATGAAAGAAAAAGGGTTTCCAATACGCGTCTCTACCAGGTCCATATTCCCAATCTCCTTTCATTACCAACCTCACAACACAAACTTCTTCTTTCTCTTCTTACAATTACAAATCCCTTCATCTCTCTCTCTCTCTCTCTATTCTCATTTCAATCCCCTTCTTCAACCCCTCTCTCTCTCTCCAAAACGCCAAACCAAAAAATGGCTCAGAAGGCCGAGAAAAACGACACCGACTTTAAGGTCCCCGAAACCATCATCACCCCCTGCACCACCACCACCGCCACCTCGATTACCGAACCTTCTAGATTCTTCGACGCAACCACCCCCGCCACGTCATCGCGCTCCCCCAAGCGATCCCTCCCCCTCGACGACGAATCTCAGACGGACCAAACGGCGTCGTCGGAGCCCAAACGCGTCGTGAGCCGCTGCTCCTGCTGTCGGCGGCGCGTGGGGCTCACTGGATTCCGGTGCCGCTGTGGCGACCTCTTCTGCGCCGAGCACCGCTACTCCGACCGCCACGACTGCTCCTACGACTACAAGGCCGCAGGGAGAGAGGCCATAGCGAGAGAAAACCCCGTCGTGAAGGCCGCGAAGATCGTCAAGGTCTGAAAACCCTAAATCGGAGAACAAAAATCTCCCAAGAGATCGAACAAATCGCTGAGAAGAAGGGGATAACACGAAACGACGTCGTTTCCACGCGATCGCGGTTCGGTGATTGATTGATTAATTAATTAATTAATTACTCGCGTCGCGTCTTTTCTCCGAGACGCGACTCGGCGCGTGGGTGGAAACCTGGGAATTTGTATAATTTCTAAATTTTTATGCCTTTTTTTGTTTAATTTGGGTTGGAAATTTATAAATTATTATCGTGATTGTTATGTGAATCAGTGGAATGAATGGTTTTTCGTTGCCTAAAATATACTGTACTGTTCGCCCTTTTCTTAATTTTTAATTTTAGTTTGTTTTCTTAAATTTTTTTTTTAAAAACCTCATTTTACTGTCTTCAGTTTTTTTTTATTAGATCAAGTTGTTCATTTATTAGGTTTTTGTACGAAAATTATTAATTTTGGTTGACGCAGGAAATGCTTATATAATTTGACATCTATTGCAACTTGTTGCTCATGTTGCCAAATTGACATCTTTTACAACTTGTGTTAAATTGCTCCAAAGACATTGATTTTTTAAAATTGTGAGCTAAAGGACTCGATAAGTATTTTAATTTTCTTTTTATAATGAGAGAGCATAGGATTCAGGGGAATGTTGAGGGAAACTAGATTGGGGTGTGAGGGTATAGTTGTAAAATTGCGTTGTACTTTGAAATTGGAATTTTCGAGAATAGTGATGATGATAGAAAGTTGGGTGGACCCACATGATTTGTCATGGGAAGCTTTTTTGAAATATTATCGCGAGATATTGGGTGAGTGGGTGAGATCGTGTCGTGATGTAGGCGCTGCGAGATTTCGCGATTGCGATTTCTATTGTTCGTGATAGTGACACTCAACTTTTTTGGCGCATCGGGAGCCAATGGAGTCGCGCCACGTGGAGGATTATGATTGGGCTGCGTCTCGCTGATAATTGCGATATGCTTATTTATTTATTTATTATTTTTATATGGAAGAATCTCGAGGGAATGTCATGATCGAACGCCTGGGATTTCGTGGTGGATGCCATTCTGGGCTTCCTTTGGCTAAAAAGTTTGTTTCCTGCTCTTGTTTATTTATAGTAACAGTAAAATTATTACAATACGTTATACATGTGTAATTGATTATTTAATTGGAAAAATAGGTAATGCAGTACAGAGAATTTTTTAAATAAGAAATCTTAAATATTATAAACACAAGGATTTGTGAAAGATAATTTAAAAATAACTAATATTTGCTTTAAATTTTATCAAATAATATTTAATATGAAGGTGCCAGGTGCTGTAAATGGTTAATACTTGAATTGACATATTAAAATGGTATAATTTAAGAATTTCAAATAAAATTGTTAACAGGGGTGGGGTAAGGTATTTATAAAAAGAAGAAAAAAAAGTGTCTGCATCAAAAGTATTACAATATGTTGTTATTTTGTTAATACGAAAGTGTGCGGGTTAGGAAAAACTCAAAAAGTCTAGAGTGCGCATGAATTTTCTTCTTTTTTTTTTCCAATTTAGAAAGCATGTCATGGATTCTGCGTAAATCATGCGTGATGATGATGTATGTATTCTCTAATAAATTTATCACTTTTATTACATTAGCATCTAATTATAAATGGTCAACTTTGTTTATCATTTATTTTTATAAAAAAATGATTTTTTCACCAATAAGACTTGAATTTAATAATTGACTTTGGTACCAATTGGTTTCTTTGATTTCAATTTGACAAACATAAGGCATTATTTGGGTTAAAAGAGACCGGGAAAATAAAGGAATATCGTTTTTTTAAAAAGAAAAAGAAATTAATATTATATTATATTATATTTTTAAAATAGATAAAAAATTATAAGTTTAAAATATTTTAGTCTAATTAATATAAACAAATATTTGTTTCCCCTAAATTGAGTAAAGAGAGATTTTGTTCTCTTCATTTCTCTTTTCTTTCTAATAATATACTAGTTTTAAATAAGATAGGAAAAGTTTATAGAAAAAAATTGCCTACTATTCTCTTTTTCATTCATCGTGACCAAATTTATTAATTAATAATTGATGACGATGTTTAGAAATAATCTTTTCTAAGAAAGTCCCCAAACAAAAATATTTTAAATTATTATTAATTTTTTATTGATTGGTGATTGTGTCTCTTGTATAAGGCATGTTTGAGAGAGAGAGAAAAGGCACAAATAACTAATTTTCCTTACAAATAATGGTGAATCCTTTGCAAATAAAAATTACATCTTCCTCTATTTTAAAAGAATTAAATCCTATTAACCAATAATAAATAATTTAAATCACTTTTTAAAGTTATTTCACATTTATCATATCTAAATATAAAAAAAATCTATAAATATTTTTAAAAATATAACCCTATTCTAGATTATGACATGACTTAAGAATCACAATCATTGGATCCAAGTTAAAGAGACATGTTCCACTATCAATAAAGTAAGGATACTCGACTCGTCAAATTATCTTAAACCTAATTTAAACTAACTTAATCAAGATACTTATACATAGTCTCTGAATCACACATCTAGAATCATGATTATAAAGTATTTTTCTCATACAATCTTGTCTATTTGTTCTAGATGGTGACATGGCTTCAAAACGGCCAAAGAGATCACAAGATGGGTTAACCCAATACTTAAATACAAGCATGTCCTATATTATTTGACACATGTCAAATGATGGTCAAACATTTAAATTTCATAATTGACAACAATCCAATAGTATCAATCCACCACATTGATATTATAACTTCTATTTTTTTTCTCTTCATTGGACAAAAATATAGTATACAAATATAATTCAAATGTTTTTTACTCATATTTTAGTGATTTTTTTCACATACCATTGTAATGATAGTTGTAACCGCTTAAAGATGATCGGATACTTTTTCTTTTTGTCATGTCCTTCACTTTGGGGTGTCCTTTTCTAGTACTCAGCGAAACAACCTTTTGAATGGTAGGATATCTATAAAAGACACTCCGATGTTCAAGTTAGTTCTCAACATGGAGAGAAAATGAGTGTAGAAATGTTAGTAGATAGAATAATGTGTGTTATCTTGAGAATGACCTTTTATACACACACACACACATATATGGACCTCAAGGTCCATGGGTCTTATCTCTTAATTAAAGAGATGTAATATGAGATTATCTAACAATTAATGTTAATATAGTGTTAAGATAAGATGAGATAAGATAAATTTTTTAACCTCCATGGGGTGGTGCCCAAAGGGGTCCTAGGCCGTGGTCGAGCCAAGTACCTAAGGTTTCTTTGTGCTTGAGGGGGTTAGAGGTGTTCAGGCTAGTTGAATACTTTATGTCTCACCTTTGTCAAATAAGGTCCAAAGTATTTAGATATTCGGTCTAATTGAATACTTAGGTACTTTCTTTATCGAGAAGACATTAAGTCGTGACTAAAAAGGTCAGGTCATGACCAAAGGAGTTATAGATCGTACCATTGTAGTAGTCATATCAATTTTATACTAGAATGTAATGAACATTCTATATATTTGATATCATTCAAACATGAATAAATCATATGTTATTACTTTGTTAATTTATTGTTCAATATAGAAATATATTATTAGTGTAAATATTTTCTATAATTCAAATGTTGAATGACATCGCACGTAGAAATTTAATTATTGTTGATCATATGTGATGTAATTAAATTTTGGATTGAAAATTAGTTTTATAGTTCACTTAAAGATTGAAGATTGCAAAAATATATTGCATTCCACCAAAAAGTTAAAAATATCAATTAGGGTAGCTAAAAAAAATTATGTTGAATTGAAAAAAAATAGTTAACTTCTATAAATTAAGTATAAAGATGCAGAGTGAGAAAGTAAAAATATATTTATCAATGAGTAAGATCACAAAGTATTTAATTTAAATCAGATTTTTTTATTTTCGATATTTGCTCACTTATAAATTAAATTAAAAGTAATTTCTTGTAGTTAAAAAGAAGAAGCATAAAACAAATATATAGATGTTCTTGGATATATTAGGATTCTTCAATCTTCAACTTTTAACTTTCTCTTGTTGGCCGAACGAGATTCCTTTCCTGTCCTTTGCATGTCAACATTTTTAAAAAAATAAAATTGGGTTGAATAATGGCATGTACAACGAATGACAAGATATGCCTTGGAGCAGTTCACAATGAACATTGATCACAATAATCTAGGCCTACCCCACTAACCATATGGTATAAGCAAGAAAAAAAATCAAAAATTGCTTCAGTCTCTTGAACTAAATGATATTGCTCCCCAGTTTTGGTTAACAAATCATTTGCACCAATGCTGACTCATTTTGGGCAAGAAAATTATATGTCTTTTAGCAGATTATTATTATTTTAGCTTAGGTGATATTGTCGTGTATTTGGCTTTAATTGTGTCATTTACTTTCGTTTTCTAACCAATTTGTGTAAATTTGTGAGAAATAATGTAGAAGCCATAAATTGATAGTATAAAATGTAGAATCAGACGATCACTATATGTTAAGTTAAAAGGTAAAAAAAGAAAAAGTATAAAGTCAATGTCAAAATTACTTAATTTGTTTTTATAAAGATACTATAAACTAATGTTTAAAAGTTATAAGTGCATGAGATGAATTTACATGAACCTTCTCATGTAAAAATTTCAGTAGAGAGAATCCTTTTCCTTTATGACCCTAATACTCTATAAAAAAATAATAAAATTATTAAACACATGAATCAACAAACTTTAAATTATTTTAACTTAATTAATCGTTTCAAATTTAAATTTTGAGTTGAGTAATCATAATTCATAAACGTTCAACAGTTTCTATGACAAACAAATTGAGCAACTCTCATCACCCAAAAAGAGATGTGACATGTGAACAAAATGAGAAATACGACAAAAAGGTAATATAATATCAAATTAAAAATCTTCTTTGATTAAATTAATTGCAAATCTTTCGCAAATCACATTTATGATTCATATCAAATTCAAAATCTTAAAAAAAAAAAAAACATTACTCTATCTTCACATTCATTTACCTTCTCCCACATTGGTGAAAATCATAAATGTTCTATCATTGTTTTATTATAAAACAATCACTCTTGCTATTATTTAAGCATGTATCACAAACAACTAATAACATATTTGGATATGCTTTAAAATTATGGTGATATAAAAAATCATGATGTGATCATAATTTTTCCAAAACAATTATATGTTGTTTCACATTTATGGTAATTTGATAATTGATTTTGATTTATCTTACCATCATCCCAAACATGCTATAAGAATAGCAGAGTTCAAAGTTATAAATCATTCTACCATTCAATCTCTCATTCATCCTAAAGACAAACAACACTCTTACCAAGCTTCATGACACAATTACTCTATTTCTTAATGTCAACGTTCATGGTTTCTTCCTAGAGCAGCAATGGCAGAGAGGTAGAGACAGGAGAGATCAAAAAACGTGAAAACCCGATGATCATTTTTTTTTTGTATAAAATACGTAATCAGGATTCGAACACTAATTTATCTTCTTTTTTTTTTTATAATGGAAACTAAATTATCTTTTTTGTTTGTTAAATAAAATTAAAATTTGAGTTTTGGCTGATGTGACATTCGTTGTACAATTTATTGTAGAAACTATTATACGTCTATCTATCGTTAAGAGTAAATGAAAATTTTCATATAGTAAACCTATTTATAAATTAGAATTATTCTATACAGTAATATTATTTATTATTTCTTATATTTTTTTTATCAAATTATTAAGTAAGTTTGTTTAAACTTAAAAAACTTATTATATAAGTATTATTTTAAAAAATAGATATGATTTATTTCTTAAAAAACAAAAAAACTATTTATTTGAAGTAAAAATAATTTAAATAAATACATCACAAAATCATAAAACTGCATATTTTATAAAAAACACTTATTTAAAAAATAAATTATAGAAAACTAATCCATTTATTTGTTATGTTAAAAGCTAATTTACTTTTTGTTTTATTTATTAAAAAAAAGCCCACATTCCGACATTGGACTCAATATAAAAAACATTCTCCTCTCCCGCGCGAGAGTGAAACCCAGCCTTTCGTTCCGTTTTGCATTTTGATTTAATTTCATCACGCGACCCTCAATGGACGAAGAAGCAGAGACCGAGAGAGTTCCCCATCCACACTCTCCAAAACTAGGGTTTCCCCTCCCCTCCGCCGCCGGTGACGCAAACCTCCTCACAGCCCTCAGCACCATCCTCGTCGCGTCGATTCAGGACGCCAAAGACCGCATCTCGCAGATCGAGTACGTCTTCTGCTCCCAGCTCTACCCTCACTTAAAATCCGACGACGCATCAAAACGCTGCTGCATCGAACAGCTCAAACGTGACGCCGACGAGAACGCCAAGCTTCTACTACACGCCGAGGAGAGGCGAAACGCCGCGTTTTTGAAATCGGAGAGCTGCGAGGGCGACAAGGCGACGCTGCTGGCGAGAATCGCCGAGTTGGACGAGACATTGAGATTGAAGACGCGGGAGATTGAGGAGGCGGAGACGAAGCGGATCGAGGAGGAAGGGAAGCTACTCGAGCGCGTGGAGGCGCTGGCGTGTGAGTTAAGGGATGAGAAGGCTAAGAGGAACCGCGTGACGGAAGCGTACAAGAGGCTTAAGTCTCAGCACGTTTACTTTCGAAGAAAGGTTGGTCTTGGTGAGGAGAATGTGGTTCAGGAAAAGAAATTGGAGAGTGGAACTGAATTGGGGGTGCATCAGAGTCCAGTCGTAGAACCTGGTATTGTGCAAATTTGTCTTATGATAGTGTGGTACAAATAATTTGTCACATTTTTTTGGTCATTAGTGGGTCTGTTCATGAATTCTTCAATTGAAAAAAGTGTCATTTCAGCAAAATTTTAAAAATATTTTTTTTAGGGGCCAGTGCTCCCCTAACGTGGTAAACCATGGGTCGGATTTTTGTCCCGAGAGGAGAGGTGGTGTCTATATTTAATATCTGATAAGATAAAATTGGTTTTGATGGAAATAGTTTGTCACATGTTGATATGTGTCATTTCAGCAAAATTAAAAATAAAAAAAAGGTTGTAATGGCTAGTCTTTCTCGACAACGTGACAAACTATGGTTCGGATCTCTATTGAGAGAGGTGCCAACATATAGTGTCTAACAGTGCCACTGGTAGAATTGATTCCAAATGAGTATACCTGTAAGGTATAAAAAATAAAACTAAGGCTATGATCCGATATTTAATGGTGAGTGGAATGAAGTAGAATGGGATATAAGGGAATTGAATAGAGTAATTAGATATTTTTGTGATGGGATGGAAAAAAAAAGGCTAGTTTTGTCCCATGGCTATTGAGGAGAATTAAAAGAAGAGTATTGGATAAAATGGAATGTAATGCATTTCATTAGGTTACATTCCATTCCTTCCCATCAAGTTTTAAACAATACATATCATGGAACCTATTTACATTTCATTCTATTCCATACCTTTTTGTCAAACAGTCTAACAATTTAGGGCAAAGATGTTGCAAAAGAGATATTTTTTGGACAAATCATAGAACCTGGTATTATGCACGTTTCTGTAAGTAGAATTAGTCTATCTCATGTTTTTGGGTTATTTGTGGGCCTGTTTATGAAACTGATTTTAGCTTTGTGAAGGGAGGAGTGTGGAGTGATAGCAATAAAATTTCTAATACTCTATTATTGGTTAAATTTTAGGATACAATTTAGTTATAATTCCATAGATATTTTTGGTGCAGTTCTCTAATTAGAATTGGTGTTTTACCTTGGTAATTTATGTGAAGCGAGACTCACAAGGTGTCTTAATTTCTAATAAATTTCAGTCAATAGTAGAGAGCGTGTTTTAAATAGTACGTTAGAGAGCGTATTGCTAGTATTTCTACGTGAAGATTCATTTGAATTGAAACATGCACCATAAGCCATCTTTTCCCTTTTGTGGTTTAACTTAAATTCCTTCATTCGATTGAAAAGTGTCATTTCAGTGGAAAAAACAAAAAGAAATTAAAGCTATGTTTGGATATTTAATGGTGAAGTAGGATGAGATATAATGGAATGGAATAAGGTTATTATTTCATTGTTTAGATATTTTAGTGATGTGATGGGAAAAAAAAACGGATTTGTTTTGTCCCATTCCTAATATATCCCCAAATTGGAGGAGAATAAAAAGAAGAGTTTTGGATAGAATAGAATGTAATGCATTTCATTGGGTTCCATTCCATCATATTTGAAACACTCCATATAATGAAATCTATCAATTCTATTCCATTCCTTTTCATCAATTCAAACAGCCCAAAATTTGGAGGGGAGATGTTGACATAGTGATTTTTTTTTTTGGCTAAGCTGTCTTTTTTCCATATGGAGGGGTATGCAAAGAGACTGGTAAGGAGATAAGTAATTTGATTCTGGCATGATGCTGTTTGTGTAGACATTGGCTAAGGCTGCATCTTTTTCTCCTTCTTATTCACTAATTGTCTTTTGCATGCTATTGTAGGTCTTGCATTTGAGAACCCAAATATGACTATGGATGCTGGTGATAGTGATACAGCTGAAGGGAGGAACGAAATCCCTGAGGAAGATTTTGGAGGTAAATTGAATTGTCTCTTGCTATGCACTCAGCGTTAATGTTTACTCAACTGTCATGTATGAAATGGCCTTCACTCTGATCCATCTATATCAAATTGCATATACACAGATTTTTTTTGCTAAATGCTATGTTGAGTTATACTTGATAACCTATCATCTACTTCCTATTACTTCAGGCCTTGAAACGCAAACTCCAGATGTGTTTGTTGCCGCATGTGACATAAGCAGAGTCAAGGAGAAGCCATCTGAGATTGACAGAGGATGGAATTTGAGTTCTCCATCATCTGGTTTTCGTGATGTACCAAAATGTCCATCCAGTACAAAATTAGTCTCTGCATCTAGTACAAAGCGCCCTGCATCTTCCTGGAGGCAAACCCGGTCCCATCAAAGTCGAGCAGGTCCTGATCCCCATGATGATTTTCTTGATACTCCTCTTGAGAATATCAGAGAAAATTTCAATAAGGATTTGAATAAGGAAGACCAACCATGCCTGATTCAGAAAGACATTAGTGTGGACAGCTCAGATGATGAAACACAGGATATGAATGCCAAAAGCAGTCCTCAGAAGAAGCAAAAGCAATCTTCTGTTACAGTGGCCAACACAAGAAGTTTCAAGTACGTTGAACCAGTTAGGAAGAAAGCTGAGCGCGAAAATTTAAAAGGAGTTGAATGCAAACAATGCAGGAAGTTCTATGATGCTGTTCTTCCTAATGCTGCTGGCAAGGATACTGACAGTAAGCAGAACTTCCGCTGTGAACACCTTGATGGTGTTTCTCGGCATCGATATAGGTATGTTCCGCCCATGACTCCTGAAGGATTTTGGAATATTGGGTTTGAATCTGAAATGTAAGAATATATTATAGAGAGATTACTATTTGATTTATAAATGGATTCTATATCCAATTAACAAATTTGACAAAGTTTTAGTTTTTTGTTAAATCTAGAAAAAGGACTTTAGAAACCTTGGCCATTAGGTATATTATATTATTATTGGTACATTGATCATCTCATAATGCCAAGAGGCAAAAAATTTCCTAGCTAGTCATGCAGTAGACATACTAAACCCGGTTTGGACTAATGCATGTACTAGTAGTTGTAGATACTAGATACCTTATGTTGACAAGCAAATAAACTTTTTTCCATAGTACTATACTCTTCTAAACAGTATCCCCGTGCTTAAAATTTATCTCTTATTTATGTTGTGTAACTATTTATATTTTTTTTTTCCTGAAAAGGAGGGCACGCGTTCTAATTATTTAGTACCTGATCTAAACTGTTCAGTGTTAGTGTTATTGTAAACTTTCTTTTGTTTTGGTCGGGGGATTAGGGGATGGGATGAGGAGCTTGGAGATTATCCCTTAGTTTCCCGGGTCTATATCACATGAACTACTCACAAGGGACATTTTGTTAAGGTGATACTGATATGCATTTTGCTAAATGAATTTGTATTAGTGAATGAACTTAGGGCCGTTAAAGCTGGCCAAAATTTATGTGGATTGACTGATTGAGCCGGAAAGAAATTCTGATGTTTTTTTTTTCCTGATGGAAAGGGGAAATTCTGACCCTTTAAAGCTTTATATTTTTAACCTGACTCATTGACCTATCTATAATACTTTTCTGGAAAATAATCCAAGTAGCAGTTCGACAATTGTTAAATCTTAAAAACATGTTGATCCAAAAACTACTCAAAACATAAAAATGAAAACTATGAACGAATTTCAAAAACTATTTTTTTTCCCAAAGTTCTCACATCATTTGATGACTTTGCTTTGTAGTTTAGAAGCTTGGGAAATGATGACTTTCTTTTAAAATTTTGGATGCTGCATGACTTCGCTTTGAAATTGCAAACTTGGATTTGGTACCACGTCTATTTTTTTTTTTTCGATAATTGGGGTAACTACAGAAACACTACGGTGCTACGAAGCCCTTGAAAACAACTCCCCAAGCATCATCAGACAGAATCAGTCGCAAAGGGGGAGGGAAAGTATCAATAACATAGACTACAAAACTGTGTAGTTTAGTTGAATACCTTTTCTTATTGATTGAAATTTATTAAAAATGATAAAATTTTGTGGGTTTTATATTATATTTAATGATTCTTTTTCTTGATTTTATAGTTTTTAATAAACTATGTTTGAAAGAATATGTTAAAGAATTTGTTTTTATCATTTCTTCCTCTTAAAATACTCTTTAAATGGATTGAACTTTGGACTGGTATAATACTAATCCATATAACTATCTTTAGGCCTTACCTGATCCGTCTAACAAGCCCAAACATATGTTTAATTGAACTTCAAGCTGAATTATTGCTTTGACTTCCTTATAAGGTGAATGCTTTGAAAACGAACTGGGCATTTAATTGACTACAATGCTGATTTAAGATTTAAATGATATAATCGCCGATGAATGGGTCATTATTAAATCATATAGTTTTTAAAATGTTAATATGTATTAAGGTATATTAAACAAAAAAATCAACATAATATTCATAACTTTATCAAAAAATAAAAGATAAGCATCATTTATAAATGCTAAAACTCATTACACATAACATTCAAAATTACACAGATTCTTAACTACACAATGATATCTATTAGCAATACTAGTTGGTTTGGTTGAAAACCAGTTTTCACCGATTATCATTCATCGAACCGGTTGGTCCAATCTGGTTTTGATCACAACATGCGCCAATTTGTCTTTCCTTTAATCATCTGTGTATATTATATGCATCATTTTCTCAAGTGATTTTTTTCTTTTTGTGGGGTTGGGGGAGGTTGGAAAAACATAACTCTGATTAACCAGAAAAGAAAATACTACAGTTTACAGTTAGGATATAAAAGATTTCATAATTACAATGCCCGAGAAAGGATAAAGTTAATGCATGGAACACAAATTTCGGTGGCTTTTTCTTCTTTGGAGTTTGTAATCTTTCAACTAACTTTTCTGTACTTCATTCACATGACGTGATTCCATTTTCTGTTGTAATATCGGATACGCACGCCTTTATTTCTTTCCCCATGTTAAATTTCACAGTTGGGAAACGCCTTGTTATGGCCCAGCTTCCTCCTTTTACTCCATCTCAAATGTAGCGCCGAAATCATTCACCAACCTTAATTAGAGAAAGAAATATGCGATGATCACATGAAATTTTAGAGAAGTCTATAAGGGAGACACTCTTGGGCAATGCAAATTGCAATGATAATCATGAAAAAAAAGAAGAAAAAGAAAGCTTCTGGGTGCTCAGGAAATGTAAAAAGTTAAAGTAATAAACATGGATTAGGGAGTGAAAACCACAGAATCATCCACTTTCGGAAGAGAGGCACCTAAAATATAGGCATTAGTGATGTGGTGGGCCGAACGCACATTTTTGCATGAAAATAAGTGGGCCAAGTTTACTTTGTGGTAGTGGTGTGCAACCCACCTTTTGTCCCGAGCTATTCATTTATTTTTACTTTTAAATGGTATAACGATTTGCACAAAGTTAATGATATGGGAAGAGGGATGAAGGACATCAGCATGTGCTCCTAAAGTGGTAGTAGTGGCTGTTTTATTTTATTGAGTAAGCATTCAATTCTGTTCATGGAAAAGAAATTATTTAATCCAATTTAATTTTTAGAAAATGAAACAAAATCACCTTCTAGATTACAAAATGTAAGTTGCTTTGTTTTTTTTTTTTTTTACATAATTAGTGTCTAAAAAAATGAACGAGTACTAATCTAATCCGATCATTGGTGACTCAAATTGATACCTACATATATTGAAATAGACCAAGGATTAAAATATCTTGCATTTGAAGTTTTGAAAGATTATCTTGTTCCTTTTTTTCATTGGGACTAGATTGAGATGAGTGATGTATTTTTTGGGAATTGAACAAGACATTTACTCTTTTATTTTATTTCAAGAAGGATTGTAGTACAATTTATATTACTTGAGCTGTTACCAGTACCACTTTCTCAACATAGCTAGCGTCTGCAGGTATCCCGAGAGACAAGGCTGATTCATAATCAGACAAGTGACATTTTTAATTATCATTCTGATTGTTTAAGATGTTGTCATAAGAAAACTAGACACATTACATAATTTTTTTTAATTGGTTAAAATTTCAAAACCTGAACTACGTACCACTAACTTAAAAATCTGAACTTTTGAACATAAATAATGTCAACTTGGTAAAATTAAATCGTTTGGGAATAAAAGTCTAGTAGCATTGGGATGATCGCATTATAAACTTTTCCAAAATATGGTGGACTTTGGTTGTAGAATCAAAAGACAAATCTAGGAAATGGAATCATGATCCAAATCTTTCACGTTATCCAGCTCTTAAACTCACATGCAACTCCGAAACCCACATGCAACACTAGCATATTCAGAACTCTCTTGACCTATGCTCACTTATATGCACATGCCACCAGGAGCACCCTCATAACTTTTTGTCCATTTCAACACTTGCCCTAAATATATTATATTACATCACAATTCACATGACAAAATACTATCACATCAAATGAAAATCACACTTGGGCTCCTTCACTACAACCAAATCACTATATCTTGGAACGATTAATATTCACCAACAACAACCCAATACTTATTCGGGTCACCCATCAACAAGCCTTCAACGGGTTTCCACACAAACAATCATTGTTACTAAACGAAGCCGCATCAAGGTGTTCAAACGGAGACCCAATAGGGATGGTTCCACATAAGTGGTTGTAGCTCAGATCCAAATGCCCCATGAACTTGGATGCGGATAAGGAGCCGGGAATCCGACCCGAAAAGTTATTAAACGACAAATCAAGGACCATAAAATAGGAACCTGCTCCAAAAACATCGGGTATGGTACCCGAAAACCCGTTTCGGCTAAGGTTCAAAATACCCATACCCGTATTACTCAATAAAGTGGAGGGTACTGGACCCGTCATAGAGTTACCATCCAATTTCAAAGTAGAGAGAACCTTCATTTTTCCCAACTCTACGGGGATGGAACCGTTTAACCGGTTCGATGAGACATCTAAGTCCGCGAGCCTGTTTATTTTAGACACGGACTTAGGGATCGAACCGGTTAATTGGTTTTCACTCAGCAACGCCCGACTCAGCATGGCGAGTTTCCCAAAATCATAGGGAATTTCGCCAATGAGTCGGTTGTTGCTGAGGTCTAGATGCTTGAGTCTGGCAAGGTTTACAACTGACATTGGGATCTCGCCAGAGATCTCGTTGTCACCCAAACTCAATAGGGTGAGACTCCAGAGGTTCCCGATGTCCGTCGGAATCTTGCCGGAAATGCGATTTCCGGAAAGGTCAAGGATTTGGAGAGTGTAGAGTGAGGCAACGCAAGCGGGGATCTCGCCGGAGACGGCCTTCCAGTCGGCGACGATGAGGGTTGTGAGGTTGCTAAGGTTGCAAATCTCCGGCGATATTTTCCCGGTCATGTAGCCGGAGCGGCCAAGCTTCTGGAACATTGGGTCTTGGGACTCGCCGCGGAGGTTGACGTCGGTGACGTGGCCGGTGGTGGGGTCGCAGGCAACGCCGTACCAGCTCCGGCAACAGTCGTTGCCCGACCATGTGTTGAAGATGCCCAAGTAGGGTTCGGTCAGGGCAGCTTTGAAGGCCAGTAGTGCTGCCCGTTCTGACGGCGGGCAGGGGGTGGCGGCGGAGATAATGGAGAGGAGAAGCAATGTTAGAAAGAAGAAGGAGGAAGCCATGTGTTTGTGTTTGTGTTGCGTTGAATGCAATGAAATGCATGGGTTAGGTTTTATTTATACGATAGGTGTTTGGTAAATAACTGAATCAAACAAATCTAGATAGCACCTATCATAGTCATTAATGATTAATATAATAATAATACTCATTATATAGTGAGTGGGTTGCACATGCTGGGGTTAATTAAGTCAAGCCCTTCAATAATGATGCTAATAAATAATGAGCTGGTTACTATTGATTTTCAGGTATTTGAAACTTGGTTTGGTTTTAATGTAAGAAGCTATACTATACATGGACACCTTCTCTCCTTCTTCCTTCATCCAGAACACTTTACTATAACAACCTAACAATAATGGTTTACGTACGAACATACCTGTTTATATTGCTAGAAACAATTTTAGACGTGTTCAATTCCTGCTTCTAAAATTACTGCTATTGATTACGAATTAACGATTAAAAGGTAAAAACGTTAAGAATGAGACGAGACAAGATAACTAGCTTATTTGAGTAAAAATAAATAAATTCTATAGCTGTACGTGCATATATAGGCAATTAAGAAAAATGACTAGATTGTTTTTTTTTTATTTGATAAGCTAATAATGGGAGTAGGGCACATGATATGGCTCAAAAGTTAACCGCTGCATGATTTTTACTTTTCCAATTTTGTCTTTATTGGTTTCTTTCAAAACATGGCAACTTTTCACCATCCCCTAATTAATACCTCTCTTTTTGATAAATTATATTACATGTCTTTTCACGTTTTCTTTATTTATTTTATGAAATAATGTTTAGTACTTAATGATAATAATTATAGATGAATTTGGAGTTTAAATGTTATGTACTGTAAAAATTTACATTGTGAATTAAAAATAAAAATAATTGGTAAATTTTTTTATAAAAATCAATAAATTTATCATATTGATATGTTATTCTATTACATATGCCTTGAATTATTATTGTTATTTCTACCAAATGGATAAAAGCTATTTATTACGGATGGTTACAAAGCATGTATAGTAATATAAATATATGCATATGATTGTAAAAGTTCAATCAGAAAAGAGAGAAAGTATAAGGATTCAAATCCTTTAGAGTATACTTGTGAGACATTAAGAATTCATATAGAATTTTTCTTTGTAGTTGTATTCTTTTCTAGCAATAAAGATTCTTCTACGTTACATTTATAGTTTGTATAATTAGATTTCTACATCAAAGACAATCTGTCACAACAAACTAGTATAAAAGTTATGACATTTTCCAAGTTTGACATTGAGAAATTTATTAGTAAAAATAACTTCAATATGTGGCGTGCGAAGATGCTTGCCCTCCTCACACAACATGAATGTGAGTTGACATTAGAAGGAGAAGCAAAGCTGCCACCCAAGTAGAGATGTTTGCACAAAAGAATGCGATAATGAAAATGGCGCATAGTATAATATTATTATTCCTAGGTGATGAATTTTGGGAGAAGTCTTTGGAGAAAAGATTGTTGACATGCTTTGGACAAAGCTTGAAAGTCGGTACATAACAAAGTCTCTCCATAATTGTCTCTTGTGGAAAAAACAATTATATACCATGCAAATGCATGAAGGTGAGTCCATTTATAAACATATTGACAATTTCAACCAAATTGTCCTTAGCTTGAAAAATATTGATGTTGCGGTGGATGATGAGGACCAAGTTGTTCTTCTTCTTAATTCTTTGTCAAGAGCTTATGAAAATTTTGTTGACACAATAATTTTTGGTAGAAATTCACTATCAATGGAGGAAGTGAAAACAACCTTACAATCTTGGGAATTAAAAAGGAGAATTACTGATTCGTATGGTGGTATTAGCTCAAGTGATCAAAGGTTTAATGGTAAGAGGAAGAATGAAGGAAAGGAAGAAGAATTTCCAAAGAAGGTGACCAAAGTCATGCAACACAAATAAGAACAATAACAAATGTCATAACTATCATAGATAAGGGCATTGGAAAACAAATTGCCCAAAGCTTAAGAAAGATAAAGCAAGTACATCAGAGTTTCACTACTTCAAAAAAATCTTTTAAAGTCAATTATTTGACACTTTTCATGATGACTTTCAACCATCTTTGAATCCACCGTCGTGGAAAGTCAATACTTTTGACGATAATTTTTAAAGTGTTTTAGAATCTAGGTTTTTACATTGATTTTTTTAGAAATTGTCTTAGAATCTTTGACTTTTTGTTTGAATAATATTTAAAAAAACTAATAATTTTTAAGATGATTTTCAGAAAATTATTTTAAAATATTTACTTTCTAAAATGATTTTTAAGAAAATTAATATTTTTTTTAATGTTTATTTTGTTTTACAATTAATCCTTTTTAAGACGTTACAATTATGTATTATTGGTTACTTCCACGCGGATAAATTGATTGACACCATCTTCATCTTTGTCAACATTTTCATGTTATAATTCTATCTATTTTATTCTAAAAATTTATATGCAAGGCCAAACAAATTTGCAAATTTTATTCTAAAAAAGCTATTAACATTAAACCGTGCCCCCCTCCGCCCCAAAGAAGATCCGCTACTGGTTGGTAGCCCACAAGTCCATGATTTGATTCTAAATTGTATTCAAGCTTTGAATTTAAATGAAATAATATGAGTATTTTGACTTAAAAAAAAGGAAGTCTAAAACAGTATGCAATATTAGTATTTGAATGTGAAAAAATGAATGTTGGAGCCATGCATGTTTAATGGAAAATTTAAAATGTACTAGCAAAATATATTTACAACTTTAATTTTTATTGTAATTATAATGTTTGAAAATATTTCTTGTCCCTATATTTTACCTCAATTTTGGTTTTAGTTTAGACTTTAAAAAATTGATTTATATCCTTAATATTAGTGATAGACGAAGAAATTAATTTTACATTATAAATATAATACTCATATACATAAATTTGTGGAGACAATATTTATACTAATTATAGATTTTTTTATATTACATTTTAAACAATGAAAACATACGTACATGCACACGAAGCTTGAACAAAATGAGATCACTTGAGGAGCTAAAACTTAAAAAATTAAGAGTGTGTTTGATTGTGTTTTTTATATTTTAAAAATTATTTTATAAGAACTTTAAAACAAACTAATTTTTAGATAATAATTATATAGGAAAAGGATGTAAAACTGCAAAGAACTTGAGTTACAGAAAACTAAAGTAGAATTTTTTTTTTATCAGGAAACTAAAAGTACAAATTAAAACTACTTAGAGTTTTTTTAAAATTTTAAAACCAATTATTAGTATTGAAATTAATTTTCAAAACTACTTTTGTCAAATAAGTTTGTTCTGTTTTTCTTTTTTCTTTTTCAAGTCTTTTAAAAAAAATCCAAAAATAAGAAATAAACAGTGTCTAAAACTATGCATACTAAAATTCCATTACTTTCGACTAAATGCTTCAATCAAACGAATCAGGAGAAGAATTCAACTTCAAATTGAAAGTTAAGAATGAAGAGTCTAAAAGATCAAATGAAAGCACTAACAACTCGTTAATTAGATGATGATGAGATTTCACTCATGTCAAGGAAATTCCAGAAGTCATTAAAGAAGAAAGGAAAGTACAAATACTATCCTAAGAAAAAGGACAATATAAGAAGAAAAAAGTACTCAAAGGAAACAGAGACCTCTTCTACTTTGAGTGCAAGAAACTTGGACACATGAAGGTTGAATGTCTAAAGTTGAAGAAGAGATGGACTCTAAGAAGAAGAAAAAAGGTCTGATGGGTACCTGAGAGGACCTTGATAGTAGAAACAATAAGATGAAGATGAGGCAAAAGAAATAACCAACATTTGGAGCATTGGCATTTAAAGATTTTGGAGTAACTCAGATTCTAAGCAAGTTTTATTGCTATTTGGCTGGTATGAAACTTTAAAATATAGTGAGGGAATTAGGAAGATTTCCTCTTTACTTTAGTGTTTGGTAATGTAAGAATCACTGTCAACTTATCATGATGTATCATCCAGTGGAATCTGTTCTCAACTGTGCATATTCAAATTTCTACTATCATTATAGATTTCATAACTCAATGGCTTTAATGTCTTGTATATTCAACATCTCATGATCAAGATTGGTAGTGATTTTTATTGTTTTGTTGATGAAGTTCTGTTTGATATTTTTATTTATTGTTCTTGTTCATTTTGTTAATGACCTATCTTCTATATATTAATACTTTAATATACAACATTTTCCCTCTTTAAATACTTAAATGATGTTATGTATTCAAAAGAAACAAAGTGTGGCTTTAAATTTAACTTCATTTTTTCAGCTTTGAAGTTTTCTTAGGGATCGCTACGTAACCCTTAGTATGTGATGGTTCATTCTTGGAGAGGTTCAAGCAGTTTCAACAAGAGCAGGAGAAGGGGAAGAATGTAAAAAGAGAGTAATGATGCACGAAAAACTTTGGTTCCAGTGGCTAATGTGATACTCAAGGGGAAAAATCATTTTGGTTGAAGAGGATAGGAGTGACTTTGGTGTGTTCATGAATTGGGATAATAGAGGTTTATTTGTTGGAATATGACAGCAAGGGCTAATTTTTATTTTTATTTGTTGGTTGAAAGATCAATGGAACCTCAAATGTGACCAACAATTGTGAGTGCAATGATGGTAGGTGTGCGGAAAATCCTATGATTTGCTGTGTGTGCAAGTAGGAAAATGATTAGCCTTCCTTAACCAATGAAAAATATATAACTTATGGCTCTTTTGCATGGGTTGAGCATGGCATTTGATAAAGACTTCATGAATCTCATATGTTATACTGAACCTTTACAAGTTATGCAGGGGATTTCTACTTCTCACCATTATGCTCCTATAGTTGGTGATGTAAAAAAACTACTATATCCAGGGAATGGGCAGTTAAATAAGAGCATACTTTAAGGGAGGGAAATCATGTGGCTGATTGATTGATTGGCCAAGAATGGGTAAAAAAATCATGTTTCATTTCTGCATAGTGCTATGCTCTCTGATGCTATGGGAATTACCCCATCTTATGTTCTAGTTTTCACTAGTTTTTTTTTTTTTTTTTTGCTGAATAAAAAAAGAAGTTATATGGATACCTCAATTGTAATTAAGGATGATATTATAGACAAAACCATTGGAACGTATGATTCCCACTAAGCTCACTTCAAAAGAAGCCTCGGCACTTGTTGAAATTCTAGTCTGGTACCTGATGGAGAAGATCTTTTGTGCATTACTTTGTTATACTTTTTCTTATATTTAAACTTGTTCAGAAAAAAAAAGTGTACTAATGTTTCAATTGTTTTATTACCTTAAAGGTGATATCAATATGAAAATGGTGTAATGAAGATGTTTTACAACAGTTTTTTTAATATACGCTGGTGGGAACATGAGAAGTTAAAAATTGATAACTTGATAAAAAGATATTTATTATATAAAAAATACAAAAAAATTGTTCAATGTTTACTTCTTTTAGTTATTTAAAACATTTAATAAAATGTTTACCTACCAATCTATTTCTAAACCCCTTTGTTTTGCATTTTTACTCTCTGCCATTTAATAAATCAAATTAAGTTTAATCTATTAGAGACTGAAGAACAAAGCCAAGAGCCTAGATAACAAAGCCTTAACAATTAAATGCGTATATAATTGCTATATTATTTCAACTTATAGAGAATTTTGATGTTGAGTCTTGTTTTGTATGAAAACATGATGTGAACTTTGATGAAAAATGATTAAAACCAAACATATTTTTAGAAAAAAAAAAGAAAGTTAAATGAAATTAAACAATTACATACAGTACAAGTTTAAAATACTCTCTCAATCTCATTAAAATTATTATTATTATGTAAAGAAAAAAAATTATCTCAAAATAATTATTATTTTAATTTTTTAATATAACATTAATTATTTTTTCTTACTTATATTTCTTATAATATTAATTATAAACTACGTAATCTGAATTAATGATGATTGTATAAAATTATTATTCTTTTTTATTAATTTATTAATTTATCTCATAATCTAGGATAATAATTAGGAAGTAATATCTCTACACGTACACGAGTGATATTATTATACTATAGGAAGTAAGAAGTGCCACGAAAATAAAAAAAGCTTGTTGGAGAAGAGACAAAATAAAACAATTGATTATTGCGTAATCAAAAGGCGTATCCTGGCAAAATAGATAAAAATCCGCAGGTGGTTGAGGCAAGCACAAACGAATATAGAAAGAAAAAAGCTTATATATTTCTGCAAGTAGCTGAAAACGACCAATAATCAGAGCTCATGACAGAAAAGCTCCAAACTTTTCTAGCATTGTCGCTTTCAGTTTCAGTACTGGGAGACAGTTATATATGCATCAACAATATAAGGATATCAGTTTATGCATCGGGCACTAAAAAAGATTGAATTAAGAATCACTATATAAGCTTTGGTATAAGAATATTATATATACTGTTCTGGACTTCTTTCAGGATTTGGCTTCGTGTTATAAATTAAGTTAACGTGCTAATTTAATATTCGAAATTTAACAACCAGGCTTTAAAAGTTTATATCAAGAACCTCGATCTCATGCACATTCGATTGCAGGTTTTTATTGGTGGGACTCAATCCCGCATTTTGTTTCAGCTGAGTTCAATATAGTAATAGGATTAATTGGCCTTCTAAACTATGGGTTCAAAAATAATTATTTTTTTTCATGAATTTGGTCTATGTTCCCCCATTGCTTTTGTGTATATGCCTCCTTTTGATTTTTGGTTAATGATAATATGCTTGGTGGTGTCACCATAATTGGAATCAGCTGATCATGAATACCTGCGGAGACTTTTCATTCAAATTAATATTCCACTTTCTTAGACCATTGTTGAACATATACTAATTTTAAAAAACCATAACTTATGTTTGATAAAATTTTACTTAAACCAAAAAATTAAACTATTAATAATAGACTTATATTATTATTTATAATACAGTACACCATATTAATTAATTATTCTATTAGTATAACATACTACTAATACAGATTTATAATATTTATCAGTTTAATGCCTATTAACAGATCGATCAGGAATCAGAAAAAACACATTTAAAAATATGACTTCTCTTTTCGCAGTAATGGGGTCGAGTGCTAAATATTTTTTTTATGCCTGCATGTGTTCCAGATTCCTTTTTTCTTCTTCTAATTTTTAATATTGCAGATTCTTATCACTCCACAATTCTTACTTATTCTTAAATCCACTGAAAGGACAAACTACATCAGTAAACAACGCTTGGTAATGTCATATCATAAATTGACATAACAAACTCATTAATAATATGATATTTCAAATGAAATCACTTGAAACCCATGGTTTCTATACTCCAATAATGGGAATGGGATCTGATCAATAATAGATTGATGTTGTGCTACATCTCAGCATTCCAATATTAAAGAGTACATACGTACTGCTGAGAACTCTACTGCAGCATGTTCTCTGAAATGTCACGGACGACATTGTTAATTTCTTATTAAAATAATTATTGAAATGGTGTGAATAAAAGAGAAAAAAACAAGAGAATAATAAAAGAAAAAAAGTGAGAGATATAATAAATACTTTGATAAAAAAAGAGAAAAATAAAAACAAAAAAGTGTAATATAAAATATAAAAATAGAATTATTTAATCAAATTATCTGGTTCAATACTGTACTATGCTCCTACTTATAATAACTAACTAACTAACTATATATATATATATATATATATATATATATATATATTATGATACATTTAAATGAATTCACTATATTTATAAAACTAGCTAGTTAATGACTTTTTCTATAAAATTTTAGCTCATTTTAAGTATAATTCTTACTATAAAAAATTTCTGAATAAATTCTTATTAATAAGATTTATTAAATAAATACATATGTAAAATGAGCCTTTTTTTTTATATGCAAAGCAAATGTACTTGTTTTTCTTTTAGCTGGGAACTTTTATTATGACGATTAAACCCTCAGATATTGTATAAAAAAACCCCTCAGATATTAATTAAGATTACAGTTCCTTACTCCGTTTGTTAATGTGTTTGTCTCTACAATTGGATACGTGCTACCTAACATATTCAACCCTTTTCACTTTAATTAATATTCTTTTCCACAAGGAGGACACATCATGCGCACGAGACAATGAAAAGGTGGAGAAATCTTAACGGATTAGGGCATGCCTCTTGTTAAGGATAACAACAAATTAATTATTAATTATAGAAAACAAATTAAAGGTCAAAGTAGAGGAAAAAGTGATTATTTATATAAAGTTTAATATCTATGTACTAATATTATAAAATAATTTTACATTATCATCTAATAATAAATAATTATTTAAATTATTTTAAGATAATTATTTTAAAAGTTAATAAATTTATCATACATAAATTATGATTGACGGATTGTATTTTACATTTGTTAGTATAAATTTTTTTTCTAATTTATATGCGATGTTTATCTCTGACTATAGAATAATGAATGGTGATTTATTTTATATCTTTAATAATATTCCTTGATCTCATAGGGTGGCTTATTCGCATGCTACCAATCGAATTTCACAAAGGTGGAGTTATCTGATTCTGTAATATGATTGTGAAAGAGAGGTATAGGTTCCAATTACCCAATCAACAAAAATTCTACTTTTCATTTGCAAACCTAATCATATCTTTAATATCTTCATTTTATTGAAGACTATAGTGAGAAATGAAAAGTGATAGCTAAAATATGCATAGTGGTAGATGCAAAATGCGTAGTGGGGCTGTTTTCTTTTCTTTTAGGGAATAAGGGAAGAAACAAGAAAGTAAAGTTTATGCTTTTTGGTGTATCCCAATTCATGATTTTGTACCTTACACGTAGGGTAATCAGGTGCCAATACTCAGACATTTTTTTTTTCTTTTTTAAAAAAATATGTTGGCTATCAAAAGTTTGTATATCAGCGCTGGATTATTTTTTTGAAGAAAAAATATAAAAAAGAAATCCATGGTATTAGTTAGACGGTCTCTTTTCCTTTATTTTTGTTTAGAAATATTTGTGGACTTCCCTGAAAAATTAATTTTAAGTGAGTGAAAAGAAAGGAGTCTGCATTCCTTGTTAAAGTTGTATATTGTTTAATCACTGGTAAATTATTCTTATATTTCTAATTTATTTTTATGAAAATTAATTTCAATATAATAAATTGAAAACAGTGTGTTTCTACTTCGTTCTTGGTGTTTTAGAATTTAGTTCCATATCAAATTGTATACTTAAACAAGCTTATTTGTGTTAAAGTTAGATAGATTAAAATCAATATGTTATAGATCGGGCTTAAACTTTGTTTGCCCTGCATTGTTGTTAAGCTTCAAGGCACATACGAAAGTTGATTAATGTCAACTTTTGGCACTAATAAAGTCACAAGAATACACATCAATGTAGTGAATGTAGTACTCCATACCACATATTTAACAAAACTCAAATCTAACACCTATAAAAACGTCACTATAAAAGGTACGAATTTATTACACAACTTTTGTGTGAGATTTTTACAAACTTAAATGTCAAAATACCTTTTTAGGTATATCCACCATTGCTCGCATTGTGCAATTTAGAGGAGTTAAGACATATCAAAACCCACCATTACTTTGGTCAAACCCCTGTCTCATTCACTTCGATCAAGCCATTTGTTAGTTTAGATTGAACATTTATAAAGTATGATCACATACCTATTTTTATTGAGTTTCAAGCTAAAAAATAAGATGTATTTAATGCATAGTGAAAATTGAATTTTTATTACTAAGATTTAGGTGATTTAAATGCAAAATGAAAAATTATATTTTACTAGATGAAACTTATTTGAATGGATAGATTGAAAGTTATTTTTGTTTCAATTTTCAAGAGAACTTATTTATTATAACTGGTAACAATCTTCATTATAAATAGAGAAGATGATTAGTGGAGAAAAAATACATGAAGAGAGAGTGTGTGAAAAGAGAGATTGAAACAAAGTCACTTTATTAAGAGAAAAATGTATTTGTATAAGAATATTATTATTTCTTGTAACCATTAAGTGAGATACTCGGGTGTGTAGAGTGATACACTATTTATGGTGAGTTACAATCTTATAATCATTTTTTTGATAGAAAAATGCTTTTGAGACGATTTCGTGGACGTAAGTAAGAAGTGTCAATTACGTCAAATTCTTGTATTTGTTATTATTTTTCTTACAGTTTAATCTTTGTTGTGTTTTCACAATTCTTTGTGCGTGAGGGTAAAACCCTAAACCATTTCAAACATATCAATATTTAATTAATTAATTGCTATAGTATTCAAAGAAATCTAAAAGTTTTGATAAAATTATTTTTTGAGTGAATAGTTAAATAAGTTTAGGTACACTAAAGAGAAGAATGTGTGTGCATGGTTGAGTTTCCGTTCAGGGTTCCTCCTCAAAATCGAGTTTCCAAAAGGATATCAAGGAAGTCTTTTGCCGATGGTTATTGGATCCTTCTGGAAACATAAGCTGTAAATGCGACACTCCAAGTCTCCAAACATATATAGCCTGTGTGTTCTCTCAAAGAAAAAAAAAAACAAGAACGCGTGTTCAAAATAATTTCAAGATGTGAAGAGTTGACTCGTAACATAAAACAAACAGTATCCCCTAAAATTGAACTAATCTAATTAAATTATATATAGTTGAAGACATTCTTAATAACTCTGCTTAAAAAGAAAAAAATTATATAAAAAACATAAAGCAAATAAGCTATTAATATATCAGTTCCGAATGTTACTTCTAATTTTTATTATTAATTTGTAGCTTTACAACAATTGAGCTTCAAACATGAGGCTTCAGTGTGCGAAAGACTTCAGTTGAAAACGATTGTGATAAGCCTAGATAGTGCTACAGCACACTAATTGGCCTTTCAAATCGATTGAAAGCAATCTTCAAATTTGGTTGTAGATTACACACGTCGACAAATTTAAGGTCGTTAAGACTAAAAAGTATGTCGACTTTTCGTACACCCCTTTATTACTTTTATGTGTGTATATCTAGGTTTCGGTCTTTGCATAGGAACGTTTAATTGTTATGAGATCATCACAAATAATTGACTTTGTATAAAGTTCGAATGTCAACTCCCAGAGCTAATGCATGTAGCGTGTGAATGGGCAATGACTTTGAAAACAAATCAATCCAATCTCAAAATTTCAAGGTTAGAATAATGGGTTTTCTTCTTCCATTATGGGAAAACCAAAAATGTAAGACTTCAGTGTCTGAATTTCTCAAATCTTTCGGAGAAATTAGTATTCATCATGTCGGTTACCATGTAAGCCAAAATATTGTCTTGGACTAAAAATATATTGGACGAAAGCCAAGTTAGTCAAGAATTTTCCAAAATATACTGTTACTCCGAATGAGTATTCCGACAACTAGGGAGGAATCAATACTCAATATTATTTTCCAAAATACACTGTTACTCTGAATGAGTATAGCATGAAACAAAATTTGCAAGGTCAAATCATGCGTTAACGTTATACACTTATTATTCTTTTTTAGAAAATATTTTAGAATAAAATAGATAGTAAAGTCGAATATACAAGAATTGGTAAATTTTACATTTTTTTATTGATATTATAACAACAATAATAAATAAAAAATAGGAAGGTTTGAGTAGGAATTGAGTGCAAATCAAACGAGAATTTAAATGATGAGGAAAACAAACAAGGATGTGTGGAGATTCAATAATTAAAATAGAGGCAGCTACCTATGTTTGATTGTTATCTTACCATTCGTATAAGAATATTTTTATGAGAATAATTAATAACAATCAATTATATTAAGATTAAAAATAATAAATGGTTATAATTAAAATATCTAAAAATTCATATATATATATATATATATATATATATAAAATATGATTTCTGTAAGAATATTTTTTTATATGAGAACAATTATTATATTAAGATTAAAAATAATAGATGATTAACATTAAAATATGTAAAAATTTAAATTAAAATCTAATATAATTATCAAATCTATAAAAAATTCATCAAATAAAATATCTCAACTATTGTTAACCCATCATTATCATCATGATTGTCACCACTTTTGTCGTCATGATTGTCATTACCACTATCACCATGGTAACAATGATAGTTATAGTGGTCATAGTGACGATGATAGTTAAAATATTTTAGGGCATGATTTGTTTACTGAATCTTTTAGAGATTTCATGATTATATTATATTTTAATTTTTAGATATTTTAATCTTAAATGTATATTATTTTTAATCTTAACATGATGATTGTCATTAATTATATCTATGAACATATAAGGAAGTGTTTTCAAATGAGTTGTATTATATATATATATATATATATATATATATATATATATATATATATATATATATATATATATATATATATCTTTGACAAATTAGCTCTTTGTAATTTTCACAAAATACATAATGTTCTAAAAAAGATAGTTAAGCTTCTACAAATTCTAATGGTCCTATGCATATTTTGACATTTTAAAGATGTTGTATAATTGTTTTCATTTTCAATATCATTTAAAATTAGAAAGATAAAGTAATAAAATTAGTATTAATTTATTCTCTCTTTTATCTCTTATAATTATTTATATTAATTCATTCAAAAAAAATTATCTTATGAAACAATACATTTATTTTATGCGGGGAAAAATAAGATTTCTTAAAAATATTAAAGTATATATAATTTTTTTTTCTTGTGGGGGCAATTGCACCACTGCTGTGAACATGGATCTACCCGTGCTTATAGCCATGTATATGATCTTTTGAACAACCTTAAGCTTTTATGTTTTAAGTTTTACAGTTTGGATTTTATGATTTTAATATGTTCTAGACCTTTTATTCCACTTGCCTTCATTTTAGACTTAAATTAGAACTTAAAATTATAACTGTTCAGCGGGTACCTAAGAGCCATAGTGGTTGATGCTTTGTGTGAAATTTATGATTTTTATAATTTATAATCTTAATCATTATATTTCTAAAAAAAAAAAGTTAAAATAAGGAGTAACACTTTTAGAGTAGCATGTATATATATTTTGGCTATAGAGAATTCAAAACAACTCTAAATTTATTTTAAGCTTAAATATATTTTTTGACCTTGTAAATTAGTATTATTTTATTTTTCGTCCTTGTAAATTTTATTATTTTTCATTTTAGTCTATACAAATTATTATTTTTTTGCTTTTCGTTCTTGTTTTCCGTCTCCATTAAGATGACATAGCAAATGGAATAATGACATCATCACCTAATCACTACATTCCCTGATGTCAAGAGAGAGTGTCATATAATCATAAATTTAAAGGAACTATAAAAAATACAAATTATAGGAACTAAAATCAAAACAAAAAAAAGTGACATTTTTAGGGACAAAAAAATATATAAGTCTCAAATTAAATATTAAAATTCGGATATTTAATAATGTGATACACTTCACACCATCAAATTTTGTAAATTCTTACTATAGAAAATATTTATTATCATTGTTATTGTCCTCACTTCCATTCCTATAGTGTCGTTGTAACCACCAGTTATAATTATTGTTATCATCATCGTAATCGTCATTTTTATCATTTAAGTTGTCATTTATGCCACAATCACTATTATTGTGTTGTCACAAGTAATAACACCATTGTTTTAACTGTCATAATCATTATTATTGTTATCACCATTGACAATTACATCATTGTTTTGATTGTTACAACCATCGCCTTTAGTATCAGTATCGTTGCCACCACCCTTGCTTGAAGGGGGTGAAGGGTATGAGAAAAACAATGAAGGGTGAAGTATGAAGGAAGACACGAGAAAAAAGAAGGATAAGAAATAGAGTTTGAAAGTAAAGAGGTGTAGGGATTGAGATTTGAAGAAATTAATATTAAAACAACTATTTTATCTTAATATGTAATTAAAAACTTAAATATTTTTTCTTTCTAAACAAATATGTCATTTTTGGATTTTAGTCCTTATAAATTATATTTCTCTTAATTTTTGTTTTTGTAAGTTAATGATGATGTGACATCCCATGCTGACATGGTGGTATCATCAAGTGATGACATGATATGATGACATCATTAATTTCTTTATCATATTATCATTTTTATAGTAGAGACTAACTGTAAGGACAAAAAATAAAAAATATAATTTGCAAGGACTCAAGTTTTATTTTTCAAAGAAAAAAAAATGTTAATTTTGAGGGTTGAAAAATATAGTTAAATCTTTATTTTATTATTCTAGTTCTTAAACTCATTTACAACAACTATTGTGTTTTCAAACTCAAAGGGTTATGCTAAAATATGATCAAGTCAACTATAAATACCTAATATATTTTGTTATTTTTAATTGTTTCATTTTTTTTATAAATAGTTGATTGTTGACATATTTTTTTAATCTCTTTTTTCAGTTTTCGAATTTCTTTTTAAGTAATTGATTGTTGACCTATTTTTTCACCTCTTTTTTATTCAATTGTAATGGAAGGATATATATATAAACAAGAATCACAAATTCATCAAGCATTTTTTTTTCTCTTTCTTTATGTTGAGATTTTTTTTTTCATTTCTATTTGAATTCCTTTACATTTTTTCTAATATTTGGTGTTATCTCTTTCATTAAGTTTTAATGGAGGGATACATATAAACAAGAAGCACAAAATCATCAAGAATTTTTCTCTTTTATTTTTTTTTTCATTTCTATTTGAATTCCTTTTACATATTTTTTTCTCTCTAATATTTGGCGTTAAAAGTTTGTTTGTTGATATTATTTTACAAAATTGTCACCTTCAACTATTGAAAGTAGCAAAGATGGACAAATGTGTTTCAGTAACCTCCACGAAGTGACCAAGCAAGATGACAATCAGTAATTTATTTGTGAATGTAAAATTATTTTATGTTATTCTTATTTTTAATTTTAATTTCATTTGTACTTTAATTTTAATTTCAATTCTCCTATTCAACAATTTTTAATATTATTTTTATTGTTAAAAGTTTTTGTTTTGAGGGTTGTTGCAATTAAATTAAAAATACATTAACATATAACAGTGTAATAGATCTGTATATTATAAATTAAACACTCGTACACTAGTGCAAGACACGGGATATTATGCTAATTATGACTAAAATGTTGTGCATAAAATTCCTCCTAAGCTTAGAGCTTTCTTGTCCTCAAGCAAAGATCCTAGAAAAGATAATTATTACACAAAGAGTCAAAGAAATTCATTGGATGAGTAATGCAGGGCATTAAATGAAGTGGAAAACAAAAACAATTGTAGTTGAAAAATAAAATTGTTGGAAAACTCAATTAGAGATTTGGGACCTTGAAATTAATTTCATTATCAATTGAGTATTCACCTCTCTTTTATCTCAAAGTGATTAAACAATTAGGACTTGTTTGGTAATAAAAATATGAGAAAATATGATATAATTGGATACGAGAACATGATATGATAAAAACGTGATAATTGGATATGATAATGATAAGAAATAATATGAATTATGTTCAAATTACAAAATTAGTGTATCAACAAAATTGCATATATTTTTTTTTAAAAAAATAACTTTTAGTTTTTTTACAAGTTATAAAATTATTAAAAAAATAATTTTAACTAAATTATAAAAATTATAGTTTATTTATGTAGTTAATTTTCTTAAAATTATAAACAAATTATATAAGATTTTTAAAGTTATAATTATTATTCAAATATTTTTTTATTTATAATTAATTAGATCTTTTAGAACACTACTTTATACAAATAAAAAAAATCATTTTAAGAATAAAAAACACAAATTGTTCCATCTATAAACCAAGTTATATATAACTCATTTAAAAAAAAACTCTTGTAAAGCGCATGTAAGATAAATAGTCAATAAGCATTTTTCTTAACATTTTTTTTATAAAAATAATAAATTACACTTAAATGATTTACATATCTTAAATCTAAATAATATTACTAATAAAAAATATTATAATAATTATACATCATAGGATTAGAAAATTTATCACCAAAGGTATACAAGAGAATGGAATTTTTTTACCTTGAGTCTAAGGCAACTTGCCTCAATTCCCTTGTAGTTGTGGCTGCCACGGTCTTTTATTATATATAAAATATATAGATGATGACATAAAAACAAGTTATGTTTTTTAAATTCAATTATAGACATTAATATTGAGGGTAATATGAATCCCCTCTAGTATATTAGAAATATCTACAATAACCTAAACTTGCAATTTTTCTCTAAATTGCATATAACTTACTCCATGTGATCTTTTTTTATGAGTTATTCAAGGTTGTTAGGTAAAAATTAATAAGAAAAATAACAATTTTTTATTCTAATAAATATTCATGAAATTTTCTTTTTTTATTTCATTTTCTTCTCACTTCACATTAAATGTATATGTAAAATAATTAAATATTAAAAAATAAGTAAAAATATAATTGATAAAAGAATAATAATAAATTCGTTTGGTTTTTTTTAAAGAGAATTCATTTTAAATTATATAGTAATTATAATAATTGATTACAATAAGATATTTTTAAAATTATTATTATAATAATAAAAATCATTAACAATGAATTATGATCATTATACATATCATACTTTTTTAATACATACGTATTATACTTATTATTATTAAACTAATTGTTTATTAACAAATTCAAGTAATAAAAAAACTAATTGCTAGTAATGAATATAAAATTGCTAAAAATATTTTATACACAATTTTGAATAGGCTTAAATGTATTTTTGATTCTTCTATTTTGCTAAATTTGTAATTTTTTTTAAAATTTAAAAATAGAGACATTTGGTCCCTTCATCATTTTAGTCTTATTTCAAAGCAGAGATATTTAATCATTCTATTTTTTAAAAAATCACAATTTTGGTTAATTCTTCAATTTTATCTATGTTTTATTTCTTATATTATAATTAATTAAATCTTTTTTTGATGATATTTTAAATGAATATGTTAGATATAAGGTTAAACTATATCAAAATAAAAGAAATACATCGTAGGAAAAATTGAAGATTTGGTTAAAATTGTTAATTTTTTTAAAATAAGAAGACCAAATATTTGTATTTTAAAATGGAATAACCATAATTATGGATTAAGGAAAATAGGAGAACCAAAGTTGCATTTAATCCTTTTGAATAAATATCTTTGTCAATTCTGAATAATAACATTCTTTGGTGTCCTTCACTATTTTTTGCTTATGTGTTAGCCTTACACTTATTTGCAAACATAATAATTTATGCACAAATATTTGCATACAAAATAATTTTAAGACAATTATGACACTCAAAAATAAAAATTAATCTTTATTGGATCTTAATTGAGCATAATTTCACAATCACTATACAAAATCATGAAATTATTATTATATAATATCTTTATTTTTAATTCAAACAAAGTTGAAGAATAAAAGTTGGTCAAAGAAACAAAAAAATGAGAAAGGAATGTACCTTTGAAGATAATTCAAGCTGGAAACTATACATATCAATAAATAAATAAGTTGATACGTAAATTGAGTAAAAAAAAAGTTGATATCCATAGAAGAAATTTTAAAATTTAGAAACAAATAGAAGTATCTTTTATTTGTGTAATAAATTAACAAAAAAATTAATTTTGATTTGACTGATTTATATGTTAAAATATATAATTTTATATTTTTTGATGAAAAAGTACATAATTCTATTATTGGGGTAAAATATAAATTTATATTTTTTTTGGGTTAGAAATCACACAGGCATCCCCCAATTCTTTGTAATTCAATAAGTAAAAAAAATTAAATATAAAATAAAAATATTCAACATGAAATACTCAATCATATATTTTTTAAAATATTTAATGTAATTAATTTAAAGTAATTAAGAGTAATATATATTTTAATTAATTAGTAACATTAATATATTTTGATTCAAAATTACAACATATTCAAATTAAGATAAAATATAAATAATTTATTGAGTGAACATAAATTTAATTCTTTTTTTATTATTTCCATATTTTTTAAGATATAATAACTGATTGGATGTTCAAATAACTATTTATATTACACAATAATAATTGATAACTTAAAAATTGTTATATTTATTTAAGTTTATAATTCCTAATTCAAAATTTAAAAAATTCTTATAAGTTAAAATTTTAAAAATTTTAATATCATTTTTTAGAAATCAACATATATATTATGAATGACACACGACACATAAATTTAAATTCTAATTTAAAAATACATAATTAAAAATGTCATTTTATAAATATTTTATTCTAATTTTTTTATTATAACAAAAAACTCTAAGTTTTCTCTCATTGTATTTTTTTTAAGTCTACTATATATATAACAATGATTAATAATAGACAACAATAATTAATAACTAAATGGTTAGAATAAACAAGTAAAAATTATAAATAATTTTTACTAGAAATTTTTTTAAAAATATATATTTAAAATTTATTTTATAAAAAGATTTTATTCTTGAATTAAAAAAAGACGGGGAAATATTTTATTCACACTAGTAGTGAAGCAATACATCCAAGAAGAATTCGGTGGCATTTATTCTTGGAAAATGCTTAATATTTCAATTATGAACAAGTACTAATACGTAAAGAAACACTTATAGTAGTTATTATGACATTGATCCACATCCTTTAGTTGTATATGTTGATCAATCCTGTTTTTGAGAACCCATTTTCCTCTCCTAGAAAAGACAGGAATGAAGTCGTTGTTGGAGTTATTAGAGATAATATCTTTAACTTTCCAACTCTAATTACAAAGTATGCCTTACCGATTCAACCAAAGTTATTTGTCTTATTATTATCAAAGGGGGTTGACATTGAATTAGCCTAAAAGATCAACTGTTTGACGGCACCCAGCAGCACGAGGATCATATGTGTACTTAAAAAACATTAATTGGGTCAGTCAATGTATGATCACTATTCCTCATTAATTAATTAATCAATCCTTATTCATAATAGGAAAATGCTAATTGTTACCATTCAGTTTTCGTAACATATTATCTTTTATATTTTTCTAATTACTTTAATCAACATTTATTTTGAAAACTGTGGAATTGTGGACTTTTCGTGAGAAGATTAAAAGGGTAATACGTTGGCCAGTCATATTTTGTGGTTTTGGATTGTTCAAGGGCAGATGGAGACTTTAGAACTCCTTCCCTGACTTTTCAATTGAATAGTTTAACTAAAAACAAGCTTGCAGCATATTCACACGAGTCAAAAGAAACTTTATTTTACTGTAACCTCGAGTGAATATACAGTATATTAACTTTAGGCTACCATAAAATCATTTTCTCTTGAATGATGATATATACTCAGCACATTTGTAGAATCTATTTTAGAATAAAAAAAGGGAAAGAAATATGAAATGTGCATGATGTGTGATATAATAAAAAGAGATGACAAGACAAATATTACTCTATAAATTAGTGTATGTGTCGTTGTATTGATAATAATGCAACTTTTTTAAAAAAATTTCTTGAATTTTTTTACCGTAAATTTCATTATAAATACATTTTATCATATAAATTTATTGTATTCAACATTAATAACGTTAATATACATTACACATAAAAAAATTAAAAGAAAATGAGTTATTTTTGGTAAATAATAAAAAGAAGTTATCTTAAATTATAAGTTATTTTTTAATATATCTTCACTTTTATGATTTTGGCTTATTAATTTATTCTTGGATCCATTAGAAAAGGTAACGATATTGGATCTGGCTCAAGATATCGTCATGCCTAAAGCAAAGTGATCTGAAATTCAATACCACTCCGATGACTTGCTGGTATATTAAGTGATAATTTAGTTAATTAAAATTAGTGACTAATTAATTTTAAATTTAGTGAGAATTTATATATTAAAAGACAATCTATTTGATTAAAAATAATGACAAATTGATTTTAAATATGGTGAAAATTAATGTATTAAAGACAATTCATTTAATCAAAATTAATAACTAATTAGTTTTAAGAGAAACAAAAAAAAAAATATCAGTAATAAACATTTTTCTTTTGGGTGGCCTATAGTAAGAACTTATCCGTCTAAGGCTTACAGAATATTGTAAAAATTTTCATATAAATTAATACATGTAAATAATAAATGAAAGGGATAAGCGAATGTTATATTTTGTTGGTCTTATTTTAAAAATTTTTAAGTACGAAAAATATTTATTTGAACGTAAAAAATTGTCATGGCTTCCATAGTTTCTCTCTTGCGTCTAAAACAATGTGCTAAAGAACTAATTGACCGAGACTCGCTTATTTGTCTTTTTATGCTTTTTCCACTGAACCAATGAGAAAATGACTCACGAAACCGATTTTGAACCTTTCGTACACATCATCATCATCTTCTATCTTGCTCTATTTTAATTGGATATATCATTGTGCAAATATATAAATCATAGCCACCCTTATTTAAACTTTGTGAAAACAATAAAGCAAGAAAGAAAAAGGAAGCTTCTGAAGAAGCACATTTCTAAGACTAATGTAGCCATCTTTTCTATGCTAATTAAGCGTGATGGTTGAATGAATAGGTCTTGTTTTCTTCGTTCACCGTCGTACAAAGTTGAGTAGTAATATCTGTAAAAGAATTCAAGAAATTATAGCATTACCCAACAAATTAGTTAAGAAACAAAAATGTTTATAGGCTGACTTTTTTATTTTTATTTTTTTGACAATACTTACATTGTAAAAAACTTCGCTATTACTGAAGTACAATGCAAAATTTTGAATGGCAGATCGACGACGGTTAAATATCCGTTAAAGCTAAGTGCGTAAAAAAAAAATTTATAGTCAAAATGACACTGCCGTTAAGTTTACTCATTACAGATGATCAAGAGGTGGTTGTTGATAATAATAGACAAAATTCTAATTGTTGTTACTAATGGTTTGACAATCACTAATTGTTAGTAGTTATTTTTTTTTCTTAATTCAGTCATTCATTAGGAGAAAGGAACCATGACTAATTTAGAATTACAAAAGATATGTAAAATTTGATTAAAAATTATTTTTGTTAAGGATAGAATTTCCACCCAAACAATTTAAATTTAACTTTAGCATATTAATCACTCATGTCTAATATAGTAATTGTTATTAGCTTACTTTGTTTACAAATTTTTAAGCAAATAAATTTTAAGACAAAATTAAAAAAAGTACTATATTAAAATAAATAAAATCAATTACAAGTATGTATAGTACCTAATATCCTACATTATATAAATAAGTATTATTATAAAATATTTATAACAACTAAAAACATATTGAATTTTTATAAAAGACTACAACCAAAATTTGAAATATTTTTAGAAATCAAAAACATATTTTACCCTATCATAACAATGTATATAACACATGTATATCCTACATTATATAAATTAATATATAATTATTATATTTAAAAAATATAAATGCATACATGTTTAAAGAATATACTTGACAAACAAGGAAGAGTACTAACAACATTTTCTAAACAATTTTTTTATAATTAATTGAAATTTACTAGAAACTACTAAATAACTAGCAAAGGCCCATTGAAAAGGAGTAAACTTACATAATTTTATAATTTTTAATTAATTTTAGTCAATAATAAAAAGTGTGTTAGAATGTGTTACCCAACATTTTTTTCAAGTAAATATATAAACACATGTAATAAAGATTGTATTATATTAAATTAAATTAAATTAAATAATATAATTAATAAATATAAAATTTATTCTGTGCGAGCATTATATATAAAATTGTGTTAACAACAAAAAAATTCATAATAATAATAATAATAATTAAAAAATTATCTAAACAATTGCTACGTCACTAATATCTATACCAAGGGTTAAGTAATGTATATAAAATATAAAGTAATAAAAACTTATAGATGAAACATTATTGCCAACGACTAAGTTGTTAATAATATCATATAATAACTGTCAATAAAAATACCATACAATAAATCCTAGTCAGTGCACTCACATCGATGTGTTTAGATACCAGTTCACACACATTTTAATGAGCACAAATGAAAAAACTTCTTTCTAGTATCTACAATCTAAAACTCACTCATGCTATAAATCGTCATTGAGCGTCAGACATTTTCGTAAAGAAAGAGTAATTTCATTTTGAGAAATGTTGTAACAATAATATATTCTAAGAATAAAGCAACTCTACCCTTTTTGAGTTTCCTTAAATTTATAAACTAAAGGAAGATTTCCTTAAATCCGTTCAATCATGCTTTTGTATCCAAACTTACTAAAAAGTGCTTTTCCTTGGTAACCATTAATCATTTTTTTTTTTTACGAAAAGGATGGTCGTTATATAATAAACAATAGAACCATTTAAGAGATAATGGAAGAACCTAATAAGGGTAAAGGTGGTTGCCCCTTCCTGCAACCAAAGAACGCCAAATATGCACATTCATTCCTTATATACCCTACGTTCCTTAATTCTTTGATCCTTAAACTAAGTATCACTTGCCCAATTCTACTCATTTTTTGTACTTCTTTCTATTATATATGACTTCCTAAGTTCCATGAAAAATAAAAGAAAAGCTTCCAAAGCTTATTTGTTTATAGTATGACTTAAAAGAGAAGTGTAATTAATGCACTTTCTCCATTTAGCAAGTATACACAGAGAAAGTTAGATGCCAAAACACACATTCTTTAAGTTTGGCCATTTCACGGGGTAATATATATTTCGTCAAAGGGAAGATTATGAAGAAAAAATAAATAAAGAGAAAAGGACAAAAGGTCATCATGGTATTATCGTTATAATGGAGAAATATAAGGGTAATCACTGAGCAACAAAGTACATAAATATATCCCAAAGGCAAGACAAATAGGCTTAGCTTTCATCCCCACAACTCTTCTCTTCCTCTTTGATTGTTTGTCTGGATTTTGAGTTCTGATCCAAACTGTTGAAGCTGAAGAACCTGAGCCCAATTGAACTCTAACGTGCCAAAATTTTTTGAGTTGCATGTATGCCCTCTATTGTGTTTCAATTTGCTAATTTCTTTTTTTTTTTTTTAACTTTTTTTATTTGATTTTTAAGATTTATGGTCCCAAAAGCTACTCCTGCTATGGCAGGAACAGAGGTCAAGAAATAGTGTTTCTCATTCTGTTAGAGTGACACTTTTCTATTTCTGACCCTTTGTCAGGTTTTGCTGTTTTAAACTTTGTTGAGGACAGAATTTGCATTTCTCTTTGAAATTTTGGTCTTAAATTTTTTAGGCTATCCTGGTCACCAAGGTAATTGCAAAACATGTAAAATTTTTCCATGAAGAAAACATAGCTAGTTATATAAAGAAATCAATATAAGGATAACCTTTTTTTTTTCTTTTGGGGTGATTTTCAATTTCTAATGAAGAAAATCACTAACTAACTAGGAAAGCTAACAATTACAATAAATCACTAGTGACATAATTGGTGATTTCGAGAATAAAGATACAATGAGAATTTTTCTGGTTATTTTCAGGTGATTGTGAAGATAAGATGAGTATTGTGTATAGTCATGCTGTGAAGTACTCTCAAGGGGAAACAAGGATGAACCCAGAAATGGATTCAAACATTGGTCAACATTGTCACCAACAAAATTCTGGACTAATGAGATACCGTTCTGCCCCAAGCTCATTGCTCACAAGCCTTGCGAACAACAACAACATTAATAATAACACCACCACCAATGGTTGTGTTAATGGCAAAGCTTTCAGAAGTGTGCATAATCATCATCAGCAGCAACGTTATCCTCCCTCCACAAGTTCTGAAATGGAGACCATGTTGGCCAAGTTGATTTCTTCAAACAATTCTGAGCCTTTGCAAGTGAAGGAAGAAGCAGTGGCCTCTGTTTCACAGCCACCACAACAGCACAATGGTTACTCCTATGGGTCTTCACCTCAGATGATGTACCAAACTCAGCAAATTCAAGGCTTGCCTATGCCAAATGGTTCTTTAGGGAATGCTTTTGATGGCTCATTCAGTGCAGTGAATTCCCTTGCTTCACAGAATTCCACACAACCTAGACTGGGTGCTTCCACCAATTGCAACAATCTCATTAGGCAAAAGAGTTCCCCTGCTGGGTTTTTCTCCAATTACTCAGTTGATAATGGTATGCCCTTTTGTCTAAGTAACTGTCATGGAATTTCATTTGAGTTTAATTTTTCATACACCCAAAAATCACCTAAATTATGACTTTTAAAATAATTATTACAGAAGTTAATCTAATCATACATCACAGTCTATAATTGAATTTACATTATCAGCGCATTTTAATTAAATTCATTTCATTTTGTGTAAAATTTCTTCTTCCTATGAATGTCAATGTGTTCTCTCATTTTGCTTAAATTCAAAACCATTTTCCATAAAAAAAATTAGTTTGGTCATGTGAATTGAAGGGGTTAATGGATCATATCTGATCAAAGATTTGTGGAAATTTTAAATTAATATAATGAAGTTTGCCAGTTAATTAATTAGCTTCAAGTGAAGTCAAGTTAGATCCCTTTTTTTCCTGCAGTATTGCTAAATATAGTAAAGCAATTGGGGGTTACTTGTACAGAATATAAAATCGAGTATCCATTTCCTACATAGAGTTGACTTTAATTTTAACTATTCTTATTAAGAAATTAAACATCTTTTAATCAAAAGAAAACTAATCATATTGTACATTTGAGGGAAAAAGAAGATGAGAGGGAATGAAATATCAGGGAAGAATCTGAGAAAAAAAGGCATAAGAGTTAGCTGTAAAAGCACTAAAAAAAAATGGGTCACAGGTGGAATCCTTTAATTATATGTATTTTTTTTCCTTCTGAGTAGCAATTTCTCATACCAATAAATTTAATTTTTCGTTACCAGCACCCTTTGGTCTTAGTGAGAGTTCGGTTAAAGTAAGATGTTAGATCCAAATATTATGAATTCAGAAATAGACTTCAGTAAACTTTTTTCTCTCCCCAGTAAATGGTTACTTTTGCTTGGTTTGGTTTTGAGAAAAGAAAATGAGAGGATTTTAAAATTTGAATAGAAGAGAAAATATAAGAAAAAAAAATTTGTTTATCTTTAAATATGATTTTTTCTCTTTTTCCTTTTTCTTTTCTTTTTAACAAACCAGACAAAAAAAAATCATTATCTGTGCTTTTTTCTCTTTATTTTTCTTTTCATCAAAGATATTATAATTGAAGTTCAGATTTGTCGAGGCTTGAAGTGACTTTTAGATATCAGGACTGTTATATAAAAAATAAAATAAAAATCCTTTTTAGTGTTGTAAAGAGTATAACATTTTGTATTGATTGCAAATCTTGTAGCAATGAGAGATGTGGCAAGTTTTAGGGGCTGTGATGTCTCAAATGGACAAGCTATTACATCCTCAAGTGGGTTGCATGGTGGTACTTTGAACTTATCATCTAGGCCATCCTCTTGCTCCACCCGAATGCCACAGATTGCTGAAAATGGAAATGAAGGTGTGGAAGGAAATTATGTTGAAAGTAGAAACCTGAGAAATGATAATATCAACAGCACTAAATGTTACATGCCTAGTTTCACCACTGACTTCTGGGATGGTTCTTCATTCAGTCCCAGAACAGCTAGTAACAATGGTGAAATCTCATTTTCCACTTCAAATGCTATGGATATTCAGGTACAGAATAATTGAATTACATCATATGATCCATGTAGCCAACCTCACCTAGTGAGATAAGGCTTTTGTTGTTGTTGTTGGCCTTTTTGTTCTTTGTTGTTGATCAGTGAAAAATTATGTTACCAGGGTGAAGATTTTGGATATCAAAAAGTTGGTTTGACCCACCATTCGAGTCTGCCTGGCTCTTCTAGTAGGGTGGCTACAATGGAGAAGTTTTATCAAATTCAAGGATCTGTTCCATGTAAAATTCGAGCCAAGAGAGGTTTTGCCACTCATCCGAGAAGCATTGCAGAGAGGGTAAAAGTCTCATTTGATTCTACTGTTACTCTAGATTACTAATCATATGCAAGGTTTTAAAAGATGGTTTGCGACCATGATTTTAGTCACCACATCAAAGTTTTTGGGATCTGTGAACTGCAATTGTGACCGCATTTGTGTACAATTTCCCACAATATCAAAAATCGCAACAAAACCATGACTGCAATTTATAATCTTGATCATATGATTGCATTGCCATTTAATGAAGTAGCTACTGGTGAACTGCTTCTTATGTTATCTTCATATGCATATTTCAGGAAAGAAGAACTCGAATTAGCGCAAGAATCAAGAAATTGCAAGACCTTTTCCCAAAAACAGACAAGGTAATCTAATCTAACTCTTTCACTAGCAAATCACATTGTTGAGTAAAGCTTCTTCATGGGCACTATGATGACTTGATGCTTTTCTCTTGGCAGCAAACAAGCACTGCAGATATGTTGGATTTGGCAGTTGAGTACATTAAAGACCTGCAGAAACAAGTTAAGGTACTGAGAAATATAAGTCTTCCCATAAATCCTGAAAACAAAATTTAGCCTCCACTATAGTCTATGTTGTCTCACCAAATAATTTTGTTCATCTTGCAGATGCTTAGAGATACTAGGGCAAAGTGCACTTGTACAAGCAATCAGAAGCACTGATTTATATCCTTGTAGATATAAAAAAGAAGGAGCATTTTTTTTCTTTTTATGTATTTATCCTTTGGTGTACCAAAATTTTGGGTCAGTGTGATTATGTAGAGTAGTGCTGATATTTGCAAGTATCTAAGAATTTAGGTCCAGGCCCGAGTGAATCTCTTCAGTTTTTTTTTTTTTTTTTCATTCTCCCTCATTTGTTTTTCTTTCTTTCCTTTGCTTGATTTAAGGATCATAATATACTAGCAAGTTTAGAAAGAGTCAATTGTAACTGTTCATTTTACTCATAAGAGGTTTGATGGCATTACAAAATGAATGTGTCCTGAGAACTGTCACACGCTAAAGATTGAGTACATTAAGCGGTATAAGATCTTTGTATTCGTGTTGCATATATAGGGGGTTTCCTTATTAGGAGTGCAGAAAAGAGGGGTGGAACTGCCTTGATACATTGCTAAAATTTATCTCTCCCATTTGGACTATTGCCAAGCTATGCATACTGCAATGCTTATAATCATTTCAGATGGGTGTGACATTAGATCTGAGAGGATAGGTCTAGCTTATATTGATGTAGCAAAGAACAGTGCTGGGAATTCATTTTCTAATATACTTCTTTTAACACTTTATTTATTCTTGATTAAAATTTATCAGAAATTACAAAATTATGAGAGAGGTTTATTATTGATCACAAGTAGTTAATGACATACGTCAATATGTTAACTTTGACTCACAAGTGGTTGAGAATAAATAACTGTGATTGTATACAATTATTGATATATGGTTTAAGGCCATACATAACCGAAGAATGAACAAGATTCTTCAAGAAAAAAATAAAGGTTCCAAAAGTGTCACAAGGTTAGTGAAATGTCATGCTAGTTAGTTTTAACTCACAAGTAATTAAAAGTATTGAGGTTATTGAAATGTATAACAATGATTAATATTAATTATGCCTTAAAAGTGGTCAACATATAACCCTGTTGATAGTTTGTGATCACTTATTCTTAACCACTTATAAAGCGAAGTTGATCATATTTATGTAGTTAATTAACCACGTTTCTGGATAAATGTTGGGTGTACAGATTCCTATATGGATCTTGAACATTTTCCCTTTTACATACCTGACAAGTAGGATTTAGATTCTTCCACTGTACGAGAAAGAATCCAGATCCATTTATTCCAATATATGACACCATATGAAGAGCATAAAGCACTCTAGCTAAAAAAGTGGAAATGACAACAAACAAACGGAAACAAAGTCAACACATGTAAATTCTACTTCCCTATCTATGATTCAACTCAAATGAGCCTTTTAAGCCATTCAAGTACTTCTTGATTGGAAGTCCTTCCCTATAACCAATCAGAACCACTTTCCAATCAAATTCAACAAAGAATTATGAGTCTTGATTATCCTCACAGGCTAAAGGTGGAGCAAATGGTGACCCTGCATCATCCTCACATTTCTTGGATAGAAGATTCCCATATAGTTCTTGGTTACCCTCAAACGAACTATCTTGAAATGCAGAAAACTGCTTATTTTGCTGTGTAGGACCTAAGAGGTCGTTAAAGGACATATTAATAAAGTAGACAAAAAGGTAGTTCTTCCCAATTATTGCTGAGGAATCTTCCCTGATCAACTATTCAGAGAAAGGTTCAATGCTTCATTCAAGGTTTGAAAGCTTCCCTAAGGACGAAGAAATAATGCTACTACGCAAGTTGTTGGACAGGTTGAGCACAACAAAGCATGTTAAGTGTTACATAGGTAAAATTAGGGCCACAGAAATTAACCTAAACTAGAGTAAAAAGGGAAATAAAATCATAAAATAAAGAAATATTTTTCATTCATTCATTGATTTTCCTAAAAGAAGAATACATTTATATAGACCTAATTGATGCTAATCAATGAATATTGTCTATCCATATATCAACATCTCATTATTTAAAATAAAATAATGTCACAAATATCAATTTTACTGCATATATTTTGAGAAATCACTTTTTAGGATTGATATATGTTATTCTCGAAAGTAATTTTCGCTAGTCATACAAAATCAAATATCTTCCTTTAGGAGCCGCAATAATTGCTAATCACTTATTGATGGATGCATATTTATTTTTTTGTTAGATATTGTAAGATTGATACCCGTATATGAAATTCCTAACGGACAAAACATGTGAAGACACTTGATGACGTGTTAGCAATTTTGACTTGTGATTATTGTTACTTTTATATTCAGTGTAAAAAAGAAAAATAAAGTGTCTTGTACATTGTATAATAGATGAAGTCAACTATGGATGTACCTTTAAACACATTGTCACCCGGAGGAAAATACACATTATCACAATTCACAAATAAATTTGATGGAAAATGTAATATTAGGTAAACAAGCTTTAAAGAATAATGAGTACAAATTAAGATGGGTAAAAATTAAGATTTAAATAATGATAAAGATAGGGATAAAATAGGAATTAAAAAGTAACAAACAAGTGATGTAAAAACAGGGTTTAAAAGCATATAATTGGTAATAATAAATATATAGATAAGGGAGAGCGGTGTACTAGCAAATTGGGAGCTGTATTTAGGAAGAGCCCAATTTTCCCAGCCTAACCCACCATTTTGCACTCCCCGGGCCACTACTCATTTAAAAATAAATAAATCCAAATAAATTAATTTTTATGTAACAAAGTTAATTTAAACAAAAATATAGGTTGTCAACAGGGTAAAATATATTTTTGGTCCCTAAGTTACAATTTTTTCGTTTTTGTCTTTATAAGTTTATTTTTTTCTAATTTTAGTTTCGGTAAGTTTAAGTTTTTTTTAATTTTTATTTTTATAAGATATTTTGTTCATTTTTAGTCCTAATAATTTTGTATTTTTCTAATTTTGATTCCTGTAAGTGTGAACATATAAAGACTATAAATGAAAAATAGAATATTAAAGGGTCTAAAAGTAAAAAAACATAAACTTACAAAGACTAAAAAAACAAAAAAAAAATTACATGAATCAAAATTGAAAAAGTGTTAACTTAGAAGGATTAAAATTAAAAAAATAAACTTACATAGAAAAAATAAAAAAAAATACAAAATTATAAAGACTAAAAACATTTAAATTTATAAAATAACAAAATTACAATGCATAATAATAGAAGTAAAATAGAGTACATTAATTATATCAATAAACAAATATTAGAAATTAAAAACAAAACTCAATGCGCATAAAATATCAACCTTAAAATGAATATTGACTACATATGTAATATTAAAATTATCATTTATGATTTAATCAATTATAAAAATAGTAATAAAAGAAAAAATAGCCCACCCACTTTGGACCAATGAAAATTGGAATTAAACTAAGCCAAAATGAAATCGGATCAAACCATCAAATTCGGCACATTTTGACACCTCTAGGAACAAGATACTTCGTTCAATCTCAACTATAAACACTCAACTATAAATAACAATAAATATATGATGAATTGTGGATCAAAATATAAATAAATATTATTTAGTTTTAATTTATTTATTTTTAAAATATCTTTTATTTAATTGAATTTTTTTTTCATTCAACATTTTTTATTCTTAACATGAAAATCTAATGAAAGATAATTTAGAAAAAAATATTTTTTAAAAATGTGATTAATAATATTAAATAATACTAATTAGCTTTCTTAATAAGTGCATAACTTAATTAATTTTATTTAGATTTAATTAGAGGAAATTACACTCTAATTTGATCCAATGAACAAGTTTATAAGAAATTCAATATTCACAAACACTAAACATCAATAAACACCATAATACATTCGTTTATCAAATTTGATTCAATAATGCATAAACGAAGTTGAAATAATTGAGACCTTTTATGCAAGAGCATGATGATAATAAGTAACAAAACTCACCATTTTGGGATGGAAAATTAATAATAAGTGATGCTTAATTAGTTATAGTATGTTAATAACACATAATAATCACAATAACATTCACAAGAGGGTTAAAAGACGTGTGTATCTGGAGCGGATATAGAATTTATCCCAAGTATGCTAATTGAATCAAAATCCCACCGAATTAGATAGGGAGATACTATGAATGAGAGAAATACTATTATCTTCTCTGCCTGATGGCTACGATTTCCTCAAAGTGTAGTGTGAATCTAAATTTTTTTAATGGGACAAATATTTTATAATCACCAGACAAGAACAAAAGTTCTTCATTTGGACACCGAGTGAGACTAGGGACAGATGTAGGATCATCAGGTTTGATTAAATTCGACACGATCAAATCGAATTGCTTGCATTTTCAATCCTTCACCATAATGAGACCTCTCAGATCATTGAGTTCCGATTAGCCCATCTAATTTTTATAACTATACCCCATGCATGTAATTCTTCTTCCCTAAGTGAGATCCTATTCATCATAGGAACACTTACATAAGTCCAAATAACTAATATCTATCAATTAATATATCATATATTATTGTATTTTATTTACATGATTGGTATTAATAATCTAATAATTAAAAACGTTAATTCACAAAACTACAACATTTTGAACTATATACAATCAAGATTAATTTGTCACCATCTTTTTTTTTCTTCGGAGATTTGTCACCATATATAACATAAAAATAGATTGTCAAATAAAATAAATAAAAATGATTGATTTTTCAATAATTACTTTAAAATCCATCTCCAAAATTATTTCTAATTAGTTAATATAGAAAAAGTTATATTAAAAGTACATTTAGTTATTATAGGACTTCTCTTACATTCTGTACCCCCCATCTTAGATTCCATCATTCCACGTCACAGACTCACAGCTAAATATATTTGCTTTGCTTCAGTTAATAAAAGTGGTGTCAATATCCCAATCTTCCTTTCTTGTCGTGTGTCCCAAGTTGCTGTCCAAATTCCAAACTGTAAACTCGTTTTCTCTGCTTTCAGCAAAAGAACGCCTTTGAGTGGCAACATGAAACAAACATTAATGAAAGTGAAACTGATTGACATGCCATTTTTTGCTTACCCAAATGCCTCTCCAACCAAAACCAACCACCCCTTTTTCTCTTTCCTATAAACAACCTTCCTTGGAGCACACAAAGCGTGTGCACACAAAAAAGGTCCCATTTTTATGCAGGGTTTGCCTTGTTGAGTTCAGTTTTCAAAAGGGTTGTTTTGTTTGTTGAAGAATGGCTCAGTGGCAGGGTAATGCGGATGAGGGAATTGACTATATGTTCAAGATTGTGATGACTGGGGACTCTGGGGTGGGAAAGTCTCAGCTTTTGAATCGGTTTGTGAAAAACGAATTCCACATGAAATCGAAACCAACAATTGGGGTGGAGTTTCTGACTAGGACGGTCGTCATGGATCACAAACTTGTCAAAGCACAGATTTGGGACACTGCTGGTCAAGAAAGGTCCAACATTTTTCTACTATGCATTCAGTTTCTACAAAATGAATTGCTTTATTATTATTATTAGTTTTATGTGCCATAATGTCACTCTGCTTGTGTTGAGCTGTAATTATCATTTTTATATTGATAATGATTAGGATACAACTAAGATCTGTGAAGTAGAGATTGAGATCTGATCAGATCTTTTGAGAATTGAGATCAAATATAGCAGCATAGTTTTTTTAATATAATTAAACCAAAAGATGCATGTCGGTGAGTTATGGCCCTTCAATTAAGTTATACTCATCAAATGTTTATCATTTGATGGTTTCTTGGTTGCCTCGGTTGCAGCATCAGAATGCGGCGAGTGTGTGATGAGTTTTAACTAAGGTTTTGAAAAACGGTCCATGGCTGTGAGTTCGGCCGCAACAACAAGGTCTTGGGGTTCTCCGTGATTGCAATTGTCGTTGCATTAACTGTATTTGTCTACAATTTCTCGTAATGTCAAGGATGACAACTAAATTGTGATTGCAATTTAAAACCTTGGTTTTAACTATAGTTACAGAATTCTCTTAGTAACCCTGTGTTACATACCGAATTCACCGTACCACTAGTACTGTGTACTGCGGGATGAGCCCTGTACCTACATGAACTGCATAACCGTGTACTATGTACCTAGTAACTATGATTTTAAATAGTCTATCAATTGCCATGTTTTTGTGTTTTATTAGTTTGTATGGATGTTGTTGATTTAGTTCCTGAAAGTGTCCTTCAGATGCATGTCTATTTCATTTTCATGTGACAATGTTGGTGTTCATCACAGGTACCAGGCTATTACGACTGCGTATTACAGGGGTGCAACCGGCGCATTACTAGCATACGACATAACCAAGCAGCAAACCTTTGATCATGTTGAGAAGTGGTTGGATGAACTACGGATACACGCGGATAAAAACATACTTGTCATGCTTGTTGGCAACAAATCTGACCTGAGTTCTCTTCGAGCAGTGCCTACTGAGGTAGCCAGAGACTTTGCACAGCAGGAGGGTCTCTTCTTTCTCGAGACATCTGCGCTTGACTCCAGCAATGTGGAATCAGCTTTCATTGGTCTCCTCTCTCAAGTATATAGAACAGTCAGTAGGAAGCACATCCTTGTGGATGGACATGAATCAAATTGGGATAAAGTAAACCTTGAACTTGAAGGAACAAAAATTAAGGTCCCATCGCAAGAACCAGAATGCCAGAATGCTAAAAAGAGATTCAATTGTTGCAGTATTCTTTAGAATTTTGTATTCACCTAGAGCCACCTTTATTCTTGGGTAAGGACTATTTTCCTCCCTCCCCCATGCTGTTGTGGATTTTATGTATACATTGCCATCTATTTTTTTTTCCTTTTACTGTACTTTACCTTTCAGGAGATAGTTGTGAGGCATAGTTTTGCAAACTCAAGAATGATATGATGAATTTGAGTAGTCTATTCAATGTATCTAGCTGTGACTCCTTTACCTTGATTATTTATTCAAAGCAGCTACCCATCCCAAGAATGCAAATATGACAGTATTCTCAGTTATACATGGCAGGAGGATGACATTGTTTAATATTATGGGTTATGGATAAACATACTCTTGAAGCCAGAAACAATTCATTTTAAAGATACGGGGTTTGCTATGAAATAATGAATGACTATCCCCTCACTGGTATTGAATAAAGTTTGACCATCCATGGAAAGTTTTCAATTGTTATACTAATCCTGAAGTATTTCCGTGCTAAAGTTGTTACCCCTTTTGCCAGGCACTAAATTTTTGTATTGTTTTCATTCTTCATTGATCTCAGCACATTCTGGTTGATGTGGCCATTAATTTTCATTTAGGATTTCTCTGTTATAATTGAACCAACCTCATTGCTACGCTTTAGTAATTTCTTTCCTCCGATAAACTAGATGCAAATGAAGGTTGATGAAACTTCTAATGAGTTTGTGGGAGACCTTCTTCATTAATATTAAATCTGAGAAATATTTATGTTCCTCTCTGCAATAGGTTGATGGGGTTTTGCATTACCCTGGAATTAATGTTTATATATTTGGGTTTGATGGATCTCAAACATTTGTTAAATACTCGATGATTAGGATATTTCTGATAATAAACTCGTGTATATTTGACATGAGTACATGACATTTCTGTAGAAAATCTAAACTAGAGGAACCAGGAAAAGAAACACACATATGATGTCTATCCTGCCTATCCTCTCTAACAAAACCTAATTAAGTAGTTTGCTCCTTGGCAAGTGAAAGTGCTGGTTGCATCATCATAGGCATAGCTATAAGCCTGAGGACACGAAGCCTTGAACACCTTGGAATAGCTTGTTGGCTGACACTTCCTCGGGTTACTGAAGTCACCTGTGCAACAATATTCCGGTTTGTTGAAAGCCATACATGCACTCTTACAATGCCATAACTAAGAGATGTTTGTGGTTTGTGATTTGTTGAATATAATTCTGATTATATCACAATTTACGATTTGCATGAGCTAGGTGATACATAGGAGGTTCAACAAACGCAATCTTTATACAATAGGGAAAAGGTGAAGTTTAGTTTGCTTGCTTGACATTATGACAACCGAAAAGTTTATATTGAAAGAATCAACAGATTGCCGATATTTTATTTTTCAGGTGCTAAACTGTCCGGATTTTTCTTAACTAAAATCAAAGAAAAGGTGACTATGTCCTTTTGACTTGAATAATAAAAAAATTGATTTCGTGTTGGCTAAAGTTTTCTGATTAGGAAGAAGCAGATGATCCATAATATGGGGTTCTAGTTTCAATGTTGTTTTCTGTTCTAGGTATGCGTTACGTATTGGAATAGAATGCTAATGAAGTATTGATCTTAGCTGCCATTTCAGGCACAAAGTTCTTGCGTATGGATTATACTCCTTGGTTTCCCAAAGCACCTTTATTTTATCATAAAATGTAATACAATATTTTTAGAGAACGACATTACAGGTCAATGTTTGAAGGAATAAAATCGTATGTAACCCAAATATCAATTATATAAGTAAAAATTGTTTATTAACCCACTTAATAGTGAATTGATTTAAATATTTTATTTTTTTCTTTCCTTAGAATCAAAATTTTACTTTTAAAAATAGCCAATTTTTTTTAAAAAAAGAGTTTCTTTATCTATTATCTATAATTATATAAAAATTGTCCAGCCTTACCACGTGTTGGCCGGATAGTGTGCAAGATTATTATTACTATTATTATTATTTCTTAAATAACTTTTTGTTCCTTATAAAATAGAGGTTTTTGATTTTAGTACTTTAATTTTTTTTATTTTGAATATAGTCCTTTAAAATTTTTTATAGTCTTGTCAATCAAGTAACAATGTAATGTAAATTATGGTATAACAATATTGACAACTTATTCATTTGTTACATCAGCATGAAGTTTGACAAGATAATGACATATAAGTTTTACTGTTAAATTGTGGTTTTTTAAATCTTCGTTTGTTTAAAAATAGTTAATAATCACAGTAATTTATTAAGAAGTTTGAAACACAGTTTACCAACAAAAATTACGTGGCTGTCCTGTGAGATCGAGATTTCGAAACAAATCATTAGTTAATGTTGTTAATTGACCGTAGAACTAAAATAAAATAAAATTTAAATCCTTAAAGCACTAAAACAAATAAAATTAAGGACTCAAATTAAAAAAATTCTATTTTTTAGAGAACAAAAATTTATTTAAGTTTTTTTTTCACTTTACTTTTTTACTCTTTATTTTTCGTTTTGATTTTTTTTTTAAATTGTACAGATGGGAAGAATCCTCTTGAGTATGAGTGATCACGGATCTAGATCAATCTGATAATTTAGTGAATCTGAACCGATTCAAATTTAAAATTTTGAATTGGTTCGAATCATTAATTTAGATCTGATTGAAAAATTGCAAAACTGATGAGTTTAGATTGAATCTCAAATCTTACTTTTGAAAACCAATTAGATTTGATCCATCTAATTACTTAGTATATTTTATTTTATTTTATAAATATTTTTTAACCTTTAGAGTTTGGATTTTTTTTAGCCCAACCTAATTTATTTAATTTTTAATTTAAGGCCACCGATCAATTATTACTATGATTATAATATAAAACATTGTTTAATTTTTAGCTTGGAATAAAACATGTCATACTAGACTAGTAGTTAAATTTTTTATGAGTTAAATGTATTAAATTAGGATAAATATTGATATTGATCCATGAAAATGTAAGACATTAACAAATTATTTCTTAAATGATAAAAAATTCAAATTTAATCTAAATGTATAAAAAGTGAAACATATTGATATGACACTTAACTCTCATTTGTTATATCTCTAACCTAAACACCTAAGTCTTAATGATGAGATGACAACTAATGATTGTTACATACTTAAAAGTTAACTTTTTAATTTAATCTATAAATTTAATAAATGATTGTTGTTTTAATTCCCAATTTAATCCCTTATAGACATTTTAGTTCTTAAATTTAATTATAATGATTAAATTTAAGACCAAAATGCCACGGATCCGACATACTTGAGTATCTGACATCGTGTGACATTCCAGTAGACGTGGTGTGGTGGTTTGAGTGAGATTAGTCTACTGTGCTTGTTTCATCTCTCTTTCCGTCGTCCACCATTCTCAGGTCACTCTCACTTCCTCCTTATTCTCATTTCTTCTCTTTTTGCATTTACATTACATGCAATCAATCTCATATTCTTATTCTTAAATTAAGTAGATTCATCCACCAATTTAATTGTAGTTTGGTTCTTTGTGGTGCAGGTCAAGTTCTACAGTGGCAACTAGCTCAGTGAGACATGGTGAGTTTCCTTCTATATTCTGCTTCTGCACAGCCACATCACACTAAAAAAATTCACTTTTTTTGCGTTTGGTCACATGATCAGTCAGGTAGAAAAGAAACGGTTCTGGACTTGGCAAAGTTTGTTGACAAAGGGGTTCAAGTTAAGCTCACAGGTGGCAGACAAGGTCAGACACCCCGTTTCATTTTGCTGGCTTTTATGAGTGTTAGTTCCTCTAGTTAGGAGTTTGTTACCATCTTTTAAAGAAGAAAAAAGGAATTGTATTGGAATTTTGGAGTCAGAGCCTCAACAAGTTCTTGGCTTCTTGCACAAGTTAGTTGAGGAATTCTGTTATGATCTCAAGTTTGATGATATATGTGTGGTCTTTTGTTCGATTATTTGCATGCTGTGTGCTTTGAATATAGGTCTTGCTCAGAATTGAGTTACTGAATATGCAGTTTAAGCTCAGAGACAATTAGCTGCATTTTTTGCATTGCAAGGTTGTTACTTTCCTGTTGAACAATTTTTTTTTTCGGGGGGGGGGGGGGGGGGGGGGGGGGGGGTCTTCAGGATTGGTTTTTTTTCTTTGGACCAATTTGCAGTGGCAGTATTCACTTTATACAACTCCTTCTTACAACTGACTGGAGCACAAATGTTAGCATCTATAAGGGCATCCCTTTTTCCTCTTAAAATTTGATATAGTGTGGGATTATTTTTATGGCTTCTCTTTTCTGTTCTCTATGACTATTTATAGGGAATAGATCTTTCTAATAGCCATAGTGACTTGGCTGCCTTGAGGCATTGTTGACCATTTCTTGTGTACTTCTATGTATTTATTTTTAAATAGTTTCAGAGGACATCTTGTGTTCCCATTGTTTTAATTTCCTTCTTTTCTGTCCAATAATTTGTTTTAGGTTAAAACAAGAGAAGTTAGTAATGTGGGTGGTCTAACATATTTTAACTTGTTGCATTTCACTGACAGGAACTCTGAAAGGATATGACCAGTTACTTAATCTTGTCCTGGATGAAGCTGTTGAATTTCTAAGAGGTAATTACTAAATAGCATTAAGCCATTAATAGTTTAATACCAACACCATGTATTGGCATTTAGCGCTCAAATCATGTGTTTCAGCATTGGTGAATTTTCAGTCACTTACTATTATGTCCATGACTTCATCTTTCCTACAACATTCTGAAATAAGTTGGGGGGCAATCCATATGAAAATTCTTCTAAATTTTTGCCTGTTTGTATGTGCTTTAAAGAAAGAGAACTTTTTAATTTAATTTTTTTTGGATAATTAGATAAGTTTAGTTGAACAAAAAGTTAACCGCATCATCAAAAAATCACAAACAAATGTGAGAGACTAAAGAGTAAAGAATAAGGCAGAGATCTGTTAGGCACTACCATCCATCCAGTCCTCCCAATGCCCAACTTATTTCTTAAGTCTTAACTACAATCATTTTCCATTACTTGATTTTGCTTATCTTTTTGCCATGAAGTCCCCATAACTCTCTGGTTTTTCTCTGCTCTAGGCAGAATATGGAGAAAAAACTGAAAATAAATTATAGAAGAAACATCATGATTCCCTTCTTGCTACAGTTGTTTGGTGAACTACTGTACAGATTAATTTCTTTCTTCAAGCTTAAAATGAATAAGTAGTTGCCCAATTAAAAAAAAAGTTTAAATTTTTTAAGTAAGTTACACAAATGAGTTATGGTAAGCTTACGCTAATTAGGTGATTTTGGTGTTTCCCACCTTCTCTAGAATGGCCGAATTTTAGCTGTGATGGGGTCAGTTACCGACAATAGTCTAGTTGCTGCATGTATGGAATTATGGCTTAAGGTTGGCTCAGCCATTGGGAAAAATGGAAGCTTATGCTGGAACCAGAATTCCTCACCACAGTCAGGATGCTTGATAAAGGGTGTAGTGATGCCAACATGTGTGCCTCTTTACTTCTTGGAATAAAGACTATACTCAATATGGACAGGGATGTTCAATGGTGTCATGTGGTTAGAGAAAGTAACTCTTTTGCTCATGGTCATGCCAAATGTGGGCTCAGAGTTAATGATGATCTAGTTGTATTTCATAGTCTACCTCCTTCGATTTCTGTTGCTTTCAATGCAGACGTAATGAAAACTCTTATGGATGGAGTTGTTAGGATGTAGTTTTGTTGGGCTTTTGGTCCCTTTTCCTCACCAAAAGAAGGTTACATAACTGAGTTTTAACAACAAAAAACAAATAGATGTACAAAATTTAAGATAATTAGATAATTTTATTGGTATTTTCCAAAGTTAAAAAGAGTAGCTTCTTAAAAAGCTATATCATAAAAATATTTTTTTTCTAAAGAACCTTTTCTTTTTCAGTTTTATGCTGTTAAAATGTGAAAGTTTTTTTTTTCTTATTTTACAAAATTATCAAAATACTTTAAAGGGACTTTTCCCCTACTTTTGAGAATTAATACCTGAATGAATAATGAATTAAAAGTGGCATGCTTTAACATAATTCTTAATATTGCTTATTTTACAAAAATTATCAAACTGGACCCTTTCTTTCTCATACTAGAGACTGCCTTCATACTTAAGAATGGAGTTAACAGTGCCCTTTTGCAAATAAACTATTTAATTTAAAAAAATTAGAGTTCAATAGTTAAATATTTTATTGTTTAGTTACCAAAAAGAAAAATCTTTTATTAGTATAATAACATTTCAGTTCAGAATTAAAATCCATTGTATCTTCTTTTTGTGCTGCAGATCCTGATGATCCTTTAAAAACTACTGATCAGAACAGAAGTCTTGGCTTAATTGTAGGTTTCTTTCTTTCTTTCCCATGTAATTTTGTGATTTTGTGTAAAACATAAATTACCACCCGAGTATCACATGCTGAAAAAATTGCATAAATAATTGTCTGGTTTATTTATCAGAAAGCTGCTGGGTTGTTTTACTTGTTGATAGAACGTACGTAAAGGGGAATGCAATTTGTCTTGCAGATGCTTTGTTTGTCTAGCTCAACAAGCTATCTTGTCAAAAGTTAAATTCGCATGAATAAATGTTGAGGGAAAAACCATAGGCAGCACCTGTAGATTCTTGTCAACTTATTTGTTCAGATCTAAGAATGTCAAGAGGGGTAGGGGGAGAAATAGAAAAAGCTGGAAATTGGGTTCCATAAACCAGCAACTATACATTTCCCCTCTGTGTTGAGGAATTGTGAGAAAAATAAATTTATAGCGTGTTTAGCCGTAGGTTTCTTTTTAAAAGAGTGATGATTGGCTGATTTTTTATATGGTTGGACGTGTGTTTCCTGAGAGTGAAAAGTTTTCTTTTCCTTGTTTTTGTGGGAGCTAAATTTTAAATGTTATAATTCATACATGCAAATGCCTATTAAAATCATGTATTAAAAAAGTTTGGAATTACACAAGATGACCAAAGCAAACACTCATAGTTGAATAATTGAGTAGCCATTTTCTTTTCATTTCATGATTTGAATCTTGTTGAGCTATAGTTTTTGTGTATATTACTCTTGAAAATTTACTGCTTTTGCTGCAATGCAGGTTTTTAGGGGAACTGCTGTCATGCTTGTGTCCCCAACTGATGGAACCGATGAAATTGCAAACCCCTTTATTCAGCCTGATGGCGCCTAGGTGTTACATGTTTATATATAACACGTAAATTTTATAGGTATGCTAATCAAGCTTCTCTTTATTTGCCAATCATCATTGTTGTCAGTTTAATATTACTGTCCTAGGTGTCATCGGACTTTTTTAGTGCACTTAATGGATAGATTTTAACATGTTTTCAGTGTTTGATAAAAACACGTTGCATTTTGTTTTACTGATTAAATTGAACTTCCTGTTATGAGTTTTCAGACGCTCAGATTACAATGATTTATTGTTGTTTACAATTTAACGTGGCACTTTTAATTTTTACACGCATTCATTCGAACATGGGAGCCCTTCATTATTACTGAATGAAAAAATAACAAGACTTGGATTCAGGAAGTGTCTTTCCGTAAAACAATGAAAATTAGGATAAAAAAGGATAAAATTGAAGATAAGGGTTATATTATATATTACCCATCATATCATAATATAAGTTCTTCCTTGGTGAGTCTTCATTATATTGAATTATATAATATATCATATGGGATAAAATGTACTACGGGAACGCAAATAAGGGGGTGAACCATGCTCAAAGACATACCAGACCCAGATTCCATATCAACCTTTTCTCCTTTTCCATCTTTACCAATTTTCCAATCAAAGCACTGCACCATAGCAGCAACTGCAGTGTTCATCAAGCTGAATGCCAATGCTGTCCCTGGACACCCTCTCCTCCCACCTCCAAATGGAACAAAATTGAACTTCATTCTCTTACCATCATCACTCAAATCCTCATGATCTTGTTCTTGCAAGAACCTTTCAGGGCAAAACTCATTAGGATTGTCCCAAGAATCAGGGTCTCTCATTATGGCATACAAATTGATTGCCACTGCTGTCTTTGGTGGCACATCGAAGCTGTTTATTTTGCAGTGTTGGCGACACTCTCTTGTCGTGATTGGTGCCGGCGGGTAGAGTCTTAGTGTTTCCTTCACAACTGCTTGCAAATATGGCAAGTTTGTGATATCGGATTCATCAACAAGCCTAACATTGCCAGTGACTAACTCTATCTCCTTTCTCACCTTTTGAAATGCTTCAGGGTGGTTGAGGAGCTCGGCCATTGCCCACTGTGTTGCTTCTGCTGAGGTGTGTGTGCCTGCAATGAAGAGATCCTTGCCAAAAGAGTAGGATTCATTTTAGTTTCTGAGGCCATCACAATTTTAATCAACAATTAATAATGACAAACAAGGTTTTAAAAAACAGTCAGGGATTGTAATTTCAACTGCAACTTCAACAACATTTATCTGTAATTTCTCACAATATAAAAAAATGGGACGAAATTGTAACCATGGGCTCAGTTTAAAACCTTGATGTCAAACTAAATCAGTAGTAATGTTCTTGTCAAGTTTTAACCGTGACAAATTTTAGTAAGAGTTTTGTGGATAACTACTATAAATTAGTTAAACAGTAAATTGAAATTAAAAAAGCGTTAAATCTAATTCAATGCTAAAACATTCAATAATACTTTGTAAAATAATTCAATAGTTAAACTAAATTATTTAAATTTATTTTTTTGGATTTTTGGACGAATATAAATACTTTTTTTCTCTTTAAAATGAACACATATAAGAGAGAAACTAATTAACTCTGAGAATGAGAAAACAAGTGGAAATAAAGGAAAGAGAAAACTACATTCACACTCCTGATTTTTTTTTTGAGTTACACACAGCTTTACTTTTTTTTTTCTATTCCAAAATTAATCCTTCAATATTTGACAATATTACACTGTCCTTATATATTACAGTAACGTCCATTACAAGAAAAATTATTGTAAACATTAAACAATAAGAGATATCATGTGTAATTCAAAAAAACTGAAAGAAGTGTTAATGTAATTTGCTATAAAGAAAAATATGATAAATGAAACTTACCATAAAGAAGGCTTTAATATGAGCCATTGTGATCTTGAACTCTGCATGAGCATCATGATAAACATCTAACAGAATATCCATCAAATCCCTTTCACTTTGATCACCATTTGCACGCGATAATCTTTTGTGTTCATGCTCCTTGAGCACCTCTTCCAACAACTCATCGTACCTTGTGCTCATGTCTATGGCCTTTTTCCCATACACCCAAAAACTCAACTCCTTGAAAGGGCCCAACACATCACCAAAGCACAATTTCGCAGCTAGCTCAAAGGACTCCTTTACTAGCTTCCTGATCCTCTCAGCATCCTCGCATTTTTCCGCACAACTTGTTGCAAATCATGACAAAATATAGTATAAGTATGACTTAGAGAAAATTGAGACACTGAACTTTTTTTAATAGGAAAAAGAACTAAGTATAACTTAATGTATTTAATTTGATAGAAACAAATCAGATAAAAGGAAAATTAGGTCACATTAATCCATGTTTGATAGTGTGAAAAGAAAATTAAAGAAAAAAAATTGAAATTAAATTGGAGGAAAGGTTTAAAATTTGTCTTTAAACTTTTCAGTGTTTTTTTTTACTCAAAAAATTGAAATGAGCTATTTTTAGACACTGCTAAATTAAAAGCTTTCTAGACACATGAATAAGGACGGTTCTAATAAAACTGTCTTTAACAAATGATCGGTGTCATTTTCATAAATTTTATTGTTAGTTGTGTCTTCTGTCTTTTCTTTTATTATTATTATTTTATTAGAATTTATTTAATTTTTAAATAGAAAATGTATATTATAATTTTAAGATAATTTTTTCAAAAAAAATATCTCAGAAGGCTAACCTTCTACAACGATTCTAAGATGATTTTTTTTATGGAATGTGGTTGAAAGTTAAGACGTTGGCTCTAAGGATCAAATTGTCTTTGAATGTACTCTACAATCGCGTCTTAGAAGATCAGTTTATATATTTGAACTTAAATGTATTTTTTTTATATCAGTTATATCTATATATATAATTGATATAAAAACATAAGTTAAGATTTATCCAAATTTTGGTTCGAAAAAAAAATTTAAATTTTGTAAAAATAAAAAAAATGTAGTAAAACTTTTGTGAGACAAATTTTAAACATTTTGATATGTCGAAGATGAGAAATTGCATTTTAATTAATAATATATTTAAATTTTGTAAAAATGTATTAAAAATTTTGCGAGACAAATTTCAAAGATGTTGATATCTGGGAGAAGAGAAATTGCATCTTAATTTTGAAAGTTAAACTTTAATTAATTAATACACCTAGGTGACTAGCATGAAACTGATGATCGATGATCACCTGGTGCTCATGGCCGTCCTGCAAGTGACATTGTTGGTGAATTTGGTGAACTCGGAGCCCAAATCAAGTGCAACAGTCTCACGAGCATTGTCAATAACCCTTTTGATGGAACGTAGTATCTCTTCCCTCCTTATGCTCCTGGAGCGCTCAAGTTGGCGCGTGGAGAGAAGCTCCGTGACGCAGAGTTTCTTCATGAAGCGCCAGTAGGGCCCATAGGGGGCGGTGACGAAGCCGGAGGTGCCGAAGGGGAGCCTCTCGGCGAAGGCGAAGGCGGGGCGCGACGAGAAGGCGAGGTCGTGGGTCTTGAAGACATCGGTGGCGACGGCGGCGGAGGAGACAAGGAGGAGGAGGCGGCGGGAGGGGCCGAGGCGGAGGAGGAGGAGGGGACCGTGCTTGGATGAGAGGGTGTAGAGGGATTTGTATAGGGAAGGGGTGAGGTGGTGGAGGTGACCTAGCAGAGGAATGCTTGGTGGGCTTGGGGGAAGCTGGAGGCTATTATTGGAACTGCTGCTCAAGATAAGGGATATAAGCAAGACAAGGAAGAGGAACACTATCATCTCAATCATGCTATCTGCTCATCATGGAACATCATTTGCTGCTCTCTATTTATGGAATTATGGCCTTTTACTTTTATTCAAAATCTAACTTTTTTTGTGGTTAGGATTTTGTTAAATTTCCTTTCAAATTTTTTACAACCTCAATTGTTTCAACTCTGTTCTCAAGTCTTTCTCACAGTCAACAAAAGTGAACAGATAAATGTACTTTAATAGGTAAATACGACTAAAAGTATTAGGTGTTGTTTCTGTGCTAATTTTTTTTTACCCATTATCTTTTGAAAGGTTAGCCGGTTTTATTTAAAATTATTTTTAAAAAAATGATGTTATTTTGGTTTAAACAAAAAAATATTATAATTTATGATATTTTATGTGAAATTTACTTTTTATTATTATCTATTTATGTACATATTATATTATTATTTGTTCAATATTAATAGGATATTATATTAAAATATTAAAAAAAATATTTTGTTAAAATTAATTGGATCCCAGTTTAATCATTGACCCTAAAAATAATTATTTAATTCATCAAGACTAATAAAAATGCTAGATTGCTTATTTATCATAAATTTTAACTTTATTTTAAGAGTATCATGACATTAAATTATTTAAGATAGGATTATTTTTTAAAAAATAATTTTTTAACCAATAAGTATATCTTATTTTGTTATAAGCTCAACAAATATACTTACTTTTATGAAAAATGAATGTTTATCATTAATAAATCTCATATTAATTTAAATTTAGTAATAAAATATTTTTATTTTTCTTATAATTAGAACCATGAAAATATTGTGTTTTGTTTCTTATATATGATATGAAGTATTACATGCTCAAAGTTGGTTTACTTTAAAAGTGAAAAGTTCTGTTTATTTGACATACACCCACCTACCGTACGTAGATGCCGATTGAACTCTAAAAACTATAGTATTAGCAGCCAAATAATTAACGTGAATAACATTAGAGTGCAAAAACTAAGGTTAAAAACTTCTCTTACCTAGCACCTTCTCAACAAATAGTAGGAAAAACAAATGGATATAGTGAAATTTGGAGCATTGACATGAGCGATATCCCAGTTGATTCAATAAGTTTTACTTGGATAGTGGACAATGCGATAATCTTCATAGTTATGCATTGTTCACATTTTGAATCTGACAGTAATTATCAGCGACCGATGAAGGCAGCAAAGAGTTATGAGTATAGGCTTGGAGTTGTACTGCTAGAACTCTTCACGGGAAAGGAAGCTATATTCAAGTATGGGAGGCACCACATTAAGTGTGGTGGACTTTGCGGTGCAGTGCCCTAATAATGATTATCTCCTGTTACGAAAAATTATTCTACACAACACATACTATTATTAGTATCAAACTAATAATTAATTCAATCAATGTAATGATTCAATGAGTCATTGTTGAACGAACCAGTCAACAGTTCAAGTGCATAACAAGAATATAATAACAGAATAAATGTCTATTAAACATTTGTCTTGTTTTGATGTCCAAACTTGATGTCCAAACAAACAATCTCACTTCCCTCTTTTCTATCATATACGTATCATGCATCACTACTCTTCTTCTTCACCAAAAATATATCTTGTGTAGCTTTGGTGGTATATTCTTCTTTCTCTATTTTTTTTCCTCTCCTGATCCAAAGTCTAAACATAACCAAAAATAGGTTAAATATCAATTTAGATCTATTATGTTTTAGTATTGATTTACTTTAGTACATTAAATCTTAAAACATTTTATTTTGATCTTTTATATTTTTAAAAGTTTATCTTGATCTTTTATATTTTCAAAAGATTCATTTTGTTAATTTCTTTTGATCCACCTAACAAACATGATTATTTTGTTAGATTTAAAATAGGACGACTAAAATCACCATTATCTTTAAAATACATTCAATGCAATCACTACATCCATCATTAACAACTAGTTTAAAAATGTAACCTCCATCCACCAAACAACACCAGTGCATTATCCTATAACCACATTGTTATTGAGCACCAACATGTATAAAAAAAATTGGGTTTCAATGGTGATGAGAAACATTAAATATGATTTCATGGTGATAATTTTAGATCTTGCTTAGATTTTTAACCTCTACTATTTAAAATTAATTATTTTAAAAGTTAAAAATTAATGGAACACTAACATTGTTTAATCAATGAAAATTAGAAGAAATGATCAAAATAAAACTTTTAAAAACATAACAAATCAAAATAAAATTTTTGAAAATATAAAAACAAAAAATAAATTTTTTAAAACTTAATATAGGAAAATGAAACTTTCTAAAACACAAATAATCAAAATAAAATTTTTAAAACTCAATGGAATTAAGTGAAATAATATTAAAATATAATAGAGTAATGCACCAAAAGTGAAATTAAGGAGGAAAAAAAAAGCATGTCCACGATACTCTTGTTCAAAATATTAAATCTTTCCGGCACTAACAATCCATCTAGTTAAAGTAACATTTAACAATACTTGCATTGGTGGCATCAAAGATCATCTCTCCGTACTTTGCATTATAGCTGTCATTGACTTCAATTCCTTTGATGGAATTCATGTCGTCGTCGTCTTCTTCTTCATCCTTCTCAAAATCCAATCCTGGAAGGATGTACGATGTGTTCATCAATTTCAGGGGAGAAGACACCCGTAGGAATTTCGTTTGTCATCTCCATTCCGTCCTCTCAAATGCTGGGGTCAACACTTTCCTTGACGACGAGAATCTTGTCAAGGGAATGGAACTAATACAACTAATGCGGGCAATAGAAGGGTCTCAGATATCTTTGGTTGTTTTCTCCAAGAACTATACTCAATCTACATGGTGTCTTACTGAGCTTGAAAATATCATCAAATGCCACAGACTTCATGGCCACGTAGTTGTGCCCATATTTTACCATGTTTCCCCATCCGATGTACGTCGTCAGGAGGGTGATTTTGGAAAAGCTCTGAATGCATCTGCAGAAAAAATATATTCAGAAGATAAGTATGTGTTGTCCAGGTGGGGCAGCGCACTCACCACTGCTGCAAATTTCTGTGGTTGGGATGTGATGAAACCCGGGTAAATCAACCAATACTTTCTAGTTTCTTGCTTCTTTTATTTGCGAATAAAGCTCTAATAGTATAAACTTCTCTATAAACATAGAAGAAAGTGGTTGTCTAACTTAACTTAAGTAAAAATGGGGTTAAACAACCCAATAGATAGATGTTAATACCTGCAACCAACCACACAATTACACCAATAATCTATAATAGGCTTATTTAACCCCATTTTACTAGGGGTAACCAACTATCTTTTAGTACGTAATAGAATTACACCCATCATCTATAATGGCCTTATTTAACCCCATTTTACTTGGGGTAAGTTAGACAATTGCGAAAAGAAAATAACAATGCAAAATTATTCGAGTTTAGTGAAAATTTAGTTATGCACTTGATGGTTTTATATAAAAGCTCTCATTTAACATTTTCAAAAGCTGAATTGCATAACTTGATTTTAACTTATTGGAGAAGCTCAAAACTTTGTTTGAATAAACTTTTCCGTAAGCAGAAAATAAGAAGGTAAGATAATTCAAACTTCTCCCATAACAACTATGATTTTATTGAAACATGATCCAATTAATTTTACCTTCTTATTTTCTTTTTCTGTAAGTGCTCACAGGGAAATTTATCCAAACAAGCCCGAATGAAGCATATTTAAAGCTTATGATATGTCTTTCTACTTGTAATACATTATCATTCTGCCTTTTTTAAAAAAAAAATGTTATTGAATTTGAAGGAATGAAGCTAAACTAGTGAAGGAAATTGTTGATGACGTTCTCAAAAAACTAAACGGAGAAGTGTTGTCTATTCCCGAATTTCCCGTCGGATTGGAACCCCGTGGGCAAGAAGTGATTGGTTTTATAAAAAACCAGTCCACCAAAGTTTGTATGATAGGGATATGGGGAATGGGAGGATCTGGTAAAACTACCATAGCCAAATTCATCTACAATCAAATTCATAGTAGATTCCCAGGTAAAAGTTTCATTGAAAATATTAGAAAAGTTTGTGAAACAGATGGTAGAGGGCATGCTCATTTACAAGAACAACTTCTTACTGATGTCCTAAAAACAAAGGTGAAGATACATAGCGTTGGGATGGGAACAAGTATGATCGAGAAAAGACTTTCAGGAAAAGAGGTACTCATTGTACTTGATGATGTGAATGAGTTTGACCAATTAAAAGACCTGTGTGGAAATCGAAAATGGATTGGTCTAGGAAGTGTAATAATCATTACAACTAGAGATAGGGGCTTACTGAACATACTTAATGTTGATTATGTTTATAAAATGGAGGAAATGAATGAAAATGAGGCCCTTGAGCTTTTTAGTTGGCATGCGTTTAGAAAAGCAGAACCAAGAGAAGAATTCAACGAACTTGCAAGAAATGTAGTTGCTTATTGTGGAGGACTACCACTAGCTCTAGAAGTTCTTGGTTCTTATTTAATTGAGAGGACAGAGAAAGAGTGGAAAAATTTATTGTCAAAACTAGAAATAATTCCCAACAATCAAGTTCAAAAGAAATTAAGAATAAGCTTTGACGGTTTACACGATCAGATGGAAAAGGATATATTCCTTGATGTTTGTTGTTTCTTTATTGGTAAAGACAAAGCCTATGTCACGGAGATACTAAATGGCTGTGGACTGCATGCTGATATTGGAATAACAGTTCTGATAGAGCGTAGCCTCATAATAGTTGAAAAGAACAACAAACTTGGAATGCATCAGTTGGTAAGAGACATGGGAAGGGAGATAATTCGTGAAAGTTTAACAAAGGAACCTGGGAAGCGCAGTCGATTGTGGTTTCATAAGGATGTAATTGATGTATTGACAAAGAATACTGTAAGAATATTCTTCATTTTCTGTTTTGAAACTTCTCATGAAAGTGTTTGCCTTTTCATGTGCAATACATGTGTGGTTAGGCTGAGCTTTAAGTATCATTTTCTTGTGAACTAATATCATAAATTTCCAAATTTATTTTTCTTCACTCTTTTCATCACAGGGGACAGAAGCTGTAGAGGGATTGGCACTGAAATTGCATTTAACCAGCAGAGATTGCTTCAAAGCTGATGCTTTTGAGGAAATGAAGAGATTGAGATTGTTGAAACTTGATCACGCACAAGTCACTGGAGATTATGGGAATTTTTCTAAGCAACTGAGATGGATCAATTGGCAAGGATTTCCTTTAAAGTACATACCTAAAACCTTTTATCTGGAAGGTGTAATTGCGATTGATTTAAAACACAGTAATCTTAGGCTATTTTGGAAAGAATCCCAGGTATATATTACATGTCTTTCTCTATTAAAACTCATAGGTTAGTTAAAATAGTAATTGTTGCCACTTACCTCTTTCAGTTTCATTAGCTTCTTTAACTTCTTGTAAAAAACACTGTCTCTTGTTGTAGGTTTTGGGGCAGCTAAAAATGCTCAATCTCAGTCATTCCAAGTACTTGACAGAAACCCCTGACTTTTCAAAACTACCAAAACTTGAAAATCTCATTCTCAAAGATTGCCCACGTCTGTGCAAGGTACACAAGTCCATTGGAGATCTCCACAATCTTCTTCTGATAAATTGGACGGACTGTACAAGTCTTGGCAATCTGCCAAGGAGAGCTTATGAATTAAAATCTGTGAAAACTCTCATCCTTTCTGGTTGTTTGAAGATTGACAAGTTGGAAGAAAACATAATGCAGATGGAATCCTTGACAACTCTAATTGCAGAAAATACTGCCGTGAAAAAAGTACCCTTTTCGGTAGTAAGATCCAAAAGTATTGGATATATATCCGTAGGTGGATTTAAAGGATTAGCACATGATGTTTTTCCTTCTATCATTTTGTCTTGGATGTCACCAACAATGAATCCCCTATCTCGTATTCCTCCGTTTTTGGGCATATCATCGTCTATAGTTCGCATGGATATGCAGAATAGTAACTTGGGTGATCTAGCACCAATGTTTAGCAGCCTTTCAAATCTTCGAAGTGTTTTGGTGCAATGTGACACAGAGTCTCAACTATCTAAACAATTAAGAACAATTCTGGATGACTTACATTGTGTAAATTTTACTGAATTAAAAATAACATCATATACATCACAAATTTCAAAGCAATCCTTGGAGTCTTATTTGATTGGCATTGGAAGTTTCGAAGAAGTCATCAATACTCTCTGCAAGAGCATATCTGAGGTTCCTTCTCTTCATCTTTCTCTGCTTACCTTTACTACTCATTTTAGCTATCAATTAAGCGAACATGAAATAATCCTAATGAAGTATCTAAAGGAAACTTCCATACTCACCTTTTAGCACATTTCCCTTCTATAATCACATGACTCCATTCAAAAAATACTTTATTTTAATACTCAACAAGCATAGTGATCATGCTCATATTAAGAACTAGAAAATTGATGTCCCCTTTCTTCTGGCTACGCTTGCTTCATGTTTGTTATATTTCCATTGATCATCAAAAAATAATTGAAATATAAGTTGAAAGACTTGTAAACAGAAATATCCTAATGATCTACTGTTGATTTATATATAACAAAACAATTAACCAATTTGTTTGATGCATTGTCATTTTCTTAAAAATGCCCATTTTGTAAAGAATGACAAAATATTGATTGAAGAAGGCCATTTTAATAACAGAATTGCATAAATGACTAAGGTTTTCTGTTCATGCTACAGGGATTGGCAACCAGTGAGGGTTGTGATGTTTTTCTCCCAGGTGACAACTATCCTTATTGGTTGGCCCGTACAGGTAAGGGACATTCAGTGTATTTCATTGTGCCGGAGGATTGTCGCATGAAGGGAATGGCTTTGTGTGTCGTTTATGTATCAGCCCCTGAAAGCACAGCAACTGAATGTCTTATTAGTGTCTTAATGGTTAATTACACAAAGTGCACCTTGCAGATATACAAGCGAGACACAGTAATTTCCTTTAATGATGTGGATTGGCAAGGCATAATATCTCATTTGGGATCTGGAGATAAGGTGGAGATTTTTGTTACTTTTGGGCATGGATTGGTGATCAAGAAGACAGCTGTCTATCTAATGTATGATGAATCAATTGACACAGACATGGAGCCTACTCCCGAGCCAAAGAAAAATTCCTTTGTAAGATTCATAAAGAAAATTGTAATGAGTAAGATTCAAGAGGAGTAAAGGTTTCAACCAATTTTTATTGAACATGCTAAAGTCAGTCTAGGATTCCCATACGTACTTTTTCTTGGAGAGAGAAGAGAATAACCTATGTTACGCTGATGCAAAGGAGAATTTCATTAATAAAGTTCATAAAATTTTGTTTAGAAATCATTTCCCATCGTGATAGGTCTCATTATTGCTAGACAAGGTGTGATGCAATAGAATCATAGAAATTTTTTTATGGATAACAGGTATTCTTCTAACTACAATTTTAGTTCAGTAAAAAAAAAACTACAATTTTAATAAACAAACTATGCGTATTCATAGAGCTGGAATTTCTTAAATCATTTTCATCCCATTGGTGTGCAGAACATGCCTTTATTTTTTTCAGAAAATATTTAGGTAAATAGGTAGTACCTACCTTGAATATTTGCCTGAAGTGTGTTAGCTCTATTATTTTCTAACTATTGCTTAGTTGTGTGATTTATCTCTGCAACTGCGGCTGGGAACTGATGTTTTATTCAGTATAATATAGTAATTAATTGTAACAAATGTTCTCTTCTACATTCAACACGGATTTAAGTTCGAGTGATGAAGCAGTGGCGAGGATTGACGCTTGAGTATCCCTGATTCTGCTAGGCCATTAGAGATAGACGGGACAGCTTGTTGTGTGATATTTCATTTTCTTTCTGTTAGTCTTAGTTTGAAAAATAAATAGCTATTCGGATTTTAGATTGTGGTTTTCATGGATTGATTTTTTCTTTTTTGTTTTACTTGACCTAGATGACCAAAATTAGCAGTGCTTTTTCTCCTTCTAGGTGATTTCATGTATCTAGTTTTGATTATATATAGCACCTTTTTCTCTAGTTGTCATGTTGCTATCATATGGTTGACTCATACCCATTCCCACCATCCACGTAGTCATTTATACTTTCTTGAGCATCACTTTCATTTGTAGTAACAATTCACTTTTCGAAAGTTTAATATCTCAATTAAAATATTTTCACATGATAAGTCAGATTTAAAAACATGAAAAGATGAAGTCACTCACCTTATCAAGACATAGCTTCACCGCTTGGAGGGATTTGAAGATGGTTGTTAGAATGACGTGAAGTTGGGGATTGATGTTAGTTTTTGCCAATTCTTGGGTGAGTGGAGTTAAAATTGAAAGGAGCTGAACTTTTGGAGGCCCCAGAACTTATGTCTTGATAAGGTGAGTGACTTGTCATCTTTTCATGTTTTTAAATCTGACTTATCATGTGAAAATATTTTAATTGAGATATTAAACTTTCAAAAAGTGAATTGTTACTACAAATGAAAGTGATGCTCAAGAAAGTATAAATGATTACACGTGGATGGTGGGAATGGGTATGAGTCAACCATATGATAACAACATGACAACTAGAGAAAAAGGTGCTATATATAATCAAAACTAGATACATGAAATCACACAAAACAACTTCATTCCATTATTATATATATTACATTTCATATATCAAATCATATTCATTCATGTCCAACAATGCTTCCATCAGTGTTTAATACACTTACAACAACTATTGGTGTCTAAATAAAAAAAATGGATATTAAAGTGAGAAGTATATGTATAATAGCATAAATATGGAGGAAAATAATTGGGAAATTGAATATATATATATATATATATATATATATATATATATATATATATATATATATATATACATGATCAAATTTATTGCATTTGGTTGAAGGTGCACAAACCTATATATATATATATATATATATATATATATGGTGCATTTAGTGATGCGTGGTAGTAACATGGGCTCAGAGCTGAAGAAGTGTTTCGCTTGGGGCTTGAAGTCTCTGCACCAAGCGAAGCAATGCCACTGCCTTCTCCTCCGTCTCGGTCTCCACCAAGACACCTACCTCATCAACCTCCTCCTACGCTCTTCCCTCCACTTCGCCGCCACGCAATACGCTACCGTCGTTTTCGCCCAAACCCCGCACCCCAACATCTTCCTCTACAACACCCTCATTCGCGGCATGGTCTCCAACGACGCCTTCCGCGATGCCGTTTCGGTCTATGCCTCCATGCGCCAGCACGGCTTTGCCCCGGACAACTTCACCTTCCCTTTCGTCCTCAAAGCCTGCACCAGACTCCCACATTACTTCCACGTGGGTCTCAGCCTTCATTCCCTTGTAATCAAAACTGGGTTTGACTGGGACGTGTTCGTTAAGACCGGCCTTGTTTGTTTGTACTCCAAAAACGGGTTTTTAACCGATGCGCGCAAGGTGTTTGATGAAATTCCTGAGAAAAATGTTGTGTCTTGGACTGCTATAATTTGTGGGTACATTGAGTCCGGTTGCTTTGGAGAGGCTCTCGGGTTGTTTAGAGGGTTGTTGGAGATGGGTTTGAGGCCAGATAGCTTCACGTTGGTTCGCATTTTGTATGCTTGTTCACGGGTGGGGGACTTGGCTAGTGGACGGTGGATTGATGGGTATATGAGGGAGAGTGGGTCGGTTGGGAACGTGTTTGTAGCGACCTCATTGGTTGATATGTATGCGAAGTGTGGGAGCATGGAGGAAGCGCGCAGGGTGTTTGATGGGATGGTGGAGAAGGATGTTGTGTGTTGGAGTGCCTTGATTCAGGGGTATGCTTCCAATGGGATGCCGAAAGAGGCACTTGACGTGTTCTTTGAGATGCAGAGGGAGAACGTGAGACCGGATTGTTACGCCATGGTGGGAGTTTTTTCGGCGTGCTCAAGGCTCGGGGCGTTGGAGTTGGGGAATTGGGCTAGGGGTTTGATGGATGGGGATGAGTTTTTGTCTAATCCTGTGTTGGGTACTGCATTGATTGACTTTTATGCGAAATGTGGAAGTGTGGCACAGGCGAAGGAGGTTTTTAAGGGGATGAGGAGGAAGGATTGTGTAGTCTTCAATGCTGTTATTTCTGGGCTGGCTATGTGTGGACATGTTGGAGCTGCCTTTGGGGTGTTTGGCCAAATGGTAAAGGTTGGAATGCAGCCGGATGGGAATACTTTTGTTGGTTTGCTTTGTGGATGTACTCATGCTGGTTTGGTTGATGATGGTCACCGTTATTTTAGTGGCATGAGTAGTGTTTTTTCTGTAACTCCTACTATAGAGCATTATGGATGCATGGTGGATCTCCAGGCTCGTGCAGGTTTGTTGGTTGAAGCGCAGGATTTGATCAGGAGTATGCCAATGGAGGCCAATTCTATTGTTTGGGGGGCTTTGTTGGGAGGATGTAGGTTACATAAGGATACCCAATTGGCTGAGCATGTGTTGAAGCAGCTGATTGAGTTAGAACCATGGAATTCGGGACATTATGTTCTCTTATCGAATATATATTCAGCAAGTCATCGTTGGGATGAAGCAGAAAAAATCAGGTCTAGTTTGAATCAGAAAGGGATGCAGAAATTACCTGGGTGTAGTTGGGTTGAAGTTGATGGGGTCGTTCATGAATTCCTTGTAGGCGACACTTCCCATCCTTTGTCACACAAGATATATGAAAAACTTGAAAGTTTATTTAAGGATTTGAGAGAAGCTGGCTATAACCCGACCACTGAGTTTGTGCTCTTTGACGTAGAGGAGGAGGAGAAGGAGTACTTCCTTGGCTGTCATAGTGAGAAGTTAGCTGTTGCATTTGCACTGATCAGTACTGGGGCCAAAGATGTGATTCGTGTTGTTAAAAATCTTCGTGTATGTGGCGATTGTCATGAGGCTATAAAACTTGTTTCAAAAGTTACAGGGAGAGAGATTATCGTTAGAGATAATAACAGATTCCATCATTTCACTGAAGGCTCATGTTCTTGTCGGGATTATTGGTAAACTTTTGATGCATTCTAAGATGTGAAGTCTAAATTCATGGTTTGCCTCACTTCAAAAGTTGTCAGACATCAGAGTTTCATTTGAATATGTTGAAATGGAATTTTATGTTCTGCCAACCCTTTACACAAGTTTTGGATGGGGATAAGTGAAATCTATGACATCTTTTGTCTGACTTGAATATGGTCAAGGTCCAAGATAGTTTTGCTGCCTTTCAGATGGAGAAATGGCCCACTTGTTTGTCAAATGCAATTGCATAGATCACATCACATTCTTTCCATCTCTCAAGTTGAAGCAGCAAATTTGGGTCCACTGATGAACTTCAAAGTACCTGTCATTTTGGGACATGCAAATACTTCCTGCCAGGTTTGTAAGATTGCTAGTGAGCACTTGAATTATGGAGTTGGTGACTTTTTTTTCTTCCCTATGGACCTAAACTTGAGGTTCTGGAAAAACTTTCCATGACAGTGGTACTGATTGGTAGAAGTTTTGCATAGATTTTAAGATCAATTTTATTGACTTAGACAACTGATGGAAGTATAGCAAGAACACACGCATTGTGTAGCAATTGGTTTGCAAGTCATACTATGTTACAAAAATTGTAGTCTATTGGTGGGGGCAAACATACCAAATTAAAGCTTGAAAATTGAACCATGCATTTTCTAATATAAAAAATGGATTGAGTTTCTTTACACCTCTTCAGTTGTCTCTATTATGCTGTCAAGGATTCTATTATTACACTGCTCAGAAGTTCTTAAATGGATAATATAAAAATGCAAAATATTGTACAAGGTAGAACTTCTTATTTAACACATAATGTTAAGAATTAAGCTGGATTCTTACTGCAGATTATTTCATCTTCCTTTCCTGGTATTTTTATAACTAGAACTGATTCTTCTTTTTTATAATATTGCAAGCTAGGTTGTTGAAAATGGAACAGGTTTGCACACTAGAAGTTTGGCCAAAAAGAGAGCCAGTCCTTTTTTATCTACCATGGTCCATGGCAACTTTGTTAATGTTTCTAGAATGGACATTCCGATCAAAGCATTGGACCATACATGCTAGAATTGTTTGAATGACAGATAATACTAGTGAAGTTCCTCGGAAGCCTCTTCGTCAACTTCCAAATGGCAAGAGATGGTAATGATTGGCCTTTACATCTGTATTTTAATAGCTTTCTCTTTGGAAATGAATCTTATAGGGCAATACTAGTGGGTTTTATCTAAGTTTTGCATCCCTTGCAATGGCCCACATATTAACAATTGCAGCAGTTGGTATTTTCTCTTGGAAACAATGGGTTACTGGAGAGAGCGGTGACTTGTGAAGACTGAAGAGGAATCTGATCAGATAAATTGATATAATCCAAACGAGGAATGTGAATGCACAGCCTTGGATGTCTAGCATAATGAAAATGGGATGACGCTAATGCAAAGAATTTAAATGGGCAAAGAAGAGATCTAACCAAGGCAAAAATCTCATTTTATATAGGTGCCTTGGTGTAGAGACATGCGATATTTTATAGCGTGCAGTCGGTTCATTAGTTCTTTGGTGGCATGAAGAGAGATTGTCTCATCATCATCATCCTTCCTGCCAAGTGCCTACCACTGAAACCTCCAATTTCAAAAATTTATTCCTTATTCTTTTTTCTTCGCACACAACCAAACACATAAGGATTTTGAAGCCAAAATCAATGATCACTGTTATCAATTATAGATGACAGAACGTAGCGGAAGACTGAAATTTCACCATATAAACATGCCATTGTGTCTTATGGTGCTGCCATGATGGGTCTCCTGTCACAAATTACCTATTGTAGTTGGCAAAAAATCCACCAGGCTATTCCACCATGGCTGCCATTTAACAACAATGTCAGTGACCGTAAGAGATTGTGAAAGTAAAATTAAAGTGAACGTATACTTAGTGTTGTTTGTGCTTGCCTTATATTTTCTCTACTTCGTTGCTAGGGTAGAGTTAACAATATGGGTGCCCGAGGGATACATACAAGCTCATTAAATGATATTTTCGACTAGTATTTGGTGCAGCACTCATGTATTGCTCATCATGTAGTACTAGGGAAACGATGACTCTTGCCTTTGTTGTTCTCATTTACGTGTGTGCCAACATGTTTGCTTTGTCAAATTTAGGCCCAATATGTTAATTCAGATTATACTAAATATGCCGGTAGTTCTTCATCCACCCTAAAATTTGTTTCCTACTACACCTTTTTACCTTTTGGATAGATTAATCTGGATTGTAAAATTACATTCCAGATTAGCCTTTTCGGAATGTAACTTTTAACATCCCTAAAATTTGGAGTGCAATTTTGCATTTTGAATTAGGTGTAAGAAGCAATTTTTGGAGGTGCAGGAAACAACTGGCCAATATGCTGTTTCAGATTAAGCCCAATGTGTCAATCCAGAACAATATGCATGCTTTAAGTTTAAATATAACTTTATATTATTAACATGTTATAGTTTTTGTTATGATTATGAACAGGTAGAATTTTGTACCCATCTAACACTTTTAGTAGTAGGTAGAATTCCATTTTTACGATCTTGATTGCGTAAATAAGATGGCACCTGCTTTTTCTTTTTCTTTTTTTCCTTTTATTCAAAAGCAATCAAATATTGGAATAAATATAACTATTGTTTTTCTCCTTCTCGCATATGGTGTTCTTACTTTAGTCCTGAAGACCTAAACTTTACATCTTTATTGGCAAACTATTCTTATAGTGATATATTTTACTTATACTACGCACCTACAAGAAAGACTTCGTGACCACGGCAACAATTATTGCAAAAGTAAATGTAGTTAGCTTCCGAAGGCAACTTTGGCAACGGAAATGGAGCCATCCCTTCCCGACTCATTTAAAATGATAAATTCTTTTAAACAAAAATAATAATATTAAACAATGCTATCAAGCCATTCCTTTAAGTTTTAGCCTTTTTTTCCTTACTAACATTTTTTCTTTACACATTTAATTATTGAATGTGTAAAAGGCATAATAAATTAGTTTTGTCGTTAAATTTTTTAGACCATTTTGTTATTAAGTTATAATTTTTAAAAATCAATTTCATATTAAGTTGTAATGTTTAAGGGTCTATTGGACATTAAATTATTTACGGTACCAATTTGTTACATTTTTATACATTTAAGTATTAAATTTAAATTTTTTATTTTTCAAGGACCAATTTATCAATATCTCACATTTTTAGAGATAAATTTAACTATTTATCCAATGAATTGAGTTCATATAAGTATTTTGAATTATGCTATTGAAATAATTATTTTTTATAGAAGGATACTTAAAGTCCATTTCATTCATAACAAGAACATAAATACAAGATGAAATGCTATGGAAATTATGGGAGCAAGCATAAAATTGTGAGACCCTTGCTATTGAAATAGTTACTCTTGCTATATTTTTTTTGGCATCTCAGTCATTTCATAGAGTATTTTTCTAAGTAAAGGTTATCCAATATTTGAGAAATTATTTATCTAAACAAATATGTATTTGAGTAGGTTTTACTATATTGGGTGTGTTTAAAAATATGCGGGACCATATAGTTCCACCCATTTAATAATGTTTAATTATATGTCGTATGAAAATTAGGTATGACCATAATAGTCTTCATTTTCATTGAGAAGGAACAACTCACTTTAGAGTGCCTTCAAATGTGATTAGTTTAAATGATCAATCAAGAATACTCCTTATAATCACATCTGTATATAAAAAAAATATAGTCATATTCCTTGTTTAATAGGTTCTATTCAATTAGTGTGAAAATCATGTAAATTATAATAAATTAAAGAAGTGTGTATTAGGAAAATAATGTTAAAAGAGTGTATTATTTAGGAATGGGTATGAATTGAGTTTAGTTAGGTTGAAGAGATATTTAGATCTAAAACAAGTTAATCAATTAGGGTTGTTTTTAGATTTTCAAATAATATTAACAAATAACCAAATCAACCTTACATTGAGGTTAGATTAGGTCGAGTGGTTGAGTTTATTTAATAATAAAAAAAAGTAACAAGACAAATAGGATTAATAAAACTAGTAAATCATAATAGAATGAAAAAACTAATAAAAAGTTTCAAAAGTCATAATTATAAAATTACGCAACATGAAAAGATATAGAATTTAAAAATTACACAATATAAAAATTTATGTAAAATAGTATAAGTCTAGGTTGGGTTCCATGTGCTCATATTCAATATCCAAATTGGTATAATCAGCTTTTCAAGTTCAAATTTCAAACAAAACCTATGGGCAGAACCAACTCAAATGTTTTTGTTCAATTTGGTTCAAGTTAATTAGGTGATTGAGTTAACTAAGACCCATGCCCATTCCTAGTATTATATTAGCATTCTTTTCTTACAAATATTTTTTTTCTTAAAAAATAATTAAATGTTGCTCACAAGTATGAAATAAAAATTAGGTAATTTGAACATGTATGTGTATTTTATTTCATTTTCTTCTAAAGCCAAACAAGACAATTGAAGAACGAAGAATCTAGCTTCATTAAAAATAAGATATTTGTTTTTAAAAGTGACAAACTATAACTATTGACCAGAAAATTTTGAAAAAAAAATCATTCAAAAAATAAATAATTCATTGTGATAATCTTAATTATTATTTTTTTGGGTTATTGAAAGGCGTAGATGGATGAAATTCCGCGCACATGATGAATGAGCTCCACACTCCACTCCCAGCAAGGATGGGCCCCAAAAAGCATCGTATGTATAAATACACGCACTCACTCTCCCGCCATCATCACTGCTCTTGAATAATGGATCTCCCCGTTATAGATCTTTCTCCCTCCCTCTCCGGCGAGTGGGACCCACTTCTCTGCGCCGAGGTCAGCCGCAGCCTCAGGGAAACCGGCGCGCTCCTCGTCAAGGACCCTCGCTGCACCGTCGAGGACAACGATCGCTTCATCGACATGATGGAGCGCTACTTCTCAAAACCCCGCGACTTCAAACACCGCCATGAGAGACCCCACTTGCATTACCAGGTCAAGTTTCTTTCTTTCGACGTCATTTTGATTCCTCAACGCTCTTCCCCTTCTGGGGTGTGGCGTGAGGGTTGACTCCACACTCTTTTTGTTTTGGGTATAAACCCTATTTATTCTCTTTAATGTGAGCAGTGGTAAAATAAATAATAATCTCATATTGCAAAAATCATGAATGTGTTGATGATTTTTCTTATCAACTATCTCTCGTATTCAGAAACATCGATTGTCGATATATATATTGGAGATATAAGGTTGGTCTAACGGTGAAGGGAGAAGGAAAGGCGAAGAGGTTGCAGTTTCGAATCCCTTTGCTAACAGAAACTAACAACTGACATTTACAATAAAAAAAAATTGTCCATATAATATGAACATATATGACAAATCATGAATGTGTTGAAATGTCATCTGATGATTTTCTTATAAACTACTATCTCAAGTTGAGAAAAGAAAAAAACAATTGTTGATGTTAGGAGGAGGTGCATAACAAATCATGAATATGTTGGAAGTTGGAACATAACTTGATGACTTTTTGTTTTGTTTTGTTTTGTTTTTTTGTTGACAATTGAGATTACTTTCTTTTTTCTCTTGTTCACTCTAGAGGAATCAAATCCAATCCCCCTGTTCTAGTTTTGAGATCGAAAGTGTCAATGGCTAATTAGAAAATCAACTGTCAATATTGTGTGTATCTTCTTGAAAAATCATGAATGTGTCGTAATATCAACTAATCAATGATTGGGATTAGTTGCATTACACTTGTTTGGTTTTAAGGAATCAAATTCAGTCCCCCATTCTAGTACTAAGATTGTAAGTGTCCAATACTTTAGTCCTTGATGTTGTAAATAATCTTTTTTTTAGTCCTATGCTTTGTTTATTTTTTTGCTGTCTTTTTATGCCAAAATGAACTGAATTGAACCTCTTTTTACGTAGTTGGGAATGGAGATGTTATAAAGCTAGAGATTCAAGTTACTAAGATTATATTATTTTTGGGACCAACAGTAGAGATTCAAGTTACTAAGATTATATTATTTTTGGGACCAACAGTGTTTTTTTTTTCATTTTGTTTAATTGGCCAAGTTTTAAGGTTTTTACTTATTATTTGATCTACATAATTTGCGTTAGTTTGGTTTTCCTTTTCCTGCTGCAATTGCCACATTTCTCAACATTTCATTTCTCTGTACTCTGTAAATGGTTTCTGGTAATTGAGGTTTATCTTTGATAGATTTTAAGACATGGTAATAACAAATGATGCCTCAAATGGGTGTAACAGGTTGGGGTTACACCAGAGAAAGTAGAAGTTCCAAGAAGCTTGGTTGATGAAGAAATGCAGGAGAAACTGAAAGCGATGCCAAAAGAAAACCAGCCAAACACTCCTGTTGGACCTGATCTCAAATGGAGATACTTTTGGAGGATCGGTCCTCGACCGTCAAATACTCGTTTTCAGGTCTCATGCTTTCTCTTTTTTCTTATCCGTAAGACATTTGTCCTAGTTCTTAAACCTAATGTTTATATAAATTGTACAGGAACTTAATGCTGAGCCAGTAATACCTGAAGGTTTCCCTGAATGGAAAGAAACTATGGATTCCTGGGGATACAAAATGATAGCAGCAATTGAAGTCAGTCATTTTTTTTCATGCTATTTCTAATGTGTGGTGATCTAAATGTGCATATTTGTTTTTAGGTGGTTGCTGAAATGGCAGCTATTGGGTTTGGTCTTCCAAAGGATGCATTCACTTCTCTTATGAAGCTGGTGAGCACATCTATTGCTTCCCGGTGATTAATGTTACTCATAGGAAGGCAAAAGAAATCAGTTGATTAAAGAATTTATAGATCATGACAAATAATTTCTTCAAGATTCATTTTAACACAAATATTGTGGGACACAATTCACAGTTTCATCTCATAGATTGTATTACTGACTGCCATTTCCTTTTGCACAGTGCATCATATGCATTTGCTACTAAGTATTACCCATTTTCAACATGGAAACAAAGGTTCCCCAGTTTGTGTGGCAATGTTTTTGTCAGAGTTGCAATAATTTTATTTGATGTATTTCGTTAGTTGTTTGATAGTTTCTTCCCTTGCTTAAAATTATATTTGTATCCACTGTCCAGCAAGGCATGCATTTTATATGACATCTCCAAAAGGAGCAGGATGCTCTTTACTTGTGCAAATAGATATACTGCAGAAATCCCATTTGCAAAGGAAAGCATATGTTCTGTAAACAAAAATTCCTCACTCTTATGGTTCAATGGTATCATTGTCTTTCATTTTGACTTTAATAAAATGCTAGCCCTTGTAAGACTCCACAATGGTGGAAGCTTCACGCACGCTGCCACTTTTGTTATTTTAATAACAAAAGGCACATCTGGTTGAAGCTTTTTTGTCTATGATATAGCCACCAAATGGGCTATACCTTAGGCTTTTCAACATGTCATTTATTTGGTAAGACATTTTATTGGGTTGTACCCATGCAGCATTATCAACAAGTAGAATTGAATGATAGGTTGAACCACTGAAGCATATTCTTACTTGCATAGTTCAAGAAATTACCTGTGTACTCTAGTGATTGTATAATGTATTCTCTCTCTTTACCATGTACTAGGGCCCGCATCTGTTAGCACCAACAGGGAGTGACCTTCAAAAATATGGTCAGGAGGGAACTATCTTTGCAGGATATCACTATGACCTTAACTTCCTAACAATTCATGGTAGAAGTAGATTTCCTGGTTTAAACATCTGGTTAAGAAATGGACAGAAAGTTGAAGTGAAGGTTCCAATAGGATGTCTTCTTATTCAGACAGGAAAGCAGGTAATCAAAATTACTGGAATTTGCTGATGTTTCACCGGAAGGAATTCAAACTTTGATAGCTTGAAATATATACCTGATTTTTTGTCCTTTCATATTTTCTGGCTTTTTGATGAAATTGACCTTACCAGTTTTTTACTTTGTCTTATTTTTGGCTTAAATATGTTTTAGGTCTCTAATAAATTTGTGAATTTTGTTATTAGTCCCTGTCAAATATTTTTCAAAGGGACTAATACAAAATGAACAAAATATTATAAGGATTAAAATGAAAAAATAGATATATTAGAAGGACTAAAATAAAATAACAAGGATCAAAAATAAATTTATTGTTATATTAGGGACTTGATGCAAAGAAAAAAATTATTAGGGATTCAACAAAATTTGTTAATTTATGAGGGACCTAAAACATATTGAAGTCTTTATTTTTAAAACTGTTTAGCAATGTTAGTTGTCTCAAATAACTGGTATTTCAGTGTTTTGTCAGCATTACTCTGATTTTATTCATTGCCGTTGAGGTCATAATTTCACATATGATTGACTCTACATTATTAATGTTCTTTTGTGTGTTTTCTTCTTGTTGTTTTAAAATGCAGATAGAGTGGTTAACTGGAGGGGACTGCATAGCTGGCATGCATGAGGTTGTTGCCACAAAGAGGACACTTGATGCAATAAGTTTAGCACAAGAGCAGAATCGTAGCTTATGGAGAGTCTCTTCAACGGTAAGTGAGGACTAAAACATGGTCGTTTTTCACTCTAGGAAAGAAGAGTTTTATGAAATTGACTTGTGTCAGTGTTATATTGACTGATAACATATGTCTGTGAATGTAGTTGTTTGCACACATAGCATCAGATGCAGTTCTGAAGCCATTGGGACATTTTGCAGAATCACCCCTTGCAAGCAAATATCCACCTATGTGTGCAGGAGAGTATGTTGAACAAGAGCTTTCAGTAATCAATCTCAAGGGAAAGAAGTGAGAACTTTCATTGTTGACAATTATAATAAAAAGTTGGATACATTTTTCTTTCACTGGATCACAGTCACACTGCCTTACAAGCTATTGAGAAAAAACCATTAGGGCAAGAAACTGAAAATTATGGTTTCATTTTTGTCCCAAGAAATGGAACAATTGTGAGCTTCCAATTGAACACTGATTAATTTCAATACATATAAATGTCTACATGCTTCAGCGTTTTAACTTGATTTCTTTACCCCCATAACCCTTTTGACTTTTTTTTTTTAATCTACATGAGTATCCCCTTCCCAGATTATATACCAAATTATCCCCCATCACTGTTGCGGGTGTGAACTTGGGATGGGGATCCGAATTCACACCTATTCCTTGAAATTATGTGTAATATTTTGGTTTAAAACAAAATTTAGATAACTTTTTTTTGTTGTTGTTTGTGTCTAAGGGTTATCACAAAAATGTCTACATGTTGATTCTGTTAGTGTTTGTCTCTATTCATGATATTATTTGGTTGTGATAAACTAATTTTTAAAAAATATGAATAATTATAAAAAAAAATTCTTTCAGTGTTACATTAATATGTAAATAATTATTTATATTATTAAAATATATTTAGATATACTACTAATTATTATTTTATTTGCATTATTAAAAAAATTAAACAAAATATGCAAAGAATTAAAAAAATAAAAAGCAAGAAAAAAACTCCAGAATTTGGGTTTTAGATTACCGAATTCCGAAGAGGGGGGGGGGGGGAAAAGTTATTTGGAAAAATAAGTGTGAATTTGGCCCCCATTCCCGAATTGGCAGTGGTTACAACAACACGCAATAGTTGTGTATATAATTGTGGGAGAGGAATACTTTGGTATATAAAAAAATGAAAATGTATAATTGTGTAAAACAATGGAACTCACTCCAAAACGTATTTTCAATTACATGTTAGTTTTTTTTTCCCTTGTGATGTGCCACAAAATATCTATTATTTTTTTAGTGATTTTAATTACTTTTGACCATTAGTGATTGTTTTTAATCATTTTGTCCGCACCCATTACGTTCTATTTAAGTACACACTGGAGCAAGTTATCGGAGATTAGAAAGAGTAAAAAAAATAAGGAAGTGATTTGATTTTTAATGTTTTATTTTAAATTTTAACTTTAAAATAGTCTTTAACTTTTTATTAAAAAAAAATAAAAGAAACTGGACACACTAAATGAAATAGCACCAACTTCATCAATGTGGATTTCTCTTGGCAGCATTACGCCATAGTTACTATGGACCCTCATTTAGAATGTGTATTTGCATGATTTTTTTTTATATTCATGATATTATTGTAGAGTATATACTTACCAATTTTGTTAATGACTATTCTTCGTTGAAAAATTTGGTTGTCCACCTTTAATGAGGTATTTTCTTTCGATTATGTTTTACTCATTTACAAACTTTAAATATAAAACCTTAAAGAAATTAAACTTATATAGTATCACTCAAATCAAAATCTTATTCAGATACCGCATGAAATTGATAGTGCATCTTTTATTTTGGTGGCAAGGGGGCTTTTATTGAGGTACTCAAATACCGGAATTTAACTCCTGTGAAATAGACATGGTATACTTCTCATTCGGACATTTCTTGCAAGTACAAAATATTAAATTAATAAACAATTTAAAAGAATTAGCTCTCAATAAAATGTGTCTAATATTTGTATATATAATTAAATTAATATGGTTTTCTTTTTTCATATTTGATTTTTAATTTTCATAAATTGTAAATTTTTTAAAAATAATTACTATTAATAATTAGTGTTAATGTGACATGTATCTAACCACATTATGTGAGATGCAATTTTAAAATGACTGTTGACATGATATGCTAGTTGCATGTGAATTCTTCATTAAGTAATGACAAATTATTTTAAAATAAATAACTTTATTAAGATCATAAACAATGATTTTTGTGTTTTGAAAAACTCAAATGAAATTATATTCATAGGAACTTAAATGAGATCAACCTAGTAGTGGAGGTTTGGGTAGCATGCAAAAAGTTTTAGGTTAAATTCTCATTATTGTCTTTGCATAAAAAACATTTAAGTTATTATAACTTTTTGAATTATGATGTTGTTGATGGTAGAAGATGTAAATCCAAAAGAAAAATAAATGCTAATAACAAAAAACAAATGTAGAAAATAACACCACCCACAAAGATGAAGCAAGAAAAGAGACTAAGACAGGTTAGACTAAGGCACAAAAATTTAGGTTGTTTATCGATTGTGGACTACAGCTGTGAACAACAATATAATCTCCATTAGAAAAATTAGAAAAATATTAACAATATATTTTTTTAATACATTTTATTTTATCAGTTAAAATTTATTAAAAATGATAATTTTGCGAATCTCACATCATATTCAATGATTTTCTTTTTATTTTATAATTTTTAATAAATTTTAATTAGAAAAAAATTGTGTTTGAATCTCTCCATGCATTATGATTGAATGAAAATGTTACAAAATCCCTCTCTAAACTCTCTTTTTCTTGTAGAAGAAGAAACCTTCAATTCATGGAGAATAACTCATTGATTTTCTCTCACAAAAACTATCTCATAATGAGAAGCTTCTTTAATTTCCTAACTATTTCACTTTTATAGGAGTTCTTTTATCCAATCTTTTTTTCTTTTTCTTGTTGGATATGTCATTCGTATACATCTTTTTATTTCTTGAATATATAAGGTCAAATCTTTGTCAATTGCATCATACATGACTAATTAAATTGCAAAAAAAATTGGATGAGTATCCTCGTCCTGGACTTAGCCTTATCCTTTTTCTGTTTGTGTTCGACCTCTGCTTCAATAAATTTACGACATATAATTTTCTGCTATGTCTATCGAGCACGACACTGTTCTAGCTAATCTCAACAATCCTTTTCAGTTTGAAGGTGCAAATTGAAGAGGTTATTCTTCTTGACCATGCGCAGAGTCACTTTTGTTCTCACTACTCTCAATCTCAAACCTGTTTTACCAAAAAATCTAACTGATGCTCAATAAAAAGAACTAGAGGCATGGATTGAAAATGACTTTGATCATGTGTAAGAACTTTATTTAAAATGGTTTACCTGATGATTTGTATGATTATTACAATACACACACTACTGCCAATGGTTTTTAGAAGGAATTACAAAAGAAATATGATATTAATTTAGAAGCTAGATCAACGAAATATGTTGTTAGTTGGTACCTCAAGTTTCAAATGATGGACGAAAATTTCTAGAAGCCCAATCTCATGAACTCTAGAAGATTGCTCATGAAATAATCTCCGGAGGTATGGATTTAAATGAACAATTCCAAGAGGTTGTAATAGTTGATAAATCACCTCCTAGCTAGTTGGAAAGATTTTAAGCACATGCATCCTGAAGCATAAAACTAAACACTTCTCAGTGGAAAGTTTGACTACTTGATTTCGTATAGCCTGGAAACACACTTTTATTATCTTGAAACCAAAAATTAAAATATATTTAAAATATCAAAATTGTGTTAGTTTGGTTGGAATTATGAAGTAAACATTAAGGGAAACAAAACCAACCAAACAAACAAAATTTAATTGTTTGGATTGAAAAGTCATCTAAATCCAAATCAACCAACAAGTTTTTGTTTGCCATTGCACACCAAATTTAAAGGCTTAATTTGTTACATAAATTACATGCATGAGAGAATGGCTAATGCATTGAATATGATAGTAACTACATTAATGATAGTTATTTTTTTTAGAAAACATTAAAGTTAAGAATAAAATCCAAATATAGACGTAATTATTTAATCTCATTTTTACTTAAAGTAATTAGTTAGTCAAATCCAAATATTGAATGTCAAGATAGCTAATGCACCAAAATTACACAATTAAAAACAGTGGAATGATTAAATTCGTGAAATAAAACGTAGAGACCAAATTCAAGAAATGACAAAATAGAGAATCAAAAGTTGAATTAAGCTAAATTTTAATTATTGAAGATTTTTTATTTATTTATAAAATAATTAATTTGTTAATATTGAGAATTAATTGATTGATTTGTTATGTGTAGGAGAGATGAAGAGTGCATAAAAATCTTGAAGAACTGTAAGCATGAGGACGTAGGTTTGATTCTGGACATGGTTATGATGGCGCACACTAACTGAGACAAAGAGAGGACATTGAAAGAGTGGAATTATGTGATCAAAATGGCAGGATTCAGCTCACACACTGTGAAATCCATCCATGCTCTGCAGTCCGTGATTATAGCTTTGTATTGAAGTTATGAAAAGAAATAAAACAATGAATAATATTGTGGTAAAGAAAAAGTAAATCCGTAGTCTTGATCTTGAATGATGTCAAATCTAGTATACCTAAAAGGTAAAATGTAGTAGTGTGAAAAATATTATGAAACTATGTTGGACTTATTGTTTTAACCATTCAACTATTAATTTTAATATTTCTGTCACTAGTTTTTATATTTTTACTATAAACTTATATTGATTATTTATACTCTATACTAACTATTTATATTTATGCTATTGACAATTACTAATTATTTATATTTTTATCTTACTGTTTATTATTCCATGACTAAATTATTTATATTTCCATCACTGTCTATTTATTTTTTCTCAGTTGACTGTCATTAACCGTTTCCTATTCTTAATATTTTATTTCCTGCTTTCTAACTATTTCCAACTATTTATACTCTCACCACTAACTTTCATTATTAATTAATTACATTTTGTCCATGTTTCATTGTCACTAATCTCATTTTTCAAAACTATTTACTACTACTGCCTACTGTTCATTGTGTAAAAATAAATACTACCTCCTATTCATATTGACGTTTTAAATTATATTTGTAAACTATTTCTAACTATTTTTTTCTTGTTACTAGCAATGAAAAATAAATTACACACCTTAACATTTCTATTCCCGTCTAATCCTAAACTAATTAATGTGAAAACAAATCACTTTTATTTTATTTTTAAATTTCTTATACTGAACTTTAACTATAAAATAACTTTTAACCGATAAAAACAATGAGCCAAGTATATCTTTATTTAAAGAATTAAGCTCACTTATTATTTAGAGATAATTACTTTAACTTAGTTCAAAGGCACTAAACTTGCAGACTTTTTAAGTCATGCTAGGCTTTTAAACATGCCAAACTAAGTCTAAAAAAAAGGTCTATCACGTAAACACTAACAGGCCTAGCCCAAACATAGATTAAGATGCATGTCAATGTTATAGACCTAGGAAAGTAGGGTTTAAGCAAGCTCTTCTATCCATGGTACAAGAATGACAGCTTGTGACTTGCACACCTCCTGTTAGAAAAATATATACAACATGACCAGAATTCCACCGATGCATAAGCACAAGGGAATTGTCTTCTAAATACTAACATTTAAAATTTGAATTGTTAACATCACTTATGAAAAAAAAAATTACATACACTATGTATGGATGGGGCAAAAAAAAAAAAAAATCTTTAATGCTCCTACAAAACTTCTAACAAGTGGATATCCACCTAGTTGAGCATGACTTGGCAACAAACAAATAGTGGAGATTCTGCAAATGTTTTCAACCAGAAGCCGAAGCAGCTCTCCGTTTATCACATTCTTCTTGCTCTTCCTTGGCAAACTCTTCAATTAATTCTCGCTGTCTCTGTGTCAGGTTTCTGTAATAATATTTCAAATACAGGCATTTATATTCTAAGCATCCATCAGAGAACCTAAACATGGTGTAGAAAGAGGAGCGAACAGCTTATAATAAATGACACTATAAAATATGTAAGGAGACACTTACGTTGGGATGTTGACATTAAAATGAACATATTGATCCCCAAATGTGTAAGAATTTTTTGTCTTGACCCCTGTTAAAAGAATAAACAAGATAAGAATGGTGAAAAAAATGTGCTTAACTGTTTAAACTAGCAGCCTTTAAAAATCCATGAAGCATCATGTCCATAAATTCCAAATGTATTTTCTCCCCAACGATCTCAAAAAAGTAACAAAAGTTCGCCAATTCCCCATATGGTATCAAATTGCTTACCTTTCTTTTTCAAAACCACTTTCTGACCAGGTTGGGTGCCTGGGCGAACCTGCCAAACAAGACTCATCATTCAAACTTCCCCGGTTACTAAAAGTGCCATAAGAAATATTATGTCTTTCAATATAACACTAACCTTAAGTACAACATCTCCAGTAAGAGTAGGGACTTGAATAGTTCCCCCCAAAATTGCCTAAAACACACGCATAAACAAATTTCCAGTGTTTAGTTTAATTACAATAATATCACTAAATGCAACATAAACAACTAACCAAATGTTTGGGATCCAAAATATTATGACAATAAACTTCCAGCACTAACGACATCCACCATCATCACTATTAATACTAAATAAAAAATTTAAATAATAATTTACATAAAACCGATTCTCTCCAACCGTGACAAACAAAATTCACGCCATCAAAACTTGAACAGGACAAAAGTTTCTAACACAATTCTTAATTAGATATTTAGATCAACAAAAACACCTACTCAGTATTACCAAGCGATTATATATACCTCAGCGATAGATGTCTAAACTTCATATAGAAATACATTTTCTGAAGTATTGCATGTGATTCTAGAGAAAAACAATTTTAGTGAACACATTTCCTTTTAGTGTAAACTATCATTGTGGTTCCTAAAAGATAGGTGACACCAAAACAAGCAACATGATGTCACCTATCTTTCATAAGCCAAATAGATGTCAACCCACACTCTCTTAGGGACCATAATGAACGTACAAATGGATCACAAGAAAACTCAACCAGATAACTGCATTAAACATTGCTAAAGGTTTCTTCATCAAAGATCATCACCTGAGTGATACTTAAAACAGCATCTACATGAATATCAGATCCTTCTCTGCGAAAAACAGGGTCTTCTCTAACCTGCAAAAAGGAGAAACAAATAAAAATGTCAAGACTAAAAGTATTAACAAAAAAATAGAGACTTCCAACTCCCAAGCTATTGAAGTACCTTGATAGTAACATAAAGATCACCAGGGTGATCTCCATCAGGATCTGCTCCACCACTTCTAAAAACCTTTATGGTCTCGTTGCTGTCTATCCCTGAAAATGTCAAAAACATAAATCAGTCAAACCTCTCCATAGCAATTAAGGCGAAGAGAAATAAGAGAAGGGATGTGCATACCCCCCCCCAGAAAAAGAAACAACTACAAACATATATAGAAAGGCAGCAATAGAGTCAACATGCATCCTAAAATTATTCAAAAAATTTAGGGTTTTCCACCTTCAATAGGACATTAGGTATTTTCTTTCCTATGTGCTATTATTATTATGATAATTAAGTTTAGTGGGCAGAGGAGTGGGGTCGCCTAGTTCCTTGGATGTCATATCCACATGGCCTACGTAACTAGTAACAGCAATTCATCCCTAAAAAATTGAAATGACAATTACCAGGCATAATATCCAACTTGACCGACTTCGTTCCTTTGACAATCTTTGCACCCCTGCAAGACTTGCAGTAATTCTGATACCAACAAAAGACGAAAAGTTACTATTTACAAATATATTCCCACAATTTTGGAATTTGTATGAAATACCATATAGTATAATGAACATAGAGTCATTCATTGTATATTTTTACTAAAAGGGGGGGGCGGGGGAGTGGAAGAATAACTTGAGACATTGAATACTACCAAGCAGAAACAATATAATTAAGAAAAATAACCCAATTATGTGGATCACACTATCATAGTGACTCCATCCATCATATTTTCTGAACCATTGAGAAATATACTAAAATTAAGAGATTTAAATATTACAAAAGTAAAAGAAGGGGCTATTTATACCATACCGATACAATTTTTCCAGTTCCCTTGCAGGTACCACAAGTACTCTCCATTCTGAATATGCCAGCTTGTACAAATAACTGAACATGTCCCAAAATTATCAATTTAACAATACATCTCTAACTTAAAATTATATATAAAAAAAAGATTAAATTATTTTCAAGACAATACTGACCACTCCTGACCCTTTACATCGCTTACAAGTTTCAGGCCTAGTACCAGGTGGAACACCACTGCCACCTGTAATAGATCATTAAGCAAAAGGTTTGGGGTTGAGAACTTCATTTCCAGGTGCAGTGAAATCAATATAGTAGTGACAGATAACCTTTAGAGCTTATTAATGAGCATACCACAAGCATTACAAAGCACATCCGTTTGAAATGTCAAAGTTTTGGTGCACCCTTGTACTGCTTCCATAAAAGATAGTTCAATAAAAGTCTGAAAGAAATTATTGAGATGCCTTTGGTCAAACAACTCCTTAGCTTACTTAAAAGAGTCCAAATATGAAGAAAGAAAAAACCTTGACATCCTCTCCACCAATATTCTGATGGAAGAAGCTCTTGACAAAATCCTGATTGCCATTGACAGAATTGAGAAAACCATATTAGATTTCAAATGTGGATGAATGTCAAAGGAAATTTTAGAGCCATTTATATTTAATTAAAGACTATATAATTAGTAAAATACAGATTTCCGGTGATAAAGCAAGCCCAATATACACTTACAATTGAAAATGAGAAACTGATGCATAACCAAGCATAAAAATTAAATGGAAATTTTTTACTACAAAGTTCACCATATACATTTTTGTCCAGATGTTTAATGAATCATTAGATCATTTCATCTTTAGATTGAATTAATAATTGAAGCTCCACTTCTAGGGTGCTAGTACATCACAAATTTAACAACTGAAATGATATAATAATGAATTTTCCTTATTATTGTGGAGTATGAATGTAATTACTTTGATTTTACAACAACAACGCAGACCAACAAAGAAAGAAGTATCTCCTAATAGAGATGATTAATAAAATAAGGGGAAGAAACTACTAAATCCTTACATGATCACGGAATATCTGTTCGAAAGGATTGAAGCCACCCTCGCCTCCAGAACCAGTGCTTTGTTGGTTTACATAAGCATCATGACCAAGCTAGATATTTATGTTAAAAGTGAATCAAATGAATGATGCAGTAGAGAATTTAGAGAACGTAAAAATCCACTCAAAACAAATTTAAAATACCAATTTAACCAAAAAAACATGCACATGAAGTATGAGTTGTACTCAAACATGAAATAAACCTAAATTCTTACCCATACAAAATATGAAATGCTGCTATTGAGCATAAAGAGTGTAATATCAACAAAGCCAGAAAAAATATTGGAAGCATTAGCAATCTGGGCAGTAAAAATTCACAGAAAGGAAAATTTTCTGACCCCACTCCGTAATGACTATAGATACTAGGAAATGAAAGTTTTATCTCATTTTAGATTTTCACAACATATTAACACAGCAAATGACCACATTATCAGTTCTTTTAGCAATATCATCACTGTACATGAAGGACAAATACCAGGGATAAGAGAATACTCTTATTATCTTCCAATGCAAAGCACAAATGTGCCATGTTACCAACCCCCTTCCTCCATTTTTTTTTTCTTCATAAGTATCCTTATTCCTTAGACAAATTTCTAATTCTCCAATAAGCAGAACTCCACTATTTAAATCTTACTATTCCCTCAGTTTCTAATTGCACTATGTCATGCACTAAAGTTAATGTAATTTATTCTACAATTTATCCCAACTTAGAGAAAAATGTGTAACAGAAAAAATTTGAGCAGAAGAGCTAAAAAAGTATTCAGGAAAGTGCTAAACCTGATCGTACTGTTGACGCCTTTCCTCATCCTTCAAAACCTACAACACAAGAAAAAATAAAACAAAGAAGCAGTGAGTTAATTTGGGATATGAAGATTTAAAATAGACCTCTGGCTTTGGTACAAACGAAAACAAAAACACCAAGAGTCCACCTCATATGCTATTGAAACTTCTTGAAACTTCTTTTCAGCCTCAGGATCATCTTTGTTTGTATCTGGATGGAGCTTTTTTGCAAGCTGCAGAACATGAAGAGAAATTGAGAAGGAAAAAAATACATATCATTTTAGAAAGATAATTCATATGCTGGCCAACCTTGTTTGATGACTTCATGTCAAAGTAGAAAGAACGGCAAAAAGAAAGGATGAACTAAAGTACTTTCACAATTTTGAAGAATAGGGCATGACAATGCAAACATGAATATAATACAAAATTGCATATTCAGATTATCAAAGCATATAAAACAAATAACAACAATAGCCTTATTCTACTGTGTGAGGTCACTATATGGATCCCAAGATCCCATTAGATTCAGTTGAAAACCAAATTTCCAAGGATATTATCACCCTAAGACCCCTTATAATAATTTCCTTCAATGTCCTTCTTAGTCTTCCTCTAACCCTTTTCACATTCACAAGATTAAAAATCATGCAATCTACTCTCCTCACCAACGCCTTCTTTGCATGTGTTCAAACTACCTTAACTGATTTTCTTTCATCCTTTCCCCATTAGACATCACACAAATATTTTCTCGTATACAATCATTCTGTATCATATCCTTTCTTACATGGTCACACATCCATCTTAACATACTCATCTATACTACCTTTTTTGGTTGTCCCTTTAAAATGCTACATTCCCTACACTATGGTATAATTGGTCTATAGCAATATGATAAAACTCCCGTTTAAGCTTGATAAGTATTTTGAGATCACAAATAATCCCCAATGTCTTTCTCTATTTTAGTCACCAACCTTGTATCCTGTGTGTGACATCTTCATTAATGTCTTCATCATTTTGTAATATTAATCCCAAATACTTAGAAACATATGGTATGACATCTCCAATTTTTACTTTCAAGAAATTTTCCTCCTAATTCTTACTAAATTGCAATGTATATACCTTGTTTTGCTCCTACTAATAGGTTTTATCTCTTTGTAAATTATACAATCTTGAATATCTCTCTTGTTCTTATATATAGGAACCAAAAAATTCATCCTCCATCCATATGACATTTCCTTAAATCTCAATTGTAATAAATAGCTTAGTGAACCAAATGATACCCTGTTTTTTTACACATTTTCAAGCTTCAATAAGAATTAGCATTAGGACCAACAATTTTATTATTATTCATCTTCTTAACAACTTCTTCTACCACTCTAACTCAAATTGTGCTAGTAAGCCAAAATTTTCTCATCCTCTTGACTCTTGAGTTTCTAACCCTTTCATAGTCAATCCTTACCCATCATGTAAAAACTTACAAAAAAAAAACAATTCACCAATCTCTCTTTGATATCTTGATCTATAACCAAAACCTTTTCTTTCTTCATCCTTAATACATCTTACTTGGTTTTAATCTATGTCCTTTTCCTATTTTTGCCAAGTTTATGCATCTTATGTTTTCCCTTCTTTGTCTCAAGATCTTGATAAAATTCCTCAAAAACTTTGGATTGTACCTCACTCACAACTTCCCTTGTATTATTTCTATTTTCTAGCCTTCTGATACATTACCTAATTTGCAGCATTACTGCACTCATCTAAGGCCTTAAAACACCCCCTTCTGTTTTTTTACCTCTTCTTCAACCCCTTTATTCCATCACCAAGATTCCTCATCTCTTTTTCTCCTAAGATTACTTTAACAACATTCTATCCAGGAAATGGGTCAGATAACTATCTATTTTCTTTCTATTTCTATCCCTCAAATTTCTTCCCTATCTATTTTATTCCTCATCCAAACAAATCATTAATGAATTGATAAAGTTTAACCAGGAAATGGGTCAGATAACTAAAGCACACATATTGCAGTACCTAAATTCATGTAGGCAAGGAAAAACTTACCCCATAGTAAGCTTTCTTTATTTCAGAAGAACTAGCATTCTTACTCACACCAAGAATATCATAATAGTCTCTTGCCAATGATGCTGTAATAGAGTTAGGGGAAAAACAAATAAGTCATCCACATGCAAGCGACAACAAACAAGTATGAATATGGAAACAAAGAGAGTATTGAATGAAAGGTAATGAACTTCAAGCTCCTGATTCCATGAATAGTAAAAATCAAGCCATGTATGTGATGTTGTATTTTATAATTTATACCCGAGCCATGAATTGATCTAGACGGTCCCCAATATTTATTTGCCGCTCCCAACAGCAACCATTTCTTCAAATTAACGCCATCTCCAGCTGCAAATGGACAAGGGAGACCAGGTGAGCATAAGCAACAATTGAAAAGTATATACCTTTGGGGGTGGAGAACACGTAAATAAAATCCAGCATTGCAAGGAAAACAACCAATAGTGAATTCATTAAGCAATTCATTGACCTTACAAAATAACCACACAACCAAATCACAAAAACCCGAATAGAAAATTTTGAAACGAAAACAAAAATTGACAATTTACTAAATTTCCCAAAGTGTCATGTAATGATCTTAAAAAGAAAAGAAAAGGGTTAATTTAACAGTTAACACACCATTGGATGCAAAGCTACCAACAACTCTAGATGGATTGCAAGGCCCAGAGTTCAATGTCCTATAACCCCTTTGGAAAAGTGCTTGATAAACCTGAAAATTAAAAATTCCCACACAATTGGAAAATCATATTTCATAGAAAAATCCCGAAAGAAAGAATAGAAAAGGATGCGCGCGAACAGAATCGTTGGCGTGACAGAAAGATCGACGAGCAAGGCGATTAATGAGGGTGACGCCATGGGAGCGAACCATTTGGGTATTGAGAAGGAGAAACTAGGATTGGGGTTTGGGGAATTGGGATGAGTAATTAAACCCTAGATAAACCCTAATTAGAGGAAATTGATTGGGAAGGTTCTAGTAAGAGCAGGAAGATGGGCTTTGAATATGCTCCTACGTTGATGGAACTCTCTGAGTGTGTGGTTCATGTCCCTCACAAGTGTTTGGCTGCGCCTTCACTATTTTATTATTTTCTTTTCTTTTCTTTTAGTCTTTTCCAAATTTCGAGTTAAAAAAAATATTCTCTTTCTTTTGAGTTTTGAGCTTAAATCCAATGGAGCATAGTTTAGTTGATGAACTACATTGGAAATTTGTTGAGAAGGACTCACATTTAAAATATCAAAGTTATAACTATTAATTTTTCAATATTACAATTAAAATATAAAACTTTTACTGTACATCCGAAATTTTAAAAAATAAATTATAACAATAATTACACAAATATTTCATGTTTTTTAACCATTAAAATATGAGAAAGTAGCTATATGTATAATGTACATAAATAATTTGAAATGCATATTTATACTAAAAAGAAATTAGAATAGTTTACTTGATATATAATTAAGAACATTTAAGAAGTTAGAACAATATAGCCTATGTTTAAGTAATTAAGCCTATATGTATTTAAGTATATACCTTGATAAGTAAACTGATCTAATTGCTCTTGGATCTCAGCTCAAAGAGGACGGACGACATAATATCTAATCTCGATGGTTAAGTACTTATAGCTTCTTATTGTGTATGTGTATATATTAAAATATTTTAAAAAAAAAGAATTGTAACTTTTTCCATTTTTTTCCTTTTAGGTGATTAAGATTATTGGTCTGTGTCCTTTTCATTTTAGCCCATCCATTCCCATTTTCAATAGGTTATTTTTGTCCTGTATAAATATGAAAATATTTAAAATTTATTTTTATAAAATTTTTAATAGATTTTTTCATTCTCACAAAATTAAAATATATTAATTTTTGATATAATGTAAAGTTCCAACATTCTAATCTAAACTTATGATGCATTATTCTTTTACATCAATTATATATATAATTAATATAAAAATCATCACATTTTACATTAATTAAAAATATCACATTTGTATCAATTATACATATATAACTGAAATAAAAAATTATGATAGTATATTTGAATTTATTTGAACTTATATGTTGAATAAAAAATCATACATTTCAATTTTATAAAAATAAAAAATATAATGAAAATTTTATAAAGATAAATTTTAAATATTTTTATATTTATGAGTAAAAAAATATATTTTAATTTTTCCAATAATATATACACTTGTTTGGTAGTTCTCGTTGGAGGTAATCCTAGTTTAACTTGGTAAGACTGTGATGTATAATAAAATGTTTTCAAAGACCGCTGGTTAAATAGAAATAATTCTATACTAATTGATCTAAACATTCAATATTATTTTTTATGATTTTAAAATAAAAAAACATATAAGCCAAGTTAATTATTAAATTAAAAAATATTTCTTAAACAAATAACAAAATCTAAACCATTAGATTTAATTTAATTAATGGTATAAAATAAAGGAAAACCACGCCTCCGTGTAGTCACTGAATCCAAATCCAACTCGAAACCACAATAAGAATACAAAATTATGTTCATGTGCACTAAGTGTGTAACGGGCTTAAATATGTTTCAACACAATGGGAAGTATATAAAATATTTAAATAAAAGAAAAAGAAAATGACCTTCAAGGTAATATTGAACATCGATCTTTTTTACAAAAAAAAATTACACATTTTTTCTTTACCAATTAATTACAAGATAAAATTTAACACGTGAGACTTAATTTTAAAAATTTACATGATTACCCACTTCTAAATTATTCGTTTTTATTTTAACTATAATCAAAAGACTCAAATAATTATTTTGACTAATTATTACTTCATTTTTTTTCACAAAAAACTTGCATGAAATGTATGTCAAATTTTGGCATAAAAAATATATGTGCCAGTGCCACGGCATTTTTTTTCGTTTGCTAAGTCCTTCGTCTTGCCCTATTATCTTACTGCGTGACATTTGACTTGCCTTAGTTACATGTGTCTTACATGAAGTCATGAATGAAAGCAAACTCTGCATATAAGACAATTATGATATATAGTACTCAATCTTAAAAGGAGGGAGGATAATGAAGCACAAGAAAAGTATCATAGTCTATGCTATGACACATGCCTTAACCAAATCTACCTTTGCTTTCTTGCAGCTTCAGCTATGCCTTTCATGCTCCTTTTATTCACTTTTTGTACACTTAGACATTGCTGCACATAGAAGAAAGCAATTATCCTAAAAAATGAACATACATAACCTTGCAATTGCTTTGATTAATCTAATCCCTTCAGGCTATTTACCTCCATTAAGTAACTAATACATTGACAGACACAAAGTTGGGAATCATTTTTGCTTTATCAGTAAGTTACGAATCATACAAATTTAAATTTTCCTTATTGTCATTAAACAATGATATTGAAATTGGATAAACAATAAAAGCAAAGGTAAACAAATAACAGCTAAATAAAATTGGACACTCATCACGCATTCTATTTTGATGTAAAGGAAAAAACATTTGTTTTTACTCTGGAAAATCAAAATTCTGATATTGCCATTTAGCATTCATATTTTTATAATTGTGGAAGAGTTAACAAAGAATTATAACAATTACAACAACCTTCAGACTAGAATGGTCCTGGTTTTAAGTTAGATCAATCTGAAGCTTTCCCACCATTCTTTTCTGCTTTCCCATATTCATATTGCTAAAGCTCATGCAGCTTCTCCATGAAATTATTCCTTGCTTAACCAAAATAGAAGCAAGTACTTGTGGATGAAAGAGAGAGAACCACAGCTGTGTTTTCTTTTGGCTTTTGCATTCTTAAGTAGAACTTCTTTGCTTCAGAATCGAATTTCTGCTTACTTTGGCAAACCACCTAGCTGCAACTGCTTGTGGCTGCTTGTGGCAGTGACACTAGAAAGAAAAGGACATGAAACTGGTTGTGGAGGTTATTAATGCTCATGATCTTATGCCCAAAGATGGCGAGGGATCAGCCAGTCCATTTGTGGAAGTAGACTTTGAAAACCAGCTTAGCCGAACCAGAACTGTCCCAAAGAACCTCAACCCCACTTGGAACCAAAAACTAATCTTCAATTTAGATGCAACCAAACCTTACCATTGCAAAACAATTGAAGTATCGGTCTACAACGAGAGGCGACTTACTCCAGGCAGAAACTTCCTTGGAAGGGTGAGAATTCCTTGCTCTAATATTGTCAAGGAAGGTGAGGAAGTGTATCAGATTTTCCCCCTTGAAAAGAAGTGGTTTCTCTCACCTGTTAAGGGTGAGATTGGCCTCAAAATATACATTGCATCAGAGTCGAACTCCAAACCAATACCTCTTTCTCCTGTTTTCCCTTCAGAACAAGAAAAACTCCCACCTTCTACTCCACCCCAAGAACCAGAATCCACCTCTAGTAACCTTCCTCCTCCTCATAGTATCCCCTCAGGCCTAACTGACAGAACATTAGAAGCTGATCCCAGTGAAGAACTTCCTGCATTTGACACCCCAAGAGCAAGCACAGAAGAAGCAGAAGTATATTCTGTTGCAGAAGCTCAGTCTATCAGTGTTGATATCGATCAAGAGCCAAAGAAAGAAAGCAGAGAAGCTGTCATAGAGACAGTCCAACAACTAAACAAGCACCAAGTTCTCCAGCCACAAATTATTTCAATAAAGAGAAGACCACAAGGTACTCCATCCACCATGCACTCAGTTGATCCTCAAGTTCAATCTAGCCATCATAAAAACTATAATCACAATGACACCAATCAACAGCCAAGGATTTCAATAAAGAGGCGACCACAAGCACAAGGTACTCCATTCACAATGCACTCAGTTGATCCACAAGTCCAACCTAGCCATGGTGAAAGCTACAATCATAATGACACCAACATGCAGCCAAGGATTTCAATTAAGAGACGACCACGAGGACCAGGTACTCCATCTCCAATGCACTCCTTTAATCCACAAGTCCATGCTAGCCACAATGAAAGCTACAACAACCTCATGGGAACCAACCCACAACAGCCAAGAATTTTAGTAGAGAAACAACCACAGAATACTCCACTCACCACACACCAAGTTAGTCCCCAAGTCCCTACTAGCAATGATGAAAACTACAATCTCAGTGACACCAATGTGCAGCAGCTTGACAAGCGGTGGCCAAGTGATAGAGCTTATGGTAGAAGAGGGTGGGTGAGTGGTAGTGACAGATTCACTAGCACGTATGACCTTGTTGAGCAGATGTTTTATCTGTATGTTCGTGTTGTGAAGGCGAAAGTTCTTCCCCCAAGCACCATCACCTCAAGCTGTGATCCTTATGTGGAAGTGAAGCTGGGGAACTACAAAGGAAGAACAAAGCACTTTGAGAAGAAATTGAACCCAGAGTGGAACCAAGTGTTTGCTTTCTCCAAAGATCGCATTCAGTCTTCTGTTTTAGAAGTCTTCGTGAAAGATAAAGCAATGGTGGGGAGGGATGACTATCTTGGAAGGGTAGTTTTTGACCTCAATGAGGTTCCAACAAGAGTTCCACCAGATAGTCCACTAGCTCCTCAGTGGTACCGACTTGAGGACTGGTGCGAAGAAGGCAAGGTGAGGGGTGACATTATGCTTGCAGTTTGGATGGGAACACAAGCTGATGAGGCTTTCTCTGAAGCTTGGCATTCTGATGCTGCCACTGTCTATGGGGAGGGCGTTTTCAACATCAGATCAAAGGTTTACATGTCACCAAAACTGTGGTATCTCAGAGTCAATGTAATAGAAGCTCAAGATGTGATACCGGGTGACAGAAACCGCCTACCGGAGGTTTTTGTGAAAGCTCAAGTGAGCTGCCAAGTGCTGACAACCAAGATATGCCCCAGCAGAACAACCACCCCATTCTGGAACGAAGATTTGATCTTTGTAGCCTGTGAGCCATTTGAGGAGCAATTAACAATCACTGTGGAGGATCGTGTGCACCCTTCAAAAGATGAGGTACTGGGGAAGATAAGCCTACCAATGACCCTCTTTGAGAAGCGATTAGACCATAGGCCGGTTCATTCACGCTGGTTCAATCTTGAGAAATTTGGTTTTGGAATGCTAGAAGGTGATAGAAGAAATGAGCTCAAGTTTTCAAGCAGGATTCACATGAGAATTTGCCTTGAAGGTGGATACCATGTCTTAGATGAGTCCACATTGTACACTAGTGATCAAAGGCCAACATCAAGACAGCTATGGAAGCAACCTATTGGAATACTTGAAGTGGGCATCTTAGGTGCACAGGGGCTTCTCCCAATGAAGATGAGGGATGGCAGAGGCAGCACAGATGCATACTGTGTTGCCAAGTATGGTCAGAAATGGGTCAGAACCAGAACACTTTTGGACACTTTCAGTCCTAAATGGAACGAACAATACACATGGGAGGTCTATGATCCTTGCACAGTGATAACATTGGGAGTTTTTGACAACTGCCATTTAGGTGGAGGGGAAAAAGCCCCTGGTGGCAGTGCTGCTAGAGATTCTCGGATTGGAAAGGTAAGAATAAGGCTATCAACACTTGAAGCTAATAGGATTTACACCAATTCTCACCCTCTTCTTGTTCTACACCCCCATGGAGTTAAGAAGATGGGTGAGCTTCAGTTAGCAGTGAGGTTCACAGCACTCTCACTAGCCAACATGGTTCATATCTATGGCCAACCCTTGCTCCCCAAGATGCATTACTTACATCCATTCACAGTTAACCAAATAGACAACCTCAGGTACCAAGCCATGAACATTGTAGCTGTGAGGCTAGGCCAAGCTGAACCGCCTTTGAGGAAGGAGGTGGTGGAGTACATGTTGGATGTTGATTCTCATATGTGGAGTATGAGAAGAAGCAAGGCTAACTTCTTCCGCATCATGTCCCTTTTCTCTGGTATGATCACAATGGGAAAGTGGTGCAGTGATGTTTGCCTTTGGAAGAACCACGTTACATCAGTCCTGGTTCATATTCTTTTCCTGATACTGATATGGTACCCGGAATTGATCCTGCCAACCATGTTTCTCTATATGTTCTTGATTGGTCTGTGGAACTACAGGTTCCGGCCTAGACACCCGCCTCACATGGATACTAAACTCTCATGGGCAGAAGCCATTCACCCCGACGAACTCGATGAAGAGTTTGACACATTTCCCACTTCAAGATCACATGACGTTGTGAGAATGAGGTATGACAGGCTTAGAACTGTGGCAGGTAGGATTCAGACAGTTGTTGGGGACATAGCTACACAAGGGGAGAGGTTTCAGTCTCTACTGAGTTGGAGAGACCCCAGAGCAACCAGCCTCTTTGTAGTGTTTAGCTTCTGTGCTGCTGTGGTTCTCTATGCAACTCCATTCAGAGTGGTGGCTCTGGTGACAGGTTTATACTTTTTGCGGCATCCAAAGTTTAGGAGCAAGACGCCTTCTATACCAAGTAATTTCTTCAAGAGGCTCCCAGCTAGAACAGATAGTTTGCTGTGATCTTGTTTCATAGTTTTAGTTTGTTATACATAGTTACATACAGTTTGCTGTTTATTCATTACCTGCTTTAGTAACTTTGTTACTTCCATATAATAATAAGCCCCTTTAAGTACCATATTATCAGAATGTGACCACTTGGCAAACGCTGTTGTAGTCAATTAGATAGTGTATCAATGAACTTATCCTTTGATAGCTGCATTTTATTAGACACAAATACTTACCAGATTTAATTTGGATCATTGCATAGAACATCAAATACTACAGAAGATTTTCATGTAAAGTATTTTGCATTTTGGATGGAGTTATAAGGTTGACTTAGTGGTGAAGGGAGAAAACAGAGGAAAGAGGTTTGTGGGTTCGAATCTCCCAACTACGACTAATATTTGCTCATAAAAAAAAGTTGTGTTTTGGATTGGATTGCCTATGATATGACAAAGACTTATACTACATGCACTTTGCAAGATTCACAACAACAAAACATTGTAGTACAGACCCCATTTAGGCTCAGTAGTAAGTAGTAACATCCCATAAACGAGATCAGAACCAACTCAACCAGTAAAAGTTAACTATGCCGAATCACCAAATCTCAACAGAATAAGTGGAAACGAGGGAAGAGGTAGTAAGTAGCAAAAGATGAAGTTCTTAATGTTCAGATTACAACCACTGAGCATGCCAAGCAGCAATAAAGTTAAAGCCATTTTGAAACCTGCAATGCAAAGATCAACTATCTATTTTCTAATTACCACATTTATTTTGATTAAAATTTGAAGAATATTATAGCATAATTATAACATTAATATTTAAAAAACAATAAAATTGGTTAAACTTTAAATTAAAATAAGATTTAATTTGAATTCAAAGATAAAACTTATAAAAACAATGAATATTTTTTATGTAATTAAAATTTATAGTAAATATCTCTTAATATAAAAATAATATTTTATATTATCAATGAATAATTTAAACTATGATGTAATATTTTTTTAATTACTGATTAAAAATTTGAAAAAATTATTAAAATTTAATTTAGAGATGAAGATAAAGTCTTAGTTGCACATTTTGTCACTCAACTGTCATAATTTCTTCAATTTATCATCTATTTTTTTGTGCATTTTAATTATCATCATGTTTTTAATTTTCAAGTATTTTATCACCAATTTTTTTCTGCACATTAATATCATGTTTTTTCAAATTTTGTGCATTTTATTATCATGTTGGTATGTAACAAAACAATGTCATTTTGCAAAAATTTATTGACAACACAATGTTATTTTTTAGGGACACAAAAAAACTTGGTGGTGAGATAAAATTCACAAAATTGTTATAATTGTGTAGTAAATTGTGCAATCAAGGCAAAGTTAAAAGAGAGTACATTGAAAGAAATAGATGATTAAGTAAATCAAATATACACATAAGCATAAAAACAAATGTAATTTTAGATGATTCAAAGATATTTTTTTTAGGATTGTTTCAAAAAGGTTGTTCAATTACAAAGGTTTAAAAGAAAAGTCCAGTTATAGGTTCCTCCATAGAAGAGTGTTCAACCTTAATGGTTTTCAAAAATAGTGGCAATGCAAAGCTTCAACTTTGATTGGTAAATGAAACACACCACAATGGAGGCTGAATAATGTATGAGTAACTTAGAAACTTTTTAAAAAAAAAAAATCGCAAATATATGTTTCAAAACAAGTTCACAAATGATTTGTTAAATAATAAAAATGTGAGGAAATAAATAAAAGCATTAGACCAAGACAACTGTTTTTATATCAATTCACGCAACATGAATTGAATTACATCCAACTCTCCTTAGACCTGAGAGAAAAAAGTTCTGTTAATCAATAATTTATTACAAAACAAGTATTTTTTCATTGTCATTCCTAGTTCACAACAAGTATTCTCAAGATCACTTTTAGTACATAAAAAATCACCTCCTGGCTATTACATTTCTGCAAAAAGAACATACGGCTTCTAAAGTTTCAAAAATAGTTTACTTTTAGATTTCAGAAGTCCTTTTAGGAGCACAGTACTTTGTATGAAAATAGTTTTTTTATAGGCTAAAATATAATTTTAGTTCCCCTATTTTTTATCATTATGATTTTGATGCCTCTATTTTAGAACAATGAAATTTAGTTCCTCAATTTTAAAAAGTCTGTAATTTTAGTCCTGCATCCAAATTAACATGTTTACCGTTAAAAATTAAGGTTGATTCACGTTAATCCTGTCTCCCATAACTCTCTGCTCCACTGTTCCCCTCATTGTCTCTTGAATCTCTCCAAAAATTACTTTGTCGGAGTTCATCAAACTATCAAGTAAATCAGGCCAAAAGAAGAAGGAAAATTGGCTTTTCAAAATTAAACAACTTCCAAATTCCCAGCTGATTCAGTTGGTTGGCTACTGATATCTTGAAAAGTTAGTGCATGCTTTGCTGCAGAAATGTTGGGTCAGAAACATCATAGTGCACTCTTCTCCCACAAATCACAAACCGCTTCTCCCATAAAAATCAAAGAACAAATCCCCTGCGAACAAACAAAAATAATGAATAGTAACAAACCTACCCCAATAAAAAATCCAAAAAAATAAAAAACTCAAATCTGATTAAAAGATCTGAGATTGGCGAAGAGGTGGGTAAGACATGGCCACGATGGGGATCAAGAAGGTGATGTTTGAGCGGCTAGATCTGCACCACCAGTAAATCAAATTTCTTGCAAATCAGTTCAGCACTTTGGGATTTTTATCTTTTCTTGAAAGAAAAAAATAGGTATTGCTTCTCCCCCACAATTTCTAAAATGGTCAACACAACATGTGCACAATTTCTAAAACAGTCATTTAAAACTACCTTGAAGGACAATTCTCTACAACAAATTGCATAAGACACGGATAAAATAATGCGATACAAATTTTCCAGAGAGAATGTATTAATTGAATTCAAAAACAAGCGCTGGCTTTGTAGCCTTACATAATAGAAGATAGAAGCAATGTGAAATACCTACGACACCTGGCGACTAATTGGTTTAAAAGGAAAGAAAACCTGTCATTACATCTCCAGAGAAATCGAGTTCCTAGAAACCAAGTAACCAAATTAAGAGTTATAGTATAAACCAAGAAACCAATTGTTAATCCTAAATGATTTTGTAACCAATGGACTGATTTGACATGAATTAGAGCTACAAAATAATCCAACGAGAGAGGTACTATGAATTTCAAAATAAAATAGTTAAATGATGGAATAAGGTTAATTAAGCAGCCCAATAAATTCCAGCGCCAATCATCATGAAGCTCCTCCCTTAAGATCCCGTAGGACATCTTCTTAACCTTAGTTCCAAACAATCCCGGTGGGCACTGTCCGCAAATTAACATTCTAATCACCGCGTATCCCAATTGTATTTTTGTTGGTCCCCATTTTCCATCTTCCAGTTTTACTATTGCATTCAAGAATATTCCTTCCAAGGAATATTTGTCAGAAACCAAGTTATCTGACGTAACCGGAACAATAGACGCCTTCAATTTCCCATAAGATTTACTCAACCTCGTAGCATCTTCCGCTATTTCAGACATCAATTCTTCCAATATAGGGTCATACTCTTGCCATTCTCCCTCCTCCTCCCCCTGGCCAGAGGTTGAAGCTTCCTCTCTTTTCAACAGAACAACAAGCATTGACTCCTTTTGGGCACTTGTGTATGACATGAATGCTCGGCGCAAACAAAGGAATTGCAATTCCTTCCTCTCCATTTCATCGAACCCTGCTTCTCCAGCTTTCAACTTCAATGTTCCCCAATAGCGACGATTTCCATCTTCCTCCTCTAGGATAATAGCGAATTCCACGACTAACCGATCCTCCCCTTCTGCCCATGACAATTCTTCGCGTGCCTCGAGTCCAAGTTCCATAAGTCCATATGTAGCTTGTGTGTCATCAAGACGCTCCTTGTAAATCTTCATAGTGTGCTTCACATCGCCGCTAGATTCATCGTGAGCTTGCATTAAACTTGCCCCATAATCGCAGGCTGAAACTAGTTTCCCTTTGATAATGTCGGCCAGAATGTGCCTAAAAACCATGTTTGAAGAAAACAGCTGGCATTGGTCTAATGACTCACCATAAAGAGTCAAACGGTCGCCATAAATTTCTCTCAGGTTAAAATTATTGAAGAAGTGTCTTCTTCTCTGCTCAGACTTCCATGGAGTTTCTTTCTGAACCAAATTAGTCAATAAGCAGTTGTGACGGGTATTCGTAAATAGGATATCATCAGTGTTTGTTTTCTGCTTGTACACAAATACTCCCCATTGACTCAATGGCAAGTCTGATTCACATTGAACCTGAATTACCCTCCATTCATCATCTCCAGTGAAATGTGCATCAAGACCCTCCCACTCTTGGTCACTGAACAAAACCATTAGATCACACAATAGCACGTGCTCCTCCCCAACACAACAATAATGGTACTCTTTGCGGCATATTTCTTTGCCGCCTATGTACAAGTGGACAGCAGCAGTGTAAGATAACTCCCTTTTAGGGTAGCCGTCGCCTACGAACACGTGGAGACCAAGGGTGCGGGATAACTCCGTTTCAGAGTAGCCAGATTTGGCCTTGCCCAATGCAAATGCTACAGCAATAATAGGGAACTTATTGCGTGCCAACATAAGCGGAGTAGGACTATCTGATCCACCAACACAATCAAACTCAAACCAATCTGGAATGTCTGTTTCTGCCATCACAAATTGTATCCTTTCCTTCTCTTCATTTACCTATAATGTAACATAAAAAATGTTCAGTTTTTTTTTTTTTATATATGCTAATTGATAGTTCATTACCTTTTGTTAGCAATGGGATCGACCTTCCCTCTTTTTTTTTTTTTAACCATCCAACTAATCTTATATCTCCTGCTGTTGCCTATGTTTGGTGGAAGAAACAATGAAAGGAAAGAAAACACAAATAACAAAGCATTTTCTTTTGTTTGATTTTGGAGAAAAAATGGAAGGAAATGAGGAAGAAAAGTTGACTTATAAAAAAAAGTTTAAATTTTCCTTCCTTCTATTTCCTTTTCGATTCAAATTTTAAACTTTTTTTCTTCCTCTTTTTCTTTCTTTCAACCAAACGAACCATTAGTGTTAGTGTTAGGTCAAGTAGACTCTACATAGAGTTTAAGTCAAAAAAGATCAAAAGTAGTAGTATAGAAGTCAAACCTTAGACCATAGCGAATTTGATGCCTCTGAAGTTAAGCGCCCACAATATCTGGCATTTACTTTTTGGATACTTGGAGGGAGTTCTGGAATGCTGCTGAGATTCTTGCAATAACTCACATCAAGACTTTTTAATTGCTTAGAATCTTTGATGCATTCTGGGAGAGAGTGGAAATCATTATACGAAACCTTCAAGGCTTCCAGTCTTGGAAAACCTTTCAGAATTGCATACAATTCTTCATTTGATAAATTTGTCTCGCTTAGATGCAGTGTCCTCAAATTTGGGCAACCATTTGCCATTGAATGCCTTTCTTTGAACCTTTTAAATGATTGTCCAATATGTGAACATCCATCAACTAATAAGGTCTCAAGTTTTGGCAACAAGAACAACTTTCTTGATATATTAAGTTTTTTGCAACCTGAAATGTCTAAGTACTCAAGCCCTGTAAGTTTGCCGATAGACATTGGAAATTCCTTAATTGCAGTATTTACCAATTGAATCTTTAACGGCCTATCCATCTCTTCCATTACGTCTGGGAAGTGTTCAAGTCTGCTGCAAAAGCTAAATGAAAGCACCTCAAGAGATGGTAAACTCATGCTTGGCACGAAACTTTTGAGCATGTTGCACCTTAGAGCACTTACATACACAAGGTTACGCATAAAGCCAATGGATTTATCAAATCCTTTCAGTTTACGGCATTTATCGAGTGTCAAAACTTTTAAATTTATAGCTCCAGACACATCAGGAATTCGAGTTATGGATTGACACTGGGACAGGTTGATGAATGTCAATCCCTCATATTTCTGCGAAAATCCAAGTAATTAAAATGATCAGGAGCACAGTGAGTAATTTCAAGATTTAGATCATGTTAATAAGAGAGAGAGCAAATATATATGTACCTTAAATGACTTTTCCAACATTAGAGAACTATGATTTAACTTGAAATCAACAATTTTGGTGGGATAAAAATCTGGTGGAAAAGACTTGGATGGGTACCCTTTCCACTCAAGTAATCGCAAAGTGTTTGGTAGATAACTAGGTGCCGTTGAAAATGTTGTATTCCGAATGATCAGAATTCTTAGGTTCTCCATCTTCTCAAAGGCAGTATCTATCCTATCATCTACTTTTTCATGACTAGGGGGATCAAGCATTATTCCTTCAATTCTATTGCTTCCCTGTATGTAAAAACATTCAGTTACCCCTGATTATATTTGTCATAGCTAGTACAAATTAAACAATATAAAGGTAAAGAGTAAAAATTGTAAGATTCGTACCGAATTTTCTATAAGTACTCGAAGAACTTCCTCATGAGACCAAAGTCTGCTACGGTCACCAGCATTTATCGATGACTCCTTTCTGACAATCTCTCTACCCATGTCTTGTATTAGATCATGCATATCCAAGCAGCCATCTTCATCAATAGTTATGAGACATTTCGCAGTAAATACTCCAATACTTGGGCAGAAATCACAAGCCTTTAGTATCCTTTCAACATATCCCCTTCTCTCTCCCTTGAAGAAACAAGCAATGTCCAAGAAAATTTTCTGGTCCAAGACATCTAAGCTGTGGTAGCTTATTTCAAGTACTTCTTGAATCTTGGCATTTGGAATCATTTTATATTTTTCCAATTCCATTTCCCAATCCTTTAGGCTCCCACCCTTTAGATTGGAGCCTATTACTTTTAAAGCTAACGGATGGCCTTTTGCATAACGCACTGCATCATTAGAAACACCTTCAAAGTTTTCTGCAGGTTTGCTCATATTAAAAGCATGCCAACAAAAGAGCTCAAGAGAGTCACCATAATTAAGCGCCTTCATTTCATATGTTTCAATGACAACATCATCAATGACATGCTCATCTAGCAATGTTGTATCCCTTGTTGTTATAATGATCCTACTTCTGGAACCAAACCAATCACCTCCTCCAACTAGGGACTCCAATTGTTTTGTCGAATCAACATCATCCAAAACCAAAAGAACCTTTTTATGACCAAGTCTGCGTTTGATTTCACTGGCCCCTATAATTTCTGTTTCCTCACCCATCTCAGATAGAAGTGTCTTTTGGAGATCTTCCAGGCCTTCAGTGCTTTTGTTTGATTTTTCTCTGACATTAGCGAGAAAACTTGCAGCTTCAAATTCATGTCGAATATTGTTATATATATCCAAGGCAAATGTAGTTTTGCCAATTCCACCAGCTCCATAAATTTCTAAGATGAGGACGGTATCATGAGACTCGATATGTATCATTGATTTCACATCTAGAAACCGAGAATCGAGTCCAACTACATGTTTAATTGGTAAAGGGATTGGAGGTAATTTAGCAGAGGTGTCTTTCACAATCTTCTTGATAAGTTCAGCTTCGTACCTACAGGAACACAATACTCATCCTATTTATTTATTTTTTTTTTTTTTTACTAACTTTAGTTGTTAGTCTTTGTTAAAATGTTAATGCAAGATTCCTTCCACAATGTATCTCCTCCTCCCTTCAATCCTATTTATTCCTATTTGTTTAACCATGATACTTATACTAAAGAAGAACCATTCTTTTATTAAATGATCAAAAACCAAGCATTGATACAAGAAAGAAATAAGTATTAGGTTATGATTATGTTTGATAAGTCATTTTAGTTCTTTTAATTTTTTTTACTTGTAGAAAAATTTGTTTAACAGGTTGATAAACAATTTCTTTTAGTATTTTTTAGTTCTAGTATTTTTGAAATGCTAAAGCCTAGCTTTTAGGTTTTTTTATATTTTATTCATTTTTTATCTTTAAAATATTTTTTAAATATCCTTATTATAATCACAAATACTATAATGGTAAAAATAAATAGTGTAATATAAAAAATGTATGAAAATTAATAGTGAAATGATTAAAATGATAAAACTGTTATATTTAAAAATGGTCTAAAGACAATAAGATACTAAATATATATATATATAAAAGTTTAATGTCAATTTTGATTATTATGTTTCATGTTGTTTTATTTTAGTACATTCATGTTTAATTTTGGTCTTTTAAAGCTTTGAATGTTTTATTTTTGATCATTTTATCGTGTTTCTTGCAATAATGTTAATGGTTTAGTTAATCTCAAAATTTTGAATAATTAATTTAAGATAGTGATAGTTTTTAATTACCATTATGTGTAAATTATTTCTACTATAATTTAACATCATCAGTGTTAATTTTTTTCCTTTTCTTTAACAACATCAAAAGCGACATTAAATAAAAAAAATAAAAAACTTTGAGCTAAAAATATACGAAACTCAAGTTATATAAAAAAAAAAGTACCCGTCATCCTTGCAATATTCTCTGGTGAGGTGGCGCAGTTGAGACAAAGCTTTTCTCCAATTTTTCACCTTCTCGGGTTGTTTTGCGAATCTGTTTTCATGGTCAGCCATGGCTTTTGCATACGAATTTTTCTGGTCCCACACATCAGAAGGTTGAACTTTGTAAAATATGAGCAGAACTTGTTTGGGCTTATTTGCATGATAGCATTGAATGATCTTGGCAAGTTCATCAAGACACCAAGTAGAAGACGCGTAGTCTTCACAGAGCACAACCATTGACATTCTTGAATTTTCTATTGCCTTCAGAAGCGCGGGTCTGATGTCTGCTCCAATCCTAAGCTCCTCAGTATCTCTGAAAGTGTATATTCCCTTTTGCCGCAAAGCATTGTAGAGACGATTCGTGAACCCATAACGGGTCCCACCTCTAAAACTCAGAAAAACATCGTAGAAGAAATCATCTCTGAATGTTGCACCGTGGTTCAGATTTGCCATAAATGTAAGTATTAAGTATTGAGAGAGTTTTCCAATTGGACTTTGCACTGCACAAATGAAGCCTTTTTAAATAGTTAATTAATTTCAGCATCAAGAGTAGACTTTGCGAAGCTGCAAGGAAGGTCGCTCATAATAAACAAAACTTTTTTTTCTCGGATTGTGTGAAACTAATAAGAAATTAGAAAGGTAGCCACACTAATTTCAACATTCTGCCTCAGGCTTGGCATTGATCTTGACATAACAAGGTGGTAATTATTGGAATATTAGGTTGCACGAAACTACTGCTACCACTTTCCGTCATTCTTTGTCAAGTCCTTCTACCTAAAAGAAAGTTGCAATTTCTTTCCTGACACAAGAACTTGCTGTTTCACACACATGATTTCCCTCACACGCACTTAGGATCAGACCCTAATAACGGAGGAGCTCAGATACCAATCGTTAAAGCAAAACAATGTGAGATGAATTTTCAAGACAGAATATGTACTATTGGATTCAAAAACAAGTGTTGGCTTTATAGCCTTTACAAGACAGAAAACATAAGCAATAACAGAACCACGTTTTACATGGTCTACAACGTGGTGATCAGACAAAATTAAAAGTTAACCCATTTCTCCTTACATATCGCTGGAGAATAAGATTTATTATAGTTATAATACACAAAAATAACAAATAACAAATAAAAATATAAACCAAGTAAATTATTAATGATCCAAAATAGTTTAGGAACCAATCGACTAGTTGAACATAAAGAACAGAAGTCAAATAATTCGATAAGGTAGATCCCAAAATAAATATACTGACCAAAAATAGAAATTGAAACAACTGAATTAACATCCCGTAGGGCATCTTCTTCAACTTAGTTCCAAACAATCCCGGTGGGTAAACTCCCTTGAATAACCTTTTAGTCACTGATGACAATCCCAATTCTGACTTAATTTGCACCGTGATTCTGATCGATTTGCCTTGACAGTAATAAGTAAACGTTGGATTAGACTAATTCCAGAGAGTTTTGCAATTGTATACGTACGTGATTAATTGGGATCACGTTGTTTGCACTGTGGTGTGTACAAATTAATGAAGCCTTATTAGCCTTTTAAATAGTGAAAGTGAACCAATTAATTGCATCTAGACGCTGCGATGCTGCACGGAAGGTCGAACATAGTAAAGAAAAATATTTTTTAATATTTCTTATTCTTATTTATTGCTGTTGCAGTTTGTAGAGGAGGAATCACATGGTTTCTGGTTTTTATTGTTTTTAACATAATCTGGGCTGGGTTCCTCATGTAGGGTTGATATTTTAATATTATTTTTCTCCTTATTCGGTAAAACTTGAAATATTTACTATTAAAATATTTGAAATTTTCAAAATCACAATAAAATTAATAATCTGGGCTGGGTTCCTCATGTGGGGTTGATATTTTAATACTATTTTTCTCCTTATTCGATAAAACTTGAAATATTTACTATAAATATATTTGAAATTTTCAAAATCACAATAAAATTAATAATGCAAGTGTAGTATTTAACATATGTATAAACATATATTAAAAAATTGAATTATTTATTTAATAAGTATTATTCGGTTGATATGATTATCCCAAATATGAAAATAGACAAATAATTGTTAGTGTGACAAACTTTACTTAGAATTTTTATTTTTCGTATCCAATTAACATTACAATTTTATATTAAATGTGATTATCTTTATTTAATGGAAATGAATTACTGAACAACATTTACAAAGAATATGTTTGAAATATGTAGAATCGCAACATGCTTAATATATTAATTGTAGTATTTAATCGTATTATTCACCCAATATGATTTGCACATGTGTGAAAATAAACATGACAATTGCCCTTAGTGTCTTCGGTCTCGGTATGGCAAGTACCTCTTTATCTTCTTTGAGCTTCTACTAGAAGAGAGAAGTGAAGATGAGTGTGGCTCACCATTTGTTTTGAGGAGCTCGGAGAGGGTTTCAATGGGATCGAAGAAGAGGTGCAAGCAAATGGGAGTTGGAGAGTGATAGCAGCAAGGGATGTTTAGGGTTAAGCAAAAGGGTGATTTTGGTTTTATAGTAAATATCGAGGACAATTTCATCTAGCAATATAAAAATGAAATGTTACTCAACACTATTAGGAGAAGGGTGGTAAACGTAATGTCAAAAAATGAAGGAGTATCAAGTGTAACAGGACCAAAACACAAAAGGTGTGACTACAATTTACTCTATCTTTTATTATTCTTTTGGAGTTTTAAATATAATAGAAAATATTAACCCTACACTAATAATTTGTCTCAAGCATCGTACTAGTACATACATTAGTAATTTTAAAAAAGTTTAAATACATCTTTCGCCCCTATAATTTAGCTTTTTTTCAATCTCTTTCTTATAAAATGTGTGTTTTATTTTTTATCCTTAAAATATTTTAGATAATGTTATGAACAGTGAAAAAGTTCTATCTAAAGTGTTTTAATGACAAAATAAAACAAATACATTTTGCAAGGACTAAAGAGGAAAAGAATTACAAGGACAAAAATAAAAAAAAAAACATTAAATTATACAGATAAAAAGTATATTTAAACGTTTTAAAAATGATGGGATCCACTATATTATTTTTCATTTATTTATATTCATTTTTCTATATCTGCTGAGGGACAGATGAAGAGGAGGGCAGGCAGGCATGGCCTGAAGCCTCCCTCCCTTGACACTTTTCATATACATATATATATATATATATATATATATATATATATATATATATATATATATATATATATAATTGTGTAAAATTAATTGTGTGTTTGTTTTTTTATAATGATTAAGGTTATTATCATTTAAAATAAAAATTAATTTCAATTTTGTGTGTAAAAATAGTAAATACTTTTTTTTTAAAATTATTACTTATTAAAATTTAGACATTTAAACAATTACAAAGAAAAAAAAATTAATTCTCTCTCTATCAGGTTTCTTGATCCGTCTCTACTTATACTCATCTTGTTTCTTTTTTTTTTTTTACAACAAACACATTTAATTTTTACTTTATTTCTTACATTTTTTTTTATCATTTTTTATTTTCATCCACCCTATCTATCCTCCCTAAAATTAAAATGCAGTGCCTAAGCGATGGTATCGAAAAAGAAAAACTCTCCTTTTAGACTTTTTCCTTTACTGATTCATTTTCACTTCAGCCGATTAATCTTGTCTCCGTATGTTCCAGATTTGATTGCTTCAGTAACTTTCACATGATTCCCCTTCTTTTACAAGATGCAATATAAGATTGCAGAGACATTGACACATGAATAATTATGGTCACATGCCAAATGATAATATAGCACGTGACAACGTGATTTCATATTATAAGATTTCTACTTTAAGACATAATTCCAAATGGAGTACTTCAAATCAGTTAGAGGGGAAAAAAATATTTTTAAAGGTAAAAAAAAAAAACTCTTTTAATTAGCCAAGTTAAATTTTAGTTTTTATTAAAATGTTAATAGGAAGATTCAAATTTATGATCTCTGTTGTCTTCTCTCTTTAACCCTTAAACTTTATTTCCAACCACGAAATTAACTTGATAATTCTTAGTAAAAAATAACATCTATCTTTCTTATATGTTTCCTCCCAAAAAAATTATTTCTATTTTCTTTTGTTGGGAATATGAGTAAAATTTTCTAAGTGTGGAGGTTCTATGTCATTTTCAAATATTAGTCTAATTCGATTTGTCAGATATAATGTTATTTTCGATTGGTAATTTAATGTGGAGTATACTATGATTGAATCGAAAACGTTTTTCTATAGGCTAATGTTATGATTAAGTATTCACATTAGAATGAGGTGCATATGTTATTTGGGTTAATTTGAGAATTATTTGAATATATGCTTGATTGGATAGTTGATTATCAATTGGAAACAAGCTTACTAGAATGTTCATTTCGATTGAACAATGGATGGGTGAATGTTAATAAACAGATTTTTATGATGAAACATTTATAAAGTTTCTTAGTGTTTGATGAATTCAATTTATAAAAAGAGTTTCTGAATACATAGGTTATTAGAAAATGCAAATGAGAATATATTGAAGACACGTTGCTTTTGAACGTGCATCTCCGAAGAAAACAATAAAACGATTTCTGATAGAAATAATGAAAGAACAGATAACATCTTAGAAAGACTTACTCGAATATGATGTGCACATATATAAATGTTGTAATTCAACTGTTAGGTCGATGAAACTATAAATAGACACTCAGATGATAATTTTTTTTCTAGTTACGAAGATTGCACAAATTTCATTTACACTAACACACCTCACCTAAGAAATGGCTACTAGTTAGGAGAATAATGTGTATCTTCAAACCTATACTTCAATGCAATTCTTTCAATCAATTTACCTTTTGCAATTCTCTTCCACTCTTCTTCAAACTCTAAATTCTTTCCAATTCTTATTTCTTCTCGGAACTTTACTCTTTTATTTTACTTGTACTTTACATTTTGCACTTGTTATTTTTCGTTTAATCCGCATTTTATTTACTTTTATTGCACTTAAACTTTGCATTTCGTTTTTACTTTTTGGTTTTATAACCCAATATATCTCTACTTGTGAAGATATAGTGCACAGCTTTCTGATTGCATTAGCATTTGAAGGATTTTTGTTTTGATTTCATAGTTGATCATATCTTAATTTCTTAAGATGTTTTTATTTTGCATGAAATTCTGAGTGCACTGATCACTTATTCAAATAAGTTATGTGTCAAACTGATATTTGGTTCTTTGTTACAGTAACCATTTCAAAAACTCAAATGGTGCAAATTTATTTTAAAATTGAAGTGTTGTATTTTTTAATTAATCTCATAATTCTCTAAGTTGAAAGTTATAACAACATTATAATTTTAACAAAAAAAAACTCATAATTATAATTGTATCTCACTAAATAAAATAAGTTGTTTATAATTGATTAAAACAAAAATAAAAAATTAATAAAATTTTAATTCAAACATCCAAAAGAATTTTCACCATAAACACCACCCTGCCAACCTTCTCCCCACAACCAATTGCGTGGAATCAAAGAAGGGATAAGGGGTAAGTAACTGATAACTGATAAGATTAAATAATTTTAAAAAAGACAATTTATCTTGTTTTCTTTCATTTCATGAAATAAACTCACGGCATTCCAGGCAACTTCGTAGCATCCAAGGAGTTATAAATTCTTCCACTAACATTCTAATAAAAATTAACAACTAACATTAACATTGGTGGATAAAAAATATAAAAAAAATCAGCATCTACCTGCCCAGTTAGTGTTCCCACTGGTATGTATGATTAAGGCCAGTGCTTCATTTATATTTCACTATGTGAAGCGATGCCAACCAACTAAGACTACAGTTGCAAATTAAACTCCCAAGTTCAACGCTTAATTATTTATTATTATTGTTACTATGGCTATTAGTGGGTATGCACCAATGTTCTCAGATTTCAGCTACGATGTTTTTCTAAGTTTTAGTGGTGGAACCAGCAACCCTTTTGTTGATCCTCTCTGTCGAGCTTTGCGTGACAAAGGAATCAGCATCTTCAGATCAGAAGATGGAGAAACTAGACCTGCCATTGAGGAAATTGAAAAATCCAAAATGGTAATCGTTGTGTTTTGTCAAAACTATGCATTTTCCACTGAGTCTCTTGATGAACTTGTCAAGATCCGAGAGTATGTTGACAATAGAAGAAAACAGGTTTGGACAATTTTTTACATAGTGGAACCATCAGATGTACGGAAACAAAGAAATTCTTACAAAGATGCCATGAATGGTCATGAAATGACATATGGAAAAGACTCGGAGAAGGTAAAAGCATGGAGGGAAGCTTTGACTAGAGTATGCGACCTAAGCGGAATACATTGCAAGGACCATATGTAAGTTATTCTTATCAAGTTAGTAATATAGTCATCTATCATACTATCAATGGACTTATATCTGCTATGTGAACTTAAAAGATTTGTTATATGCAAGGTTTTAAATTGTGGTTGCGGTAGCAGTAGCAACCTTGTCGTGAATTTTGATATTGCAAAAGGGAAATGTTAGCTACACATTTTCATATCAACTCTTTATTATTGATTGGAATTTGTTAGAAATCACAATATTGTGGTATCACTTCTAATTTAACGAGTATCGCTCATGATTTGTGATTAAAGAGTGTGTTAGAGAATGTTTTACTAGCACTCTTCATTGCGAAAAATTGTGTATAAATGTAGTTGATGGGACCACCATTGCAGTCGCAACGCCATCGAAGAAACTCCCGAAAGTCCAAAATCTTGACATTGGGGCTGCAATTATAGTTATAGACCACATTTTAATACCTTGGTTAAATATCAAACACTAAGTTGAATGATTTTAATTAAATTACTCGGCAACTGCAAATTAGTCTGCAATTTTTTTCAACGTTGATAATTGCAATGCAACCGCTATTTAAAACCATGTAAGTTGATATAGTTGTTTGATTTTAGTTATCGATCATATTTGAACATGATTATATGTTGAAACGAATGGGAACATGGAAAATTTTTATGAGTTTGGTCTTTATTGGAGTCTAATTTTTCTTTCCAGTATAACTGCAGGAGTTTTTATAGTGTAGTTTTTTTTTATAGTACTATAATGAAATAGGAAGAGTGTTTTGTTCCCGTAGGTTTGAAGCTGAACTTCAGAAGATTGTTGAAGCTGCATCCTGTAAATTATTTCGTGTGCCTGGACAAATGAACCATGCAGTTGGACTTGATGATCACTTTGAACAGGTGAAAGCATTCATAGATGTTGAGTCCAATGATAAGGTTGGCGTATTGGGAATTTATGGAGGTGGTGGAATAGGCAAGACCACATTTGCCGTCTATCTATATGAAAAGATTAGACATTATTATTTTGAAGCTGCAAGTTTTCTGATTAAAGTCAGAGAACAATCAAAGGAAAGCAAGAATCACTTGGAAGATCTCCAAAACAGACTTCTATCTCAACTGGGTGTAGACACAGGAACCATGATAGGGAGTACGAATAAAGGAGAACTTGAAATCAAACACAGGCTTGGCCATAGAAGAGTTCTTCTAGTTTTGGATGATGTTGATTCAAAAGAACAATTGGAGTTACTGGCTGGAAAACATGATTGGTTTGGTTCTGGCAGTAGGATCATTATAACAACAAGAGATGAAGCGGTGCTAGATTATGGTGTTAAAGTTAAGAAATATAAAATGACGGAGCTAAATGATCGTCACTCTCTTGAACTCTTCTGTCAGAATGCCTTTGATAAGCCTGAACCTGCAAAAAACTTTGAAAGTATTTCTCATCGTGCAATAGGCTATGCAAAGGGTGTCCCTTTGGCTTTACAAGTAATAGGATCCAATTTGAAAGGAAGAAGCATAGAGGAATGGGAAATCGAATTGGGAAAATATCGGAAGGTTCCAAATGCTAAGATTCAAGGTGTACTAAAACTAAGCTTCGATAGCCTGCCTGAGACAGAGATGGGAATATTCTTGGACATTGCTTGTTTTTTCAAAGGGGAGAAATGGAATTATGTTAAAAGGATATTGAAGGCTTCTGATATAAGTTTTAAAGTACTTGCTAGCAAATGTCTAATAATGGTTGATAGAAATGACTGCTTGGAGATGCATGATCTAATACAGGACATGGGTAGAGAGATTGTTAGGAATCAATCGCCATCAAACCCTGGTGACCGTAGTAGATTATGGTCTCACGAAGATGTTCTTGAAGTACTGAAAAAAGATTCAGTAACAATCCTCCTTTCTCCCATCATTGTTTCAATTACTTTTACTACGACTAAGGTAGCTAGTTTTAATTCCTTATGCATTTTTTTACAGGGAAGTATAACAATTGAAGGAATTATGCTTCATCCTCCTAAGCTTGAAGTAGTAGATAAATGGACTGATACTGCCTTTGAGAAGATGAAGAATCTCAGAATTCTTATTGTTCGGAATACCAAATTTTTAACAGGACCTAGTTCTCTACCGAATAAATTACAACTTCTTGATTGGATAGGATTCCCATCAGAGTCTTTTCCACCTAAATTTGATCCCAAGAATATTGTTGACTTCAAGTTATCTCATAGTTCTCTGGTATCCATAAAGCCACCTCAAAAGGTATGCATATGCACATTTGCTTTTCTGTAAGACAAACATAGTAACAAAATTGTCATTGTAACTAGTATGATCTAAAATTTAATATGATGAAATGCTACTAACCATTGTTAATATATTATGTTTCATAGGTATTTCAGAATTTGACTTTTGTCAATCTCTCCCAGTGTCATTTCATAACTAAAATACCTGACATGTTTGAAGCTAAAAACTTGAGAGTACTGACAATTGACAAATGCCCCAAATTGGAAGGGTTTCATCCATCTGCTGGACATATGCCTAACCTTGTATATTTAAGTGCATCAGAGTGCACCATGCTCACGAGTTTTGTGCCAAAAATGAATCTGCCATATCTGGAAATGCTTTCATTTAACTTTTGCAGTAAACTTCAAGAATTCCCAGAAGTAGGGGGGAAGATGGATAAGCCATTAAAGATTCACATGATAAATACTGCTATTGAGAAGTTTCCAAAGTCCATTTGTAAAGTTACAGGGCTTGAGTATGTTGACATGACAACTTGCAGGGAACTCAAAGATTTATCAAGTTTTGTGTCATTGCCAAAACTTGTCACATTAAAGATGAATGGATGTTCGCAACTTGCAGAATCATTTAAAATGTTCAGAAAGAGCCATTCTGAAGCAAATAGCTGTCCAAGTTTAAAGGCATTATATTTAAGCAAGGCTAATCTGTCACATGAGGATCTTTCCATAATTCTTGAAATATTTCCAAAATTGGAATACTTAAATGTGTCCCACAATGAATTTGAATCACTCCCAGATTGCATCAAAGGATCATTGCAGTTGAAAAAACTTAATTTAAGTTTTTGCAGGAATCTTAAGGAAATTCCAGAACTTCCATCAAGTATTCAAAGGGTAGATGCAAGATACTGTCAATCCTTAAGTACAAAGTCATCAAGCGTGCTGTTGTCTAAGGTTAACTACATTCTCCATTTTTTTCTTCCTACATTTCCTTAGTTTAATGTCTTTTTCAACTGTTTATATATATATATATATATATATATATATATATATATATATATTATCTACTTTGACATAACCTATATATCAAACAACCCAGGTTTAAGGTTTTTAAGCATCAATGATCAAATGATCATTTTTAACTTAGTATAAGAGTTATGTTTTTCTTAAAGCTATTTGACATACAAGGTAGTCTAAATATATATTATTTGGCTTAACTTCATGGTTCACTATTTTCTTGATGTCACAGATTTATAAAGAAAGGGAAAAAATACAAGTTGTGATGCCAGAAACTGAAATTCCAAAGGAGTTTGACAGTAAAGATGTCCTGCTTTTCTGGGCTCGCCGGAAGTTCCCTGTTGTTGCTTTTGTTTTTGTTTTCGAGGAAGTAAAAAAGAATGATGATATACAGATGGATACCTCAGAATTGTTTCCTGGAGTTGTATCAGCTGAGGAGTCCTACACTGTTGGCCTGAACTTGTTTATAGACGGCAAAGAAATATGTCGCAAAGATCATCATTATTGGAGTATTGGGGATCAACATTTGTTAGTATGTGATCTACAGGTTTTGTTTAAAAATGAAGAGTGGCAGGATCTTGGAGATGACTGGAAGGCCTTTCAGATTCAATGTGAATCAACGTTGACTCTGAGTCATCAGGAAGTTTATGTGGACAAGCAGAAAACAAACACTGATGATATTCAATATATCTCTCCCAATTTAACAGGTTTGGTTCCAAAAACAAGTCCACATAAGAAAACAAGACATGGACAAAATTGTGATGTAATAGAAAAATTTGGCCAGAACTTGTTAATACAAACTACCTCTGTTGCCAACGTGTTATTGAGCTGGTGGAGGAATGCCAAGGCTGATATTAGAGGGGAAGTTTCAGCCTCTACCTATGAGGCAAGTTCACTGCAAGAACATGAAGATGTTGTCTGGGATGTGGCACAGATTTTGGAGATGCTGCTGGAGAATTTGCCCCAGCATATTACTGATTCAGAAGTTCAAAGAACAGGCCTATTGGCGGTTGAATCATTGATTGCACGGGCACAACATAAGAAGGAATACGGTCATGAGAAGTTGCACATCAATCTAACCATGCCTATTGTTCTAGTGGAATGTAGATGTCACCCTCATAAAGAATTAGAAGGAGCTCAAAACCTTCGCTATTGGGGATCTGTGGAGCTAGAAGAAGGAGACCCACGTGTGTGGAAAATTTGGAAGAGCAATGAAGCCTTCAAGGAGAGGCTAAATTACACAGTTCTGTTGAAATGTGAGCATCACTCTAGAGAGGAAGCTTCAAAATCTGACCATGGGGAATCCTTGGAGGAAGAACACAAGGGTTCTGAATTACAAGCATTGATGAGGAGGATAGAAGAAGACACTATAAGGTTGAATAAGTCTTATGGAAAGTTGAAGGCATCTATTGTTCCAATGGATGTTCTAGTTTCTGACAAATATCTTCTGGAAACGGCAATCATTAGAGGACTAGAAAGATTGGGAAGGTTGGGGTCTAATTTCAACAAGACAGAATATGGAAAATTGAGGGTGGAGCATCATGCTCATAGCATTACTCATATGGAGCATGAGTTGAGGATGGAGCAGGATGCTCAGAGCTCTACTCAGAATCAGGAGCGGCATGAGTTGGGGGTGGAGCATGATGCTCAGAGCTCTACTCAGGAAAAGAATAAGTTGGGTTGGATCAGATCATTACTAGGTGGATTTGGGAGGCAAAGCAGGTGAAAGGAGGTCAAAGAACAAAATGGTATATCCTACCTTCTATTTTGCTTCTTCTGTTCTGGTTAATTGTTTAACGAAAGTGGTAAATTTATCTTTTGCATGTATTGTCGATAATTTTCTTTGGAAGCATAACTGTAGTCTTAATTTTGCATTTAAGTGACATGTGCTAGTGTTTGTGATAACAAAAATTGATCTTCACAAAGACAGTAATGTGCAAAGGCAACTTGTGCTTATAGGAAACGTAGTAAGTGGTCGGTTAAAACATTTTTATGGTTATAACACTCTTTTATTGTCAGTGAGATCAGTCGCTGCTCCTGCCAAAGTTATAGCAGGTTTTGATGACTTATGTAAAGCACCTCACTCTTGTATTTTCCACTGAGTGATTGATTCTCTTGCTCGGGTTAATTACATGTCTTCTAGTTCTATGATGCTTTCGAGCAAACTGCTTTCTAATCAGGCCAAGTGTGTCCCCTGTGTGACTCTATTCGTTATATACTTTACATGATATGATGGACATTTTATCAGAAAAATCTAGAAATTTCAGTAGACATTCCATATATTCAGGTGTGGTTCGTGGCTTTGAAATCGAAATTTCGTACATCTTACAATCTATAATATGAAACTAAAACAAATAAATAAATACTCCACTATATCATTAATGCCAGTAAAAGTAATGATTTAATAAATAATTAATGGGTCAAATAAAACTTGCCATGACTACAATTTCTTTAAAAAGGGCTCCGACTAAATTACACGCACATACAAGTTCAATAGTTCATATTAGAGTCTCAAAACAGCCCCGACTAAGAATTAAATGTGGAACACCAATCCGGTACGATTTTTTGATCCCTAGGGAACTGTACTTTCATCTCTTCTAGTAAATAATTATGAATTAAATGTACTCTGTCCTCCAATTTCAAAACATTTGCTAGTAGTATAAGCTTATACCGAAGACTTATCTCATGGGGAACAGCTGGTTGTGATCAATCTGAACCTTTTGCCAGCTGTACATACAGAATGACTGTGATTGTTTTGTAGTTTGGAGTCGAATTTTGAATCTGTTATTTGGAGTCTGACAATTCTAGGACTGGCAGAGTTGGTTTTGATTATGTTTATTGTTTAATTTAGTTGATACTCTAATCTGAATCTATAAGCCTCAACTCCAAACAAAATACAAGGCATTTTGTCCTCATTCTAATCAAGATCATTTAGGGAAAATGACTCATTTAATACCTTGAAAGATACATTTATCTGCCAAATGTCGTTCTCACAATTTTGAATACAAGGTTTTATTGTGACACTCTCTACTTCGACATATATATAAATAAATATAATATATAAAAATATATTGGTAAACAAAATCACATAAATAAAAGGTTCACATCCACTTCAATTACCTAATAAAACTTATTAAAAATATATTTGGCTCCAAACAAGGCTGTCAAGATTTACAAAATATTTTGTTAAATCAGTGAGGTAAAATGAAATAGACTAACATCATGCAATTAATATAAACTTATGTTCCAATATTACATCCTATCAAATTGTGTTCCGACGTCCTTCAGCACAAGGTTCCTTCAAAAATTCACCTAGTCATCTGCTCCCTTGAACACAAAGTTCAAGATCATCATAGGATTCAAACACAAATAACACACAGGGAGTGAGTTATCACATTTCTAACTAATGAAGAGTAACGAGACAACACATAGGTATAAATATCATAAAAACAAAATAAAACCTACACATGTTCATTTTAACTCCTAATTGCGATAAACTCATCTCTTACCTCTAAGCGGACTCACGTGTCTTTCGACAGCAATAGCGGCACACGTGTCTTTCGACAGCAATAGCGGCATCTCTAGCAGCTCCCTGAGATTCCTCCAATTTTTCCTCCGATTGACTGATCCGATAGAGTTCCCAAAATCAGAGAGACGGAGAAGGGATTGAAGCCTCCATATGTATTATTTTCGTGCGATTCTTTTTCTCTCTCCATGAATATTATCTCACAAATCCCAACGGTGAAGGTGTGCGGAATTGAATCGCGAACCACATATCAAAATTTCATGAAAATCCAACGGTTAATGAAATCAGGATCAAAGTTTTACTGGGATGGTTTTGGGTTTCTGCGAAAAAAGAAAAGGCTACGATGCGAAGTGTATTTCTCTTAGCTCCGACATGATTTCGAAATTCCCAACGGTGAGAATGCTCGAAATTGGGTTTCAAACTTGGTACTTAAATTTCACGACGGTCCAACGGTGAATAAGTCTGAGATCATCATTTTCCTGAGACGGTTTTGGTGGTCTGCGGAAAAAAAAATTTGGGAAGGAGGAAAGGGAAAAAAATTGAGAGAGATAAGCAGTAGTTAACATATGACTATTTATACCTAAGATACTCACAACCTATTATTTTATTTATTTTTATTATTTTATAAAAATAAACTTTATTTTATTTTCTATCAAATTAATAAATAAAATATCCTTTTTTATTTTTTTCTCAAACTATTATTTTAATACACTTATTTCTCTTTATTTATTTAATTACAAAAACCTTATCATAAAACTCTATTTATCTCATGAGAAATTGCAAGCATGCCATAAAGTGAATATTACACCTCATCTATAATGCCAAACCTTTGTTATGCTTTGAAAGGGAAACATCGTTTGGTAACAAATGGCGGGTCCTATAACACCCTGTTCAATTTATTTAAATGAACTGCAATAATGCTTACTTGAATCGCAGGTTCAGTTTCTTTTAATTTGCAACTTGTGCAAAACTCCCGCTGCTGAATTAAGTGAGATAGCATAAGGTGATCTTGAAAGGGCAAATAATCAATACAAAACTAGAATTTATACAGATATGTACAATAGTACAAGGCTTCATACTGTAATATAAAGAATTATACGTAAGTAACAAGAGTAATATATATCCTATACAAACTCTAAAGAATCAAAGAATGATCTGCTGTTCATTGTTTTAGCCTATTCTGATGAAAATCTACATTGCCTCACATAACAACATACAGTTACGTATATTTAAGGAACAAGGTGAATACACATGTAGGGATAGGCATGCTTGACATTATGGCTCTTAAAAGATGGTGCTCTTAAGAACTGTGGTTTCTGAGGAAATGACCTTTCAAGCAAAATTCGCAAGGGATCAAAATCATACTCGTAGCATCGCTTCCGTGTTTGTTTATCCATTTTCGTGTAATCTTCACACCAAAAGCTTTGGTATCAAATGTGCAATTTAGGAAGAATGATGATGAGAGTCATCATTGCACATGCACTCAGGAACAGGATACTTGGTGACATCCCTCCCAGACTTGCTAGTCCTGAGTTCTGGCTGACCTAATGAATCCTGATGCAATTCCTTGATAATCCTATTGAACTCTTTTTCAGGGAGGGAAGAATTTAGAAAATAGGGGAGCATCTGTCTTTTGTTTGGTGTTATATATTTCTTGTGTCCCGCATAGGCCCGGTGACCCTGAAATAACATATAGTTTCAATATTTAGAAACTGTCGCATTAAGACTGAGTTATTACAATATAATTATAGAAACGGCCATCTATATTTTATCTAATCTTATACCTGAAGTGCATGGCCCATATTGCCTCCATGAGATGGCATGAAAACATCACTCTTCTCAGAGACTATGTAATCTATGGCAGCCATTAGAGAAGCTTTATTTGCAAATGGTTCTAGCTCTCCAGGCAAAGCAAGATCTTCCTTACTGTAAAGATGTGGAAACTCATTGATTAATGGTTGTAAGGCCTCTTTTCCACCCAGTGGTTGTCCTCCAGCCCAATAAATTCTTGCATTTTTTGGAGCACCTAGACCTTTAAGCAGCCTATAAATGAAAAGGGGTAAATAATCAGAAAAGCTTGTCACACTAATACTTAGAAGACACCTAAAATCTATTTAAAGATGAAAAGGATTATATTATATATACCTTGTAACCTCCAAAGCATTCAAGGGGCAGAGGCCAGCCAGTTTCCTTCCATGGTAAGTCATGTTTGATTTTGCTGTCAAGAGTTCAGGCCGTTTTATCCTCTCGTTGTTAACAATCTCATCATACTCAGGACTCAAACCGGGTAGACAACCAGTTCTCACCCAGACATCCTTTTCCATCCGTAGATGAAGAGCAAGGTAGGGTCCCTTGCTTTTCATTTGCTCAGCAATATCGTTACCGAGTTCCTGAACAGGCTTTGCAAACCTTAATGCCTGAAAAGCAACCTGAAAGATAGAGAAGAACATTTAGAATCTGCTATCAATTGGCACATAAAGTTAGTTACGAATTTCCTTTCTCTCTTTGTCTTTGACATACGAATAGAGACTTTGTAATACCTTGCATCGAAGCTTCTGAAGATCGGGAGGAAGATCCTTTGTTAGCCTCGAATCCAATCCACGTAAAAGCAAGACACCTTCTCTGTTGAACTGCATAGGACAAGAAGAATCATGTCAAACTCTCGTTCAACAAAAACAACAGTTAACAAATCAAAACTTTCCTAGTTATCATTGCAAAATTGATACATGTTAATATTTAATTTCGGTAACTACTTGTGTAGAACACTGTAACTCTTATTATGGTACTATAGGTAATCTTTGTTCCATCCATCAAAACTATCATAGGTGAAACTGTGATAGTTAACATGAAACTAGTAATTATAACTTAGTGCATGCTTGCATGAATAGAACTGAAGAAGAGAAAACAAACTCTTACTCTTCTGAGATAGTGTGACCGAATCCAACTGGGAGTGGCATGAGGGAGAGGGCTCCCCTCCACTGGCCTTGTCATTAGGTGTGTTGATGGTAATGCAGAAACCACCCGCACATCATTGACAAGAACACTCTTGAAGTGCTCCAAATCGAATATATCAGCAAATTCACTGCAAAATGGGAACAAACCCCCCAATAAGGAAAAAGACAAAAAAATTTTGCAAAAGACTCTCTTGTGAGACATTCGCATATAAGAAAAGAAATTAAATCAGTATCAAAAACAAGATTGAAACTAAACATGCTTCAGCTTCAGCTCAAATAGTGATATCTATGAATTGAAGATTCAATCCAAAAATGTTAACAGTTTAGTTCATAATGAAGACCATGAAGAAAAAAACATTTATTTTTTCTTTTTTACCTTTCATCTCCCCAAATGACATTGACTTGCAATATGGGGACAACCAAAGAAGCCCCAAGAATCCTAGCAATGACAACAGCATCAACAATCTGATTCCTCTGCTGATTCATCCCTCCAGAAACCACCACCATGAGGTACCTCCTCCTGTTCATCACAACCCCTTCACTCTCCCTCCTATACTCCCTACTGAAATCCAAGCAAGGCTTGTACCCCAACCCATCTGGCTGCTCCCAAAACTCACTCTTATCTTCAACCACCCCACTTGGAACCTGTGCACCATGTAACTGCACACTGCTAATCATAGCCTCTGAAACACTAACATCACCACCATCCAAAGCTCCAAGATTGGATTTTGTGGGGCCTATTGAGGGTGCACATGGGAATGGAGGAAAAGGGGTGTCAAGATTGAGGCCAAACTTGAGCATGGCAAAGAAAGCAAGGAAAAAGAGGGTGAAAAGGAAGAAGAGTCTTGGCCTCATGCACTTGACAAAGGTGAAGAATTTGGAGTGCCTTGCACACTTCTTGGGAGATTCAAGCAGAGATTGAAGAGATGAAGATGAGATGGAGTTGATGATCTGAGATGGAACTGAGATGTAGGACAACTTCTTGGCATTGTTCTTGGACTTGGCCATTGCTGGCTTCTTTTGCTTTCTTTCTTCTTCAAAGATTCAATGCTTCTTTTGGTTGGTGGGTTTTATAAAGCCTTGTTGTAATGTGGTGTTTTCTAGAGAGAAAGGATGAATGGGAATGGTAGAGAGAGAAGGGCCGGCGGGAACACCAAGTCTGATCACCAGCCTACGCGTTCATCAAAAAGTAGTTGCGGCTTTGAGTTTGGACAAATTAATTTTTTTTTATTAAAATTAGTGTTGTATTAAGATAAATTGTCGTAAAATAAGTATTAAGATACATAGTTAAATTTGTCTGAAAAAGTATGAAATATCGATAAATTGATATCTAAAAAATAGTTTATAAATATAAAAAGCATGTCAAATTAATTATACATATAATTTAATGATAAATTAATTTTTAAACATAAAATTAATTTCACTAACAGGATTAATTTATTATACTTTTAAAGCAAATTTTATATTTTATATTTTTCATTTTTCAAAAATCATTGGATCAGCATATAACATTTTTAGGAACTAATTTAACTATTTTTTTTAATATAATATTAATTACTTTTTTTATCAATATCTTTAATAAGTATCACTTTAATTTTTAAATCTAATATTAATATTACTCTTTTTATTTATTTAATAAAGTTAATTTTATTGAATAAATATTTTTTATCTATTTATTAATTTTTATTTATTCGTGTAAAATAACCTAAAACATCAACACTTGTCATGTACTTATTTTTGTGCTTCATGTCATCATGACTATTGGTTACTCGTTTTCTAGCTGCTCATGATTTATTTTACAGTAGGTTAAAAAATAGAAGTAAAAATATTTTATTTTAAAATATTACTAATACAGTTTTATCCTAATTTCTAATGTAGATCTATAGCAATAAAAAGTTTTTGGGTTAGAAAAAATTTCAAAATTTTTGTTTTTGGTTTATGTTTGAATAATTTTTTCTACAAATATTTATAAAATTAAGAAAATAAAAAAAGTAAAATAAATTTGACTTCTTGTATAAATTAAATCAACGTATGCACTTAATTAATTTTTACAAGAAAAATTATTTGTTTATCTTTTTAAGATAAATTATGATGTTTGAGGAAACAAATTACATTTTATTTATTTTCATTTAGTGAAATGTGAGATTTTATCTTCCTATAATTTTTAAGATAGAGTAATATTATATATTTTTAGTTATCTTCCTATAATTTTTCCTATTGAATGAAAATTGAGAAACTAAATTTCTTGATTAAATATCCATGCTTATCCTTATGCGGATTAAGGAATGAACTGGAATTCCTTTCCTTTTCTCAACCCATACCTTTTATGAACTCATCCATCATCATCATCAATAATTGTCGACAAATTCAGGTAGAATTTTCCACCTAAATTCAGCCACTAATTTTAGCAATCATTGGTTTGTTTCACCCAAAGATGATACTATCCGATCCTACTATGAGAGTTAAATAAATTCCAAACTAATAGTAAGATTTTATTCCATTAATTTCCTGGTTAGTAGTAATAAATAGTAATTTAGTAATAGAAATAAGTTGACTACATGTTTTAATCTAAAAAAACGGGGGTAATAAAGTAATGATCATGATTCTAAAGACAAACTTGGCGAGTAATTAAGTACAGCTCCCACTCACAGTAAAAGGTAGAAAGGTAAAGGTGAAGAAAACAATTTGATAGTATTTTGAAACACATGATGTTCTTGGAGTGTGAAAAAAGGAAGAGAAAAGGATGAATGATGCACGATGGAATATTAGGTTAAAATGCATTAAATTAATGTGTGTGTGTTGTGTTGTTTCATGGCAAAAGCCAGCTGGATCCTGTTCATACCTCACCTCTAGTCCTCTACTTTTGTGGGACTCTAGTATAGTACTACCCTCCTAAAATAAAAACCAATTTAATGGGCTTCATTCAATTTAGTTCATCTTTTTACATTAAATTAAATAAATATGTGATTTGTTATTGGAAAATGACATGTATTAAAAGTGTGTTTTAAATTACATAAGAATTAAATTTATACAGAATTTAACAAAAAAATAAATATAAATATATGAAAAATGTAATTTATTTTGATTTGATTTATAAAATAAAAACTAAACTGAAACAAAGAAAAAAAATGAACTTTTCTCAATTCTTTACATTTATTGATTTGGTCAGCTTTTAAATATTTTTTTTAATCAATATGAAGGCTTAAAATGACACATAATTTTTGTTAACTTATTCAATAAGTTTCATAAATAAACTCATAACATAAATTTTGATGTGCTAAATATTTAATAAACAAATACTCAGATATATTTTTTACTCAATGAATATATCCTAAATTTAATTAAAGGAATGGTTTTTAAAAGTTAATGATCGAGTCAAATATAATTAATTAAAGTAAAAATATCAATCATTAATAGCTGCTAGAATATGACTAAATTATTCGATAGAATCCATCATAATTCAATAAGTTAAAAATATTTTCCGAAAATAAAGGAATGGTTTTTGTTCTATTTTTTGTGTCCAATGATCGTAAGCTACACTGAAACATGTGAATCCAACTTTGCTGGTTTTTCTATTCCAGATAATGTCATCCGTTGATGATGCATCGTAGGGTCCATGTGTTGCAGCATGGCTTGGTCAACATTTTCCACCCAATGAACAAGGTTCCTCCTTCTTCTCTCTTATTTTTCAACTCAACTTTTCACTAATCACCGCGTATAAGAATATAAGATGTCACATCAATAATGCTCCAATTATTAGGTTCATTATGAGTTTACATCACAAATGTTAATTATTATTCTTATTATTAAGAAATAAAAAAGTATTTTTTTGAAATATTATGTTATTTATAATTTTTTTGTTTTTTATGATAAATATTTTTTTTTTAATTTTTTAATCAATATGTAAATATATAGGATGATTAACAAACTTTTTTTACAAGATCGTCTTGTTATATTTTCAGTTTCCCCCCTAGAACACTACATTATGAGTATATAATCACAATCAAACTTGTAAAATTAAGGTGTCATTAATAAATCTCTAAAAATAGCCCCATCATAAGGTTCATTATTTATCATACCAATATTTTAACAGTTTCATTTATAGTTGAATATTGGGTATTTTAATTATCTCTTTTCAAATGGAAGGTTCAGTTTTTTGTTAACACGGTGAAAAATATAAGTAGCAAAGATTAATTCCATCTAAATCCTACTTAAAAAAAAAAGATCGAGAGAGAGATTAACTGCGTGTGTAGCCTCCAAAAGACAATTATTATCACTTTCTTTTACTATTATATTGATTATAAATACAGTATAATATTTTCCTTTTATTCCATCATAAGCATTCAAAAATCGTGCGGGCATGTGAATGGAATTTTCAATTTAACACATGCATATATATACAAACCTGGCATTGACATGTAAAGATAAAGGCATTTATCTCTGACTCCTGAAATTCTTAAAACATCATGCATGCATAATGCCCATTATCGCGCACAATCTCAAGTCACGAGCATGATTCTAATATATAATAATTGAATTATAAGAGGGTTACACATATTTATTTATTTTATCACAAGCGATTTATTCCTCTTACGCCCCGAAGTCCTGAATTTATTAAACTAAATTTTAATCTTTCGATTATATATTATGTATAGTTGGATTTAGTCTACGCATAGCAGAAGCAATAATTGGTTGAATTGAAGCTTAGTATTTAATATAAGAAAAGGTTTTCCAGTTTTATTTTTCTTTCCTACTAATACCAATTATTGCAACAGCATTCTCCTACCTAAAAGCAATAATTGATGTATAACTTTTATTCAATTATTACAAGTAAAAAACAACCATTACATAACATTTTAATATGTTTTGTGTATTTTTCTACCGCAATTTATATATCATCTCTTTCTTTGGTTGTAACCTATTTATTAACTTTTAGTTTTTTTTTACAGGTTTATTACCTTTTATATTAGTTGGGAGTTTCTTTGTTGAGACATTCAAATATACCAAAGTGGTATCGTCATGTCACACAAATTTTTGCATGGACTTTGTCTTCGGACGTATATATTCCTTAAATTGAGCATAAACAAATAATCCTGGAATTGACGTGATGTGTCCAAAAAAATTAGAATTAAGAACTGATATTCATAGCTTAACTACACCGATTGGACCTCTAGAATATAAGATTATATTAGAGTTAAGGCTTTGATTATTTGTGATTATTAGGTGGTTATATGTAATCGCTTATAACTGCTTATAAAACATGCGTAACAACTCTAAAATATTGTCCTATATATTTTGGTGAAAGTGGGTGTACCAATCTTATTAGTTGTCTTTACAACTTTATTCATTTGGATTCTGGCTCGAGAGCTAGCAATGCTAGGTTGTAAATAGTAGTTGATGAATTTTTTTGCCGATCAACTCCTCATACTTTAGTTCAAAAGGGAAGAACAACTAGCTAGCTATTTGATAATTAATTGTTCCATCGTCTGGAATTAAGATTAAGAAATACTTTGTTGGAATCAAGGTGCAAGTGGAGAGAAAAACTTCCTTTTTCTTATAAGAAGGAAATTATATATTAGTGGATCTTGACTTTAGGAATATGCCAGAAACTTCATAATCAATTGGCAAAGAAGAGAAAGCCAACTATCATTATTATATATTTATTTATGTCTTAATTTCTCTTCTTAGCTGAAATTGGATATGTTTCAGTAGACTTCAAAAGGTTATGGTTTAATTTGGCATTTTGGTAAATCTAACAATACAAAGCGGTAGTTAACTGGTCAAAACCATAAGAGGAAATGAGGTTATCAGAATTATAGTTTATCTAATTGATGAAGGGCAAATTATAAAAGGTTAATTAGATACATACTAAATTTTAGAACTAATAGATCGAATTGATATATAATTATATATATCAAACTTGTATAGTAATCCTATAAGTAGACCTTTATTAACAAGTCATTGCAGCACTATCAAATAGTATTGAGAGTGTCTCTTGTTCTACTACTTTTAGTCACTAAATGAGAAAAATATATTAGATAATATTTTTAGAATAATGTCTTCAAGACTATATATATATACTATTCATTCAATTTTATAATAGATCACATAATTATATAGATTTGTACAAAATAAAAATCCAACTATTCATTCAACTCATTTTTATAATTCTAAATTCACCAATTAATAGATATTCAAATTTAAAAAATTCTATAACAAAAACAAGCAAACTAGAAACAAACTGAAGTTGTAGAAGGGGTAGTTTATTTAATAGTTTAATGGCACGTTTTCTCTGGTAGGAAGGGTTGCAAGACAAGGTTGAATTACGCCATTAACTACTCAAGTTTTTGAAACCTTTTCAATTTTTTATTATTAAGCAAGGAATATTGCACAAACAAGTAACCATTTGGATTGTTGAGGTGGTGTGGCTATGACTTATGGCACTATCGTTTTCGATAGTGTATAAATATGGTCTAGTTAATTAATTACTCTTTTTTCCAAGACATCATAATATTAGTTAAGAATATGTAGAGTCATAACCCTACTATCTTATATGTTCACTTTGAGTAAAATTCAAGAAAATAATGTGTCCAAGTGTTCAGTGGATGAAAATCCGTCTGTGGCACAATCCTGCGTCTGCGTAGGCGAAGATGCCAATCCCAAGGTAAAATATAAATTGAAAGAGTTGAAGTAGGAGCATTTTCCATAGGGTTCTACATAATAATTTGTTCCAAATGTTAAAAAAGTTTAATTTTCATATGCAGTTAGAGCAAACAATTTTACACGGATAACAATTAAAAATTATAGTTGATATTAATTTTAAATAATTATTATAAAAGTTAATAAATATATGATAAATTACAGTTTTCAATGAGATATCACACAGTAGTGTATAATAAAAACTTTCTTAAAAAATGACAAATAAAAAAACAGTTGTAATAAATGTCTTTCCTAATATAAACTTAACAATTTTTTTAGTTCTTAAAATATGTTCACAAGTGCATGTTTAACTCTTAAAAAAAGTGCATGTTTAACAAAATCATAAATTAAACAATGTTTATTTGGCTAGAAGAATATTGAATCATAGAAAAGACACAGTATTTGTGTGAAGGATATATAGTCCATTAATTACATTGGTATCCTTGTTAAATGGATTGAATTCCACCAACACAGGCTATGACACCCACAAGTTAACTTATTCCAAACCCATTTATGGTTTGTACCCAGCTTGGAGGACAAGCAAAGCGACCAATTAGTACAAGCACCTGAGCAATTAAGGCTGCATTATTGGGTGAACACCAATCATAGCTTCGTCTTCATCATTAGTATACGATAGGAAAATACTGTACAACAAAGTGGCAAGTGGGTCACTACTCCCTACTAGTTTGGCACTAACTAATACTCTAACAAGTAAATTAAGTTACCATGTACTCTTGTTTAATGCTAATTTTATGTATAAGTCCCTTTTTAATGGAAGGGCTCTTTTTGCAAGAAAATTGAAAGGTCCTTCATGCTTTGGTCAGAACAGACAAGTTATACAGTTGAGTTGTGCAAAGGATGGGCCCATTTGAGACTTTGAACTATTTGTCAGGGGCAAAAGTGATGGGTGAATAATTTGGCAAAAGGGGATAAGGAGAAGGGGTGTGATTGGCTGCACCATAAGAAACCAAAGTGGAAATGCTTTGCATTCAGGAAGCAAAGCAGTGGAGGACCATGTTTCTTACATGTGAGGATTGTCCCTCTTCCATGTGCATTTATTGAGTCCTCTTTTAGCTCATGTCTACTTAAGCAAGCATTTCATCTTGTTTTGATCTTATAAAGTGCTTTATGTAAATTCTCAAGGAGAGGTTCAGCATTGTGCATTATTGGAGGTAGAATATCTACCCATGATTGCGATTCTATACAAAATAGGAAATATATGTAACATCTTAGGTAAATACGTTGCATAGGTTAGGTTTGAAGTGATCTATGAGCCAAAAGGAAAATGCATAAGTAGAGTTCTATATTTGTTATAGTCTTGTAGACTTTATATTAGTTTAATTTTGCTTTGAATTTCTAAGTTCGATGAGATAAGGAATTATTTCCTACTATTTCCATTCTTTACTAAATTTTGGAGATGAAAATCCGCTTTCAAAAGCTTGCAGGAGCATGTTTGTTGGCCCTAGGTCTAGTTATTAGTTATATATATCCATGATGGTAGAGAAAACAAGACATTATTGATGTTGCCATGTTGGCCAACAATTACATATGCAATAAGGGGGTGGGGGGATTAAATACACTATGTCTCTGCACTACCACAGCATCCAATGAAGTTATATTTATTGGGTTTATTCCAGAATTTGGTTTTGATTTTTTAGAGAATTAAATTGATGTCATTCTTAACTTTTTATAAATTAGATTAAAGTCACTTACAATAAATGTCATTAAACTTTGATCATTAAATCACTTATCAAACTGATTAAACATTGCTTACAACCCAATTCTTTGAGAATCGAAAATGCTAACTCAAGATTATACACAAACTTTATATTAGCTGATATTCAGTTACAAATTTAGATAAATACATTTATTTGAATTCAGCTGTACATACATAAATACATTTATTTAAATATCAGCTAATACTTTAAAACAATTTTAGTTGTTCCGTTACAATTCTTCCGACTATTTGCAACAGCAATTTTTAGTTAATTAATATTGAATTTTCCTTTTGAATATAATTGTGTGTTTTTCTATGAAAAATTGGTAGAACAGACAGACCCTGAATACCACCGAATGGGTGTAAATGACATGTTAGTAAGCCAGCAGAGGTTCAACCGGACAGAAGTGTGCAGTGGAAAATAATCTATATGGGCATTGCTCTCTCTCATGGGATTGGAAACTTATGGACCTGCCATTCTGTATTAGATACAACTTTTTCATTAAAAAAAAAAAATTAATTTGTCAGCTTGTTGAGAAAGCTTTTAAAAATTAAGTTGACAAAAAAAAGTGAGAGTGAGTTAATAATGTCTTAACATTTTAAATTCATGGTCTCTTGTTGGGAGTTGCTATTGGTCTCAAGTCCCAACAAGAATTTCTATTAAAATTCATGAAAAGACCATTTTATCCTTTATTTCAAACCCACCACACCCCTTCTCTTCCCCTTCACCTTCCCCACATCCCAACAAATACATAATGAAAACGTAATTTCATGTTCCATTGTAATGCAGGGGTCCAAACAAAATATAAAACAAAAACACATTTCCATATACAAAATCTAAAATGAAATCATGATTCCATTTTTAAGATTTTGTTTGCACCCTTGTACTAGACCGAAACGTGATTCCATAAGAAGGATATTTTCCGGAAAAAAAGTTTCCACCACTTGATAGAGACCAATAACAATGATGTTGGGACCAATAACTGCTTTAACCTTCTGTTTATTTTCTTTTGGCCCAATAATACCGAACTTGTATCCTAAACAGGATCCAAGTCCAATAACTACCTCCCTCTGTCTAAAGGATTCTATAGCAACAGTGGCAGTTCACTCTGGTCAATGACGCACAAAAATGCATAGATAATTTAAATTTGTCTGTTCACAAATAGTGACCAAATAATGTTAAAATGTTTGGTGGAAAAAATATGATATAACTATTGAATAGTAAGAAACATTTTCACTAGTTTATCAGGTGTCTTGAACTTACGTTTTTGGCTTATACAATGGATGGATCAATTATTAATTTATTATCATGATGTTGAACATAAGTTTTCATTTTGAACATAATGTTTAGATGTTAATCAATTATTGAGATTAAATGCAATGAACATTTAGAAATCCAATTGAGGCAATTAAAATTTGAGAGATCAAACACACATGTAATACCTAGAGGAATAAAAATATAATTAAGCCTAATTAAAATAATTAAAACGTGCTGGAGTTCCTAGAGAGTTCTTGGTTGTCGTTATATGAGTGTTGGGGCTGGGACAGGAAAACCAAATACATAAACTTATTAATGAAAGTAAGTTATACAGATAACCATGAAGCCTCACCATTGGCAGGCTATCAGAAATCATCAAAGTAGCTCTGCTTAGATCTTACAATGGCCTAAAGCAAATGACTAGGATTAAGAAAGAAACAACATATTCTTATTTCTTCCCCATCAATTCTGTCTTTCACTACAAAGGATCATTTCATTGGTGAAGAAATATTTTGAACCACAAAGCTGATCTTTTGCGGTGTCTTTTCAATCCATTCTTGTAATCCACATACACGAGCCCAAAGCGAAGACTGTACCCAGCATTCCATTCAAAATTGTCCAACAATGACCATGCAAAGTATCCTTTCACCCTCACTCCATTCCTACCAGATTCAAAGTTTTAGCCTTAGCTTACAATTATTGAGTCAAGAAAATAAGAGGTCTAAAGTAAATTTCATAAGACTCATCTAAAAATGTTCACTTTAAACTCACCTTATGGCCCTTTGAAGATACAAAAGATGGTGACTGATATAATCAATCCTTGTTCTGTCATTAAGTAACATTTTCCCGTCATTAACCTCGTCAATTCCTGCAAAAATTCAAATAACACAATTCATCGATACGGAAAAATGAGTATTTTACCATGGTAAAATTCAATTTTAGGAAGAAAAAAAGTGGCATAACATTGCAGATAATTTTACCATTTTCTGTGATGTAAATAATTGGGTTGTTAAATTTCTCCTTAGTGTACTCTAGTAGACCTTGAATTCCTGGTGGATAGACGTAGAGCCAGTCTGAGGCTGCCTGCAAAATTATTCATTTCTCAACTCATTTCTGAAAAATTCTTATGGAGTAGGTTTAGTGAAAAATAAGGTGCAACTATTTGTAAATAGAGTGAACTCTTGGCTAACTAGTACTAATGAAGTGATAACTAATCATTGTCATTCACTAAAAGAATCTAAACAGAGTAAAAGCTATCTCCAGATGCAAGTACCTTTGGACCAATGAGAAGCCCATTTCTCACAGCTGATGCAAGAGCAACAAAATGGATCATGAGTAAGCAAGTGTACAGGAAAATTCAATACAAGTTAATTGGAAAGTATGTATGAATTTGACGTACTAGTAAATCTAACACAAGCGTCTGTAAAGGCAGTTGGCCTTTGGCGTGGGCAAGGAGAACTAGTTGCATAAGTTGAAGTGTAATAATTTAATCCTATAAAATCATAAGACCCTTTAACCATCAAGTATTCCCTTCTGGTAAACTTTGGCAAACGACCTCCAACTCTGTTAACCATTACAGCAGGATATGTTCCCGAGTAAAGTGGTTCCATGAACCTTCAATAAACACAAAAACACCAGTTAGATCTGACTGTGTCACCACAAAATATTAAAAAACTGCTAGTTGTTATGGTATTCATTTTGTTAACTGGAGAATGGTAGTGTGATAAGCTGTTAAAACATTTATTGGTTGCAATTTCCACCTGGTTCTCACATTAAATGTTTAAGCAGCAACCAATAAATACTTTATAATTCATCAAGGTACTAAAACCCAGGATAAAATAAAGGTACCATAATAAACCCCAAAAACGAAAACAACACACAAACTGATGCAGCTTATGTCGTAAAACAGATCTTGCAATCCCAAAGCCCTTTGATTCGTTAGGATACCGATAAATTGAGAAAATTCTCAAACTTTTTTTATTTTTCCTCCCCTCCCCAAGTCTTTTTTTTATTACCTTATATAGAAGTTCAAGTCTCTATTATCTATTAAGTTAAGGAATTTCAAGAGCAGATCTTAGACAAAATCAAATCTACGACATTCCTAATGCTAATGGTCAATGACATAATGCCTAATAAAAGGAATAAATCCTGAGTGACTCAAAAGCCTCAGCCTTTTAAAATAAAAAATATGCAATAAAAAAGGAGACAAAGAAAAAGCTAATTATCTGCTACGAAATCCCACTCTTTTTGTACTGCATCACAAACTTTTGTGAAATTTAACAGAACTGAAAACAAGAAGAGTGGTTCTAAGTGGCAAAGACACTTACCAGTCATACATAAAAGCAAGACCGCGATATGCGGCTTCTCTGTCCTCTTTTGATTGAGAAAGTGGCACAACCCAGGCAGAATTAAGTGTTACCCCAATTTGACCCTTCTGAGAAGCCTATTAGAAAATCATTCACTGTCAATTTATCTTGTACTAACCACATAATGAATGGTTTTTGTCTTAAATTCTAACCAATTCTATTCACTGTTGTATTTAAAATAATAATAATAATGCATTAACCTGGAACTTCTCCCTGTAGACTTTTACCGCTGCAGCATGAGCAAGTATGAGGTGGTGTGTAACCACATAGGGCTCAGTAGTAGAATCACCAGCGGTGCAGTTAGCAAACCACTTGGAGCATCTATTGGGTGGGGATCCACCACTTGCATAACCTCCAGTGCTATATAGCACTGGCTCATTTAATGTAATCCAGTGCTTAACCCTGTCACCAAATTCCCTAAAGCATACTTCTGCATAATTTGCAAAATCTTGCCTGTTTGCAAAATCAAAGTACCAATTCTTCATCAGTTGGGAGTGAATAATAAGGACACGTCCATTTCAATCTATTCTAGATAAAATATTTCACTATTGCTTACTCAATTTTGGGACTTAGAAAACCACCATATTCATCTTCAAGAGCTTGAGGGAAATCAGAGTGAAATAGAGTTATAAAGGGCTGTTGTCCTGTAAAGTGTAAACAAAAAAGGTACATCTAATTTAGTTTGATTTTGAGTATCACGAGAGATTGAAAGAGAGAGAAAATTGACTTCTTCTGACCATTTGCTATCAGTTCATTTATGAGATTGTTGTAATATGTGATGCCTTCTCGGTTAACTCCTCCCTGCAGGTTTCCACCTAAAATTCAAGGTGGTTTAAGCTTAATTGCATTATGGACACACCAAAATCTAAATGGAATTCAAAGTGCTAATAACTCCCTTTAAATAATGCAAACTAATGATCCAAAAACCAAAATAATAAATAACAATTTATCAAACAACTAATCTGAGGATAACTAAAGGATGATTAGAGTTTCTCACGAGGTAGTATTCTTGGCCAAGAGATGGAGAACCTGTAGGCATTGAATCCAATATCCTTCATCATGGCCACATCTTCCTGAATTTTTTTTTGTGTGTGAACAAACAATATCATCAATCGAGATGAAACAAAATCTCAAAAGCTAAGGAAATTCATCTAGATCTCTAAATTCAAATCAAGAGAATGAAAGTACCTTGTAGCGGTGGTATGAATCAATGGCAACATCCCCATTACTGTGGTCTGATATTCTGTCTGCACAACCGAGAAAAATGTCTCAATATTTTGAGTTTTTTTCATTATCCAATAAACCAACTCTGTTCTATCTTAAAGTACCTTGTATAAACCAACTTCAAAATGAGAAAAATACCATGAAATTCGCTTTGCCAAGAAGCAGCATTGCTTATATTGTTGACAGAGATAGTCATTGTTTTTCTCTTCCCACACATTAGCCCCCCAAAATCAATTCGGTCAATCAAATAGATGAAATGTGGGGTCATTGAAGTAAATCTTCTTCAATGCTAACCCAATATATATTTTAGCATTATCCTTATTATTATTATTATTATTATTATTTTCACTTAAGCTCGCCCCATTCAACTCTTTGGGTATTATTGATCGGTTTAATAGCAGTTAAAATTGCTACTTAAAATATATTGACAAAGGGAAATAACCATGAAACATTGCTACTTAAGATGAACAAACAAAGAAATAAGGTGGAAAAAAAGAAGAAAGAAAGATAACAGAAATAAAGAAGAGAGGAGATGCAAACCTGGGTGGCTATGAGTGAAGGTGTCCCATATACTAGGTCCCTTGCCACCTTCACGTGCTGCACCTTCATACTTCATATCCCAAGTACACAGAACCCAGAAATGCAAATAAGATCCAACCTTTTACATAGAAAGATTGAAAGACTAAAGACTTAAACAAGTTGGGGACAGAACAACACCTGGTAAGCTGAAGAAGCTGTTCCAAAGAAGAAATCTGCTGGGAAACTGCTACGATTAAGAGAAGCTGCTGCTGAGTGAAATAGAGAAAGTGCTGCAAGGAGAATAAAAACAACCTTAACCCACATTGTTCAAATCTGAATGAATTCAATTCTCACACTCTGGTTGGGCTGCCCCCATAAACAGAAGTTTATTAATATTTAGTTGTTTATTTATAGTTTATATTTATGAACCCCAAGACGAAAAAAGGAGGATTCTTTGTCTTTTAGCAAGTGAAAAGGCAGAAAAAATGCAAGGAAAAAGGGATAACTTTATTATATTATATTACTATATTGTTTTCTTTGATGTTATGATACGTTAAAGTGCTTGAAATGAAAGATGCCATTATTCTTGAGAAGGGAAAATAGGTTCCATGCTTAAAACTACCATATGGCGTCTTCATCGTATCATTCGAGTTGTGTTGTGAAAGCTATGAAAATGTGTTCCCTTTTATGCATGGAAGTTGGTGGAACCTTTGAAGGAGGGTGAAATAAAATCATTATTTTAAGAATAAAATAAATAATAATACTATATGTATTAATATTTATACTCTCGTCTAACTATAAATTATTATCTATAATAAATTTATTAATTTTATAATAATTACTTCTAAAAGCATACTATGATAAAGTCTACCCATGTGTTAATTTGTTTGCATCTTGAACGAGTCCATTTTGTTAATTTAGTTCCTGTTTCCACGCGTTGAAAATTAAAAACATTATCTGCGTCTGAATGTCTGAGCTGATGTTGTCAGTGTGCGGAAGGAAGAAAGTCCAAAACGACACAGCGTGTGGAGACGTCACGATGGTCTTGGTGCCATAAAACTTAAAAGTAAAAGGGGAAGAAATTTTTTGCCTTTCACTTTGGTGGAAAAGAAGTTGTTCTTTTTATTTATGGCAAATGCTAATCATTATCAGGTACGAGGTAGTTAAGAGTTAAAATAAAAATATTTTTATTGAAAGATAAAATTTTTCTTATGTTTTCCTGTCATTTATATAATAATTTTTTTATTTTTTAATTAATATTTTAAAGATTTTGATTAGCAGGATTTTTATTTTATTATTTTAAATTTTTTTTCTTTATACGCCAAATTTGTCATGCAGTTGAAAAATTTTCAACCGTTCAATTTTATTAATTCCTCATATTGTGCCCCCTTTCTATAAATCTACTATCAATCTATGCCATATTATGATTTTGATACATCGTGATTATGACCACGTTGGCTCCAAATATCAATATTGTAAAGTAAACAATGCGTCTTTGAATAATGCACTTTTAATATATATATGGCAGACTCATTGTTTGAACGTCTTTATGTGAATACTTAGATATTTATGTAAAATATAATTTAAATATAAAAAATTATTACTTTAAAAGGATAACGTAATATTTATATAAATTTGTCCACCACTCTAAATCAAATATTTATTAAAAAATTATATTTATAAATTGTACATAAATACTAATTGAATATATATTTATTGCTTTTCTTTAATTTGATTTTTCAAATTTGTTACTGTTTACACTTTACATGCATTGAAAAAGACAAAGTTCAGATAGTGAATAATAAAAAAAAAAACTTATGCAAATATTTGAGAGTCTCAAGATGGGAGAGTCAATACCCTAATAGCCCTGATTTAAAAAAATCGAATGTGAACACATGACATGGCATGGGGCATCTCTCTCAATTTATTTATCGTATAAAATAAGGTTGACGCGCTTAATACTAATTCTTTTCTTGACAATGCATGGATTCCACTATTTGCCAAAGCCATGGCACATGCATTCACTCCCCTTCTCATTCTTCATCTTCAACTCAATTCTCCTATTTACTCATCAAACGACCGCGTATGTTCCTAGAATGAATCCTAGCCTTGTCCTTTTGTGTTTTGTTTTTCTTTGTTGGACTTTGGTTTGTGTCTAAATTAAAATTCAATAATATGAACCGTCCAATCTTAATTACATATAGGGTAACATGTATTATATAAAACCACGTCCTCCTTGAATAAACAGTTACTCCTTCATCATCAGTCTTGTACACTTGTTTGGTTGGTGATAGATTTCGGTTTTGGGACTTGGAGGTTATGGTTTCTCTTTCTCTCTCACTCTCGTTCTCTCTTTTCCATATGCTCCTTCCTTCTAACCATCACCACTACCCACAGAGGTACTAAAAACTCAATTGTGCAATGCCTCTAGTGCTCAGATTCTCAACAAATCTCCTCTCTAGTCTTCACTCAGGTGATTTAACTTTTACAGTTTACTCTTAGCTTTTATAATTTTGTAACGACTCGTAGTTATTATTTTATGCACAAAGACTATTGAGAAATGGTTATGCTCTTTTGGAACTTAAATTGTGTTTTGCTTGGCCTTTTGCAATTCACCTTCTAAAATAGGTTAGGTCCTGTGGTTGTTACAATTTTCGAGTTCCTAAGTGATGATAAAGCAGCCAACACCATCCTTGTGTTCCTTCACATGTGGATGGACTTATGATGTGTTCCTCAGTTTTAGTGGCATAGATACTCGCCATAGTTTCACGGACAATCTCTACAATTCTCTTAAACAAAGGGGAATCCATGCTTTCATTGACGATGAAGGGCTTAGAAGAGGGGAGGAAATTACACCAACTCTTCTCAAAGCCATCCGAGAATCTAGGATCGGCATCATTGTTTTCTCCAAGAGCTATGCATCCTCAACATATTGTTTGGATGAACTTGTTGAGATCCTTGAGTGCTTAAAGGTTGAAGGTCGATTGGTTTGGCCGGTTTTTTATGATGTGGATCCGTCACAAGTTCGGTATCAGACTGGGACTTATGCAGAAGCTTTGGCAAAGCATAAAGAAAGGTTTCAAGATGACAAGGGCAAGGTGCAAAAATGGAGGAAGGCTTTGCACGAAGCAGCTAATCTATCAGGATGGCATTTCCAACACGGGTACATCATACCATCCTTGTGTGTGTGTGTTAGAAAGGAAAGGAAAATAAAACATATGAATCCGGTTGAAGGAAACTACTGAATTGAGGGATTAAATTTTATGTGGTTAATAATTTGATCAAAGTGAATATACTAGACATGAGCACAATTCTTTAATTTCAATTCACATGTACTTTATTTCTATGATGGGCAGGTCTGAATCAGAATATAAGTTTATTAAAAAGATTGTTGATGAGGCCTCTAAGAAGATCAATCGCACTCCTTTACATGTTGCTGATAACCCAGTTGGGCTAGAGTCTTCAGTGCTAGAAGTGATGTCTCTCCTAGGATCTGGGTCCGAGGTCAGCATGGTTGGTATTTATGGTATTGGAGGAATAGGTAAGACCACAGTTGCTCGTGCTGCATATAACATGATTGCTGATCAATTTGAAGGTTTGTGTTTTCTTGCTGACATTAGAGAAAAAGCCATTAGCAAGCATCGTCTTGTACAACTCCAAGAAACACTACTTTCTGATATACTTGGGGAGAAGGATATCAAAGTTGGAGATGTCAGTAGAGGAATTCCGATCATAGAAAGGAGGCTTCGAAAAAAGAAGGTCCTTTTGATTTTGGATGATGTTGACAAATTGGTGCAGTTACAGGTACTTGCTGGAGGATACTGTTGGTTTGGCTCTGGCAGCAAGATTATAATCACAACAAGAGACAAAAAGTTGCTAGCTACTCATGGGGTTGTAAAATTGCATGAGGTTAAACAGTTAAATGATGAAAAAGCTTTTGAATTGTTTAGTTGGCATGCCTTTAAAAGAAACAAATTTGACCCAAGTTATGTGGATATTTTAAACCGTGCAGTTTTTTATGCATGTGGCCTTCCATTGGCTTTGGAAGTGATAGGTTCTCACTTATTTGGGAAAAGTTTAGATGAATGTAATTCTGCATTAGATAAATATGAAAGAATTCCTCATAGAGGGATCCATGATATACTTAAAGTGAGTTATGATGGTTTGGAAGAAGATGAAAAGGGAATTTTCCTTGACATTGCTTGCTTTTTCAATACTTGTAATATGCGGTTTGTCAAACAAATGCTACATGCTCGTGGTTTTCATGCAGAAGATGGTATTAGAGTGTTGTCTGACAAATCTCTCATAAAGATTGATGAGTCTGGTTGTGTGAAAATGCATGACTTAATTCAGCACATGGGCAGGGAAATTGTAAGGCAAGAATCAAAATTAAAGCCTAGAAAACGCAGTAGATTGTGGCTTGATGAGGATATTGTTCGTGTTTTGGAAGAAAATAAGGTATGATAACTTAAAACTTCATGCTATTTCTTCTCTTTTCAATTCCTTTATTCACAAAATTTGACCAATATTCTTAATTTCTGAATTCTTAGCACACTTAATTTTCAAAGTTTGATGAAATTTGTTAGCAAAGCATTAAAATCTAGAATTTGTAAATTTATCCAAACTTTTATGGTTAAATTACACTTTGCCTTCTAAAGGGAACTGATAAAATTGAAGCCATTATGCTCAATGTCCGTGACAAGAAAGAAGTGCAGTGGAGTGGAAAAGCCTTCAAGAAAATGAAAAACCTCAAAATTCTGGTTATTATTGGGCAAGCAATCTTTTCTTCAATCCCCCAACATCTGCCAAATAGTTTGAGAGTGCTGGAATGGAGTTCTTATCCATCACCATCTTTACCACCTGATTTCAATCCTAAAGAACTTGAGATACTCAACATGCCTCAGAGTTGCCTAGAATTCTTCCAACCACTCAAGGCATGTATCAGTTTCAAAGATTTTAGTTTCAATGTGAATTTCATCTTACTAATTAGCGTAATCTGTTGTTATTTGTTGCAGAGGTTTGAATCCTTGATTTCAGTTAATTTTGAAGATTGCAAGTTCCTAACTGAATTACATAGCCTCTGTGAAGTACCATTCCTAAGACATCTTTCTCTTGATAACTGCACCAATTTAATTAAAGTTCATGATTCTGTTGGGTTTCTTGACAATCTCCTCTTCTTGAGTGCTATAGGATGCACTCAGCTTGAAATTCTAGTACCCTGCATCAAGCTGGAATCTCTCGAGTTTCTAGATCTCACGGAGTGCTTTCGTCTTAAAAGCTTCCCAGAAGTAGTGGGAAAGATGGATAAAATAAAAGATGTTTATTTAGACAAGACTGGGATAACCAAATTGCCACATTCAATTGGAAATCTTGTTGGGCTTGAACGATTGTACCTGAGGCAATGCACACAGCTTTATCAACTACCAATTAGTATCCATATATTGCCTAATGTTGAAGTGATAACAGATTATGGTAAGAGGGGATTTCAATTATTTGAAGGATACCATGAAGACAAAGAAAAGGTGAGTTCAGAAAAATCTCCAAGTGCCATGGTTGACTATAATGAAGGTTCGTTTATTTACCTTGATTTGTGTTTTCCATACATAAGCTTCCATAATGTGATCGAAGTATGTAGTCCCAATCCACTTGAGTGTCATAATTTTGGTTTCTTGTTTAAACTGCTTCAAGCTGGGAGCTTGAATTGGTACAAGCCAGGAAGCAGGACATCATCAATGCAATTCTGGTTCCGGAAGAAATTCCCCAAGATAGCTCTATGTTTTAGTGTAGAAGCCTACATTAATAGAGCCAGTTGGGTGTTGGATTTTGAGTTTACTTTACTCATCAATGGCACTAAGCAATTCAGTTCTTCATGTAACTACATAACTTGTAAGTGGAATCCAATTCTTTGGTGTGATCTACAATGCAAAGAGGAGGGGGTATTTTCTAAGCATGAATGGAATGAAGTTGAGATTTTATGTGACGTCAAATACCCGATACCATGTGGCGAGAGGGTTATGGTCACAGCAAGGAACAAAATTGGAAGTCTAAACTGGTCCCTAATTTATGTCTATGAGGAGGGAAACAATATGGAGGATGTTGAATTCAAAAGTTCCATGCTCAGTTTTCCATTCTTTGGTGTAAAACCTATGTCCTCCTTACCTGGTTGCTTGTATTATCAAGTTGTATAATTTGACTTTTATAGTTGCGGTCTAAGACATTTTGCATTCAGAAATCATTTTATGTTCAATTAATTCAGTACAAAAAAATTAATGCAATTTCTTTCTTTTTTTTAAATGGCTGTTATAACTGTCGTTTCTTTTACATGAATGGCGTTTCCAAAAACTCTATAATTCACTGTCATTCAGTATGAAATGATGGTTTATCATGAGCCACCATTTTAATTATCATTTTATAGGTTGTATAAAATGACGGCCTTAAAAGAAGCAAGACATAAATATAACACATCCACTGGGATCGGCCAAGTGGTAAATGTTTACGTAGTATGTATAAAGAATTAGGTTTAGTCCTCATTGCTGTTATTGTATACTAAAATGTTTATAAATATAACAACTTAAAAATTAAAATTGTAAAATGAAATCATTTGTTCAATAATTAAAGGTACTTACAATGTAATAAGTAGTACGAGTACTCCAACAACTTCAAAATTACAGAAGTCAAGTTTGATAAATAATTCCGAAACAATTCATTAGCCACTAGCTAAATGTGATTGTTTTCCCCTTATGATCTTCTTGTGTTAATAGGTGATGAAGCTTCACTTTTTACATCTGATGCATGCAAGAAATAATAATTAATCATTATATTAATTAAAGAGTATTTGAATGATAATTTTTAACTCTTTTTTTATCCGTAATTTTTCTTAACTCATTATACTAAACAAAAGCACTCTGAATTCATTATATATGCTAAACAAAATTCCTTACCGAGTTTTCAAGTCAGAGAAGTATCAACACTTAGGCATGCAACAGATCAATTTAATTCATTAGCAGTTTCACATTAGAAAATCAATGAAAACCAGAAACTGAATTTGAACAAAAGAAGACAAATTTTGTAAAAAGGAAGATTCAAATATCACAAATTCATAATTATCTAATAAACTGAATCAAGGTGATTAAGTTCTCCCTGGGTTCAAAGAGATATAATTAAATGTACAGAATATGCTTCCCTTGAGTGCATGCTTTTAATTTTAATTTTGTAGCAAGCCAACTCAATATATGCAGCCATGTTTGCTTTTTCTATTTTAAGGTGAAATGTTAAAGAAGTGCAACAAGCATGGCCTAGAATAGATTCAAGCCAACTCAATATATGCGGCTATGTTTGCTTTTTCTTTGTTAATAATATCAGTCTTAAGTTTAAATCTTACAGATAAAATTAAAATAATTAGAATGAAAGACTCTATTAAAGATAGTCTATTAGGTTTTCCGATAAAAATTAATGATCAACAAAATTTGATAAATACTCTATATCAATATCATGGAAACAAAAAAAATTCAAGTCATGAATTCATAGTCCCTAAGATTTATAGTAATTTTAGAAACAATGATATATACTTTCTTGTTCTAGCGGGACAAGTTAACGTGTAGAGGTTTATGTATCACAATATTTAACAATATAAAAGGCATACAAACCGGTCAAGTTTATTTAATTAACAGTAAACTTGTAAACGACAGATAAAGATTAATGAGAATCTGGATCATAAGGTAGGCAATAGGCGTGTTGATGTAATAAAGAATAAACAAATTAGTCAAGTTTGAAAAGCGGATAGGATTGCTACTTAATCTGACTTCTAGTTTTCAACTATTCAGCTCAGAAGAGGAAGCATGTTCCTGTTGCTGTCTTCACCAGAAGCAAATTCCCTATTGTCATTTTAAACTTCTTGTTTATTTCCAATAAGAACCATGCAAATTTTAAAAATGAAAAAGAAAAATGTAGGAAAAAGGTTTTGATTGTTGTTGCCTTTCCGAGAATACTTTGAAATAACAAGACTTCAATTGCGTGACATTTTATTATTGGTGGAAGATCATCACTATTTGAGAAACCAATTAAAGAAGCAATTAATTCACGCAATAAAGTGTAAAATATAATAGTTTATATGAAAATGAAAGTAAAGATTATCACATTATTTGTTTGGATTGCATGTGTACAAGCCAAAAAAAAAAACTCATTTTTTGTTTCAACTAACTGACTCGACTAATTAAGGAGCTAAATAAAATACAAATACAGTACTAACCCCTTTTGATCGAGTGATTATATTAGGCAGGGATTTTGTTTGTTAGTTGTAGTTTCTCAAGCTAATCTAAAAAAACACTTAAAGTGAAATTCATATCAGTTTACCGAAAAGTTTGAAAGAAATTAAAGCATACATGTAAATAGAAGTTGGTATAAACCTTCTAGCTTGTACCTGTTTTCTATTCATACCCATGTAATTGAAATGATAGATAAATGAATTAGACTACTGAATGACAGAAAATATATTTGAAATTGAAGTCTATATATAACAACTTGTATTTTTAATTCCTGTAATCTTCCTCGTTACTTATTTTGGTTTCTCTCGTGTGAATATATCATTAATAGCATGCATGTTTTACATCCCTGCAAGTAATGAGGAAGATTAAGGAATTAAAAATATAAGTTGTTATATTTAAACCTGTTATGTTTCATAATGCTGAATTTAGAAATATGTTTCTGCTGTTTCTTGATACTACAAATGTCTAAAAGAACATAACCTCATGCACCTATTCACCCTGCCAGTTCTGCTGCCCCCCCTTCTGTTTGATGAATGGCCCAACCCAAACGTCCACCATTCCTTATAGAGTAATTCCATCTACATGACAGCTTCTTAACCTTCCTTCAATGTACCTGACATCAATTTCCACGCCCCTCTTCTATATATGCTGCAACAAATTTGATATATTGTTGATTGCTTCTCATCAGTCATTGTCGTAGTGCACTAATCATCACAACCTTTACACATTTTACTTAACACTCCAGTACCCCGCACATATACATCATCCAAACTCCCCAATAAGTGACACAACAAATCTATCAAACATCCAGTGATAAAATCTCATACGTGGTATATAAAAATTACCTTCCAATGTTTGTTATTTTGCCCCCACCAACCATATGAAAATTTATTATCTGCATAATCGATACACTCTCACACCATATTCACATTGTCCTTAACCCCCAACATCTTTATATTGCAGTAACACTCAAACATGCCAAGAGATTTGCTAACCAAATAGAATAGCAAAACCCCTTTTTCCTTGATCTCAGCCAACTCCAAGCCAAAACCTTCGCAGAATCTACTACCTGTTCAGCAACCATCTCTTTATCCTTGAAGGTATAATAATTAAACACATACCAAATCAAAGTTTATTTAAAAAAATATCGGCAAAGAAAGAATTTTACTAAAAACAGGTACAGGAGGTACAACACAGGAAACAGACTACAGAATTAATGCTAAGTTACAAAGTGGAAAGAACACCCCTCATGATCCATTTCCCAACATAACTTAGCCTTAACCTTACAAAAACCAAAAACAGATTAGATCAGTAACCTTCTAACACCATGAAATTCCAATATTCCTTTCCAAAACTGCACTGGTGATGCATGGCCTAAATCTCGTGTTGTTAGAGATCATATGTTGCAAATCAAGTGTTGCCTTTGCAATGGCTAGTGAAAAAGAGGCACTTATAGACTGGGCATATCGTTGTTATAGCCAAGGGAAGGTAGCTAAATTGGTAGATCGAAAATGATGAGGAGGCAAAGAATGACGTAAAGAGAGTGGAAAAGTATGTGATGGTAGCAATTTGGTGCATTCAAGAAGATCCGTCGTTGAGACCCTCCATGAAGAAGGCTACCCAAATGCTTGAGGGCGTGACAACAGTTTCTACGCCACCTCACTCTTCCATATTCAGTTCATCATCGTTTGAAACTTCATTTACTTTGTAACTAAAATGTTGATCATAGTTCTTGGTTGTATATATTTTATTTGTATGCTTATGATGCGTGTGTTGCATCATGTTTGGTTGAGTCTACTAAGTTGGAGATGCTAAACAATTAGAAAATTATCGGTACCTAGTCAGATTAAACTATAATCAATTCCTTTACGTACAATCATTCATATAAGAGAAAGAATATACTGCAATCCTCAAGAATATACTACAATTAGAAAATTTATTTCACGATGTATTATTTCATCTAGTGCAGACCATAACATATATCAAGCAACCAACTACATTAGCATAGGGAAACTTTGGCATACGTTTCACCTTTTCATCTGTCTTTAGACATTGATCTACAAAAAGCTTGAAGTGGTTTGGAAGTGGAATATGCACTGACTTAGCACTGGTCATGCCAAACCTGTCCAACACCTTATCAACATAGCCCTACTATGAGAGCCACAATGGACCTCTTGTTGTGAATCTCCATTTCAAGAATATTCTTGGCAGGATCCAAGTCATTCATGTCACAGTCCTTCATTTCAAAACCCTTGCCTAACATGCATTTCAACTCATTCACATCATGCAAATGGTTACTAGCAATCAATCATCCATATAAAGTACATAGCAAAAAAATAAAAGAGACATTATCAAGGCTTCTCACATAAATACGACAACCATACTCAAATTGTTTATAGTCAATCCAAAGCATGTAGGAATCTAACTACTTATACCACTACCTTGGACATTATCTCAATCCATCCAAAGACCTCTTCAACTTACAAACCTGTTAGTCCAATCCACTTTTACTAAACCCCTATGGTTATTTGTTCGTTGGTCGACAAGTGTACCGATTCGCTCAAGTAGTATAAAACGGTAAGACCGAGTATCATATCCTTAGGGAATTTGTTTCACTCAGACATTGTACATTCAGTATGCAAACATTTGTATGGATTAAAAACAAGGTAAATATCAAGTTGGATTCTGTACTAAAATTTATTTGAACATAAATTAAATATCAAAATTATGAAGGTGAAAACTATTAAGTAAAAAGCGTTGGGTCATTCTGTTGAATTTCCCTTGATGTTTAATACGTATTTTTCTCTATTTAACATTATCCTAGTGTTGTTATACTGAGAAATTACTCAAACCAAGATCCCTCTAGTGAATGAGCCTAACTCTCTTTAAATTTCGTCCTTGATCCCTCAACAAACTTAGTTTAAAAGAGTTGCATTAAGCCTACAACATAATATGGACTAGATCACTGCACTCCATTCTTAGACATACAGATTTCTAACTTGCTCTACCAAGTTCTAAGTCTTTAAAGCATTTTCCAATGCTAAAAATCCTAACTATACATACAAATGGATGATCAAGCCACAAGCATGTAAAATAAGCATAGATAGAAACAATGAACACATAAAAATAACATTAAATAGATAGTAAGAGTGTTACATCAAGCTTTTTTCAGTAGAACTTCCTAACAAAAAGGCTTAGCCTTTCATTACAAGCAATGCAATCTCACAATACAAGGAAGGAATAGTTTCGAGTGAAAGAAAATGGCAAAAGTTGGTTGAAGATGTCTCCTACAACCTCTAAACCCTAAACTTCACTCCTTCTAACCTAAGCTCCCTCTGCTGCTCTCTTTCTGTCTTCTGTTCTTCAAAAAATGTGCTCTTCAAACTCCCGCTAACCTTAGTGTTATAAAGGCTCTTGGACTTTTTAGCTTCCGAAGGCTCGCTTAGCGAGACAGTCTTGCTAAGCGAGAGTAAGTGAATTTTGGCTTAGCGAGACTGGGCGCACTAAGCGCGAGAAGAGACAATATCCTCGTTGGGCGGCCTGGATGTGCGCTAGGCGAACACATCTTTGACTGATCCTCTTCTAGGGTTTCCCAATCCGCTAAGCGAGTTGTATGCCTTGCTAAGCAGATGTCACTCGCTGAGCGGATCTGCCTTGCTGAACGAGTCATTAGCGACTTAAACCTTTTCTTCTTTGGCCTAAAACTGAGTTGGATTCAACATTAATTCACAGAATGAGAGTATCTACTCTATAAAATCACACTAAACATAAAAATATGTATAATTCCTACAAAAAGAACCATAAATTGGAGATAAGGCGTTATTTCCTTGCAAATATTCAACATAAAACTAACTCATGAATAACGACTAACATTATTCCATGTAAATCTGCTCCTCTAAATCACCATGAAGAAAAGTTGTCTTCACATTCATCTATTGCAAGTGCATATTTGAGCTAACTACCAAGGCTATCGCTACCCTAATAGTAGTATGCCTCGTGATTGAAAAGAAAATCTAATCATTATGTTGTGACTACCCCTTCGCTACTAGGCGATCCTTGATTTTCTCGCTTATTTTTTAATAAAGGAAGTTTCCTCTTGTACACTCATTTGCACCCTATGACTCTCTTGCCTGAAAGAAGTTGATAACTGCTAATTATGAGTGTATTTTGGGGTTAAATTATGAGTGTATTTTGGGGTTAAATTATATTTGTAATTTTTCTCTCCTATTTCTTCTTTTTTGTGCAAATAATTGTTATTTTAATATCATTTAAGTTTTTGCGTAGAAAACATTAAAAGTTGATGAATTTATGATGCTTAATGAGTAAAATAAAGTCCAAAAGAGCAAAATTAGAAATCTGAAGAGGCATGCTTAGCTCATCCAGGCTCTCAGCGTGAGGCATAGACTTAGTGGGAACAATAAGCTTAGCGCCAATAGGACTAATTAAGGAAAGAAGGCTAAATCAGGAAAGAGTCACGCTTAGCGCGACAAGCACGCTCAGCGTGAAGGTTGCGTGAAAACTAAGTTGGTCTGCACAAAGAAGGAGGAGAGAGAAGAAGAAAAAAAATACACAAAAAATTCAAGAGAATACAATTCCTTATAGAAGACAAATGTTAGAAAAAGTAAGTATTGAGAGTCATTCATTTTCTCTATTCCCTTTCTCTGAATTCCCCCTTACTAAATATTCTCCTCTTGTAATTGTAACGTATCTCATGACAATGAGAGGATAAATACTCCTTTGTTAGGAATTTGGCAACCAACTACTTTTGATATAATTTTCTCTTCCTGTCTATTTGATAATATTATTTTTTGCATTATCCTTTCTTGTGCTTAACATTATTGATTGTGGCTTGATCACCCATTTGCATGGTAAGTTTTAGGGGTAGTATTGAAAAATATTATTTTCTAAAAGAACTGAGAAAAGGTATATAATTAAAGTCATCACTAGAAATAGATTGATTTTGTTTAGCCTGTTATATATCTCTATTCTAAATGTAATTTACTATTTTATATTTTCAAAGGGGCTTGAGAGAGAAGATAGATAAGTTAGGCTCTTTCACTAGAGGGATTTAGGTTAGAGCATATTAGTAGATGCATGTGTAAATTGGAATAATTATAAATATGAAAAAATCATTAATATTATATCAAGAGTAGCTCTGATAGGCTAAATTCTCAACATTCTCATCTTCTGAATTGACTTCTACAGTAAAAATGGTTTTTCTTATCTTTGTGTTTTAGTAAATTAATTTAAATTTGTTTAATTTTTTCTCATGTTTATTTTAATTCTCTCTCAATTTAAATTATTGTTTTTCTCATACCCTTTTCAAATCAATTTTCTTTAACTTATTTTATTAATCAAATATTTATTTACCTAAGTACATACAAAGTTCATGTGGATTCGACACTTGGACTTCCGTTTTAACTTTACTACTTGGGATAAATTGATGCACTTGCTAATTCATCAACAGAAGCTCAACTAACTCCCATGCGTGATTCTTATGCAGAAACTCCATCTCCTCCACCATAGAACCCATCAATCTTTCTCCCGGGTGTTCATAGCCCCTTGAAAGGTAGATGGATCCCAAAACTAGTGAGCAGTGCAAAAGAAACAAAGTCTTCAAACCCATATCGGACAACATGAAATTTGAATAGTGTGAGCAGTTGCTAGGCGCGCAGCTTCATGGCACTTAGGCATGTTGAACCATTTTCTCCTATTATTTTCCTTGGGAATGAATGTCACTTGACAACCCTTTTAAATATTCAAATTTATCCTTTAAATCATTTACAACTTTTCTTTATTTCATTATTTATAGTTTTCCCCTTTAATTTTAGTCGTTTACCAATTCCTTTATCACAATTACTATTAGCGGTAGTCTAATATAGAAACATCATTCACACAACTATTAGGAAAACTCTTTAGAATAAATTGAGAATTTAATCAAGAGATAGAATTGTTAGAAAATGAGAGATGAGAAACTAGTTTATGATAAAATCATACATGAAATTGCATGTTAAATAATCAATAATATAAAAGTAAGACCAAAGCACAAGCATACCCATATCCATGAATGATTATTATTTGAGGAAGAAATAATTGGACTCTATGATCTTCTGAGTCTTATTCACTATTAGGAAACTCTTTAGAATAAATTGGGAATCTAATTGAGAGACAAAATTGTTGGAAAATGGGAGATGAGAATATGATAAACATCATACATGAACTTTTATATTAAATAATCAAGAATATGAAAGTAAGACTAAAGCAAAAAACATTAATTCCCATATCCATGAATGATTATTTGAGGAAGAAATAATTGGATTCTATGATCTTCCAAGTCTTTATTCACAATTCCTCTTGATCTTCTCTAGTGATGAGATGTTAGAAAAAAAGACAGTTGCATATGACTTAGGGATCACAATCCTTTTATAATAGTCAACAAGTACCCTTCATGAAGAGTTATCTTTTCAACCTTATACTCTTTCATGAAGAGTTATAATTATTAAATATTTCTTACGTCTATTTCATCCATCATAAGAATATAAATAATTGACGGCAATAGTTTTACTGAGCCTGGATACAACTCATTGCAAATAAAACACCTTGTGCTATTTTTATTGCTGGTAAAAGCAATATTAATTGCCATTAGAAATCATTTTTGCTGTAGTGACACCAAATGAGTTGTTATATATCCCAAAAAATTGTATACTTATAAGATCACTTTATTAGGGACAGAAAATCTTATAGATAACATATAATACATGACTTAGTGTTGTATGTAGACTCATATAAAAATATCAAACAAGAATTCCTTTCTTAACTCAATCACTTAAAAAAGAATCAGTCATTGGTGCTCAGCCATTCCCAAGTTTTCCAATCGCAAATTTCACTCCAACAAGATAAAATAAGATCACCCATGAAAACAAGAAATTTTTCAGTAGAACAAGCTAAGTTAAGCTGATAAAACAATTAGCAGCCGGACAGCAATTATTATTGCTTATTTATTTTAGGCATTTGACCACTCGCTTTCAAATTGTTCCACATTCAGTCGACCTTGGTTTTATATATATATAGACTAATTCATGGAAGAATTTTTCTAAGAAAAATTGGGAGTTGATAGAAAAAGGTCAGAACATGTAATGGATTTTAATGGTTAGGTGATCTTTCTTCAAAATGCTATGCAATCTGGCGGAGATGGTATAGCGTGTCTTAGGTGATTCACAAGGATGTGTCTAAGGTGATTCACAAGGATGTGGATAATTAGGAAAAGTTTTCTTTTTTCTTTCTTGGTAGTGTATGAGAACAAAGAGAAAGAGCAAAACAACAAAATATGATACAATCGAGGGATCAGAATGCCGAAGGCATCTACTTGTAATTAATATAGATAATAAGAAAAAGTTTCAATTCGTCATTAATTAAAGTAATTTTTCGTTAATCCACAATGTAACTGCCATTGCTACTGTATTTACTATTTAAGCTAGACTTGGTCGAACATTATAGATTTATGCAAAGAAATTGTCGTGTAATTACTATAAAATAATGTTTGATGAATTAAAATGTTGTTAGAGAACACCAACATGGCCTCTTCAACTTTTCTTCATTCCTATTCTCTGCTTCTTCTAATTATTCTCCCCTTTCTCCCATCTGTGTTTAGTGCTACTTCTTCAAACTGCAGTGCTAATAGTATACACTTAAATTCCACTCTGGTCACCAATCACACATGGAATTCACCCTCTGGCCTCTTTGCCTTTGGTTTTCAAAATGTTTTATCCAACAAGGAATTCATGTCCGTGCTTGCAGTTTGGTTTCCCAAAGACCCCCACCGAACCATAGTATGGTATGCAAAATACAAACAAACTTCAGATCTTGGTACGATGCACGCTGTTTCCAGTATGCAAAAAAGTCTTGCTTTTCCTTCAGATTCCACAGTGAAGCTAACAAACAAAGGAATTGTATTGTATGACCAAAATGGCCAAGAGATGTGGCACCGTCCAAAAAACAACAGCATTGCCTTAGTAAGATGTGCTTCTATGTTAGACAGTGGAAATTTTGTGCTTCTGGATGAAACTGGCAAACACGTTTGGGAGAGCTTTGAAGAGCCCACAGATACCTTTTTGCCTGGTCAGATTCTGGCTAAGCCTAAAAGCTTCAGAGCCCGTCATTCTAACACAAGTTTTTATGATGGGAGTTTCGAACTCGCTTGGCAGAGCGATTACAATTTCGTTCTTTACTATTCACCACAATCAAGCGTTACACGTGAAGCTTACTGGGCCACTCAAACTAACAGCTATGATGAATCTCTGCTCGTCTTCAATGAGTCTGGACACATGTACATAAAAAGAAGTAACACGGGTAAAGTGATCCGTGAAGTCTTATATGGTGGATCAGAAGAGTTCTTGTACATGGCTAGAATTGATCCTGATGGGCTTTTCAGACTATATCGACACCGCAAAGGTGAGAACCTATGAAGCACCAATATTTTCATTTGCCTTACGTATAAGTATCAGATATGTATGTGATGCCGATACTCATGGTTACTTCACTGATATGTATCAATGACATACGAACATGAGATATAAAAACATGTTTTTAGTAATGTGCAAGAAGTATGTTCTTAATCTGGATTCTTAGAACTTTAATTGTATGTTCACTAGATATTTAGATTTGTATCTTACATGTATTGTATCTTATATATTTTTAGAATAACTGTATTACCATATATCTGATACATGTATCCTATCTATGCATCATAGATGATGACACAATTGCTGATAGCTGCAGTTCGGGATGGTGGAGTGTGGTGGATCGATATCCGAAAGATATTTGCCTTTCCATCACGATGCAAACTGGGAATGCTATCTGCGGTTATAACAGCTACTGCATTACCATCAACGGGAATCCTAGTTGTGAGTGCCCGGATATTTTTTCTTCTTTCGATCATGACAATAATCTCAAAACTTGTAGACCAGATTTTCCACTGCCCAGCTGCAACAAAGACGGGTGGGAGCAGAATAAGGATCTTGTAGATTTCAAAGAGTATCAAAATTTGGACTGGCCTCTCTCTGATTATGACAAGCTGGTTGGAACTGCAATGGACAAAGATATGTGTAGACAAAAGTGCCTAGAAGATTGCTTTTGTGCTGTGGCCATATATGGTGAGGGACAATGTTGGAAGAAGAAGTATCCTTTGAGCAATGGAAGGAAGCACCCTAATGTTACTAGAATAGCTCTTGTCAAGATACCTAAAACAGGTTTAAACAAGGATGGGACTGGGAGTCTTGGGAATGGGAGAGAACAGTCTACAATTGTTCTTGTCATATCAATACTCCTTGGAAGCTCAGTGTTCCTCAATGTCATTCTATTAGTTGCTTTGTTTGCTGCCTTTTACATTTTCTACCACAAGAAGCTTTTGAATAGTCCAAACTTGTCAGCTGCCACAATAAGGTACTATACGTACAAGGAGCTTGAAGAAGCAACTACAGGGTTCAAACAAATGTTGGGTCGCGGTGCTTTTGGAACAGTCTATAAAGGGGTGTTGAAATCAGACACAAGCAGGTATGTTGCTGTGAAGAGGCTAGATAAGGTGGTGCAAGAAGGTGAGAAGGAGTTCAAAACAGAAGTTAGTGTGATTGGACAAACCCACCACAGAAACTTGGTTCGTTTACTTGGTTACTGTGATGAAGAGGAGCATCGTCTTCTGGTGTATGAGTACATGAACAATGGCTCCTTGGCTTGCTTTCTCTTTGGGATCTCAAGGCCTCATTGGAACCAAAGAGTGCAAATTGCTTTGGGGATTGCAAGAGGTCTCACATATTTGCATGAAGAATGCAGCACTCAGATCATTCATTGTGACATAAAACCTCAAAATATACTCTTAGACGAGTTGTTCACGCCTAGGATTGCTGATTTTGGGTTGGCTAAGTTGTTGCTGGCTGAACAATCTAAAGCTACTAAGACGGGTTTGAGAGGGACTGTTGGTTACTTTGCACCTGAGTGGTTTAGGAAAGCTTCAATCACAACCAAAGTAGATGTTTACAGCTTTGGAGTGGTGCTGTTAGAGATCATATGTTGCAAGTCAAGTGTTTCCTTTGCAATGGCTAGTGAAGAAGAGACACTTATAGATTGGGCGTATCGTTGTTATAGCCAAGGGAAGGTAGCTAAGTTGGTAGAAAATGATGAGGAGGCAAAGAAAGACATAAAGAGGGTGGAAAAGCATGTGATGGTAGCAATTTGGTGCATTCAAGAGGATCCTTCGCTGAGACCCTCCATGAAGAAAGTTACGCAAATGCTTGAGGGTGTGACAACAGTTTCTTTGCCACCTCGCCCTGCCATATTCAGTTCATCATCGTTTGAAACATCATTTACTTTGTAACTGCTTAGTGTTTTCTATGATCCTTTTTTATAATGTATATTGTAGTTATTTTATTTGTTGACGGTGGAAATTTGTTTCCAGTATTTTGATTCTTGACTGGATGAAGTTTCATGGTAACTCTAACCAACAAACATATTTTTTATGTGAGAAAGATCAATTTGGAACTCATGGAAAGTTTCTAGTCACTTGTAAATGGTTTATTTTAATTCCTTATGGTGTATATTTGGTATAGTTTAGGAAACAAAAGTTGTGTCTGGCCCTTCTTCGATTCATCTTATGTAAGTTGGCTTTGAACTTTCAAGAGACAGGAAAAGTATTGGATGTGGTGTTCTGTTAAAAGTGAAAGAAGATCAATGTAATCAGATAAGGTCCAAAGGTGTTTAGATGATATGCTACAATATTGCAGAAGCGGATATCACAGTACAGGGATATAACAGGCAGAATTTAAAGGAAAAAGACAGTATAAACTATAAAGTGCTGGTATGGTGGAATTTATTTTTTAAGTACTTATAAATCTAAATAAATATTAGACAAGTTTTAATCTTAGAAGGCATCAAAGTTTAACAAATTCAATTGTTATGGAGGAGTTAGCTTTAAAGTTTAGTTTAGAGACAGTTTTCTGTGTCTCGAATCATTTCAACTTGTGTCAAATGATTTCAAATGGTTTCATTTTATTTTGAGATGTGTTTTAGGCATATCGCAATATTCGTCACAGTTTAAATTCTTATTTTGGACTGCATTGACCTGTTTTGTCTAAGATAAAAAATCGAAATAGGGGAAAAGGGGATTAATCCTATGCTTCTGAGTTATGATAATTTCACATATACGTAGTATTACTATTAGACTTAAATAGATGCATAATTTGTTAGAATTAATGTTTCATGTGAAAGACATGTGACTTATGTAAGGACTAATAAATAAATAATTAATAATTAGAGACTAAATTTTAATTGGATTAAATAAGAGAAGTTTTTGAAAATAGTGATTATAAAATGGATTAATACCCATTAATGTGAAAGAAGGTTCAAAAAGATAGAAAAAATAGTCAAGGAAGCGAAACTCTTGTTTTTATCATCTCTTCTTTCAATACAATCAAAGTACACTAGAGAGAAGTTTCACTATAAAAAAAGGTACACATTGTTTATCTATTATTTGAGAAGATTATAGGTTTCAAAATCTTATTTATTTTTTATAATTGTTAATCTAGGAAACCCTGAAATTTTTACATAATTGTTTTAGTGAGTCTTTTATCCTTCCTGGTATGAAAAATATAGATTTCCATCTCATAAAGAAAACTTTAAGTGATGGCATTAATTTGTCAAGATTCTCACTTTAAATGAGAGAGTCCAAATGCTATGGTTAATAATGCCTTACTTAATTTGTTTTCCTTTTGCTGATGTAACTTTGGAGGTAAGTTAAAAATAAAAAATACCAGATTGTAACTTGTGTGTCTGTTGTGCCACTTCGATTCTGTGAGGTTCTTGGACATCATACATTCATTACAATTTTTTGTCACTTGAACACTGCACATGGTTGTTGTGAGCCTTTTTTTCCCGATCAAGAATGTGCTCAGAAGTGTTTTAGTGGCTTTTGTTTTGTAGAACAATGTCCGGCAACATTATAAATAAGCCACAAATAACCAATATTGTCAATTAACTTTTATTTACTTTTGAACTATTTTCATCTTTAAGCTCTTCAAAAACCAATGTTACCATTTAGTTTTAACTTTAGGAATATCTATACGCTTCTAACTTCAAGCATACTAAATATAGTATAGAGAAACTTTGTAAACTTATTCGTTAGCAAGCCAACCCACCAAAGTGGCTATAAATATAATAGGTAAGAACAATCACAACTCCTACAAGTTTCCTATTTATACCAATGGCAAAGATAAGATGAAATTTGCTGGAGGAAAGCAAATTACTGTGTGTGATTTTGGTTTTGACTAATTTCAAAGAAGAAATAATTTCTTTTTGTCATCTTCGAAAGAGAACATTTAAAAATATTTTTTTTCAAATTTAAGTGTTGTAAAATATGCTCTAAATCTTACATAAGAACAAATTATACAATGATTATATATTTTCAAATTTAAGTGGTGTAAAATATGATCTAAATTGACTATTTGCATAAATTTCAAACTTTAAGATCACACAACCATTAATGATCTAATATTTGTATTTGCAAACTAAAAAGATAGAGTCAATGAAGACTTAGTGTACCCCCTCAATTCCCTCTCCCTCAGTTGTTTCTTGGACAACTAATTCCTATACTTAGTCTCTTTATGCTTATACACTTGAGATTGCAAACCAATGTACCCCTTGAGTCCCTTTCGATTGAATTTCATCACTAAGCTCCCTTTGGTTGGAGCTGCCTTTACTCCATGCCCTCAGGTATCAACCAAGGAGCTCCTAATTGATAGTTTAGCATCCCATTTTTTGTGCTGCTTAGCTATTAAGCGACTTTAACCACTCACGATACATGCTCGAGGAGCTCGAAGCAATGGATAAAACCACACGATATACTCTTGCAAGAATATGGATAGGTCAGTTGTGATGCATTCCCATATAAGCCTTAATGCTTGACCTAGAAGGACAAATTACACTTACACTTGAATGATCTTGGGCTAGGTCTCCTTCCTTGGCATGACCTAGTTACAAGAATATTTTGACGCCTACCGTGGGACACGATGAAACACTTCTTGTCGCCCTTTGTTTCACCTTGTTTATCTAAATGACGATGCCTTCCAGAAACATGACAGGCACATCGAGAAATAGTGGAGGAGAGCCGGCCCCTGATGATCAAATAAGTGATGGCATGGATGGAGGATATGAGGAGGGAGATGGAGTTCATGCAGGATATAAAGAAGGAGAATGTGGAAGTTAGGAGAGAAAGCACAAAGGCAAGGAGGGTGGCGAATGAAGCCCTTTATGCCTAAAACGCGTTGTGACAATAGAACCTGGAAATGCAACAAAAGGCCAACCAAGCCCAAGCAACTCTCCAGGCTCAAGCGGAAAATCTCAGGCATTTGGAGGGGGAAGTCGCAGTGGAGTAGTCAAGGGATTTCAACCCTTCATGACGGCCATGTTGAACACGGAAGTGAACCTTTTGATCCCAAGGATACCACTATTCAACGGTTCATCAAACCCTAATCAACACCTAAAGAGTTTTTGTGTCTAGATGGTTATCATCGAAGGAACTAATCAAGTGAAGTGCAAGCTCTTTGTTGGAACCCTGACGATGTTTGTGTTGGATTAGTTTAGTGGATTTTCGGACAACTACATCGCACGCTTTGACCATTTTTCTTATGCTTTTGTTGCACAATTTGCGGCCAACAAGGAGAAAACACTACTGACGGTCAACCTTTTCGATGTACCTAAGCAGTCGGGGTAATCTTTAAAGGAGTTCCTAACGAGATTCAATGGGGTGGTCGTCTGAGTGACCAATCCGAATGAAAGGATGGTTATGACAACTTTTTGCAAGGGATTGCGACTAGGGCTATTCGATGAGTCACTAGTCCGTCAACAGCCAGACACTATGACAAACATTCACTCTCGAGCGCGTTCCTTTGTTTAGGATTGAGCACTAAGCCCTATTGAAAAGATTTCCTAAGACCTCGAGGGAACTGCTAAGAGACATAGGAGGAGGATGTAGAGGTCATGACCAGACAAGACACATACGAAGGAAGAAATCCTTGACCCAATACCCTTGACCATGCCACAAGAGCAAATGTTGAGGGAGGTTGCAATGAAGGAAAATAGGGAAGACACATTCTTGACCAAGTCAGCTAAAGGGGACCCACATGGAGACAAAGGAAATAATTTTGTTATCACTGATCCAGAAATGATGGGGCAAAGGAAAGGAATGAGGAATCACAAGACTAGCACCAAACTAAGGGACTATGTAAGTAATTGAGCTAGTATATAAAGAATAATTGATAGTATTGTTATTTTTATGCAAGTTGTGAGAATTATCTCGATTCTATTCTCTCTCTCATACTGTCTCATTCCCGGAATTTGCATCCGGAGAACTCAAGCTGAAAGTGAGTTTTAATTTCAATCAATATAGGTACTATTTTCCATCTCATCATTTTTGTTCATTACATAGGTGTACAATACAAACCTAATAATATATCCTGCGCAACCGAATAATAATTGGGCCCTGACCGAACTAAATGGTGTGAATTTCACAAGACTTACGAGCATGATTCTAAAAATGTTTTGCTTTGATTCACCAGATCAAATATCTCATTAAGAAGGGGCCTTTGGCATGTATGCTCCGCCTCCACCTCCGCTAACCAATAGAACTTCATCGGCACTGGCTCACCAACAGGGATCCCATTTGCTTATAATAAAGATGAGACATATACCTATTGGTGGAATGATAAAGGATATTGGGTACCTCTTATGAAGAAAATCACGAGTCTTTATAACAACACCTTTGTACACTTGCATACTTGGTACGGAGTTGACAAGATCAAATGTATAAGCATCTGTTCTTAAGTATCCAATTATGATGGAAGACCTTGTTGGATTCATGCTTGAGGATCGTCAATAGTTACAAATAATTCTATATCACAAAATTAGTTATTTATCATAATGTAAAATATAATTTATATACTTAAATTTTTTATTATTATTAATTTTAGTTACAATATATATTGATATATCTAATAGTATTATTTATTATAAATTTTAATTATATCAAATAAATATTTATATTGGACAAACTAAAATATTAATTCAAATTCTCTTATATCATATTTTTTTAATTATATATTTGTATTTCTTATAAAAAAATTAAAAATATTCAAAAGAGATAAAAATAAGATATATTCAATTTTTTCTATTAAAAAAATTTATTCATTTTTTCTAAGTTGTAACTAAAACTGAAAAATAATTGAATTTAAAATAAAATAAATAAATAAAAAGTAAAAACAAAGAAACGGTAAAGTAAGAAAAAAGATAAGATTGAAGAGAAATATATAGAGTATATGCGTGTGTGTACATATGATAATTTTCTTGAATAAAATAGTAATATATTATTATATAGGGAGCGGAAAGGAAAAAAGCGAAATAGAGAGAGATATTGGAGTTGGAGCCCAGTAGTATTTTTGTAATTTTGTGTTGTCTGACGGTGGCTGGTAGTATCCGAGTCGGAGTCCGAGTCGACTCGCTGCGATCTCATACACTCATTCCTTCTCTCCGACCCACAAAATCAAACCTATTTTTTTTTTGTTGCTTTTGCTTTGTTGTGTTCTCTTCGGAAGCGGAATCGATCAATCCCTCACCTCATTGCTGAGATCTGCAAACTGGCTATGGACTACGAACCCTACGACAGTAGCGGTAACCCCTCTCTCCTTTTCCAGTTCCACTTAGGGATAGGGTTTCTCTCTCTCTCTCTCTTTCTTTCTTTCTTCAATTCCTTAGGTTTTTTTTTCTCTTTCTTCCGAATCGAAACTCTTTCGGAGAAATTAACGAAACCACAACAACTTACTGCCATGGATTCGTTCCACAGTTTTGTTTCTTTCTTTGTGTTTTCTCTGTGTGTTCGGTTTTCTTCAATAAATCGCTACTGAGATAAGCTCTTATTTTGGTTCTTGCTCGTTTGCCTGCTGTGACCTAACATTGGGGGGGGGGGGGGCTAATTGAAAAAACGAAAGGACACTATGCTTTGAGTTTTGACTTCTATGAATTGAATGTTTTGTGCTCACAAGATCCTCGCTTGTCTCTTTTTCGCACTGTTCTTTTGAATGGTTTACAGTGATATTAACCAACTTTGAATTCAAGTTCAGAATGATACCATGTGTGAATGCGTTCTTTAATGGGTCAACTGCTTGAATTAATGCATTGGAATAATTCGTACATGGTGAGAAGTTGGTGGTTTCTGCTATTAAGTTTTCCCCATTAGCAAAAGCAAAAGCAACATCTATTTGATTGTTTTGCTGTGTTGGTTGTGTTGTGTTGTGCTGTTACTACTGCGACTTTGTATGCAGAGAAGTATTAGTTACAATGTGTTTCCTGGGCATGAGTTTGATTTTTCTCCAGTACTGAAAAATATAGGTGTTGTTGAATGGTGATATTTGCTTCACAGATTCAAGGTTTGGACTTGGTTGTAATGATTGCAGGAACTGATGATGACCTTCCACCAACCCATCAAAATAGAATTTCCAGGGGAGGAGGAGGACGTCTGGCTGGGAATGGGAGATCTGCTGTTGCTTCAATTCCTTACCCAAGGATGTACGGTGAAATTGATATGGAGACCCAAATTCATCAGCTTGAGCAAGAAGCATACAGTTCAGTTCTAAGAGCTTTTAAAGCTCAAGCCGATGCCATTACTTGGGTATGTTTTATATCTTGTTTCATCAAATATAGTATTTTTGAATTCTTTTATTAGGTGTAAGTGACTGCTACTTGACATGTATTTTCTTCAGGAGAAAGAAAGTTTGATTACAGAGCTGAGAAAAGAACTTAGATTGTCAAATGAGGAGCACAGAGAACTTCTAGGTCGGGTTAATGCAGATGATGTGATACGGAGGATAAGGTCTGATAAAATAGTGAAGCAAGGTTTTTTGTTGGTCTATCTGTGTTTTCGAAATGAGTTTGTCATGACTTTCCACGTATGCACTGTTATTATGTTGTTAATAAATGCTTTGCTTGATAATGATAACAGGGAATGGAGACAGGCAGGTGGCCATCAGCCTGGTGTACTTAGTACTGGTCAAGGTCTTCATGATTCAATTCCCAGTCCCACAGTCTCTGCTTCTCGCAAAAAGCAGAAGATTACACCATCTGTACCACCATCACGATCTTTTGGTGGGCCTTCTCCTCCTTTTCACCCCCAAACAGTGACTGCGCCCCACCAACCATCTTCTTCTGCAGCGAAACGAGGATCTGCTCCTGGGTCAAAGGGAAAGAAGCACAAACCTGTAAGTTGGTTGTATATATACTTTGGAGTGCTCTTCTTTTCTTTGTTTATATGTTCGCTGAATTTAGGTTTGGCAAGCTTATTGTGTTTTGTTCTTTCATTTCCAGGGTCAAATATTACCTGGTGTCTCTTCAATGAAGCAGTATCCTTCATCAGGACCAGGTGGAAGGAATCAAGTATCTAATAGAGCTGTCATGGGTGAGCATGCTGAGGGAGCATCATTTGATTCGTTGGTTGGTAGGAGAGTGCGGACAAGGTGGCCTGACGACAATAACTTCTATGAAGCTGTTATCACGAACTACAATCCAGCCGATGTATTTACTGCCCTGAAATACTTAGGAATTTGTTTTCCATTAATATGTAGCTTAAGTGTTTACTTTTATTCCTAACTTTTCAGGGACGACATAATTTGGTCTATGACATGGGGAGTGCAAATGAAACATGGGAATGGGTTAATCTATCAGAGGTATATCTGTCCTCCTTTTGGTGGTAACTCATTTAATCTGCCGATTGATTATTTTTTAAAACTTGTTGGTACTTTTTAAGTTTTTTATAACACTTGATATAAGATGCATGATGAATGTTACATAAATTGGAGTATTTTTTGTGTTTTAAACATTGAGTATTTTTATTCCTTGCTATTGTGGCTGCTATATGGTCCACTATACTGTATAGTTAAAGAGTGTAAAAATGCTGGTTGGCTGCAATAGGTTGAAAACTTAACGAAAACCCAAATAGAGGGCAATAGTAGAGGGTAGCTGTACTGTATTGAAGAAGATTTGTGAAAATCCCAAGGCTATGTTTTGGACTGTGGATAGCTAATGATCGGTGGAATGGAATGAACTTATGAACTAAAATTTCTATACCATTGTTTGGATAGTTTGTGATAAAGTGTAGTGAAGTTTCTATTTCATTGTTTGGGAAGTGGATGGGAATGGTAATCCTTATTTTTATTATTACTATTAGTGTTATTGCTTTTATTATACCATTGCTTCTTACCCTCAAATTGGGTGAAAGAAAAATAGGAGGATTGGATGTAGTGAGAATGCAGTACATTCCATTAGGTTCCATTTCATTTCATCCCAACACTTCAAACAATGACAACTAATATCATTCCATACCATTCATCCTAACATTTCATTTCATTTTTTCCCCATCAATTCAAACATGAGCTAGAGACTTAAAACATCCAATTTGGGTCTTCCAGGTGCACTTTACCCTTTTAATAAGGGTAATTTAGGGTTTTCATCCATTCACTGACCAACATGTCTGCTATAGCAGCTATTCTATATACGTGATCTGTCCAAAAAAAAAAAAAAATTCTATATACGTGATGGATGCTACACTGAAACAGCATGAGACATCCATCTAGGATTGAGGACTCTGCTTTTCTACAGTATTTTTTTTTTCTTATCAAGACTTCTATCTTTAATTTGGCAGTTCAGGTGTGTTTGGCTAGACTGAAATTCCAGCACTTAATTCATTGCTGAATTTATAGTGAAGACATAATGACATATTAAGAACCAAATTTGTTATCTTTAGAAATATTTTCATTTTAAATGCTGAAATTGTGTTTGATGGAAATTATGAGTGGTTAATATAATGAAATAGGAAACAGGAATATACCAAATGCTGAGTGGACAGAAACAAACTATTTTAATTTGGTTTGATTTTGGTAAGATGGAAGGATTGATCTTCCTATGTATTTTCAACATTTAATAAAATCTAGAACATGGTTTTGAAAAATTTAGTCTTGCTGTTGATATGTTTAACACTTGTTAATATATTGTTTTTACTAATTCAGATGCAGTATTTTAACTGCAGATATCTCCTGAAGATATTCAGTGGGTAGGTGAGGATCCTGGAATCAATCATCGTGGGGGTTTTGGGGGCCCTGGTCATGGGATGAATAGGTCTGTTGGACGAGATGGTGTTCCAGGAGCTGGAAGAGGTAGAGGAGCTGCAAAGGGGCAATCCAGAAAAGATTTTTTGTCATCACAAAATGGCCTAGGAAAGAAGGTGCATGATGATATACAAATACTTCACACAGACACACTAATCAAGGAGGTAATAGAAAACAGTTCAATCAGGAAATTCATTTATTTAGATAGTTTGATCTTTGATAGCTTAAATTGATAGCTTAAATTGATAAAGCAATAAAATATAATGCCAAGCCCTAATCACATACAATATAGCAATTCACTTGCTGTGTCAGACAAAAGTTTCCTACAGAGTATTCTCTTTCTGCAAACTGCAACACCTTCTGCCTAATTACAAATATCTGCTATCAGTTATTTTCTATGAATAACTTCAAAGAGGCAGTTTTTAATTCTAATACAGAACTAATATGGAACAGTTAATGCAAGATAAGTTATTTTCTATCACATTCTAAAAATACATGACTTCTCATTAGAGTTATTTATTAGTTCCTTTCAATCCTTTATTCAATATATTAAGTTTCTGGCGAACTTGACAGGTGGAGAGGGTATTCAGTGCAAATCACCCTGATCCCCTTGAAGTTGAGAAAGCAAAGAAAGTATTGAAGGTAAGGGGACAATTAGATTTTGCCATTATATGTACTTAAAGCTATTGACTTATTTAATTTTCCTGCAAATGCAATGTATATGCCTGATCTTTATTTCATTTAATGCAGGATCATGAGCAGGCTCTTATTGATGCAATTGCAAAACTTAATGATCTTTCTGACGGTGAAAGTGGTACATCTCAGTTTCAGTATCTCATTGCAGTACTTCTGATTTTTGTCCTTTCCTAAATAGCCCTCTAAATGGTAGTAATTAATTGTGGGTAGCTGTGTGGAGTTGTCGACTCCAAAATTGCTACAGTGGTATAGCAGATCTTAGGGTGTCCGTTCCACCAAATGCAGCTTCTAGAACGAAAATACTTAGAAAAATGTGAAAAACACAACTAAGAATCCTAATAGGTTTATATTTAGTACCATAAACAAATGAACAACATTGATGAACTTTCAATACTCCGAAAAAATCCATCATGTTATCATAACCAAATAAGTGTCTGTTTAGATTAACTTATTTTGATGAAATAATATATTTTTTTCTAAGCTTCCTAAGCATCTTTTGGAGAAAAGGAAAAACCCCAAAAAACCAATACCAAACATGAAAGAGTATCACTAAAGGATGGTGATTTGAATTTCCAAAAGAAAAGGACAATGATGCCTTTTTCTTTGTTGAATAAATTTTCAATTTAAAAAATGTGATGTTTGGCATTCTTGTGTAGATCTTGTTTGTAGGAATTTGGGGTTGTAACAACCTTGCCTATGTGGCAAGGAGGGTAGGAAAGACAGGAAACTGTAGAAGCAAAAACAAAAATGGAGGAAAAACCGGAAACGTAGGGGGAGAACATCCATCCGATGATTAGATTTTTTGGGGGCTCTGGGCAGGGAGGTTTGCAGACCCTCAATGATCTACACTCTTTTGTTTTATTGTTTTGTGAATGATTCTGACCTCTAGTTGAGCTTTATCCCTATTTCTCTGAAATAGAAATCATAGTTTCCACCAAATATTTTATTACACAAGATAGGCCACATTTGGGCACCTTATGAGTTATGAGCACCTCAAAATGAACGAGGGATAATGCTTTTTCATAAAGCTGCTGTCAAAACAGGGCTAAACAGCCATAGTGGGACTTGTCCGTAGAAGAGCAGGCATGGCTGGAAAAAGGGCACAGATGGGCTTGATTAAAAGATGTCTGGGCTGTGGGGTTTCTCTTTCTCCTTGTCAGAGGGCATAGATTTTTCCTGTTTGCTGTAGTGGGCTGTTTGTTTATAAGATCCTGGGCATCTAATGCTTATGCCATGATGGCAAGATATGATGTCTCACCTGTGGCTTCCAGAGGCTATGGTGCAATGTGTCTTAACATCATGAATCATTGCAATTAATCACTCTGCTCTAAATTAAATAGAGGGGACATTATTTTGGTATTGAATACATGCCTATTTGATTGCCCATTCATAAATAAATTGGAAGGTACAAGTACAACACTGCATTTCTGAGCTTGCAATTTGATTTGATTTTCACTTGGAATGTTCGCTTAGAATGGTTAGTCTGTCCTGTTAGAGATGTTGACAAGTATAAAATTAGTTTGTTAACAGATGTCTAAGGACGTATCGACTGACGACATGAAAATAGGAAGGCCTGTGGTAATGTAGTGTGATGTAAAGTTTTTATTTTCACTTCATTATGTAGTAGGAGTGCTCAAAATTTATTTCTGGATTTGTAAACGCATTTCTCTTCACCTTCAATTGTTCTACATCAGTGTGGTGATTTTCATTTCAAACTTCCCTCCTTCCCATGTGCCATCTCAAACAAGCGTGGCTCAGTGGTAATAAAATTGAGGTGAGGATATGCAATGGCATGTGATAGTATGATACAGGGTAGAAAATGAAAGCATGGCATACTACACCCAATTTTCTACCATTTTGGCATACACAATCTTGTTATTATTGATCTGAGACGTCCACCTTTTTGCAGTATCGATGTTTCTTAGGATGGTTGGTTCTTTTAAAAAAATAAATGAAAGTAATGTCAATAAAACATAAAACAAATGCGTTTTACAACATTCTGTACTATTCAAATTAAACAGAGTGATCAATTCTGGAATCATCTCTCGTTTATCAAACCAACCTTGATGTTCTTATTGTTTATACAGATGGGGCTGGCCACCATTTCTCACATGCTCAATCAATGGATCGAGAGTGATGAGGACCTGTTACTTTGTACAATGAGCAGAGGAGGCATTATGATAGCATAATTCTGGAAAGGGTGTATTTCTCTTGTATTATCACATAAAGATTATTACCCTCTCTAACAGTTTATAGCTGTAGGCATGGTTCTTGTGGATTAGGCATTATGTAGGATGGCAAATATTGTAGTTTGGTAATAATTATTTATTTCGGTTTGAAAGATGACCCAGGACCAGCTGATGATACTTGTATAATTCTGTTTCATTAGTGATTAATGTGTGGTAGAGTATAAATTCTTGTATTTGATGTCACAAATTGGTGTCCACTCCTCAAGTATGTTTCCAATTGACCTATGAATCCTAATGTGAAAAAATGACGTTCTTTTCTTTGGAGTGGGGGGACGCTTGGTAGGATCCGGATCCTCTACATTCCCATGGTGCAGTTGCAAATAAATCTAACCATCAAATTTTGTAAAATTTAATTTTAAATGTTAAATTAAACAGTGTGAAATTAGTAGTATTGATAAATGAGAACAGAGTGTGAAGTTAAAGTAGATCGTATGTTCTTTAAAAAAAAAGTAGGTTATATGTAGTCATTAATGAGAAAATTAATGTTTGATATTTTAATACTTGTGTAATAAATATCAATTGTTGATAATTTTTTCATTCACGATTTGCATTACGTAGTATTTATTTATTTTTCTTTCTTTTATCTAAAGTAAGATATTCACTCCAAAGGATCTGATCTTTACTTTTTAATCCACTTAGAACCATTGATATGGTAATTGTCAATTTGTAATACATACAAATGTATACGAAATGAATAATCCGTAATACATACAAGGTATTCTAGATTACTCAATTTAGAATTATGAGTTTTGAATTCGATCTTGACTTCTATTCTCTACTTTTATTTCACAATGGTCATGTTCTTCAACTCCTTCCATCTTGCTGGACTTCCGCCACCACAAGAAGGTGTGATGCAGTGAAGAGAAAGATGGAGAGAAGAAGAGGGTGAGGTGGATGGTTTTCGCCGACTACATCACAATAACGCTATTTCTAGTAGGAACACAAAATATAATTTTACATTTTAGAATAAACATTCCGGGGAAAAAAAAAAGGAACTGCAGGAAATAACATGAAAAATGCAGAAAGCAATAGCTGTGACTTTGAAGAGGAAAGTCACCATAACTTGTTCTTAATTTTTTATTAAGTTATTATTACTATCATAAAAAATTTATTAAGTTGTTAGCAACTTATTTAAGTTTATTCTTTTTACACAAAAAGAAACTTATTTAAGTTAATATCTACTTATATAAATCACTAATTAAGTTGTCAACTTATACAAAAATAAGGGGATGTCACAGTGACTATCTTTATTCAAGGTCACTGAAATATTTGTGTTCAATTTATCAAAGTTTTCAAATCTTATGGTTGATTCAACCAATTCAATTCGATTTACGGGCTAAATGGGTTTCAAAATTATTGTTTTATTCTTTCATAAGCTAATTTGACTTGACTGAACCTACGTAGGTTGAGGATTTGAGGCGAGTTAACCCGGTATAGTCGAGCCAACCTGTGTTAACCTTTGTTTTCTAAGGTTTTAATTTTAAATATTTTAATGGTTTTAATTTTCTAATATTTTTATGTTATTTTAATGGTTAACACAAAGTGGTAGTGAGTTCCTTAATCAAGTGGTACAAGATCAAATCCTGACTTTGTGTATGAAATAAATTGTTTGTGTTAAAAGAGAAATATTCATAGGACCATTGGCACAGCACATAATGTCAGTTAGTAGCGTACGTAGTTATGCCAGTTAACAGTAGCGTTTGGTAGCAACGTGCCTATATTTGGCGTCAATTCACGTCCACACAAAAGCTACTTCTTGTTGTAGCTTCCAAATTCACCTATAAGTGTTGCTTGGAAACTTATTATGAAGGGAAGAATCAGGTTAATTTGGAATGTAGAAGCAGTAATTAATAGTTTCTGAAAAATTACATCTAAATTGTGGAAAATAGCATCCAAAACATGATAGTAAAAGACTCACGTTTTAGCTTTCTGTCATTACAAATTCCACTCACACTACAAGTCTGACCAAGCATCTGCTATTGGCTTCTTCTTTGAAATACATTATTGATCAATGGCCTCTGTGCAGATCATGTGTTCATGTACTAGCCATGGTCAACATGAGGGTTCCATAAGATATAGTAAAAAGAAATTGTATTCAGTTAGAGTAGTTCTTCCAAATTTAGAGGAAGCTGAGTGTTAGTAGCTGGTGGGGGCATTGGTGGTGGCCTAGTTTTGGCACTGGCTGCAAAGCATAAAGGGTATGAAGTGAAGGTATTTGAGAAGGATGTAAGTACTTTCAGAGGGGAAGGTAGGCACCGTGGCCCAATTCAGCCCTTGAGTGGTGCTCTTGCTGTGTTGGAAGCCATTGACCAGAGTGTTGCAAGGCAGATAATGGAGGATGGTAGTGTCACTGCCAATAGGACTAATGGCCTTGCTAATGGTGTATCTGGGGACCGGTAAGTTATTAAGTTTGCTTTTGCTCTCTCTCTCCATATATGAAGCAATGATATGTCTCATGTTTGATGTTAGATACTTCTTGTCAAATTAAAAAAAAAATCTTCTTGGACACATAAAAGTTACTTTTAAAAAGATGAACATACCATCAAATTATTTTTGTTATGTTACTCATTTGATTTCATTAGAATTACTCGTCTTTTTGACCATTGGATTAAAAGACAGATGAAAAATAATTTTTTAAAGTTACTTTAGAGTAACTTAATCCCTCTATTTCTCTATCTATATTTGTGTATTATATCCCACTATCCTATATTTAGACATTGATAGTCTCAGAAATCAGAATGTCTATATCAGAATCAATGCAATGCATAATAGATTACTCTAATTAATTTGTGTTTGAATATATGATTGAAAGAAAATATTGTACTGTAACTCATAACTGACAAGACTTTAAGTATATATTACGATCATGAGTGTAAGGAAAAGTGAAAAATTGTAGTATTATGATTTTCCTAATCGAGGTTACAAGCTGTTTATACAAGAAAAGGGAGTTGCTGACTCAGCTAGAAAACCAACTAACTAATGCAACAGAATCTTCACTGTTCTAATTGAAGCTAACTAAAAACTAGTTATTCTATCCTAATGGGTACTTATTAACTGAGTCTTCCAAGGCTTGTAGTTAAAGAAGTCTTTTGATGTCTTGGTTTCTTCCAATTTATTGTATTTTCCTTATGGCATTCATGGAAGGTATATAAATTGTCTTGGTTACTTATTAACGGACGTTTGAAGCAAAATGAAGTTTGCAGAAGCATCCAGACCATTCCTTTTGCAAAACTAAGTTTGTACACCATTAGATTTACTTTGGAATTTGTGCACCGCATTTGAACTGAAATCCAAACATACACCTAGTTGTTTTGTTTCTTCTCCTTGCTTTTGCCATTAAATTTATTCTGTTTGTTTTCTTAGGTGCGTTCGAAACTGTTTGGGAGGCAAGAAGCAAAGTACTCGGGTTACACATGCTACAGTGGAATAACAAACTATGTGCTTCCATATATTGATGCTATTGGGTAGGTATTTCACTCCCAAATAACATGTTAGGAAAATGTTATAACTTATAAACTATTCCACTATTTAAAGTTTCTGTTTTGGTGATTGAACTTGAAGGTACAAGGTTTTCTTGGGCTTGAACCAGTACTTTGTTGCTTCAGATGTTAGCCAAGGGAAGAAGAGGCTTTTGGATCTCTCTTTGGTAATTGGTGCAATGAAGTGATTGCACTCATATCAGAAACACTAGAGCACATGATTCTGCAGAGGGATATATGTGACAGAGGCATGATCAACACTTGGGGAATTGGGAGAGTGACTTTGTTAGGTGATGCGGCACATCCAATGCAACCTAATCAAAGCATCTTCTAGAGTTTGGGATAGATGAAATAAGTGCTCTACATTTATTTAAAATGACATAAAAATCAGAGATTCCTTTAGCACAACTATTAAAAGTGTCAACCATGGTCTTGCAATCAACTTCAAAGCAAACATTCTGCATCTAGTTGTCATTGATTTAAGTCATAGCTTGATAGCACAAGCTTCAGCTTCATTAGATGTAGGAAGACCTTATTCCATAATGATTAATGTAAAATATAATATTATTCTCCTCATTCCATAATAAATGTTGTTTCAAGTTTTTTTACAAATTCCACTCACACAAGCATCTGCTAATGACTTCTTCTACCAATCCGTTATTGATCAATGGCTTCTGTGCAAAATCCTGTGTGCATGCACTAGTCAGGTTCAACTCCAGGGTTCAATTAGATATAGATATGATTATGGATACCCCCATCACCATGACAAGATCAGTAAGCAAAAGTATTATTCTGTCAGAGTAGTTGAAAGTGGGAATGAGGTGGTTCTTCCAAATTTAGAGGAAGAGAAGAAGAAGAAACTGAGAGTGTTGGTGGATGGTGGGGGCATTGGTGGCCTTGTTTTGGCTCTGGCTGCAAAGCACAGAGGGTATGAAGTGAAGGTATTTGAGAAGGATTTAAGTGCTGTTAGAGGAGAAGGTAGGCACCGTGGCCCAATTCAACTCTTGAGCATTGCCCTTGCTGTGTTGGAAGCCATCGATCAGAGGGTTGCAAGGCAGATAATGGAGGCAGGCCGTGTTACTGGCAATAGGACTAATGGCCTTGCTGATGGTCTATCTTGAGAGTGGCATGTTATTGTCATGTTTGCTTTTAATTTCCTACTTTTTTGTCACTTGTTGGTATTCTTTGTTTTAAGCAGAACATGAAACTTCAAAAAGAAAAAAAAAATGGTATATACTACATTAATATAGGACACAAGACCTGACCCAAAGGTAAAACAACTAAAGTTTAAGCTTGTTGACTAAAAGGTGTCATATATCACTCTTTTCTTTAGAGTAAAGAAAATATCTCTCAATTTTTACATTAAGCCTCATTTTCTATTGGGTCGGCCTGATAGGACAAAACTTGGAAGAAACTGCCCAATTGAATCTGCTGATGAAATTTACTTCTTGAACATTCATTGACAGAGTGAAACATCATCAAGGAACGGAGTAATTGTTGACAACAAGTTTCAGCTAGGCAGAACTTAAGCAAAAAACATATATGTGCACAAATACATGTCTAGTTAATTGAGAAAAAAATAGCCACCCATCTCAAACTTGATTAATTATTATATGTACGCTTGTTCAGTTTGAAGGAGATATGAATCCACCTTGTGAGTGGGATAAAGCTGTTTGAGATGATTAAATATCAGTTCTTCACATGCTTTATCAGTTTCCGTGACCAAATCAACTTGAGCCTTTTGAAGACTTGTAGTTGAAGAAGTCTTTTGTACTGTAACACATATACCTGACATTAATTATGGGGACTTGTTAGTTGTTATGTTAACTGAGCCTTTTGAAGACTTTTAGTTGAAAGTCTTTTGTGAGGTCTTGGATTTTATTGCAATTTTCTGTATATTGCGTATTTCCAATATGGAAGGTGCTGGGTTAAGGGGATTTGATATATAAAAATTGTGTTTTGATTGTCACTCTCTTTTTCTTTTTTCACTTCAGGTTCAGTGTGTTTGATCTTTTCACTCCTGCTTCAAGGAAAAGGCTTCCTCTTACCCTAGTCATATGTAGAATGGCACTGCAAGATATATTAGTGAATGCAGTTGGTTCCAACATACTTAGAAACAAATCTAAAGTTGTGGATTTTATTCAGGAGCCTAGCAAGGTTTGAGTTTCTCTGCACAACTAATTTCCGATTTCTTAAGACTTATGTTAGTGGTTTTCTATTTTTAATGATGTTTTCATTCACATCAGATTAGAGTGATCCTTGAAAATGGAGAGCACCATGATGGTGATATTTTAATAGGAGCAGATGGAATATGGTCAGAAGTAAAATATATCATCCTTCCCTTCTAGTTTTATTTACAAATGAGTTCCTTCTTTTCCTTGCTTTTGCCATTCAATCTATTATGTTTTGTTTTCTTAGGTGCGTTCGAAACTCTTTGGGCGGCAAGAAGCAAATTACTCGGGTTTGACATGCTATAGGTGGTGGGAATTGGAGTAGGTGGTTACCAGGTAGAGGTGGCTTTAGAGGTAGAAGTTTTCGGGGTAGAGGAGAACACGCTGGTTTTGGTTCGACAATATAAATCGCTTAGACTGCATCTATTTTTAATATGATTGGTATGCATATCAACAAAAAACAACAATGTTCAGTCAATAGGTTTCAGGCAAAGCAGTGTTCAGTTAATTAATGTAGTGTTGCAGTGTTTAATCAATAAAAAACATGTAAATTAATGTAGTGTTGCAGTGTTTAATCAATAAAAAACATGTAAAATGTATTTTTTTTCTTTTATTCATTTAAAAGAAATAGTACAGTAGAATCTTGTTTAAATTTTTTTATTCCAATAAAATTATGATTTCCTTGTGGTGAGGGGGTGTCACAAAAAATAATAACAAAAAAAAAAACTTAAACAATAGACCATAGATTCTATTGTGATAAAGGGGTGTCAAAAAAATAACAATGGAATTGTGATTTTATTATTATGTCTGAGGCGATAAAAAAATATATAATAACATCATGATTTTGTAGTATAATATACAATGAAATCACGATTTCTTTGTGACAAGGGGTGCAAATTTGGTTATGCAATGAAATTATGATTCCATTGTGTATTTTATTCAACGAAATCATGATTTCAAGGAAAGGATATTTTTAGAATAAAAAAAACAAAAAACTTTTGGCCCCTTGAAAACGGCCAAAAGCAATTTCAATGGAGCCAATAACTACCCCCTAAAATAAAAGGGGCATTACTATTGGCCCTTACCAGCAAAGAACAATTATCAAAATAGTTTTCCTCACTCACCTAAAATATTAACTCTTACAATTATCAAAATAGTTTTCCTCACTCACCTAAAATATTAACTCTTTCCTTTTCATTCCCTTTCCTTTCTTTATTCATCATTCTCCTCTCCCTCTTTCCTCTTTCCCCTCTCTTCACTTGTTGGTGAAGGGTTTTTTTTGTAAACACAATGAAATCATGATTCCAATGTTTTTGGATTTACAATCAAATCACGATTCCATTGAATAACACATTTGTAACACAACAAAGTTGAGATTCCATTGTGTTACAAATTCGACCCTTATGTAACACAATAAAATTGTGATTTCATTGTGTAATAATTCATCTAACACAATAGGATCATGATTGAATTTGTCAATGGAAATCACTTTGTGCAGGTATACATTATCCACCAAAGATACCATTTATTTTTGTAAGCTAATATTGATTTATTTGCTAACTTTGTCTTTTGTATGATATTGTAGCTTTTTTAAGGGATAATTATCTCTTGCCTTCCATTGTACAACTATGGAGAAAGATATTACACACCCGAAGTTCATTCTTAGCAAAAGCCTTGCATGAGACACATTCAAGTTTTCAACTCAATACAATTTCAATTAGCTAGAAGATCTCAATATGTAATAAACCTTTCTAAGGATTGAAATAATTTTAAATGTTCAATGTGTATCCAATTAATTTTATGGATATGTATCTCAATATGTACTATATAGTAGACATTTTTATGAAATTTCATTTAATCATTAAGCTTTTTCTCTCCCTGTGAACACTACTTCTCTGTTTATTTTTTCACAACAAAATACACAATAAAATCAGGATTGAATGCATAATGAAATTTACCTCTAAAGTCACCTCTGTCTAAGCCACCACTATCATTCTTACCAATAGGTAGCTTAGACAAATGTAGCTTTAGAGGTAATGGAGAACACAAATCGAGATTTTGTGATTCATTTTCTTTTTTATTCAATTTTTAAAAAAATAATAGAATAGAATCCCAATTTCATTGATTAAGTTTTTTTTTATTACAACGAAATCATGATTCTATTGTAATGAGGGGGGTGCCAACAAAAATAACAACGAAATCTCGATTCCATTATGATAAAAAAACTTAAACAATAGAATTGTGATTCTGTTATGATAAGGGGGGTGCCAAAACAAATAATAACAAAATGTTGTGATAAAAAAAACTTATACAACAAAATTTTGTTTTCGTTGAGATAAGGAAGTGCCAAAAAACATAACAATGAAACCATGATTTCATTACTGTGTCTAAGGCAAAAAAATATACAATAGAATCGTGATTTCATTTATAATATATAATGAAATTACGATTCCATTGTGAGAAAGAGAGACAAATTTGATTATGTAGTGAAAGTATCATTCTATAATACATTTTATTCAATAAAATTGTGAAAGAACATTATTCAATAGGACCAATAACAACCCCAATAAAAATATACTAGCTTTGGGCCCAATTAGAGGGAGAGTCCAATAGTCCATATGCTTGCTTTCGGATCTGAAGCCCAGTTATTTTAGGGTTGGAAAGAATGCAGTGCGGCGCGGCGAGTGGCTTACATATAAGTTATAACGACAAAGGGTGTAAGCGAAACACCCATTCAACATTTTCTCTGTCTATCTCTCGTTGTAGCGTAGCGCAGCAGGTATGTTCCCAACCATTTCCTGCGTTCTGTTCTGCTCTGTTCGGTTATGATAGATCCGTTAGTGTTTTCTCTTCCGTTTTGCTTTTCTTATGAATGAATGAATGCATGCTTATATTTTGAGTGAATTTGACAGTTGAATTTGGAAAACAAGATGTCTCACCGCAAGTTCGAGCACCCGAGACACGGTTCCCTTGGCTTTCTCCCAAGGAAGCGAGCTTCTCGTCATCGCGGAAAGGGTGATCCTCTTTTTTTTGTTTTGTTTTGTTCGTTTCTGTTGTTTACTTTCAGATTTAAATGATGTTGTTAAGGGTTTTCTTTTCAGATCTAAAAACATTTAAACTGATTTGTTCGTTCGAAAGTTTTTTTTTTATTCGTGTTATCGTCACTTCCTTGTGTTGAGTGAATGAAATTGCTTCCGTAAAAAAAGTGACTAATCAAGGCTGGAATCTCAGAAACGGCTCGTCTTGCCAAAATCCTATCAAAGGTTTTTGGAATGGAAAACATATGAGCTCGAGAATTGGCATACATTTTGCCATAGGCCTTTGGTTTGGAAGCATTTCTTCATCACTACCGGGATTTGGCACTGACACGTGGAAATTTTAACAGTTTTTTCTATTTAATTCACTGAATTGAATTTTGTAGCAGGATTTATACGAGTTTGCAGTATTCATCCTATACTATAGAATTTTTTTAAATATTATTGAGGTTTTTAAGTTTCGGGTGGTCGTTTGAAATATTGATTTTGAATTATATTGATATGTGTTAATGATTTATGCACTGAAACTTGGAAATTAAACAGTTTTGTCTATTTAATTTATTGAATTGAATATTGTAACAGGATTGATTCATGTTTTAAGTACCCTTCAATCTTCATGAAGTATTTAAATTTTTTATGATATTATTGATCTATTTAAGTTTTGGGTTTTGTTTGCAATGTTTATTTTGAATTAAATTGATTTGGGTTAAGATTTTTTTAAGTGGTGATTTATTTTTGGACTTTTTAATTCTAAAAGTACTTTGTAATAAAAAACTTGTATAAATTATCCAACTTAATCAATTTGGGCGTTGAATCAGTTTGGAATCAAATATGTTAAACATAAATTAATCCAAACATATTGCAATGAGTTATGATTTTATTCCCTTTGGGGGTAGGGCTTTGCAATTCACAGACACAAACACATGTTTTTGGTTTGTGTGTTCTGTATTTTTGTATTCATTAACATGTAATTTCTTTACTGTGTAATTACATAATCCCAACAATTATATTTGTTGTTGATTGTCTTTGGTGGGGTTTGTCAATTTTATAAATATTATTTCTTAACGGATGGTACACCATCTCTAAAATACACTATTGTTTTTCTTCTACCTTTGTACAAGGTAAGCACTTGTAAGGGTTTTAACTTTTAAAAATCATGCTGTCTAATTCCTCAGTCTGTATACCCTACACTGCATGAAATAAGCTTCCGTCAATATGTTATGTTTGATAATTCTTGTGACATGTCTTTCAATTTGCTACTGCAGTGAAGGCTTTCCCAAAAGACAATCCTAGTCAACCATGCAGGTTGACTGCCTTTGTGGGCTACAAAGCTGGAATGACCCACATTGTTAGAGAGGTTGAGAAACCTGGATCAAGTAAGCATGATTTTTTTTTAATTCCCTGAAGGTGGGAAGAGACAATTGTATTTGCATTGAATTGTTTAACTATAGCTTTGGAAAAGAAGATTTACAAGTGTGCTAGTAAAAGTCCTAGTGATTAGACTTGATCCAAACTCTGTTATTTATGCTCTCACTTATCTTGGGTAGTTTGCTTTCATGTATGTAAATGACTTTGTTGTAATTTTTTGTATTACTAATGTCTCTTAGGAAATCTTAGATTTCTGAGTATTTTTCTTGTTTCAATGTGAAGATGGTAAACTATTTTAAGTTGAAAGTATCTAAGTTGTAGGTGTTTTGTATGTTTTAAACATAGTGAAATCAACTTCCAATGATTTTTTCTCAATTTATTTTTTTGTATAATTTAGGTTTTAATCTTTCACTTATCTATATTCCATGACCAGCAAATTACATGTATCTAATATTTGAGATGCCTTCTATAAGGATGTTGTTGATTTCCTGTTTTAGCATTCTTTTTAATATCTCCATCTGATCAATTCTTGGGCTATTATTTTCTTTTACCTTTGTGGCTTGTATGTTTCTTGCTTTGTACGTGATAACATTTTATGCTGTTTGTAGAGCTTCACAAGAAAGAGACATGTGAAGCTGTTACTATCATTGAAACTCCTCCATTGGTTGTTGTTGGAGTTGTGGGATATGTTAAGACACCTCGTGGCCTTCGCACACTCAATACTATTTGGGCTCAGCATCTAAGTGAAGAAGTCAAGAGACGATTTTACAAAAACTGGTGCAAATCAAAAAAGAAGGCCTTTACCAAATATTCAAAAAAATATGAAACCGAGGAGGGAAAGAAAGATATTGAATCTCAGCTCGAGAAATTGAAGAAGTATGCAACTGTCATTCGTGTTCTGGCTCATACTCAGGTAAAGGAATTGTTTGGATTGGATTTTATTTAAGTTTGTTTTTCTTTCTGTAACTTTTGAATTGATTAGTTGGTAGTTTTTCTAGCCAGGCATAGTGAAGCATAGCACAGAATGTGTCTCTTTGCCACCATGCAAGCTTGGTTCTGGTTCATACATCTGACGATATAATTTTTTAGTCTTATAGTGTTCCAATATATTAAATATAGTCCGTGTTCAGTTTTGTTATGTTAATATAATGGTTTCGTGGTATTAAATTGTTTTTCTTTGTTTTCTGAAGATAAGGAAGTTGAAGGGTCTGAAACAGAAGAAAGCACATTTGATGGAGATCCAAGTTAATGGTGGGACAGTAGACCAGAAGGTGGACTATGCATACAGCTTCTTCGAGAAGCAAATCCCAGTGGATGCTGTTTTCCAAAAAGATGAGATGATAGATATCATTGGTGTGACTAAGGGTAAAGGTTATGAAGGTGTTGTAACTCGTTGGGGTGTCACTCGCCTTCCTCGCAAGACTCACAGAGGTCTAAGGAAGGTTGCTTGCATTGGAGCTTGGCACCCTGCTCGTGTTTCTTTCACTGTTGCCAGGGCTGGTCAGAATGGATATCATCATCGCACCGAGCTGAATAAAAAGATCTACAAGGTTGCAAAGGCAGATCAAGAGTCACATTCAGCCATCACTGAATTTGACAGGTACAGGTGTTTTTTTGTTTCTATTTTGGTGATTATTATATCAGATTGTGCAGTATTTGATCATCTTGTTTGCTAATGACAGGACTGAGAAGGATATTACTCCTATGGGTGGGTTCCCTCATTATGGGGTGGTGAAGGATGATTATATTATGGTGAAGGGATGCTGTGTTGGACCGAAGAAGCGGGTTATCACTCTTCGTCAGTCGCTTCTCAAGCAGACATCTCGGGTGGCTCTGGAAGAGATCAAGCTCAAGTTCATCGACACCTCCTCCAAGTTTGGACATGGCCGCTTCCAGACCACTCAGGAGAAACACAAGTTTTATGGTCGCTTGAAGGCTTAAATTCTTGTTTTCCGGATAACTTGTGCGATGAAAATTTTTGCAGCAAAACAAGACATTTTAGTGGTGTTTTTTGTTGAGTCAGACAATGGGTACAACACATTCGCAGAGTTGTGTTTCTTTTAGTTTGTGCTTTGAACAGTTGTATTTTTTCCCCTCTTTTATTATAATATCAACTAATTTATTATGGCTAATATTGCATTCATTTTCTTTTTTAAATTTCTATTTGATCAAATGGTGGAGTGGTACATGTGTAAGCAGCTATATATCAGAATTTCATTGTGCCCATGGTTTAAACAACCAAACTATTAAAATTTGTTTGTATTTTAAATCCAGTTTATATTGTTTTTGAAAATGGTTTAAATTTTTTGAACCAGTTTGAAATCAGTGTGAAAGCCGGCTTGGTTTTAAAATTGATTTTAATCAATCAGTCTTCTAACGCAGTGAACAACATATGGATTCGTTAAATGAAAGAAAGAGAATTTTAAACACTTGTTCGCATCATGGTAAGTTTGACTGTGCATAAGCTCTTGAAGGTTGGTTCGGAACGTTGAAATTCTATTGAACACTGAACAAGGCAACCTCCTTCAAATAAGTGTGAAATGAAACCTGGGAGGGAGACCCCAAAGTTAATAATTAACTTCGACCAAAAATATAAATAAATTAAGAAGTATAGTTTTTATTCAAAATTATAGCATTTTTATATTTAATAATATTAAAAAAAATAGTTTCTTCTATAAAATAAGTTAATTTTTTCCCTCAACATGTGCTTCTATACAAACTCTACCAAACTCAAACAAATTTTTATAAAATAAAGAATATTTTAATAGTGATGCTCTATTTCTCAAGTTGATGTAATTCATATAATAATAATAATTATAAAAGTCATTAAATTTATGTATATATTTATTTGTGATGGTATGATGATGAAAGTCTTTGCCTTTATTACTTATTAGTGTATATATTATTTATAGACGTAAAATATATATTTTAGTCTCTTAAATTTAAAATAAGTTTATTTAATATAAAATATATAAATTTAATTTTTCAAAGTGTACTCATACGAACATAATAAATAATTAGAAGATATACAATTTTTCATTTGAATTGTTGTTATTATATCAAACTATACAATTCATTCTGCATCTACTTATTCTACTAAAATTTTGTTTTGTTCTTATTTTAATAATTTACAAAAATTAATGAAGAAATATTTAATATTTCAAACAAACATCAAATCTATGTGTTATATATTTTTTTTTTCGTAATCATCTGATTCAGCTCTAACAAATTGGAAGACTAGTAAAACATTATTTTTGCTAAAAATAAAATTCAGATATGTATATACATTATACTTAGAGAAAGTGATATATTATATAAAAATATTGAAAGAAAAATCTTGCTCCGGCGGTTCATTTGATTTGAGAGTTGGGAGTTGAATCCTCTCTGATTCGATGACGACCCGAATCGCGCCCGGTGTGGGAGCCAATTTGTTGGGTCAACATGCCGCCGAGAGGAATCAAGATGCCACTGCTTATGTCGGAAATCTCGACCCTCAGGTAACTATTCTTTCTCCGCACTCTTCATTTCTTTATTGTCACTTCTCCTAAGTTCTAGGGTTTCTGCTGCAGATATGTGAGGAGTTACTATGGGAGTTGTTTGTTCAGGCTGGTCCTGTCGGTAATTTCTTTTTCTCTTTTCTTTCTTTCTTTCATTTTATGTTTCCTACAAACTCTTACTTTCATTTCTCTCAGTTAATGTCTATGTTCCCAAGGATAGAGTCACCAACCAACACCAGGGTTATGGTTTCGTTGAATTCCGCAGTGAAGAAGATGCTGACTATGTATGCTACTCTTCTATTCTCTTTCCATCTCACTCTCTAACCCTAACTAACACATTCTCTCCATTTTCTGCAGGCCATCAAGGTGCTTAACATGATTAAGCTTTATGGCAAACCCATCCGTGTCAATAAGGTATGAAATTGTTCTTGTTCCTGTGTTTGCTTCCCTTCTGAATTCAATTTTTATTTTCTTCCTTTTTAATATTTTTTGCATGTGTCATCCAAAGTATTAATCAAAACAAACAGCCATTTACCGATTCATGATTGCCGTGAATCTCCATGACCACTTCTTCTTGAGGGATGTTAGTTCTCTTGTATCTCAGTACTCGATGCTTATGCATAGCCTTAGAATGGGATTATCTTTCTCCTTCCACTTAAGGGATGCATGCAAGAATGACAATGCGTGCCATGCAATTTTGTTACATAACCATTATAGTGCCACCATAACACTATAATGTGGCATTTTTCGACACCTCTGCCGTAGGCAATTTGTGAAGGGAGGCTCGCTATGGCGTGCTTATGTGACAGAATTCTGGCATTCTGCCTTTGATAACCTTGGTGCTAGGTAGTATTGAACTTTTATTTTACCAACCCATATCGTATGCAATTCCCAGATAATCATTCTTTATAATTGAATCTCTCTTATTTTTTGCATAGTGATTATTCTTTTCATATCTGTATTTTGTTTGTACAAACTATGTAGTACTCTGTTCAATTTCTGCTATATTTCTTCCTTGTAGTAATGTAGTTGTATCAACACCCTTGTCACTTGATTAACAAAACATTTAGTTTTCATGCTGTTTGATGGATTTTATGATTTTTTGGTTCTAGGCATCCCAAGATAAAAAGAGCCTGGATGTTGGTGCAAATCTTTTCATTGGCAATCTTGATCCTGTAAGTAACCAAATTATGCAAGTGTTAATCAGACTCATGCAGTTATGCATTGAATTCAAGACTTAAACATGAGTGTTCCTAATGTTGTTGCAGGATGTAGACGAGAAGCTCTTGTATGATACTTTCAGTGCATTTGGAGTTATTGTTACTAATCCAAAGGTTTTTCTCTTTAAATATTATATATCTAATTTCATCATGTTTGTGTCACTTAAGTAACAGTATCCAGCTAGTAGCAGTTGCTAATACTTTTCATGCTTTGCCATTTTCTTATCTCTCTATATTAGCATTTACCGATTTTTGTTTAAAAATGTTTGGTATCAAGCCAATGACAATTAAAAATAACCACCACCTGAAAGGATTCATTTCACTCAACATTATGTATATGATCTGATATTCAAGGCTTTTTGTTGCAGATCATGAGAGATCCTGAGACAGGAAATTCCCGTGGTTTTGGCTTCATTAGCTATGATTCATTTGAGGCATCTGATTCAGCCATTGAGGTATGCCTCAGTCTAGTGTTTGAGTCATTTGTAGGAATATAGTGTGAGGCCAACCTTTCATTCTTTTGTTATACTTATTCAGCACATGTGGATCTTGAATTGGAACTAACTCACTAAAATATATAAACACTCCAGAACAAATAATAATATATATGGGTTGGCAATCATTTATAAAATCTTAAACTCATTGACCAGCTTGTGGTGTATGTAGTCTTGGATTCATTTGTAGAAAGCATTGTTGGGAGGGTTTCACCCTCTAGGGCTTGACTGTACCTTGAGAGATTTGTGTCTCTTTTACCGTATGGGAGAATACTATAGGAAACCAAAAAGAGAAAAAAATCCATTGGGGCTATATAAGATCCTGTATTATAAAGTGTAACATCAATACCCAAAAGGAAATATTTACAACTGTTTTCATGTTTCATGCCATAAACAAATGGTAACAATAAGATAGCAAACTATATATTGAATCCATCGAAATTCAAGGTTCCAATAGTTAATATCTGACTTCCTCATCAATGCTTCATGATTTGTTGGTATCATTGCATCAACGGTAGCTTTCTAATATTTCCTGTTTGAAATTCTAATATTTCTTGTCTTCTCTAATTCAAACGGATCAAAATGAAAAGAAACATGGTGTAGTTTAATCTTGCAGAAGAGGGAACAACATGAGGGAAAAGTCACAGACTGTTTTTTGTCTGCATCTTGAAACTGAAATAGGGAACAACCCCATCACTAGTGAAGAGTTTAAAGAAATTAAAAGTTAGATAATTTTGTATTTTCATTTGTATTACATACCATGTTTATTTTTACTTTTTGGTGTAATGTGGGGCAAAGCCCAAAGGAAAAAGACTACTCAAAGCTACAGTTAGAAACCCCATTACTTAATTTTTTATGCCGATGTAGTTTTTCAAGGAATATAACTTTAGGAGATCTTCTAATCTATGTAGGACAGGGTTGTGTGACCAGAAGCACAAACCCTTTGTATATTCAAATGCTGTAATGCCCCTTCTAAAGAATGAAGACTATTGGGAAGCATGCTTATATTGTTCTGTTAACTCTTAAGGTTAAATTGGATGGAAGGGTTGAAGTTGACATTATTAATGTTAAATTAAAGTAATATAATTTAATAAATTAGGATGGAAAAATCAGCCCAAGTTATAAATGAGGGAGTTTTATTTTTTATTAATGTATTTGTGAAAATAAATTTATCTGTTTCAATTTTGTTGTCTGGGTATTCAAATCATTCGTAATAGTAGAATATAAAAGCATTCCCACGCCACTGATATTGAATTTTTCTATATTTTGTAGGCAATGAATGGACAATATCTTTGCAATCGTCAAATTACAGTGTCATATGCTTATAAGAAAGACACTAAGGGTGAACGGCATGGTACCCCAGCAGGTGAGGTCCTTTCTTGCTACTAGTACTATCTACTTTTTGGGATTAATTCATGCATATTGTTTGTTTTTGTAGTATCTGGCTATCTGCTAATATTTCTTCTATGGTGCAGAAAGAGTTTTGGCTGCAAGTAATCCAACTACACAGAAGAGCAGGCCTCATACTTTATTTGCCAGTGGACCTCCAACACTTCCCAGTGCTCCTCAGGCTAATGGGGTTGCTCCAGTGCCTCCCCGACCCTTTGTTAATGGGGTTGCTCCTGCTGCAATTCCTACCCTCCGTCCACCACCCCCTCAGGCTGCTGCATTCCAGCCTATGCCGGTGCCTGGACAACCAGCGTGGCATCAGCAACAGCCAGGTCAAACAATGTTATCACCCGCGATGCCACCACCTCAAATCCAGCAGTTCAGGCCACCTCACCCTGGTATGCAGCAGATGCCACCACCTCCACAAGCTCCACCCAGGCCTCTTCCTCCACCATCAGTAATGGCAAGTCAGCCACCACCTGTTTGGCGACCACCACCCCCTCAGCAGCAGGGTGGACGGCCTTTGCCATACCCTCAGTCTGCAATGCTGCCTCCACCACCTCCCCAGTAACCCTGTTATGCCACCGCCTTTGAATTGGTGGAATGCAAATCGTATGGAATGTTTCTGATCTGAATATCGGGATTTTTGCCCATTTATTGTTAATTTGTATTGCGTTATATTTGTGAACTAGTGTAGATTGTAATATGAACATCCTAGAGAGTCAACAATCATAAAATTATCCCTGCCTAGAAAAGAGAGACTTTTGAGTTTTGGCTTTACCGCATGATATCCTCATTTTATCATGTTTTCTTGTACGTCGGCCTCTAGATTGGTAGGTTGCCCTCTGAGATGCACAAGATAATTGATGTGTTCAGGACGAAACAACCAAATGCCTATAATGGAGATTATTGAGTTGCAGACTTTAAGTTCTTGTCATAGACAGGGCATTGATACGGGAAACATTAAATTAATGTGCATGGCTAATTTTGGCAATGTCAGTATGTAATAAGCATGCATGAATAGTTTTAAGAAAAAGAAAAAAATTTATTACTTTTTCCTTGGATAGATATTTTTCTAAATTTTCAGAAGTGTGTTTATTTATTATTTCTATTTATTATTTATAAAGGCATTAGAAACCTTCTTTGAAGAGTATGTCTATCAATTGTATAGAAAATAAGTGAAGAGAAATAGGATGGAAAAATGTGTTCTAACTTTTGGATGAAGAGAGAAAATAGAGAATTTTATTTTTGAAAAAGTGAGATTCACGAAAAGTTATTTCCCGTCAAGTAAAGAGAAAGGAGAAAAAATAATTGAGGTCATAACTTTGATTTTATGTATTATGTTTAATTTGTCAATTATTGTATTAAAAGTTGTCTAATACTCCCTCCAATCAATTTTTATAAGAATTTTACACAAACATTTTTCTTATAAAAAGGACTGGAGTTAGGATCATGCATTTTTTAGGGATGACACTATATAAATACTTATTATTTAGTAGTGTAATAGTAGTAGTATTTAATTGACTTGGTTTTAACATGGTGTGATACGATACACAATTTTGATCTTTGTTATTTTATTGGAAATTTAAATGATGAAAGTTTCTTCATTATTTATATTTAATAGTTGAAAAAATGTCGTTATTAGTTGATTTTTTTAGCTTTTCTTTCTTCAATTTTTTAATATTTTATTTAGGTCTGTAAGGTTAATCCGTCAACCAGTAGCGAGCCAATATAGGGCAGAAGCATACCACATATTTCACAAGCTCATTTATTTTTTGAGCTAACCTAACCAAAGCCAACCTTGTGGGTTGAAGGGGTGACGACTCAAGGCCTAGGGATTGAAGAGTCCAAAAGAAAAAATAATTACTATTATATCATTCATTCTCTTAACTTCTGAACATGAATAATTTCTTAAGTTTCCAAAACTCAATGATTAAAACTTTCAATATCTTTGATTTTTAATCTTGCTAATCATTGAGCTAATAAGTCACATGGTTAACTTCCGATTTTTTATATGTAGTAAAAAGTTTGATGATTGTTCATTATAGTTATAAGAATTCATTACCTATCCTATTACTTTTTTTTAAGGAGAAGAGTTTTAAGATATAAAATATAATTTATGCATCTTTTATATGATAAAGAAAGTTTTGGTGCCATTTTCCCCACCAAAATTAGAGACACTTCAGACAATTCGTTTTTATGTTATATTTATATCTCACAATAAAAAGAAGAAAATAGTGTGATGTAAGCATACTGTTGCAAACATATCAATCAAATCACTATTATAAGCTCCTTAATGGAAAAGAGAGATATCCTGATGATTTGCTGTAATATCCTCTCATCCATTGAATAAAAATTGGCTAACACCACACAAAATGCTTAAAATGTTTGTTTATTCTTTTATACATACCAATTGCTTAAAGAGACAGAAATTTTTCTATGAAAAGCAAATTGTAGCTTTCTATAAACTGGGAACATTCGGGCAATATGACTTACATCTCCTTACATAAAAGACCTTCATCTTGACCTCCTTCTGCGATCATTTGTAACTTGTCTTGAAGTTGAAACACGAGTGCTTCCTCTGCGAGATGAAGAAGGGTCCAATGTACTAGTCTCAGTCTGTATGTTATTATCTGTTGTCTGAATTTCTGAGCCAATATTAGCAGTGGTGTCAACATTCCTACTAAAAGGAGATGTAGAAGCTGCAGGTGTGGAATCAGTTGCAGCAACATTCCCATTATGAGTTGAACTTGTATTGACACCATTTGTCTGGTGATTATGAAAATATGACTCAAGGTCCTCAACTAATCTTTCAGCAGAATCCATCGCAGAATTTAATGCTGATGAAAGGGATGAAAATGAAGCAGCTCCTTGCACTAACAAGGTTGAAATTGGAGTCTGAGAGGAACCAGTACCTCGATCATTGCTTGATGGCGGGCGAGATTGAGCGAGCAAACCATTATTCCTATCAGTTGCAGCATTGGGGTTTTGTGACTGAACTCGAGCTCCTAACCCACCAATAAGGTGATGAAACCGCCGGATATTTAGGATTACAGAAGAAGATGCTCCCTGACTTATTAGCTGCTGCCTAAAACTCTCAATTCTGGGTGCAGCGGGTCGAGGAGGAATTCTCAAACCAGCTCCTTTCAATCCTGACTCACAACTGCCATCGGCACTTGAATTGCCATAAATCGGAAAAATGCCAGTTTCAGTGACCTCTCCTTTACAAACAGGGCATTCCCTTGCATTTGAATAGACAATTTGCACCTGATAGAAGCATGGCCAACAAAACAAATGACCACAGCAGGTCAACACAGGATCTCTTGCCCTGTCTAAACATATATTGCAATCATAGAAATTTCCAGTGCTTCCCCCTTCCTTATTGGCATCTGTTTCAATCCTCCCCAATGCCTTAGCTACTAAATGGGCACCTTTCCTTTTGAACCCTCTCCCACTTTCAACGACTCTTTCCTCAACTTCCCGGCTCGGCATTTCTTCTTCACGAGCATCAGCTAGCGCGCTGGTTTGTCCAGTAGAGTTGGTTATTTGGATTGGAGTGTGAAACAGCGGCCAACTCGAATACTGCCTGGTTCTGGAAGTTATCGCTTCAAGGCGCCTAATACGGTCCTGCACATGTTCATGGGCAGATTCTAGTTCTTCCAACAAAGAATCAAATTCATCTGGAGAAGCGTGAGTTGGATCCGATGGCTCCTGATTCAAATCAAGCTCCATTATACATACACCTTGAGTTCTTTTTTCAAATTATGCAATCAACAACAATTCATATGCATCAAGACCCTAATACAATTTTGAAAAACAAAATAAAAAATCAAATTCAGATGCTCATGGATTCAAATAAACATAAACAGTTATTCTCCGACATAAAATACTCAGTTCCTGACTTGCTCAAACTAGAGGAACCTCTTATTCTCCATTTCTCAATCACCCAAAAATTTATATTCCACTAAGTCTTAAACATATACAGTTCATTTTTCATGTTTATGCAATCAACCACATTTCACATATACCCTGAGTTCTTTTTCCAAGTTTATGCCATCAACCACATTTCATATGTATCAAGAGCCTAATTCAAATCTTGAAAAATAAAAACAATAAAAAAATAAACTCAGATATGCTCGTGGATTGAAATAAACACATACAGTTATTCACCAACATCAAAAACACTAGAAAAATATATTATTCTCAACTTCTCATATACCCAACAATTCATTTTGCACTAATTCTTTGACATAAGTGACTTTGAACGAAATGCAAAAATTCATGACCCAAAACAATGATAATAACGGTAAACTAAACTGAATCGGAAGAGGAAAAACTCTAATTGAATAAAAATTGTGAATGAAAACAGAAAAGTGAAATTGAGTGAAAAGGGGTAAGGAATTACCATTGATATGAGGATGTTGTTTCGTTGAATTTGGGTGAATCGATGATGAAACACGTTGGGGTTTATTTGTATGATTCCAAAGCGCCATTCACATAATAAACATGGGAAGAAGACATACCTAATCGCTAGGTTCTCTAAAGTTTTGATTTTGCAATTTGCAATACACTTTCAGTTTTGCTTCTTTCCCCCTTGTTAAATACAAGAAGGAGCATTTAATACAACCTAAGCAACAAAAAAGTATTTTTCTTTGGTCTAATTATAAACAATAATCGATTTAATATCCTTAATTTGTTATTAATTCTATATATTAAATACTCACTCATTCAACTTTAAGAATTAACATTAAATTAGACTATTGCTTCACTTATAATATTTAAATTTAAGAATACTTTTAAAATAAAATTTAAATTTATAATAATATTAAATGTCGTCATTATTTTTTTTGGTGTTGATGATTTATATTAAGTTATTTTGAATAAAAGTAGTATTAGATCTTTAAAAAAAGTATTACTTTATTTTTTCATATTGTTAATTCAACAAAGTATTAATTTTTATTAATTATTTTTATTATATTTTCACCTAGTCAAAGGAGAAGGTATTAAATGAGAATAAATTACCCAGTATTTAAATTTATGATCATATTAAATGTGATCGTTACTTTTCTTGATGTTGATGATTTATATTAAGTTACTTTGAATGAAAGTAGTATAGATCTTGAAAAAAAGTATTGCTTTATTTTTTCACACTGTTAATTCAACAAAGTATTAATTTTTATTAATTATTTTTATTATATTTTTACCTAGTCAAAGGAGAAGGTATTAAATGAGAATAAATTACCGAGTATTTAAATTTATGATAATATTAAATGTTATCATTACTTTTCTTGATGTTGATGATTTATATTACGTTACTTTGAACAAAGGTAGTATTAGATTTTAAAAAAGAGTATTGTATTATTTCTTTCACATTGTTAATTCAAAAAAGTATTAATTTTTATTAATTATTTCTATTATATTTTCACCAAGTCAAATGAGAAGGTATTAAATGAGAATCAATGATTGAGTATTTAAATTTATGATAATATTCAATGTGATCATTATTTTTCTTGATGTTGATGATCTATATTAGGTTACTTTGAACAAAGATAATATTAGATTTTGAAAAAGAGTATTGCTTTATTTTTTTCACATTGTTAATTCAACAAAGTATTAATTTTTATTAATTATTTTTATTATATTTTCACCTAGTCAAAGGAGAATGTATTAAATGAGAATAAATTATGAGTATTTAAATTTATGATAATATTCAATGTGATTATTAATTTTTTTGATGTTGATGATTTATATTACGTTACTTTGAACAAAGATAATATTAGATTTTGAAAAAGAGTATTGCTTTATTTTTTTCACATTGTTAATTCAACAAAGTATTAATTTTTATTAATTATTTTTATTATATTTTTACCTAGTCAAAGGAAAAGGTATTAAATGAGAATAAATTACCGAGTATTTAAATTTATGATAATATTCAATGTGATCATTACTTTTCTTTTTAATGTTTATAATTTATATTACGTTACTTTGAAGGTAGTATTAGATTTTGAAAAAGAATATTGCTTTATTTTTTTCACATTGTTAATTCAACAAAGTATTAATTTTTATTAATTATTTATATTATATTTTCACTTAGTAAAAGGAGAAGATATTAAATGGGAATAGATTATCGAGTATTTAAATTTATGATAATATTAAATGTGATCATTACTTTTCTTTATGTTGATGATTTATATTACGTCACTTTGAACGAAGGTAGTATTAGATTTTGAAAAAAAGTATTGTTTTACTTTTTCACATTTAAAAAAAAATTATTTGTTAATTCAACAAAGTATTAATTTTTATTATATTTTCACCTAGTCAAAGGAGAAGGTATTAAATGGGAACAAATTACCAAGTATTTCAATCAAAATGATTTATCTTAAATGATTATATTTAAAGACAATTTCTCATGCAATTTTTCATAACACATATATAAGTAAAAAAAGATCTTGTATGTTCGACTTAAAGCAAATGTAATTGATTTTCTTATTTAATGTTATCATTAATAAAATATCATTCATTTAATTCTAATTATATTTTCAATGAATCCTTTTTATTCATGACAAATAGTTTCAATGAATGCCATTTTAAAAATAACCTTATTTTTTTACTTAAGAGTAGGAAACTTAAATAATATCAACTAACTTATTAGTTATTTTTACTTATACATGAACCAGGAAGAAATATTACAACCCATAATCTATGTTACTTCCTCATGTCCTATCTATAAGACTCAACGAGTTTGTTCCTTTTATAAGATATGAATTCATAATGCTCTTTACATTAATTATTTTTAAACAAAAATATTTATAGTTAGTAGAGATTATAATGACAAACAATAAAAGTGAGAGAAATGATATTATTAGACAATGGTAGTTTTAGAAAAAAGAATATGATCTTGAACATATTTCTTATTATCAACTAAACTAATCACTCTCCTTAATCTAACTAAATTAAGTAATTGAGTCTTATAAATAGAACCGAAAAGAGTAATATTTAATATAAAATTTTATTATGCAAATTATTCAAATAAATCTCTAAAAGCACTTAACAATTGGTATCTAAATTTTGTCCTTAATAATTTTTCATAACTATAACTATTTAATAACATTATTATTTCTCAAGCAATTTTAAGGGATATGCATTTTAAAAAGAGAGAAGTTTGACTTTTCTATTTCTATATTTGTATTTATCTTTAAACTCCGTATAAAAGCTTTAAGTTTAACTATGGTTTTAATTTTTAAATTTTGGGTAATTTCGTTTTTTGTTTTCTAAATTTAAAATTAATCTTTTTAGTGCTTGTAATTTGAAAAAAAGAAAACTTGTTTTAGTGTTTCTGTTCAAACATCAAAATGAATACTTTTGAAAGGAAAACACATATGGGATAGGATATTTGATAATAAGAATGCAAAATCAAAGTGGGTTGGTTACCTTGTAATCAACTTGTAATTTGTTAGTTATGTAAGTGAAATTGCTAACAACGTTTAGGATAAAGGGACCAAATCAAGTTTTTTTTTAAATACAGGACAAAAGATCAACTTTAAATTTAGAGGACAAAAAATATATTTAGGCCAAAGCTTTAACATAACTGTTAATTTGATACTCGTTCTTGTAAGCATTAAAGAGAAGCACTAAAAGCATGACTCTTGAATTGGCGACTTTCGAGCATTCAAAATAAATACCCAATGACATCCTGTCAACAAGTGTATGATGAAGTTTCAATGAAAACAAAACCAACAACTAAAAACACCATCAACAAGTCAAGCCAAAGTAAAAAATAGAAGATAGAAGTATGAGATCTGAAATATATCACACACAAGACCAAGATTAAAGAGCCAAGGTCTATGTCAAGGTTCAAGACCAAGATTAAAGAGCCAAGGTCTAAGTCAATATGTCACACACAAAATGTCCTCAGAACCTTGAAAACTCAAATTTGGACCTGGTGGTGTTAGAAACTTGAGTATGAGATATGGAACTAAAGCCCTAGCAACCAAAAATCGAGTCTCAAACGGAACTTGAGTTTTACTAGCTGGACTCAAGTCCCAGATGATAAACTCAAATTTCACGAGTTTGACAACCCAAAATAGAAGATTTTTCCTTGTTTTTCAAAAGTAATTTTTCTATAATTAATTGGATTAATGGGATTTCAAAAATGGGAAGTTTTCTATGACATAATATATCTATTTCTAAGAAAATATGAGCTTGTTTTGCCTAAGAAGAAAATCAGATCTTTAAAGATAAATGTAGAGAGGTATTTCCTAAAACAAGCAACTTTTCAAATAAGAGATAAATATAAAGCGAATCAAAGATAGATTTAAAATATATCTCAGATAATTCTGATCTTAATCTATCTTTTGAAAAGTCCAAGTCAATACATACTATAAATAGGTGTCTTATTCATAGAAAAATAGAGAAGTTGTATGCCAAATAGCTTGGATAATTGATGTGTCTAGAGTGAGAAAAAGAGAATGCTGAGTTCTTAAGTGAGTTGTTAGTCACAACAAGTTGTCACTCAAGGATTAGACCTTGAGGGGTTGTCTCAGAACTAAGTGTAGGGTTTACAAAGGGGTGTCCTTGGAAGGGTAGTCAAAGATGCAACATAATCAGCTTTGTCTTTGTAATGACTATACTTAGTGGAAAATCTCAAGTTGCAACTTGAGTACTGGGTGTAGGTTGGATTGACTAAACCGGTATAATATGTGATTGCCAAAATAGTTTTCACTTAACAATTAATTTTTCCTTGTTGATTTTGTGTAGTTAGGAAAAATATATGAAAGATTCTAATTAAGAGGGCAACTAACTATAATTCCAAAAAAATAAATAAACAATATACACCAAAAGAATAAATGAATATCATATTTACAAAAAGAATAAATTAAAAACGAACTAATCATATTATAAAACTAACATATTTACCTCAAGTAAAACATTAAATATTATAGAAACTAAAATTATAAAAGTAAACCAAAGCAAAAAATTATTTAACAAAACTTTTATATATATATATATATATATATATATATATGTATATATATATATATATATATATATTTTTTATAGTATATATTATGCTTCGAATTCACTACGAAACACTGTCAAAATTTAGTTTCAATATATGTGCATTGTTTCGCTGTTAAACATGGGAATTTGAAATCCACACAAGTGAATTATAGTGACAAATTCCATAGCCATTGCTCACTTCTATGATTTTGTTCATATCATAGGTGGGACACTCAACACTTACATGATTGGGAAAGTTTCCCTTCAAACACCCACTTCTACACATGTAATCTTTGACAACATTTTTTTTTACCTAATACTTAATAAAATATTGCTAAAAATATTTGGTAACATTAAAAAAATATGGTCAAATTACAAATAAATGTTACTCACATGTTTTGGTGATATTTTATCAGATGTTGTGCATAACTTGTGTTGCTAAAACCTTTTAGTGACATTTTTTTGACTTTAACAACATAGGCAATACATAACATTTGATTATATGTCACAAAAAATATTAGTAACATTTATTTATAATTTAATGATATTTTTTGAATGTTGCCAAAGACTTTTATCAATATTTTATTAAATGTTAGATAAAAAAAAATGTTGCTAAAGGTCACATATGTAGTAGTGATCCAAGAATGAAACTAAGAGGAGACTTATGAGATTGAGAACTGTAATGTGAAGGTAGCAGCCACACTGTTGTAGGGAGTTGTCACACCCATGTGGCATCTACTTCTTTCATTGCAAGAACTTCATGGTTTCCATGCTAAGATAGATTCCTACAACCAAAAGCACACCAAAAAGCGTAACAACGTACTAAAAGGAAAAACTCAGAGATTATGCATGAATATAAACATAAATCACCATGAAATGCATCCAATCTAAGTATGAAAAGTAAGCAAAAGATAGAAAGAAATGCAACGCATCAACATGTTAGACAAATAATCTTTATAACTTTCGTATGTATTTATTTATTTATTTATTTTTGTTGTACATACATTAATTAGTAATACAATAGGTAAGTTAATTTTTTTAATGATCCGGATTTGGAATAGATATAGATATTAGTAATAGAGATAGTTATGTGTTGACAGTAATTTGGTGAGGAATTAAAAGTTAGTAACAAGAAGTTTTTTAAACTTTCACCTACTTGTTTGTTTTATATGGAGAGACTTTATACATAATTATTTTGACTCTTTGTAAACTTTCATCATTTATCATAGTTCTAATAATTAATCTAGGTCACTTAGAACCCACTACACATAGCCTCACACACATAATGGGCTTGGAACCTTGAAAACTCAAATTTGGGCCTGGTGGTGTTGGAAACTTGAGTTTGAGATTTGAGACTAAGTCCTGGCAACCAAAACTAACTTGAACTTTGGTGACCAAAATCAAGTCCTAGATGGGAAGCTCAAGTTTCACGAGTTTGGCAACCCAAATTTGAATATTTTTCCTTATTTTTCAAAAGTAATCTTTCCATAATTAATTGGACCAATGAGATTTCAAAAATGGAAAGTTTTCTATGTCATTATCTATCTATTTATAAGAAAACATGAGCTTGTTTTGCATAGGAATATAATCTTATCTTTAAAGATAAATGTAGTAGAGATATTTCCTAAAACAAACAACTTTTCAAATAAGAGATAAATATAAAGCAAATCAAAGATAAGTTTGAAATATATCTTAGATAAATCTAACCTTAATCTATTTTTTGAAAGCCCATGTCAATACATACTATAAATAAATGTCTTATTCATTGAACTTAGTGCACTTGAGTAGACACATAAAATATAGAGAAGCTCAACTAAAAGTTATAGTATCCAAGCCTAGAAAAATACAAAAACTATGTGCCAAATAGCTGGAATCGTTGATGTGTGTCTAGAGTGCGAAAAAAAGAATGCTAGGTTCTTAAGTGAGTCATTAGTCATAGTTAGCAAGTTGTCACTCAAGTGTTAGATCTTGAGGGTTTGTCTGAGAACTAGGGCATCCTAGTTAGGTTGCTTGTTGACTAGGTGTAGGGTTTAGAGAGGGGTGCCCTTGGAAGGGTAGTTGAAGATACACATATAATTAGCTTGGTCTCTGTAGTTGTTGTACTTAATTGAAAATCTCAAGTTGCAACTTAAGTACAAGATATAAGTTGGGTTGACTGAACCAATATAATCTATGATTAGCAAAATACTTTCAACTAAACAATTGTTTCTTCTTGATTTTGGGTAGTTAGCGGAAAACATGGAAGATTCTAACTTAGAGGACATCAAACATCAATTAAAAAAAAAGAGTTTCTATAGTACATCAACCAATTATATTAAGTCTTTCTTGATTTTGATATTGTTGATTTTTTAACCAATAATAATTAAGTTACATTATCTCTTTATTTTAATATTTAGTAATAATTTTATTATATATTTCAAAATTAAAATACATTTTTTAAAATCAACTTTCTAATCTAACTAAACGAAACCTCAATTCAAAAATCTCAAGCAACAAACATCATTCAAATCAAATTTAAATGATGCTAGAGTTAAAAATTGTGTAAAATTGGAGACAGTGGCATTGAAGGCGACATCGATTGTCAGAGATGTCATCAATCATTAGAGGGTCATGGGAGAGGGACGGGAGTGTTCTGTTATGCTAAGGAAGGGTTTATTAATGGCAAAATGGTCAATCCCTGTTAAGTGATAAATATTAAAATAAATTAAAATACAAGAAAGACTTAATATAATTGGTTACTTTTTCTTTGACCACTAAACACAAATTTACCGTCTTCACCACCTTAGTCTATGCCTTATCTGATAGTCTATATGATGCTTCCAATTCACCACGAAACACTATCAAAATTTAGTTTCAATATATGTGCATTGTATCTATGAGTATTATGCATAACATGGGAGTTTGAAATCCACATAAGTGAATTTTCTAGTGACCAAGATATTAAGTTCAATATCTCCATATTTAAAAGAAACTAGAATACATTTTTGGTAGGGGTGACAAATTGGATTTGTCTGCCTCGACACCAACCCGCTAAACACGGACCAACATGTTTCGCTCCGCATTTCATATATAGATTTAAAGTGTCAGTCCATCCCATTTTTATTGGATTGGTTTGTAAAATATTAATAAAAAATAAATTATAAATATATTTTAATTGATTTTACCTTTTATAAATAATAAATACATACTAAAAAAATCGAAAGTATTACTTTAAATTTTGAATAATAATTTATTTAGACAAAAAATAAACAAATTAATAATATATATATATATATACCAAAATAGATACTAAATCATTTTTTAATAGAAAAAGATTTGACGGGTTGATCCACCCCACTTTTCTCTCAACTTGTTTATAGCATGCCAAAACCGAACAAATTGATGGATTTAAAATTCGAACTTGGCCAGAAAAAAAAAGGCCAAAACGGGTTGGCCGGACAAGTCCAACCCATTTTGTCACCCCTAAATTTTGGACTTTCAAAACAAATGCTTTTACATAAAAAAGATTTGTTAAAGAAACTAAATGTTTTGTATCTACACATTCAATAAATATATGTTTAATAAAAACTACATAAATAAGTGTATTTAAATGAATTAAGTTAGTGTAATACTACATGTTTTGGATTTATGAAATGAGACTTTTTACATGGAGAATTACTATTACCATTTATTAAAGAAATTTTAATTAATAGACCTCTTTTTAATAAAAACTACAAATGTCAACATATATAAAGAACAATATTTGTGCAAGGTTACGCATATTTGGAGTCACAAATGAGATATTTTTTGCATAGAGAAAAAATGGTCAAAGAAACTAATTTTATAGCGATTAATCCCTCATCGATCACCTACTTTTAATCAATTTTATGGTGCTAACTAATCATCACTACTAGAAAATATGCTTTTAAGATTGATTTTTTAGCACTTTCAACATTGCCTATTAATCGATGTTGAAACTACTGGCATTAAAAGTATCAACGCTAATATTGGTTTTTAAAAAACCGATGTTAAACTAAACTACACAACATTAATTTTCTAAAAAAACTGATGTTGTCAGTAAACCACAACATCAGTTCTTAGGAAAATCGAAGTTGTTTTGTGGCAAACAACATCATTTTTTCTAAAAATTGATGTTGTTTTGCGCAACAACAATGATTTTTCTAAAAATCGGTGTTTGTTTTGGAATTTTTCTTAATATCGTGCCTATTTTTTTAATTACCAACTATAATTATACATAACACAACTTGTCATTCAAAGTTGTGAACACTTTAAAAAAACATAAGTCATAGTTGAAAAGAAGTAAATGGAAACTTAATGTAATAAAATTAAAATATTCTATATGTTATATAATAAACTATTTATCCACAAAACGATAAGTTGACAAAAAGATTCATAGCAGAAACATTTCAAGCATCATTTCCTACGAAATATACCACCAAGAGTTATAAACAAAAATTTACAGATATTAGTATAGTATAATATATTTAAATTACAAACAAATCCAAAATAAAACAAAGTTAGATGTTGCATCTAGGAACTCAAATATAATTTGAGTTTTAGCTTCCAAATTTTGTGATTGTGCAAAAGTCTTCTATTCATAACCAATTTTTGTAAACTTCCTCCAATGATTATAAACAATCCTGCATTCCGTAATCTCTTCCAAATTTAGATGGGTGAATCCCACACATTTCATAAATGAGTATATGATGTTTGACACATCCTGAAATTAACATTAAGTTCATTTTAGATATGTATATGATTTTAAAATTTGATGAACATAAGTGCTTTTGTACTAATTATATATAATGTTGAGTTACTCATCAAATTGCTGCAAGTCACTTTGTACCCATTCAGCAGGACTTTAAAAGTGATTGACTTAGAAATTTGGTGGTATAAGGAGTGTCATTTAGGATAAGCTTTTGGTCCAGAGTTGCTTTTGAAGATGGTCAGGAAGAAAATACTCTGTCCGAAATGGGTCATTGTAACTTGATGATTTCCTGTGAATCCATAGAAATCTTTGAGTTCTGTCCATCCAATCAGTATAGTTGGGTTCACTAGATGTTGGTTGTATGTAACAAAGTGCATGTTGCTATTATTGTCTAGCAGATGCCAAGTATGCTCTAGTTGATCCTTCCATCTTACTTACAACAAAGGACCTACTCACTTCACCATAAGGATACATTTAAAGTAAATTAATACAAGCAATACCGATCTTTTATATAATGTTATGTTTCTTTGAGAATAGTCTTGAAATTCCTAACCTGATCCTTAATATAAACTGTGTTGAACATTTCCTTTGATTTTCCATCATTGTCTTAGCCATTTCATTCCAATTCTTTTTATCTTTATTCATCGTTTCTAAACTCCATTTACAATATAAAAGTTACTATTAATCCACAACATTTATTTTGCCTTAAATTTGTTCAGTCAACAACTATTAATCCAACATTGTATAGTCTCTAATCTAAAATTATCCTTTGGCTTAAAAGCTAGAACTACTTAAAAATAAATATGCATGTCTACCTACTAGTAGTAAACCAAGAGATATGAGATTGATCTAGTGCATGCCATGAAGTTGAAAGACACAATGTATATATCCATTTTTGAAAATCAAGAATGATATTCCTTTTGTCAAAGTATCATTTTTTTGCGTCAAGTTAAAAACCCTAACATCATCTTGGGTCTATGACAATTTAACATGGATATCTGCTTTCATATAATTTGATTATATAAGAAAATTCATTATTATTCACGTATACACATTTTTATTCATTATTTTTTTGTCTCTCTAATCGTATCAACTATTGGAAAAAAAAATTGGGGGCCTAAGGTTGTGATAGAATTCTCACACTAGCAAAAAGTCTCATTATAAGAACACAAACAAGACACATAATATAAGATTAACTACAAATTTGACTGCTTTATCATTTCTGGAAAATAAACAAAACATAGAATTCTCTTATTGGCACAAATTCCATATGAAATAGTATATTCAAAGTTTCAAATTGTTAGTATTTGTAGTCATTAAAGCATAACATAACTAGAAAATAAAACCTGAGGTCCAACAAGGATTATCTCTAACGACGTTGGTGAGGTGCTGAGAATATGAGGTTGAGTGAGGAATCACGAGGTCTAGCGGCGACACAACAGTGCGACAACAGTGAGGAAGTTTGGCGTTGCATCACGAGTGACGAATGCTGGAGTGTTATGTGGAAGATAGGTGAAGAGAAAGAGAATGGAGGTGCGAGAGGCAATGACGACATGGAGACGGAGAGGCACTAGGAAACGTTGTAGTGCCAGTGGTGAGGGAGTTTTAGTGCCACGAGTGCGAAAGCGAGAGATTTCAAGTGAGAGTCAGAAAGACAAAGTGAGGAAGCTTGAGGGTTTTCAGTGCAAAAAAATTATCATAAAAGATCTCATAACATCGACTTTTAAATAAAATCGATGTTAATGAAGTAACTCAACATCGTTGTTGAGTTTTCCCTATGTTCTTCTAATAACATTATTTTTTCTTCTTCAGAAAATCGATGTTAACACGAGTCTGCTAACATCGACTTTTTAAAAACTGATGTTAAAGAACTCATGTTAACATTGATTTTTAAAAAATCTATGTTAATGAATTCATCTTAACATCAATTTTCTAAAAAATTGATGTTAACAAACTCATGGTATTTATGAGTATGTTATTGCATTTTTGTTAACATTGATTTTTATCAAAAATTGATGTTAATGATGTCAAAACCATTATTTATAGTAGTACATGATGAAACGAAACAACGATGGAAACGAAAAAAATTGCCATCACAACTTAGAAGATAGTTTGGATTATTCGTTTGTTATTCATCATAAGGACGAAATGAAATCACAAATCGAATTCAAACGATATATATATGTTGGAGAATACACAGTGTCAATTTTGCGGGTAATATATTAAGATAGAAATATCCATAAAGAAGAAAACAAACATTACAGATCCAACAGTTTACGTACTCCAAATGAATTTATGGTAGGATATCCTTGAGTAACTTGATCAAGGAAGAAAGGCCACCCAAGAAGTTATGATAAATGACATCGTTTGATCTTGGAGCGATTTCTGGTAGGTTCCCAGGAGGAGAGAGAAACCCAAGGGGATGCTGGAGTACTTGTTGATGTAGTCCTCGGTGGAGCCGCTATTGTATGGATTATCATATCGATCAAAGAGCACAGTAATTTCGTAACAAAGAAATCCAGGGAAGTTATTATCATTCGATCCTTATTGAAATAATTATCACCTTTCCTATTAATTTTTCTATACAAAAGAACACAATATCCTCTTTGGCTTGGACTATCATCTCTTTGGCATTCCAATTTGATTGAAAATCAATAGGTATATTAATTTAATCCAACATTCCTTCATTATAATATCATCACATGATTCTGAATGGCGATAAATAAATATGCATGTCTCGTTGATATCTTTGAAGCTGTACGCTGCCTTGGCTTTTTGTTGAATCAAAATTCAAATAAAAAAAGGATATTATTTCGACATTATCTTACACATCCAGGAAATTTCTTGTAGTATCAGGATGAACAATACATTTTAAAGTACACGCATTATCTCAATATCACCTGTACTTTAATCTTTTATTTGGAGATTATGAGAACGGTCATATTCTAAAAGTATCTAGTTCAAGTTTTGATGAGAACAAGTACACATCTAGCACAAGAGAAATTTCTCAAAGACCACACACCGAGCAACAAAATCTATGTGATATCCAAGCCAGGCACCGAGCTCGGTGACAAGAGCACACAACTCGAAGACCCACCAACGCACGAATATCATACGCTTCCTCTCAAGGCAAAGCCGGATTAAACTGACCCTTCTCAACACCGAAAAAGGTTCAATCTATAATATTATGCTGACAAACTAATTTGAGGATATTATTATATCTCGTTGCTTATGGGAAGCTTTCCAATGGTATGATAAGACTATCAAGTTTAGAGCACTAGCTAGTACTGGGCAAGGTCAAGGCCATTTCTAAAGCCATTTTTAATTGAAGCTTTGGGACCTGAACAAAATCAACTCTTCTAGTTTTCCATATTATGCTTATATCTTAACTTTCAAAAACAATAAAAAAGAACTCCACAAAATTATTTTCTATATTGAAGCTTATGTCCGTCTCCACTCCTCGGAATTTAAAAGTTGTTCTATCATACACATGACTAGCAACATGCATGTGTTGCTTTACCCCTAAAAACTCCCCTAATTTCCAGCACACAACTATACAAAGAAGAGATCAACCATTCAGGCAAGTGCTTTCCTATGTTGAATCTTGGTTTGATTCACATGTAATTACCAATTTACAGTTTTTATATACTGCGAAATTCGTTAAGCCCATGTAATGGGGCACATTTGCATCTCCATAAACTTATGTTTTCACATTCGTTAGGCTCATGTAATTGTCACTTTTACACAATTAATATATTTGAAAAACATAAAAGGTTAATTTTAAAAAATAAATATACCATCAATTTAAATATTTTATTATATATTACTCATATTTCATTTAATTAAAATATCTTTGCTTGTGTGTATACGTAGTGTTCCTGTATTTTATATTTTAGGCATTAATCGTATCAAAATATTTGTGTCCGCGTCATCTCCAGCGAGAAATTAAGCACGACATGTTGTGCAGACTATAGAGTAATAGAGATCATGCCGATGGAAGATGAAATGGTTGCTGCACCTCATTGCTTTGCAAAGGTACGTGGGAGGATTATTATACGCCACCTTTCCTTTGCATACATTAAAAAGTTGTTTCTGAATTCGAATAGGTAACCAATCCGTCACCAATAAGGCGCAAGAGCTTGCTCTCGATTTCATATTTTAACATGATTGTAATTATTTATTTCCTCTTAATTTGTTTCATTTAATGTACAAAGTTGGCAAATTGTGGGACAACATGTATATGATGTTTTGAACGAGTATCCACGTTTGCATGTAACTCATGGCCGGAAGGTACCATTTCAAGACCAAAATTTTTACTGATTTTTCAAGAGATCTAATTGTTATAATACTTTTTAATAAGACTAAAATGAAGAAAAAAACTTAGAAAGATCAAAATTGAAAAATCGAGAATTTATATGGACTAAAATTAAATAAAAAATAACTTAATTATATAATTAGTCTCTTAATCATGATTAAAATTCTGATTGAATCTCTCAATTATTAAAAATTTTAATTGATAATTTTAATTAAGTCCCTCAATTATTACAAAGCTCAATCAAATTCTTAAATTTTTTAAAAACACTACAATCCTATCATTTTCATAAGCTTTGTTAGTTTAAAAGCTGACAAAAATGATATAATTGTAGTTACACTAAAAAAAGTAAAATGGGCCAAAATAGACCGGTCTGATGGGCAACCGAGCCTAACTGGATTTCAAAAAATAAGACCCATATAGAATATGAGTTGACCTAGACCATTTTTCATGCTTGACCCAATCGATTGGGTTAGTTCATCCATTTTGCCAACTCTACTAGTGAGTGACCTTGGGTTGGGTTTTAGAGTTTTGCATGTTTTGGGGGTAGATTCAAGCAATAAGGGCAAAAATGTGGAGGTTGTTACGAAACTAGATGAAGAGGACACCATAAAGCACAATGGCATTGGAGGGGTTGAGGGGGTGGAGGGAGAGAAGTGGTGGATGAGATCTCATCGGTTGATTTTTCCTTTCATCCAATCTCTTTGCAATGTAAGGGTTTTGGATGAGTGGCAGTGAAAAGAGGATGGGAAGAGTAGGGAGAAGAAGGAGATAAATTGGAGAGGAGAGGAGGAGAGGATTGAGCAACCGACTCCCAAATAGGTTTGGGCCTTTTGATTTTTAACAAATGAAATAATTATACCACAATGGAGAGAGAAAGTCAACTAGGTTTTCTTTTTATATATTTTGTACGTTTTTAGTCACCAAAAATCATATTTTAAGATTAAATTATCGAATATCATAGGTTTGGTTAACAACATTTTGACGAAAGGACTAAAAATATATTTCTCGACATTGAGGGACTAAAAAAATAGACTTCGTATTTGAGGAACTAAAGACATATTCAAACCTAAAAACAAAACAAAAAATGAGATTATGAACAAAAGAGAGGAACAAACCATGATCAAGGACGGAGAACAAACCTTGATCGAAGACAAGAAACAAAGACAATGAAAAATGAAGAGAGAGGAACACGAGGTAGAAAGATTGGGATGGGTGGTTGCAAAAAGAAAGTGTGGACCATGAGTGTAATTTTCAAAATTCCATGAATGTATTTTTGTCCAATAAAAAATGAGATAACTTTCCAAAAAGTTGAAATTGGGATAAACTCAAAATTCTAGCTTATGTGGCTTTTACAAAAGCTGAAAATCTTGTCCATCCAAACACTGCTTCTAAACAGAAAATAACTTATGCCAATAGAGAAGCTCCTAAAAGTCATTTTAGAGTGTATTCAAATAGGCTTTAACACCACTAGTCACGAGGTAGACCACAACTTTAGAATCACATTCTAACCAAAATTTAAGAATGTCTGCAGCCCTAGCAATTTCAAGAGCTAATAACACCCCATCATGACATTGATGACCCAAATTCTGCATAAATCCCAGGATCCATTCCCCCCATGTCCCCCCTAGAAACCTCCAGCACAAGTAGCACGCTAATTTAATAAGCCTCTCACTGATTGGAGAGATTAATCTCTAACTACAAACTGTGGAGGACCAAAACTGGCATTTCATCAATAATTTTTGCGTGCAATAGGATAGAATAGAATAGAATGTTACAAGTACTATATCATACTCGCTTAATTAATATACTAGAACACGAGATGTCCCAATCACACCTCTATGATTGAAAATAAAAAGGAGACAACAAGCAGTTTATGTAGTACAAAAATTTACACACTAAATTTAAAGAGCAGATCAGAAAGTCTCGGCAGGTAGAAAAATTCGACCATCAGCAGAAACACCATAAAAACCAAGTTAGATTGATGCCTATGGTAACATAGAGCAAAAGAATTCATAAAAGTAGTAGGAGCATAAAGGTTGGCTGAAACAAATGGAGTTGAAGGACATTGTTATTATTATTAAATGACTCACTTTGACAGAATATGAAAAAGGAAAAGGGACGGCTAGTATCTGACAGCAACTTGAAAGGGAGTTTAGCAGAACAAGATTGCCTCTCAGTCCATATTATTATTTTGTTTCTGACAGTACTTCAAACAGTTAGTCTGCGACACTAATTCAAGCATAATTATTTTCTGATAGGAATAAGATTAACTCGATGAAAATCAGTCACTTGTGAAGACATGCTACTGCTAGGATATCCTTGAGGAACTTGATGAAGGAACAAAGGCCACCCAAGAAGTTGTGATCAATGACACCGTTTCCGTCCACCACGTGTGCAAAGTCAACGAGTTTGACCAGAGGGTTGGTAGCTTTCCCTTTCCCTAGATCCTTCTCGTACACCACAAGAACAGAACAAGAATAGAAGTGATACACCGTCTGAACCTCGAACCAGTCCTTGAGCTTCTGCAAGCGCTCCAAAACGGCGCCGTAGACCTCCGTTGCGAAAGCGCAATCGGGATGATGATCATCATGGTTGATATTATTAGAGGAAACGAACTTGTTGAGAACAAGTGCAACACCATGGGCGGATAGACACTGGAGAGATTTCCTGGTAGGTTCCCAGGAGGAGATAGAGTCCTTGACTCCCGAGATTCTGAAACCCAAGGGCAAGCTAGAGGACTCTCTGTCCTTCTTCAGGCACTTGCAGATGTAGTCCTCGGAGTCTCCCAGGTGCCAGGTTCTGGAGCCGATCTTTACGTCCATGACGGAGGGTTTGGAGTAGCCGCAGAGGAGGTCCTCCAGGACCAGGTGAGGGTGGGGACCGGAGCCGTCGGAGGCGTCCAGGAGGCGGGTGCCGTGAAAGGCGGGGAAGAAGGAGCGGATGGAGTAGTCGTGGGCGGCGGCGGCGAGAGAGGTGTAAAAGGAGAGTTCGGTGGAGCCGCGGGTGTCGTCGTCTTTGTTGGTCTGGAGGGGCTTGTAGAATTTTCCAAAATCGTCGACGAGTGGGCCCAGGATTCCGTCCTTGGCCTTGTGCCCGGCCACCTGGTGCTCCGGGATCTTGAGCATTTTTATAATGGAATAGTGTGAAATTCAGAATGGCAAGTAGATCTAATATATATAACTGCAATTGAAATCACGGATGCGGCCACAACAGACCTAAGAATGAACGGAAGCACGTGAGTTAGGCAGAGTTAGCCTTACACAAAGCAATGCAAGTTTTGCGCCAAGCCTAAACTTGGTCTCAATCAATTTTCGCTTTTCACTTTGCAAAACTAAATTTATTTTTTAATTTCTGTATAATATTTTCAACTGAAATCTAAATATACACTCATTTGATCATAGGATGGTATAATACAAGACAAGTGCCTAGCCTCCCACTTCCAGCTACACTCTTTTCAACTTTATCTCTATGATTAGTTGGAATTTGGTGAATTTCACTTATTATTAATATTTTTTTCTCATGATTTAAACATAAGATTTATCAAAATTGATAATTTTTAATCAAATGTAAGAAAGAAAGTAAAATTAACACAACCAAAATACTAATAAAAAAATAAAATTTGCCCAACAAAAAAGAAAAAAAAATTATTTACCGATAGTATATAAAATTAGTCTTATACCGTCATCATCAAATCATAAGGCTGATTTTATTAGTTATAATGTCATAATGCACAAGCATTAAGCTTACAAAAAATTATTAATTAAATTACACCATATTACAAATATATTCTAATTAAATTGTTTAAATAATTCGGCTGATTGATTGAAAATGCGAATAAATTCTTTATGTTCATTTTATCTGATAATCTAATGGCAATTATCATTGATATGTCTCTTTGGTTTGATTTGAATTGTGGCTGAATTTTGGCTACTTTTGTGCCATTAGGATGCGAGGAGGACATCCACCATGATTTCTTAAAGTTATGAACTGAAATACGGTATTTTACTGTCTTGTGCTTGTAACCAAAGTAAAAGTTAATTGAGACAAACGAACCAACCAGATTGATTTTTTTTTTTTTTATACCTTTAGAGACTATTTTAGAATTTTATTTATTCGGGGACTTACTTGACACTACTCTACACTTTTAAGAATAACATAGTGTGTTTATTCCATTCCAAAATTTGTGAAAGCTGAAGGCCAAAAGCAATGAGGCAACATTAATCACACCAGTCTACATGGGGTGTTTGCGGGTAAGTGACTCATAAATTTGAATTAATCTAAATAAATTTAAACAGTTTTGAGTTGAATATTTTTTTATGTTTGGATCAGATTCAATGTAAATCATTTACAAACATATTAATTTTGATTGAATTTAATTTTTCTTAAAAAAATATTAAGAAACTAATGCATTCAAATTTAATTAAATTAGATAATAAGTTTTGTGATACCTAACCTAAACCAACTTGTTTAAGTCCCTAAATCTAAAAGGTATTGCATGGTGGACTTAAATAATTTGTATAACTTGTTCTAGGATGATAGAACTGGATGCGCCACTTTGGATGCCATCCTTGGATTGGTGGCTTGTCATGTAATAATGCTCCGAGACCTTCAACGTTATAGCATTACACAACATTGTTGACCAAGAAGAAGCATTTCTCATCATTGAATAAATAACTAGTTATATACCCACACGTTGTGCGGATTTTAATTTTTTAATATTATAATTAGTAATTTAAAAGAAAAAGTGATAGAGAGACATGTAAAAAAATTGGTACAACAAATTAAAATAGAAAAATCTATTTAATGATATACATAAACTATCATTTGAGAAAAATAAACGGTACTATTATAAATTACTAAAACATATAAAAAATATGATTATCTTTATTTTTAAAAGGGGAAATGTATTTTATTTTCAAGAACTAATTAATTTTTTTCAATTTTTTTTATGATAAAAAGAAAAAATTTGTTTAACTATACTTTTGTTCAGTTTTAACTATGAATAACATAAACTTCAATCTTCTTATACAAAAAGATAAAATATTCACCACTAGTGTATAGATAAACTAACATTGGATTATTTCAGCTTAACTAGAAGTTTCGAGCTTTGAATATGTAGTTGGATTAAAATATTTAAGAATAATTTTAAACTCTATTTATATTAAAACATGTTTTCAATAATTCTTAAAATATCTCTAATATTATTTTTAATATGATTACTTAAATGATAAGAAAATGATGAAAAAGATGATAATTATATGCACACCATTTAAAAAATGTTAATTCAACTATTATTTTCTCTCCTATTGAAGAAAGATCAGACATTTTTTTGTATAATAGGGGAAATGACTTTTGTGAAGGAAATGGAAGAAATTTTGCAGCAAATTTTGAGATTAGCCTAATCAGGGGACTACAAGTAAAATGATATAAAAAAAAATAGGAGAGATATGCATTAATCACTTATATACCAAGAATAAGTAATCATACATGGGGTAATGTTAATGAATGAAATTAACCACGTATATACCAAGGAAGTATGAGTTGGAGACATATTTTCAGGGATAAATTGCTAATGAGGCTGCTGATTTGCTTGCAAAGCATGGGTTGGCTATGAGTTCCAACATGAAGACTTTTGATGTGGTTCCTTCATATATTTCTTCAGTTTTAGCAGCTGATGCTGCTTGTAATTTTCGTTCTAGAGTTGGTTAGTGTTCTGTGTTTTGGGGCTTAGCCCTTTTTGATCAACAAAACAAAAATGAATGAAATTAAAATTAGGAAGGTAAAAAGACAGTTTTTTATTTTAAAAAAAATCATTAAAAAAAGTTAAAACTTAAAATGACACAGTTTTGTTGACGTGGCAAATTATACTTGAAGAGTAGCTAAGGTGAATTTGACTAGGGCGATGGATACTTGACAGTCCAAAGCCATACAATATTTTTCCAGTTCCTGCACCAGCCATGCACAATGATCTCTACAATGCAACTTTATACTACGCATCATGCTCGATTTCTCAGCTATCCATAGAACCACGGCATTTAACTGTTATGTTATTGAAACAGAGTCTAAGTTGACTGTATAAATAAAACAGAACCTAGCATTTAACTGTAATGTTATTGAAACCAGAGTCTAAGTTCGACTGTATAAATAAAACCTTCTTTCTAAATGTCTATAATTTTGGGATACATAGATAGAGGGAAAGAAGTAAAAGCACGAAACCCTGGATTTCAAGGGCGAAGGGAGGATATAAAAATATAAGAAAAAGACAACAAAACTACAAAAATAGGAAATAAGACTATGAGAAGAGTATTTAACCAACACAAAGTCATATGGTTGAATATCATGAGCACGATGTTAAAAAAACCAATTTTTTTAAGAACAAAGACCTGTGATTTTCAGCGGCATACCGCATACAATAGTTATAGTATCACAAACCATAGTTCCTCTCAAGAGGAATCAAACATGGACTTGGTGTTTAAGACCTATGTACAATTGATATCCTTAGGGTAGCAACACAACAGATCCCATGGTCTTCTGATTCTCCAAGTCTTCATGTGCTTTTGCTGCCTCAGACAATGGGTAAGTCCGATTAGCCCACACCTTTAAGACTCCAGAAGCAACCTTGGCAAACACCTCTCAAGCAGCCTCCAATAGCTCATCCCGAGTGACATTATAATGCTTTAAAGTGAACAAGGACTTTGTAGCCAGGGATGATAATGGAACTGAATCAGGTGTACCTGATGACTGCCCAAAACTTACCATGTAACCTCGAGGCTTCAAGCAAGCCAAAGATCCCAGTACAAATTACAGCATATACATCGTTAAGGATTTTTCTGACAAATACTCATGAAATTTTGAAATGATAAAATTAGGAAAAACTGAAATCACAAATCTCAACAAATGAAAAAAAAATGCTTTAACCTCGCCGATATCAGTGAGGTCATAATCAATGAAGTAAGCTAATGAGTATGGTCCTAGATATTACATTAATCAGACAATAACCATAGAACTTTAGTAACCTTGGAACTTCAGGGCTCTAGTCTACTGATTAGAATCTATTACTTATCAACTCTTGCCCTCTGGGTTTGCCCATCAACATTACGTGTGTTTGTAACTAATAATATTGATATATACAAATACTCACTTTGACATCATCACATTTCTAGCAAAGCCAATTGAGAAAACCAATACTAAAGGATGAAACACTATGAATTCATTTCTAAATGAGAAAAGTATTTAATTTGACTTCTTTAATAGGGTGTGGGAATTCAATAATAAATGTTGAGTTTATCATCTAAGATCTGGTTGGTTTTTGTTGATGTTATAGTTTTAAGTAATTATCAATGTAGGATCAACTGATCCACAAATCTATTTACATTTCTGGACACTTAATTATCATAAGCGAAGGAGAACTTCATGAATGAGAAAAATGAACTACTGATGGAATACTCAATCATTTGATTTTGAAATTCTATATAGGAATAATATAACAGGTACTACCTCGAAGGTATCCTTTCCCACAGAATCATAGACTACTTTATATCAATTTAAATTGCATCGATTCTATTTATTATTTATAAGAATTAATTTGATTGAATAAAAAATCAAGAATTCTAAAGTAAATTCAGATTTATATAAAAAAAATCAAAATTAGTGTCATTACTATTACTTACTGATCAATAAAAATATCTACAAAAAGTAAAAAGAAAAGAGAAGGAAAAACTTCATTTTTCTATGGCTGCAAAATGTGTTTTTTTTTTCGTTCTTAAATAATTTTAAACAATACTTTGAAAAGTAAAATAAACACTTTTAAGTCCTAAAAAATGTATTATCTAAAGCCCTTTAAAGATAAAAAATAAAAGAAACATATTTTACAACGATTAAATATCTAAAACACTTTAAGAAAATAAAAAAAATTTAAATTGGAGAAAAGAAAAAAGTATTTAAGCCAAATATTAATTAATGTTTTGGTAACAGTAAGAGAATATGGTACCTGGAGTGTAAGGTAAGGAGGGGACTTTATAAACCCCAGTGCGAAAGTAGACATCAATGAAATTAACCCCAACAGCTTTGTTCCTCACACGGCTCTCCGATTTCCACATCCTCCCACTTCAGAACCTGTCACTCATCAATTCCACAATTCAGTGTTCAAAGAGCAAAGGACTATGTGAGTGAGTGAGTGAGTGAGTGAGTGAAATAAAAAAAGAAACCTCAGGGTCGCCAAGTGGTAAACTCTGATAGCTTTCACCATGCTTGTAGTTGCCGATGATAACGAAGCTTTCGTGGTGGTTGCAAAGAAAATGAACAGAAGAGTTCACTGTACTAGTGTACTACTGCTTTGGAACGCCATCATATAGAAAAGGGAAAAGGATAATAAAATGATATAACATTAAATACTATTACATTTTTTAAATTTATAAGTAAATTTTCAATAAAAATAAAAAAAGTAACACCGACAATAGACTTAAATATTTTTTGGTTTCCAGAAGTTAATGTTTTTTTTCAATCCTTATAAATTCATTTTTTTTTTAATTTTAGTTCTCGAAAATTGAAGTTTTTTCAATTTCGATTTCAGTAAGATTTATTGTTAATTTTAAGTTTTGTGTTTTTTTAATTTTAATTCCTATGAATCAAGAAAATATTATTAAAGAATTTATAATAACTCATATATCCTTACTTAATCGGTTGAGTTAAACCCTTGGAAAATAAAAATACTAACTTACATTGATAAAAACATATTTAGCACTGATATTAAATGGTCATAGTGGAATTTATTAATAAATAATACTATTTTTTTTTATGAAAAGTGGGCGCTTAAGAGTATTTATTATGCATAATTGCTTAAAGGAATTACTTATCTTAAATTTATGAGTCCTATAATGTCATATAAATAAATAAAAATTACACAAATTTATTTCAATACTAAAGTTATTAGAGTGAATACTTAACTTAAGTCAGATTAAATTTTATAATAAAAAATGATTTTAAATTTTCTCAAGTCATAGACAAAAAATCAACCTTATTTTCATTAGGACAATTTTGAATTTTCTCAAGAAGAAAAGTGTGCACTATTTGTTAGAATCCATGGTTCAAAGGAGTGAAAAGAAAGAAAAAAAATATAAAACTAAAAAATGGTATTTATTCAAAATGAGAAAATCATTTCACGAGTATATTGTGGCTTATATAGCCAATTTTAATAGCACTAATAATAACACATTGATTTTTTTAATCAGAAAACAAATACAAAATTATATCATGTAAATGCAGCAAGTTAGCATTACTTTTTCATGGTTACACCTTTCTTTTTTTTTTACATAAATATGTTATTTATGACTTGATTACTAAGGTAGTTTACGTTATAGCTATTAAGACTATGAGTTGCTGTTCATTATGCGTCCCATACAAATCGAATGGCCAAACACAAAAGACACCCTCCTAATCCATTGAGAAACGTCATTCTCAGGTTTGCAAAGTGTTTGTGAAACATATACTAAGTAGTTAGTGTTGGCTGTTCATATTGTGGCAACTTATGTTGTACTAGGCAGTTCCCCCTATGTCTCGTTAATTGAATGAGATCACATTAACGAAAAGTAAAAACACACCTTTTGATATAACGGTTTGAGATTGAGACCCATGGTAATTTTACTCTAGACTGTTGCATGCCTACATTTAGCTTTGTTACCTCACGATCTATTAAATAATTTTGATTTTTTTGGCTCTCAAATGGCAGTTGGATTATAAAAGTGGAGAAAATAGTACGAATGCAGATTGGATTGATGGGGGGGGTCAACACCAATGAACTTCAAGAACAAGGAGAGCCCTGCTTCTATATTACACCTCCAACTCTCTTTCTCTCTCCATTTCACTTCCAGTTAGAAACTAAACTTCGTCGACCATCTTACAGTTCACACGGCCATTTCACTAGGTATGAGATACTATTCACAATTTACAATTTACAAACACGTGCTGCAGCTACCTTATTGTGTTCATATTTGATAAATGATAACAGTAACATGCAGGATATGAAAAAGACAACAAAACAAATAGTTATGTAGGAAATATGTCAAGATACTAAGATGAGAAAAGTACTCTTTAACCAAAGTCAACAGAGAAATCATTATTTAAGTACAATGATTCATGGTAAACAACATACATTAGCAATATCATTCATAATAAAGAGTTCTTTTCAAGAGGAAGCAAACAAGGACTTGGTGTATAACACATACACAACTGAGAGTCTTAGGGTATCAACACAACAGATCCTGATGTCTTTCGATTCTCCAGGTCTTCGTGTGCTTTTGCAGCCTCAGACAATGGGTAAGTATGATTAACACGGACCTTCAACACACCAGAAGCAACGTTAGCAAACACCTCTCCAGCAGCCTCCAACAGCTCATCCCGAGTGACAACATATTGCATTAGACTAGGCCTAGTCAAGAAAAGGGATTTTGCAGCCAGGGAAGATAATGGAACCGGATCAGGTGAACCAGATGACTGCCCAAAACTTACCATGTAGCCCCTAAGCTTCAAGCATGCCAAAGATCCCTGGACAAATCACAGCACACCACAGACCTTATTAAGAACTTTTCTCATAGCACTCTTAAATTTTGGTTTGATGAAAATAAAAACCCTGAAATATAGTAACCCAAAGTTTGATTTTCTAAATTGAAACTAAAAATCCTGACAAAAAGCTTTTATTAGGCAGAAATTAGTTTGATAATCATCAATGAAGTTGCTAAGTTTGCTTTTACACTGTATTAATCTGAGTAACACTTAAACTTTGGGTCTCCAATCTATAGAATAAAAAATCCACAGCCTATCAAGTCTTGACCTCTGAGTTTACCCATTAATAGGAAGTATCATAATCAGTCTTGACAAATGCAATTATCTCCTTTCACATTATCACACGACTTGCAAAGTCATTGAGCAACCAAATGATAAATGCAACATATGAATTTCTAAATTAGAAAGAAGTTTTATGTAGAGTTCTTCATTAGGATCTATGAGTTCATAGGTTGATGAGGAACAATAATCATTATATCTAGGATCTAGTTGATGTTCGTCGATGTTTAGTTTTAATTAATGATCAATATAGGATAAATTGAATTATAACTTATAAACCTGATCATATTTCTAGATGCCCAATTGTCATCACAGAAGAAACAAGTAAAGAATAAAAAAGTAACCAACTTCCAATGGATCATACAACCATTCATGACAGAATATTAATTTTGGCTCAAAAAGCTTTTTATTCTCCGTTGTGTATACCATTTTCTGTTTTAGTCCCTACAAATAAGAGTGTTTGCTTTTGGTTCTCGTTATTTGATTCTAGTTCCCATAAATATACTATTTGGTCCATTATCCATGATGAATTAATCCTTGCAAAATAAAATTGATGTCATATTTTAGGGACTAAAGTCAATATAACAAGCATATTATAAGAACTAATTCAACATGGACCAAATAATATAGGGATTAAAAATTTAAAAACAAACGAGGACCAAAGGCAAAAAATGCTATTTTTTTTAGGGATTAAAATCAATAAGAAGCTTTTGTAGGGACTAAAACCAAGGTTGTATATTTTAAGGACTAAAATACTATTTAAGCCTAATAATTTTATTTTTCCACTCAATTACCAATTATCTAATTTTGAAATTTTATTTGGGTGTAGAATAGCATAGAATAAGTACTACCTCAAATGTATCCTTTCCTACAGAATCATAGACTACTTCAACTCCATTGCCAGATGTAATTTCATTGACACGGGCAACAAAATCCTCTTCTTTGTAGATTATAACATGATGACAGCCATCCTCCTTGGCTTGAGCTGCCTTCTCTTTATTGGATACAGTTCCTATAACAGTTGCACCAAGAGCATTTGCCCACTGACACAATAGGGATCCAACTCCGCCAGCTGCTGCATGGACAAGAATTGTATGACCGGGTTCAACCTGTAAAATGATATGTACATGAGTGATGAGTCTGTTAATTGTCAAGCTAGGGACAAATTATGAGAAAATGCATTGGTTTCAGGATAAAGCATGAATTCACCAGTTAATATACTATAGTCCACTACAGAAACAGATGATACTGAAGTAATAGGCCAGAGAAAGCTATAAGTTCTAGTGAAGAAAAAGAACACTAATGGAAGAAAGCAGAGCAGATGGAGGAAGACAACACTAGCTACTGAACATTGGAGATATAAAACCATTCTTGGGCCACCATTAAGCTTTTAGGATAGTTGATCCTTGACAAAATACCAGAGTTAACAATCCTTGCCTGCCCTATTCATCATTTTAAATCAACACAAGGTAATGTGGTATGTTCATCGTCTACATTTCAGGCCCAAGGGCTCTTATGTGAGGCAGCATATTAGAGTTATAAACAATGATTGGGCCAATACCATACAGCTTAAATTTTTCGGAGAGTTGGTCCTTGACATGCTTATACCATGACCACATTAAAATTTTACCTTGATAAACAAGCTTAAATAAGTATTCATTTGAGTAGACAATCTAAAATATGATAAACGCAGTTTGGACCATCACTTCAATAAGTAGTTAATGCAATCATGAGATTTTAGATAAAATAAACTGATGAGTGCTTGGATGAAAACAAATACTGCAATAGCTGTTTTAAGCTTTCACAAAGGATTGTTTGTATAGCTTCAATTTCTAGCTTTTAAAGCCAAGCCCATAACTGCTTAACTGTATACATGGGCCTCAAAAGCTGTTTTAATATGCTCATTCAGATGGAACAAAAATGCTTCACGAGTAATTACTTATTGCCACAGATAAGCCCAACTAAGCTTATCAAAACAAAGACTAGATATATGAACTAACAGAGAACTAAATAACCCAAAGCTAATTAATAGTTATTCAATAACTAAAATCGATATTCTAAGTTCTAATTAACATCTGCTACATATGCTAATCAGTCTAGTCTAGTATGCTAACAGAAGTAAAAGAAAAAGGCAAATGGCTTCAGCTAAAATGATTGTAACATCATAGTACATTGCCTGGAAACAGCGCCGAAGCAAAAACTGAGTTGTCATGCCCTTGAGAATGATGGATGCTGCAACAGCTGGGTCAATTGACGAAGGAACAGGGACTACTTTATTTGCAGGAAGTATCTGCTCTTCAGCATATGAACCCATTGGTTGACCTGCATAAGCTACAAGATCTCCAACCTGCCTACCAGTGAGTCCAGCACCCACAGCTGTCACAACCCCAACAGCTTCCATACCTGCCAGCCATATTAAAAGGGGCAAAGAATTCAGCACATTCTACATTGGGATTCGACTTACTGTCCATTTGGAAAACACAAAATCAAATTTTCCACTGTGACACACACTCCAATGTAAAATTTATAGCTGAGATTAATTCGAACATTTATCACAATTACATTCAATGGTTTAAAAAAATGAAGACTTATTAACATTAAATGAAAAGTTATGAAAGTCATCATCAGTGCATGTATTCAATAGTAGATGAAGTAATTCTAGAGCTTAAAATGTATGAAGCAATGAAAAACCAGTGTTAAATTATAGTAAGAGAATTCAAACAGCTTGGTGAAATTTTCGAAGAGTCATTTGATATATATTGATAAGAGGTGTAATAGAGTCATTGATTCATATCACATGGCTTCACTTAACACCTATGAAGCATGAAAATCTCTCTTGTTCAAAGTGTCGCCGTGTCAGAGACGTTTCTGACACCGGCACACCTGGACACCTTTTTGACACTTCTTATTAAGTGTCTGGTTCAAAAATTACTTTTTGTTGGCTTGAACACTTAAGCTGTCACATTTACACAACTAATACACTTGAAAAAATATAGAAGGTTGGTTTAAAAAGATTTTGAGACAATTACACAAATAATTCATGAATCCATGCTTCATAGCTTAACACTTAACAGTGTAAGCCTTTGAGACAATTGGTTCTTAAGTCTTAACACGGTATTGATGCCTCATGCCTTAGTTGTTCTTAAATGTACAGTATATTAGTCGGTCCAGAAGGAACAGCAGCGGTAGACACGCACGATAGCGAAGATCAATCCATCTCAATTACAAAAAAACATTACCTTGCATCCATAAAGTGACATAATAAAGGGTTTGAAAGCAAATGGATACACGGAATGAGTGGGAATTGGCATTGTGCAATGGCAAGGGTCGTCTAGCCAATAATACAACATGAATTTAGTTACAGTTAAAGTGAGAAATGTAAGTGGGGAACCTGGAGTGAAGGGAAAAGAAGGGGCTTTGTAAACTCCTTTGCGAAAGTAGACATCAATGAAATTAACCCCAATGGCTTTGTTCCTCACACGGACCTCGCCTTCTTTTGGATCTCCAATTTCCACATCCTCCCACTTCAGAACCTGATCAACAATTGTAAATAATGAGTAAAACAAAGATGAGTATGTGAAAGAGAAGAGAAATGAATTGATTTACTTACTTGAGGGCCACCGAGTTCGTGAACTCTGATTGCCTTCACCATGTCTGATGAATAGGAAACCTTCGTTGTGAATGTGAGTGCTGCTCTGTCTCTGGTCAAAGGTAAGGAAGAAGAAGATGAAGAGGTGAGAGGTTGGGAATAATTGAAGAGTAGACAGAGACCAGGATTCTGGACTCTCAATAACCTCGAAAATGACATTTGTTTTCGCTTTTCTATTGTTTGTTTGTCGGGCAAAAATGTGGCGAGGATTTTCTATGCCAAATTTTGGCCCATTTTTTTCTTAACACGTTGTGCCATTTGATTTTCATTTACAATTTACAATAACTTTAATTTTTAAGAGTTAGATGTCATGCACTAACCCTAAGCAATTTTATACTCTCTCATGAGAGTTATATGTTACACTGCTCCTAAAATCTACCATTAAAACTATATCAAAAAGTTGAAGAGAATAAGTTAAATTTTATATTTCTTTTTCATTGCTTGAATTTTTCATACATAAATGCATTTATATAATCCTAATTGATATCATTCAATGAATATTAATTACCCATGTGTCACCATCACATTATTTTAAACAAATAAAATAAACACTACCATATAAATATTAAATATTTACTCCCATCTAATATAATCTTTTAACCACCTTAATTTTATTTGGGCCCCGCCATGCCCATCCTAACAAAGACTAAAAATTGAATTTTGAGAATTTTAGAATAAAAAAATTCATATTTTACCTTTTTCGTTTTCCAAAAATATTTAGTGTCAGTAATTTATTGCATGAGGGTACCAGTGATGGAACAGTTGGAAAATTTCATAACTAATTACTAAATAAGATGTAAAGTAGTAAGGAATGACTTTGCATTCTTTTAAGCTATTTTTTCCCCATGAAAATGACTAATAAAAAATATTTACCATTCACCAACTTTTCTAATGATTAATGATTAAAAGAATATACTATATAAAGGAATTAATGTAGAAAATCAAGTTTGAGATGACAAGTTGAAAGGATATACTCTACAAAGAAAATAATGTTTAGAAAATAGAAAATAAATTAATGTGTATTGTTTAAAATTTTACCGTGACACCGAACTTATTTTCTTAATTAATGTGTATTGATTTGAGTTTTGTAAATAGAAAAAAATGATTGAGAGCGAAAGATGAAGATTAATCATCGATAAAACATGGAGATATTTTGTATTAATAATATAATAATAAAAAAATATTAATAGAAAAAAGAAAAAAAATATACAGAGTTAAACAAAAAAAGATGAGCATTTTTTTCTTTAAACACATTGTTGTTGAAAAGCAAAAACTGTTCCATTTGTACACATTATGTTCATAAAGCTAAGTTATATGAACAAGTCTAACTTTATTGTACTTCAATAACTAAGCATGCAATAGGGCTTTCTTGGCATCTCTGTGTTGTTGAACGATCAAAACTGAGCCATGAATATCAAAGTCTGAAGAGGCCAAGACATCACCAACTGTTCCAAGTTCTGGACACTCTTCCCAGTCACTCATCCCAATTGTCAATGAACTCTGTCCTCTACCACCTTTTCCTACTATAAACAAAGAGTACATGTCCCCTATCTCTTTCAGAGATTCCACTGTCTGTGCACCATCCTTCACAAACTTCTCCACATACCCTATTTGGCCAGAAGTCACGTACCTGTTGTAGAAATCAACCATGAAGGTGTTGTCAATCTCATTCACCGTCTCCTCCCCAGACAATGACATCAAGATCTCTTTGTCCTCAGATTCTCCACTCTCAATAATTTCATTCTGTGATGAGGAACTCAACAGAAATCTAATGATTGTCAAGTTGACACGCGGACTCCCTGAAATGCGTAGGCTCCACGCAATAGCCTCGCGGTCGTCAGGGCCACCAAAGAAAAGTGTTGCAACATTTTGTATGGCTTCAGATGCTACTAGTTGTGAGAAGCCTGGTACCCTTGCAAGTCCTCTTTCTACTATGATACCAACTGAACAAGGGGCATGTCTTAGCACCTTCTGGTTAGTGATCCTTATACCCTCTTTCCCACTTTCTAATTTCCCATCAATGCGTTGGTGCTTGTGGAAGGGGAGTAGAATTATGGACACTTGGAGATCTTCTGCTTCATTGCACACATCTTCATACAAAGATGGGAAAGGAGATACTGCCCTTCTTTGTTGGACTAGAATCTTTGTTTCTGCAGTGAAGTTATCCAAAGCATTGTTAATTTCCACCACATCATTGCCTCCATAGTCCTCGTCGTCGCTAAGGTCAGCATTTTCTTTCTCATGGTATAACAGGTTGGACTTGATCTTCTTCACAAGCTCTATTAGGTGCATTAAGTAAGTGGTAGATGGTGATACTCTAGAGCCATGTATCGCTAGTACTGTGGCAAGTATGGCAGATACCTGACGAGGGTCATACACACAAGCCAGAATTCGAAGCTCGTCCTCCATTTGCTGTGGCTCAATTGCTGTATGGTTGTTTGCAAACATTTTTTCTTCCCCTCTTACTAGAAAAGCCACAATTACTCCTGATATTATTGTGTTAAGTACTATTGATACCAACAAAACATTGTACGCCTCTGAATCAAAAGTCTGTAAATCAACACAAGAGCCATTGAGTTAGTATACCAATTTGAGATTCCTATTCTGATTAATGATCTGTTTGGATTGACTTTGCCTTAAATACTCGAAGGAAAAAAAGAAGGTAAAATGAATTAAGCTTCTCCATAAGCTAATATCAACTTATGCACCTTAACTGTTGGACAAGTTAATCAAACATAGCTCCTACAGAAGTTAAGTGCGTAAGTTGATTTTAGCTAATGCTATAAACTTAATTCAATTTACTTTCTTATTTTCTTCTTCTATAAGTACTTATGGAGAGAAGTTTATCCAAATACTGTCTAATTCAACCAAGTCAAGAAATATACTCACAATTACTTGCTTTGCTGCTGCACCTATGAATAGAAGATCAGCATAACCTCTAGTGTTCAATATGAAGCCAAGAAAAATTCCTTCACTAGTAGGAATTTTAAGGTAGCGGCAAACTATAAGAGTACCACCAAGCTTGCTTCCAATGCTCAACAATATCAATATGGCCATATTGATTGCCCTCTCCAGGCTCTTGAAGACATTTATCAGATCACACTGTAAGCCTAAGTACCCAAAATATACTGGAAGTACAAAGTTGTAAATAGAATAACCAAGTTTATGCAGCAATGTTCTAGCTGTTTTACCTTCCTTAGGAAACAACAAACCAATGATGAAACAACTAATAATACTGTTGTAACCCCAAATTTCTATTATCATTGAGCAAGTTAGGAGCAGGAGCAGAATGAGCATCAACTCAGGAGCCTTGAGGTACTTCTGGTTTGTATTTCTTGTGTTTAACCAAACGGCTAAGTACCTGTTTATGATAACCACCAAGGCAGTAATTACAAGGCAACCGAAACCAGCAGAAATGTGATTTGGTTTTCTCCAGTTAACCATCACATTGAACAACAACAAGCACCCCATTTCTGTTATCAATGCAGAAGAAACTGCGATTCGCCCCACATCTGATGCTGCAAACCTTAACTCTGCTGCCAAACGAATCACCATAGGCGAGCTTGTGTATGACACCACTAGCATAATGATCATACAAAAATAATACAAGGGGGCATTGTCAATGGTGTTTAGCTGTTGATGCAAGTAAAATGAGACAGATAGACCAAACACACCACCCATTATTGCACCACCACAGGCTACTAAGCTGACTATACGTAGATTGCGCATGGTGTAGTGAATATTCATCTCCAACCCAAATAAAAACATGAAATGTATGCGACAGAAGTAGCTCACAACTTCATAGTAATTTATTGAACTGGCAGGAAAGAATGTAGCCTTTATATACTCTATATGTGACATTGGACCTAGCACTAACCCAGCCTGTTGAACAATTAATGCAACAAGAGTTAATAATGAAACTTCAATTCAATACAAATAATTTAGAAAAAGAAAAAGAAAAACATCATTATTCATTAACAAAATTAAGGTGATTGATTATTGATTATTACCAGAATTTGTGCAATTGGTCCAGGTTGGCCCACTGTCCTAAACACAACGTTGAAGACGTGTGACACAACAAGAATGCAGGACACTTGCATGCCCATTGAGCTTAGGGGGTTAACCAGATCATTGTTACAGAACATGGAGTGAGTGGCATCCATTGTGTTTCCTGTGTTTTGTCAAAACTCAAAACAATATTTAATAGGAATCAAACTTAGAGAAGCAATTGATATGAGTTTTTCTATGTTCTAACAATTTTTTTGCATAAGGGGGGTGATGAATTCAGTGTTTCAGATCCTAAATTATTGGTAGAAGACACGTAACAAAACATAGGCCCCGTTTACTTTTTCTTCCTTTACTTTAGCGGATGCTAACAATTAATTATTATTTTTGACATAAGTCAAAATAAATTATTTCTTTAGCCACTGTGATCATTATAAATTACATCAAGTAATCTATTATAATTAGAACTAACTGGAGAACCAAAGCAATAACTTGCATTGCAACCGATAGCAGACACAAAGAACCCGACGTAAAATAAAAATAAAAAATATTTTATAATTTGAGTTTGTTCCTTGAAAAAATCGTCAACGTTAAACCATTTAAATATATTGACTACAGCCCTTGATCGAATCAACTATTATTAGTTATTAATAAATTCAGTAACAAATTGTATTTTCTGCGGCAATTTTATGGATTTATTTTTGGATCATACTATTAGAGTTTCATCTTGAAATACAAAATGTATAGCAATTTTTTTACGTAAACAAAAATGAATTTTTTTCATATGATTACAAAAATTAAAATTTAGTAATTAGTAGTATGACCTACTTTTTCATGTTAAACTTTGACCTTAAGATTGTTAGTACAACTCGTGATGCGTTATTCCAGTGTTTGAGGTTCCTAGAAATAATCTATTCAGCTCAGACATTAACATTAAGCATTGATATCATTTTCTAGGTTGTTTGTAAAGAAATTAATTAACGGGAGTGTGATTTCTTCACTGGCAGTGGCGGCTACCAAGTGTAATGACTTTTATTTCCCAGAATTTTGAAAAGAAGCATAAAAGGATCTGTACATTGTTTTTGTTTAACACTTCATAAGGAAAAAAGGGGTAATTTGAATTTGTGTGTCCAGAAAATCATAATTCATAACGTAGTTGAATAGCATTACAAAAGCATAATGCTATTAATAGCTTATCATATTTCACAGGTCAGTCAATAATGATGAAATAGGTCATTGTTGAAAGAAATCATAATTCCCCTCCAAATTAGCATTTATCAACGTGATTGAAAGCTTATCTAATAAAAAATGCAAGTGACTGGGATGAAGATTGAATGAGAAGTTTATAGGTTAAGTTAAACAATTCAACACAAGGTAACGATTTTTTATGTAAACAACAACAACAACAACTGCTACTGATACTTCTGAAGAAAACATTTTTTACAAACTCATTAAACTCAATCAAGCATGCGAACTAAAACCACAAAGAATATCAGGACAAAATAAATATTCTTAGATAGACAAATAAAAAAGAAATAACCTAGAACTGCGAGCATAGGAAACAGTAGTTACAAAGTGAATGAAGTTTCAAACAATGATGAACTGAACATGGAAGGGCGAGGTGGCACAGAAACTGTTATCACGCCCTCAAGCATTTGGGTAACCTTCTTCATGGACTCAATAAATATTTTGAGGTTTTATGTCACAATGAATGATCTGAGTGCTGCACTTTCATGCAAATATGTGAGATCTCTTGCAATTCCCAACGCAATTTGCACTCTTTGGTACCAATGAGGCCTTGAGATCCCAAAGAGAAAGCTAGACAAGGAGCCATTGCGCATGTACTCATACACCAGAAGAGGATGCTCCCCTTCATCACATTAACCAAGTTCCTGTGGTGGGTTTGTCCAATCACATTCACTTCTGTTTTGAACTCCTTCTGACCTTCTGGCACCTCCTTATCTAGCCTCTTCACAGCAACATACCTGCTTGTGTCTGATGTCAACACCCCTCTATATACCGTTCCAAAAGCACCATGACCCAACATTTGTTTGAACCCCGTGGTTGCTTCTTCAAGCTCCTTGTATGTAAAATATCTTATGGTTGTAGCTGACAATTTTGGATTAATCAAAGGCCTCTTGTGGTAGAAAATGAAACAAGGCAACAAATAGAAGCACATTGAGGAAAACTGAGCTCCCAAGCACTATTGATATGACAAGCACAAGTGTAGTTTGTTCTCTCCCACTCTTGTCCAAATCTCTTTTAGGTACGTTGACAAGAGCTATTCTAGTAACATTAGGGTGCTTCCTTCCATTGCTCAAAGGATACTTCTTCTTCCAACATTGTCCCTCACCATATATGGCTACAGCACAAAAGCAATCCTCAAGGCACTTTTGTTTACACATATCCTTGTCCATTGCAATTCCAACCAACTTGTCATAATCAGAGAGGGGTCAGTTCAAATTTCGATACTCTTTGAAATCTACAAGATCCTTATTCTGCTCCCACCCGTCTTTGTTGCAGCTAGGCAGGGGAATATCTGGTCTACAACCTGTGAGATTGTCGTGTTCGAAAGGGGAATAATGATCCGGGCACTCACACTCAGGCTTCCCATTGATGGTAATGCAGTAGCTGTTATAACTTATGAAGCACGGACACCCCAGCCCCTTGCCGTCAAGGAAAGGCAAATATCTTGCGGATACTGCTGCACCACACTCCACCGCCCCAAACTGCGGCTATCAGCAACTGTGTTCTCATCTATATATGAAGCATAGATACAATACAACCATACAATTATTCTTAAATTTTGTAAGATAAGAATCTAGATATGTATAAAACATAATAAATATATATAATTGCAATTCTAAGAATCCAAATTAAGAACATGGTTCTTGGACTTTACTGATACATGTCAGTTACAGTGAAGCAAATGAGCATGGTGCTTCATATAGTCTGAAAAGCCCATCAGGATCAGTTCTGACCGTGTACAAGAACTCTTCTTCTGATCCACCGTTTAGGACTTCACTAATCAATTTTTATGTACATGTGTCCAGGTTCATCAAAGTAGAGCTGTGATTCCGTTCCGAAAGTATGCTTCAGGTCTTGGAGTTTTGTCATAGTAAAGAACCAAATTGCCATCTGGCTGCCAATCATAAAAACTTGTGTGAGATTGACGGGCTCTGAAGCTTTTAGGCTTAGCCAGATTCTAACCAGGCAACATGATACTGAGGCAATAGTGTTATGTTCTGGACGTTGCCACATCCTATGGCCCTTGTGATTGTACACTGCAATTCCTTTGCTTGTCAGGTTCGCTGTGGAACCTGCAGGTTTTGCATACCATATTGGCAAACCAAACAGCAAGCACGGGGATAAGGTCCTGCTTCTCGAATAAAACACTCCCGAAGGTGAAGTCCATGGAGTGATTAGAGAGGAATTTAATCGTACATCACAGTTTGACTTTGAAGTAATAACGCTAAACACAGATGGGAGAATAGGAATGGAGTAAAGTTGAGGAGGCCATTGCTGCGCTCTAATAGCCTTGTCATTCATCAAACAACCTTTATAGCAGGATACATACATACACATTGTCATATTCTCATAGGTACGGACTTGTTCTAGCAACTAGCACAATAACTAACTATTAAGAGTTTAAATCAAAACTTACTAGCAATTAGTTGCTAAGAATCTACCTGGACTTGATCAAAAACACAACATCTTAAATTTACTTTTAATTACCTATTTATCGCACACATACTTATTAATGTGTTACTTAAGTGATTTGGTACTCTTGACAAAATTCCAACATAGACTCCTTGACTTGTTCAATCCTTTCATGAGTCACTTTCAAAGTGTCTCATATCTTCTTGGCAGTTTCACAATCTACCACTTATTATACTAAAAATTGCTTGATGCATACATAAGGAAGTACGAAGTACTTTGCTCTGGAGATTTGAAGATATCTTTGCTTTTCTTTTGAAGTTCATTTTATCTTTCGGCTTTACTTCTGATTCTCCTTCAAAAGTCTTTATTGTGGGAATTTATAAACCTTCTTGGAAAATGCCTCACATGTTTACATCTTAAGACCCCATGAAATACTACACTCTATAGGGCATTATCGTAACTACACCTAAATGTTTAGGAACGTGTAAATTTTAAAACAAACTAATCAGAGTTCATTAGGTGAATATTATAAACATGATTAAAGGTTCTTAATCTAACGGCTTTTAAATTCTCAATACAACAATTACAAAACATATAATGGTGTTGTGGAAAGTTACATCAAATACTCTCATGAAGGCATGGACATATGAAACTAAGCTATGTCCTTCCAGTTTGTGACCTCGAGCTCCATCAGCAAGCACTCCCACCTATATCTTGAAAAAAAAAATAAAGGAATGAGGCATAATGTCTTGGTGAATGCTCTAAGGAATCTGCAGATATTCGACTCTTCTACCCAAGCAACCATGTTATTTATCTCATGGCTTTACCCTCCCAGGTCTCTACCAAATCAGTTATTCAAATGGTCGGATCTTCACCTCTCAATTGGTAGTACTTCTCGTAGACTCCTCTCTCATTCTCACCACTGTTATAAGTTTAACTCTCATTATTATCTTAGGATACTTTTTTACCACAACCCCTCTAGTTGGCTAAACTATTCTTGCTGAGACTTTACCAAATTTCTTTCCTCTTATACTTAGAGTTATCCACTATGATCTAAGACTACTAAAGCTTTAAGATATATACACTCAACTTATGGCATTCCATTCCTCAACTCTCCTTTTACATTAAATTAGGACTTACTGGCCTTCTGCTGTTTTCTTATTCATGACCATCATTTTCCAACTAGTACCTTACAACACTATTATAAGCTATAATCCCTCTCATACCCCTAAGGTACCATAAGGCATTCTCAATTGATGACACACATCTTTCGTCTAATTACTAGACATACATCACATTCTCTATCAAATTAAACTAGAATAATACAAGTTCGTAACATGATCAATTATTCACAATATAGAGATCTCATCAATTCACTTCTCACATTCTCATCCAATATATTAACAATCATGAAATAGAAATATGTTTTACTCATAATTGATTTATAATATATGATTTCACTCATTACCCTATAACGGAATGCATATGCATGTCATGCTCCTCAATCTGTAGTTTATGCTCGTGTCGTAGTGGTACACACACTTATTATCAAGTAGTTCTATAGTACATGTTTAGCAATAAATAAGTGCCACCAACATATTGAAGTCTCTGTTTATTCACTAAAAAGAATCATAAAAATTTATCTTTTAGGAATATATAAACTTATAGTATTTAAGAATAAATAATTTCAATTATAAAAGTTCTAGTGAGAAAGGATGAAGTTCTCCCCATCGAAATGAATATATTTTTCATCAAATTGATTTAAAAATTGATAATTCATACTTGATATTGATTATTGATAACAAGTTAATTTAATCAAGTAATTCGATTAACCTCTTCGAGATATATATATATATATATATATATATATATATATATATATATATATATATATTAAAACTTTGCAAAGAAAGAAGAACTATATTTTAAATAACAGTACTTTTAAGAGTTATTCTTCAAAAAGAACATTTTTAAAGAGGTCATTTTTAAATTTTTTAACAATTTATCTTTTTTAATCTATCATTTTTAACTTTATTTTTAAATTTAATTTAATAATTTTAAAATTATTAATAATTAAAAATAACCCTATCATATAATATAATTTTTTATCGTAAATCTAAAATATAATATATTTATTTAAAATATTAATTTGTTAAAAAAATTAATTATAATATAATTTCAAAAATATTTATTTATTAGTTATACAAAATAAATATTAATCTTATATGATAAAAGAATAGTATAAGTATATGATATGACAAAAAAAAGTACCGTTATACTAGTTTGGAGCTACGTTAAGTTGATCCTCGGACTTGGTCAGAGCAGTCCCATTCCTATCTCTGTCAGCTGTTTTTGCTGCCGTCTTTTCTCAAACTTCTCTCTCTCAATAGCAGCAAGGTAAACTTTGATCTGATTCTCTTCTCTCTCTAATTCATTACGGGAATATATAAGGTTTTTCGATCTCTTCCTTTTTTCATCAGATTCTCTTGTTTGCTTTTCGTTTTTTTCAACCCCTAGAGTAGAGGCCTCATCGATTCTCTTCTTTGCCTTTTACTACACAGACTATTTATTGTTGGTGTAATTTCACCAAATTATTTATAAAAGATTTTTGTGTTTGATTGATGATTTTGTTTTTCAACAAATCGATGATCTGTCGTGTCCAAACTTGTCTTTTATGCAGGATCAAGTGAAAACTGATTATTTTCCATTGAGTTTGATTTAGTTCTTAGCTTCTGCTTCGATGCCTTCAATCATGTCACCTCAGTGGCAAGACAAGGCTGCTGGTTTCTTTTCTTCCTCTGGTATTGCTGCGCTTTTCTCTTTTTTTTTTTTATTATTTACTTTGCTACTGTTTGAATAGGGAAATGTTTCTAGGACACCCAATATGCTGAGGTTTTAAATATTGATCACAGTCACGTTGCTGTTTCGTCGTGTTTGTTGATATCGCAGCAAATCACAAATAAATGCGGCCGATATGATTCTAATTGTGGTCACCGACGGTTAAAAGGCCTTGATGTTGTGGCCCAAATCACGGTTGCGGACCGTTTTTTAAAACCTTAAGTCACTTAGAGAGAGAATAAAACAATATAGAAAAGTGATAGATGTAATAGGTATTTGATGTGACAAGAAGAGGGATAGAGACAATTGAAAGGTGTCAATGGAGTGTCCAAGTATCACTACTCTTTTGAATAAAATTCTCCATAAGCACTTACAAAAAAAGAAATTAATAGGAAGATAAAATGAATTAAGCTTCTCCCATAAGTTAAATTAGCTTATGCATGAGTTAAATCAGCTTCTGGAGAAGCTAAATGAGATAAACTTCTATAAATTAGCTTATGCATAAGCTAATTTTAACTTATGAGAGAAACTTAATTCATTTTATTTTCCTATAAGTGCTTATTGCGAAATTAATCCAAATAAAGCCTTTCCGGTCTCTGTTTGTTCCAATATGAGTTTGATGTAGGGGTCAAGCTTAAAGAAGCGAAGGAGTCAGCAGGAACATTCGTTGGTGAGGTCACAAAGGATACAAAGAGTAATGTGGCTGAAGTGGCAGGACGAGTTGGATCGATGGTGAAGAGTCGGTGGGCACTTCTTCAACAGCCATCCACAAGACATGCTGTGCAGGATCGTTTCATATCAGCTGCTGCTACAACTGGTACACTCCTGAGGAGAGGCTTCTCAGGGACAAAGGATAAGGTGGTTGTGGGAAAGTCCAAGGTTGAAGAGGTAATGTAGTTGATAAATTATTTGAGATTGTGATGGATAACTTTTTAGAAAGGGATAAATGGGTAATGAATAGGTTTCATAGTTTTCTCCATTTTGTTCACAAAATTTTGAAAACAAGCAACAGAATGAGCCCTATGTGGCATTTTTGGAAATGATAGCAAAAATGTATCAACTAAAAATGGAAACGAAAAAAAAAAATAAGCACTGTCTTATTCTGGGGATTTTATTTGGGTAAAGGAGGTGCCTTATCCAAAGTGATTCTGGATTATATAATTCTGTCAGTTGTATGTTGGATAGCCTGTGGTTGGGTTGTAGGTTGTTTAAGACTGTTATTCTGGACTTGGTAAATGGATTTTTCTTTTTCTTTTTTTTTTGGTTTTTGTCTCTTGTATCCTTTTCCTTTTTCTATATCTTATCTGCTAGTCAAATGCCACATTATCATTCACAATGTATTTTTGCTGCACCAGTTTGATGCTGATATTCTTTACTTGTCTTTCTGATTTACCATCATGTTCATTTGTTTCAGGTGGCAAAAATAACAGCACAAAAAAGTAAGACTATCTTGACAGATATTGAAAGATGGCAAAAAGTAAATGACATTGGGCTTAACTTTGACCTATTTTTTTACCCTATACATCATCTGCAAAATTCTTACTATAATTTTCTTTTGCAGGGAGTTGCAAGCACTGATGGTAAGTTTCTCAAACTACATGACTGAGAAAGAGAACAGTTCTTTTCATACACACCACAGTCTTTTGCGGGCTATGTAGAATTACTTCCATTGTTCCTGCTGGACATATTGGGATGAATTCCGTTTTGATACTTTAATTATTAGTTGATTATTAAGTTATATAGCAGTGTAGCATTCTTTGTTTGTATGCAGGTTTTTACTTGATATTTAAAATTTGTTTCCTGCCTAATGCCTGTATAATGGTACTTAATTATTCACTTATCTTTACCCCAGTATTTGGAGTTCCTATTGAGGTTACTGTGCAAAGGCAAGATTGCTGCAAACCTATTCCTCAGATATTAATCAATTGTGCAGATTATCTTATAGTTTCAGGTAGCTGTTTCTAGAGTAAGGCTCCACGTCCATGGATCAGTTTATGTTTTATTTTGATCCAATAGTAATTTCATTATATTTAATTTGAGCAGGATTGAACTCGCCACATCTTTTTAAATCTGAAGGGGGGATAAAAAGGTTATTCACCAGTTGGTTTCCCTATACAACCAAGGTAATTCAATCATTCTTTCAGTAATGGGTATGTTTTTATTATATTTGGATGATGATATACTTGCTACTATTATTGCATGTTGCAGATTCTACTGCTTCAGTACCAGAAGGAACAACTCCTGTTGATGTAGCAGCTCTTGTAAAATATTATCTTGCTAGCCTTCCTGAGCCACTAACCACATTAGAGCTTTATAATGAGATTAGAGGTGCTCGATCCAGTATATATTCCATGAGAAACATACTCAAGAGGCTTTCCAGTGTAAACTACATGACTCTGGAGTTTATAACAGCACTTCTACTCCGTGTTAGCCAGAAGTCACTTCTCAATAAGGTAGGAGTCTTCTCTGCATGGTTTAGTCGAAGTAGGGATGGGTGGGTGGGAGATTGGGTTTCATATGCCTGATGAGCACTTATATTTGTTCATTGAATCTATGCATTTCATTTGTTGTTTTGTTAACGTCATTATCATTTGAAGTTGTTGATTTCCTTTATGATATTTAATTTGTGTCCATATATTAAACCTTGCATTTAACTAAAAGGCATTGCTTTTGACAGTTGAGTTTTTTTTTTTTTTCTTCATTAGCGATCTATAACCCTTTTTTTTTTATTTTCTAAAATTTGTTTTTAGACCCCAACTTACCTTCATATTCTTATTCTGGGTATTCTTAAGTTTGGTTTTTAATTTTGTTGTTTGGTCAATAAATTGTTCAATAGTTCACTAGGTAAATGGAGCATACTGTTGTCCAATATACTTATATTGGAATGATAAATTTTATTATTCATAATGGAACAAGAGTAATCATCAGGGTAAACTATCCACATAGTAAAACAAGAAAAGAAAAAAGATAGAATATGAAAAAGAATAGTCAGCAAAATTCTGGAACCCTTTTTGGCTTTGAATGTCTATCAAAGGTATTGCCTAAAAGAGGAGGTCTAGCCTTTAAAATTGAACATTTATCAGAGGCTTCTAATCGGCCATATTTTTGGCTCTTTAGTTTCTATAAGGAAAAGAGGCACTGAATGCTTTGTGGGTGTGTGCTTAATCAGCTAGTATGAAGTGTATTTGGCTACAGCAAAATGCCAGTCTTTTCACTTTTCAGTTAGTGTATTTTATATTTTTATATTCTTTGGGATAAGATTGTTTCCTAGCTTATTTTGGGCTTTCTGCTGAGGGTTATGTTTGACTTTGTTGTATGATTTGGAGAAGGATTGGAGAGCTTAAATATTTATGTTTCTGTACTTCTTGCTTACTTCTTGAAGGATTTGCTGTGGTCAGTTTCTTGTTCTTTTCTCCTTTTCTAATATTTTTTTCTTCTGCTAATATCACTATTTTCTCCTCTTAATCTAAAAGTAGAAAGGAAACAGCAATATTTTCGTAGATGCATACCTTGCTTTGTTATAGTTAGCTTCTTTCCTCTGTCCCTGCAATATGATCATTTTCATGCTTGCTATTTTTGGTTTCCCATCACTTGGGTGACCATAAAAGCAATGTCATAGTCATTACTTGCTTGTTACTACATACAAATTGGATTTGAGTAGCATGCTCAACATTGTTGATTTTCTCTAGATGGATGCTCGGTGCCTTGCTATGGAAATGGCACCTGTTATTATGTGGCAAAAGGAACGGACACCTGAATTTTATCATCAATATTGGAATCAGATGTCGAAAAGTCCTTCCAAAAAGAGTGTGGATCCACCACCTGGTTCATATACTGCCTGGGACATGCTTGCTGGTAGGCAAAATGATGCTAAAACACGTAAATTTTTTAAGATAACCAAATTAACTTAAAATATAAATTTATTATTGACTATGGCCAAAAGGATGATAACCATGTGGGACATTCCATGAAATCATAATGTAGTCTCTTGGGCAATGGTTATTTTCTAAGTCAAAATGTTCAATGTGCAATAATCTTCACTAAGCATAAGCTTTTATATTGGCCATGTGAAGAGAGGACCAATAAAAGGCCTAATAAGAGGAGTTGATTGCATGAGAGATAACTAGTTGAATAGGGATAGAGTAAGACCATGGGTTAGTCTTCTTTTGTTCCTTGGATTTATATTTCTAGTAATCTTGTTTCTTTAAGAATCTCAATTTTTGAAAATGTTGTAAATATGTTTGGTATGCCTGAATATTCTTAAGGTTAGACAACGTTTCATGGGTATCCAAACTTCAAATCTTGGATTTCCACTTCCTCCCTTGGGAATGTTTTGTTGGGAAATATGGTTTTAAAAAACACCCAGGAATATTAATTTACTGGAAATCTTTTTTAAAAATTCACACCTAACATAGAAAGCTAAGAATAGTGGAAAACTCAATCTCCCTACCAGGCTACCACACACCCCGTAAGAGAAACCATTGAAAATTAATGACCTAAGTTTCGTCTGCAGAAAATAATGCAGATTATAGATTTGTAGGATTCGTGCTGATTGGATTCTTTTCTTGTTTCTTTTGCTGCAGATGATGGTGAAGCCATAGATGCATCATCTCCTATTCCTTTGGATGATGGCACGCCAGTAGACTTTGGTGCAATTGAGGTTGTTCAGTTGCTCATAGAACATCATAATGCAATTTTCACAGATGCAAATGAGACAGTCTGGAAATGAATTGCTTTATTCCTTGTCCTGTATTTATTGGTTGACTTGGATATATTGGACTTGGAATAATTTTTTTACCAATCCAGTCATGAAGATCATTATTAGCAGCTATATTTGAAGTTATCCACAATCATCACGCTGCAGAAAGATGTTGGATATTATTGGTCCAGTTTTAGTGATAATCCCTATCTGATTTTGGATGTCTTGTGCTTATAGGGAAGCGACCAATTTACTTCATAAAGGGGGTAAAAACAGTGACAGTATTGTACAGCTATTAGCCGATTATGTATTGCTTACAGAAATACTTGTCACTAATGTGCTGTGTTATTGTGGTCTTTCGCTTGGATTGATAATGCGATCTTTGTTTATAGTTTACGTAGAGTCATGTATTCATATTCATATAAGGGTCACTTGGTACACCTACTAGTAGAATTTGTCATTTATATCTTGTCCCTGTTTGCAAGAATGCTACGAAAAGGGGTGGAGTGAGCTTGATTGGAGGAGCTACCCAAGTAGATGCTATGATTTTTTTCTTTCAAACTTGGATATTTATAATTTATATTTTACTCTTAGGACCTTAGAATTCAGTGTACTCCCAGTGCCTAATTACTGGAGGATCTTAAAGGCTATTCTGTTCGTATTGCAAATCAATAGGACCGAGAGTATAAAGAAATAAAAGATTCTAAAGACTGTTCCATGTCATGTGTGGTATAACCTGAGGAACACCGATTAGCTTTAATTTGCTATTTAGTTTTTGGTTGATAAAACGAAGTATATATAAAATACAAATACAAAATATAATAAATATGGGAAATACTCAAATGTGCAGGCATTAAGTTTCTCAACTAATTAGATATTGTGCAGCTTGAGTTTTTCCTTGATCAAATCAAGTAACCTGATATAAGTTCATACATTGGCAAATTGGAAACGCGAGTTACAACAATCTAGTATTGACTACATATCAAATGGATGGATGGTACATGTAAACTAGGAGCAAAATGATATCACTGGGCATGACAGTCTAATTAAAAATAAACAGTTCATTGATCTGACGAGGTTGGAATGTGCTCAAAGTATTCAAAAATCTCGCTCGGGAAGTCCTTGAAAAAGCCATTTGAACTTGCACTTTGAGAATTTCCTTCCAATCCAAAAGTTGGCAACCTGGTCCCAAGCTTCTGGCTGCTGCATACACATTCTGAACATTTTTTCTCCTTGAACCCGTCAACAAAAATTGGATCAAAGGGCTCAGGAACAAGGTCCTGGCACTCTGGGAACAGTGGACAGTCCATCAGTGGATCAGGTTCAGGGAGTAGAGGGAAGTTGTACCCTAATGAAGACTCAAACGATGGTACTGTGTGAAGTGGGGTGGCCTCAACCTCAACTGCACTCAGGTAATCATTTTCCAATTGTTGATAGTTTGGTTTTATCAAATCTGGTAGGTTGATCATCTCGAACACTTGAGTGTTTCCCATATAGGAAGTAGAGTAAGATAGAATTTCCTCCACCTGATTGGAACTGCAAGGAGGAACCTGAAATAGACATAGTCACCAAGTTCATGAATTTGTGATCTTTTATGTATTTAATTAATCTTTTCTAAAAGATATAAAAAAAACTTACTACAACAAAATTGTTGAGACATCTAACTTTAAGATAGAACATTTTTCACTTTCCCATTATTTGTAAATTACTGTTGAATGAATATTGGACAACTATGAGTTTATGTTTGGTTTTCTGATTGGGAAGTTTCAAACTTAGTTTAGAGAGTAAATTCATTTTGATGACATGTTTGGTTACCTTCAAAATTACATTTGAACATAAAAAAATTTACTTGAAAACTTAGTTATGTAGAAGACTTGGGTTGTTTTTGCAAACTCAGTTTGATTCAAACTTAAGTTTATAAACTTTAATCCAAACATACATTCAGATTTCAAAAGCGTGTTTTTAAATTTGATTTATCAAAATAAAATAGAGTTATCCGATCTTCATCCAATGGTTACAAAACACTGGATCCATTTCCTCCTACCACTTAATTGTAAGGACTCCCCTAAAACCTAGGTCTCAGGTATCCTTTTATGTTAGACATTGTCTCTAGTAAAGGGTATAGAATGTATAGACACTTGCGCTGGCACACAATATGTTGAAAGTAAAAGGATAATCATGAACCTCACCATTTCTTCCACTTGATTAATATGAGTTTTTCCGTTGTTTTTGTGCGGCTTTGACGTAGGTGGCTTCTGCAACATCCTCTCCAACCTTTTCCTCCTACTGCTCCAGAAGTTTTTCACATCATTGTCGGTTCTCCCTTGCAAATACGTTGCAATTTTGGCCCATTTGTTCCCAAACTGTGCCTGCAATTCTACCACCAACCTTTCCTCCTCTGCTGTAAACTTGCATCCTCTACACATTACAATATTTCGTTATAAAAATTAAGAAACAATCAAAATTAGAAGTAGTAGTAGTACAAACACCAACGATCAGATCGACAAATGTTAGTTTATTAGAATGATAAATTTAGTAAAATAGAGAGGATCCAACCCACCATCTTATCATAGTAACCGAAGTATATACGTACTAAATTTATTATCTTCACATGTTCTTAAAAAACAACAACATAGGATAACACAAGAAATTAAAATGAACGTGCGTTAGTTGCACATAAACATAATTAATTAAAAAGGTGACAGATAGAATGAATGAATTACGTCTTCAAGTTGGGTCTAAGTTTGTTAACCCATCTAAGGCGACAAGATTTTCCTGTTCTGGACAACAAGCCTTTGGATCGAATGGAGCTCCATTCCCGAGGACCATATTTGCTGACGTGTCTCAACAGCACCTCATCTTCATCACTACTCCATGGTCCCTTCTTTATCTCTAGTAACTCTCTTTCCATCATTTCAATTTCAGTAATATGCCTCTTCCTTCGTTCAACCCACCATTTTCATCTATATATCGATTCCTATGGAAAATTTGAAATGGATGGTACGTACTTTTGCTCCTGTGTGGTTAGACTCATGGGTACGCCATGCACCTGCGCACGCGAGAAACGTTACGATGTTTGTTTTCTCATGTTTGTGGCGTGGCAGCAGGTGGATTGATTTGTGTTTTGATCTACGTGGACGCAATGCAGAGGATTGTTGCTCCCCACTTTGCACTTCTGACGGTTTTGACGGTTAGTGGGGAACATGCACAACCCGCCATTTCTTCTCGTTTGAATTAAGATTAAAATTTAAGTTAAAACCATTCATAAATACTATTAACTTGTTGGTCAGAATGTTACTTAAAGAACAAATCCTACAGAAATTGATCATCAATACAATATTATAATTTTTTTATACTATTATCAAATCATAAATTATTAAATGTGATAAAAAAATATTTTTATAATAATTAATTAAAATTATAACATTTTAATAATTACTTAAAACTTTATATGAAGAATAAATTTTAATTGATTAATTAATTGTGTTAAAATCCTTACATTGTATATGAAAGTTAATTTATTTTTATACATAGAAATGATCATCACTGAGTTGTTTATAATATCTGATGAATCATCTTTAACCAATTAAGCTTTTTAATATATATATATATATATATATATATATATATATATATATATATATATATATATATATTGATAATATAAATATTTTTTTATACATATAATTTAATTACAAATCTTCATATATGATTTTTTTTATACTTTTATAATAATTACTTTCAAAGTTATATCAAGAATGATATCTTCAATTTAATTTATGTGCTTGGTATAAAATTCTTTTATACTAGCAATCAATCAAAATTTATGATAGGTATAAAATTTAAAATAATTAGTGTAAAATTAATAAATTTATCATATATGTTACTTGTGATTAGGTGGTGGTATAAATGTGATCATATGTTATAACCTCAATGTGATCATTATACACCAAAACAAGATGATGATAAACGTGATGATAAACAAAATGTTAATAAATATTTTAAGAATTTTATGTGTAAAAGTCTTCACAACTCAATAAATAAGAAATTATGGTAGATGTAACGATTAAGATAATTATGATAAGATTTAATAAAAATTATTATTATTATATATAATAATTTGTATTTGGATAACCAATATAAAAAGTTCTGCATTGTCATATATATATATATAAAGTAGAGTGTATAGACAATATTCATTGTTAATGTTAACTTATAGATATATCTTTTAAGGTATATATATTAAAAAAAATTGAAAAATTTAAATAAATAATATATGAATGGATAAGATAAAGGATTTTTAGTCTATTATTCAATTATAAATTATTATGTATGATAAATTTATTAACTTTTATTCATAACACCTTAAAAGTCATAAAATAAATAATAATGTAAAAACATTTAAGTTGATTGTACATATCTATTAAACTTCATATTTTAAAATGAAAATAAAGTTATTTTACTTCAAAAATAAATTATTAATCTATGTGAATAGAGTAGTTGGTTTCTTTAAATAAAGTTAAGATATAAAAAATAACTTCATATATAATCTGATTATATATATAGAAACAAAAATTTAGAACATGATTTTATACTAATTATTAATATTTTATATCTGTGGGGAGGAAAAATGATATTTTCTCCTATGGTGTGTTTGGAGTAGTAATAATGTCATGTTGTTTGACTTTGGTTTGCTTGAAGAATCTTAGAAAACCGCTAGACACGAACTTATCAGTGGCGGAATACATACATGATCCTATTTAGAGGTAAGGGATAAGTTTATCACAATTGAGGTTAGAATGAACACATGAAGGGATCTTTAGACGATCAAATTGGAGTTTATTTTAGGATGTATATTGTATTATAATTCTTTTTGTATGATTATAATTACGAGATTGTTGTGTTTGACGGGTCAATTGAAATCCTGATGCGAATTGATTGATAAAATTGAGTGCTCTTGGTGTTTTTTGTGTTTTTGAACATATGATTTTGATTTTGATATGATTATGTGAAATTGTTTAGGGGTTTTACTCCCCATGTTGTGAGAAGCATTTTTGTATAATTCGTTTGCGTTTTAGAGAAGATTTACTAGATTAGTGTGATAAATTGTTATATTGGGATCATGAAATTGTGATTGAGATTTTGAGTAAGTGATAAATTGAATATGTGATGAATTGTAAGATACATGTGTGCATTGAGTTGGGAGCTATGAACCGTATAATCACACAACTGTAAGATCATTTAAGGGCGACAAGTTAATGCGAAACGAGTATTATGATGAAATTCACTATGGGAACCTGACGAGTTTAATCATATTGAGGCGCGACGAGTTAAAATCATTTTGAGAAAAATTAAGAAGTCATGTGTTTTGTACAGTTCATAGATAAAGTCTGTGTGTTAAAATGTTTTTTGAGTTGGAGCTGAATCAGGAAGAAGAAACCCTGGCAGACTCTTCAAAGTCTATGCCTTAGGGGGTAAATACATTTGGTTTGAGTGTTCTTTTAAGCCTATGTCAATTCCACATGGTTGGAGCATTCTTGCAAAACAGCGGGACCCTAGTTGGTCTCCCTATGATTTTACCTAATGAGAGTGACTTTACTTACTTTTCAATGTGTGGTTTGTCTTGTCATGTACGCCTGAGTGTCTGACGAGATTTTTCACTGACATGTATATTTGTTGCATAATGCTTGTGTATTGATTGATATTGATTGGTGGAGTGATATTGTGTTTTGATCCTTGAGTACGTGAATGATGTGAAAATATGTTAGACGAGTAGTGTTGAGATGTGATGTTACGTGATAAGTGATAGGATGACGTGAATTGTGTTTAAGTTAAGTTTTATTTCATTTATATGATATGTATATATATGTTGTCTTGTTTTTCTCTATTAGGAATATGAATGTGATAACTCATTTCCCGTGTACTGTTTGTGTTTGGATCATGTGATGATCTCGAACTTTATGATCATGAAAACAGATGGTTAGGTGGATAACTTTTAAAAAAATTCGTTCTAAAAGAAACTAGGACACAATGCTATGATAGGATGTGATATTGGAACATGAGTTTCTATATTAATTGTATGAAGTTCTAGACATGTAATTTTTATCATTTTTGTTTCACATGTTGAGTCTTTAGTTCATTCTCTAGAGTTTTGGATGATTTTGTTTTGAGCTGAATATGTTTTCATACCCTTAATTGATAAGTTTTTAATTTGGTGATAAACGTGAATATGAGTCTATTACCCACGTAAACTCCTTTATGTTTATTGAATAAAATTATTTTATGTAATTTCATATTTTCATGTATTTTATTATATAAATATGATATCAGAATAGAGGGTATCACAACATATTTCATATAGACTCTGATATCACATAAAAACATAAGCAGTATATTGTCTCCAAAATCCAAATGCCATTCAAATAGCTACTCATCCAATATCAACCATGGTACCAGCATATTGAAGTGAATTATCACTATATTTGTCAAGTTGTAGATACTACTTGGGTCATTTATCTTTCACATGTTTCCACAACTTTGCAAATGGCTGATATGTCTACCAAGTCTCTCCCTAGACAATTTCATCAGTTTCTTGTTCACAAATTGATGCTTCTTGATTAACCAGCATCAATTTGAGGGGGGATGTTACCATATAAAACTCTAACTCATTTTGTACAGATGTTTCTTTTGGGATTGAATGGTTGTAAGTATTACATATTTACTGCAACTGTGTATTCCTCTCCACAAGCACATTTTACCACATGGCGAATTTGCTGTAGAATCAGAGGCATATCCATGAGTGCAAGGGAAACAATTAGAGGAAAATTAAAACATAGGTTTGATTTTTATATAAGATACTGATAAATTTAATTGAATATTGTCTCTTGATTATTCCTATTTGATAGCGACACCATGCTATTTCCAGATAACTATTTTAAGTACCTTGTAAAATTTTCCTGTGGATTTAACTTATTTTACCTCGAGTTTCTCAACTTGTTTCTCTAGAGATTGCAAGTATTCAGCTTCTCCTGCTTTGTCTGAAATAAGGGCTGTACATTCCTCTTCAAGAGCAGTTATATCTGCTGCTTTTAGCTCAGGCTAGCATAGCTCATTCATTAGAATAAAATAATTTACAAAATCATTGATTAAAAGCCACAAATTTATTGCTTGTCCAACTAAGAGGAGAAAAGAAAGTAGCTTGCAATCAAAGATCTAATGTAAAACAATATACAGGGAAATACATATATATAAAATGGAAATGTTTTCCACTCAACCATCCTAATAGAGGAAAATTATGATAATCACAAAATTCTTAATAATTCTTTCAGAATAACAAACTAACAACCAACCTTAAACTCATTTTCTCTGCACTTCACATCCTCAATAGCCCGTTTTATCTAGAGACAAAAAAGAAATAATAGTAAGTAGCAAATAAAGTATACAGAAAATATAAATATATTAGTGTATTATAGATCTAAATCTTCCCATTCATATTATACTGAATTTTAGTTTCTAGAATGAATGAAATGTTTCATTATATGCTATAAAAAAAATTACACAAACCAAAAATAACTTAAACAACCATAAACTTGAGTTATTTATACTTCACAACCTAAAAATGATGCAGATAACTGACCTTGTTGTTCTCTGTAAGAACTTTGGCTTTCAGAGCAAGAATCCCATCAAGGGTTGCTTTAGCATTATCCAATTCAATTATTAAATCCTTCCTTACATCACTCCCCTGTCAAACAAAGATAAATTACCAGATTCCAACTTCATGTAATATACATTGATGAAAGTAGTCTACCATGTTATCCATGACAAGGTTACCATCTGCACCATCCTTCCCTGCAAGTTAAAATTATGAAAAGAAAGCTAGGATATCAAATTTAGTTTTACAAAATGGATTATAAAATGTCTGCAAGTTTAATAGCAAAAAATAAAAAATGGACTTTTGATTCAGTGTTCAGCCTTGACAAAACCAAGGTACTCATTACAGATTTTGTTACAGTGAGCATTCACGGGGTGATTTTAGTTGAACTCAGACGGCTGTGCCAAATTCCCCTGGTTCTCAATTTGAGAAATTAAATCAAGCCATGCTATCTTAATTCTCATGGAACCAGTCCAACAATGCAACAGACAGTCATAACTCAAATGCCTCTTAAAATACATAAACATTGTATTGATCATTCATTGCTATTAAATTCGTGATAAGTTATTTGAAATGGTTATTACTCTCTTTTTTTAATTTAGCTTTGATGAATGGAAGCAAAGAAATAGATCCTCCTGAAATCGTTGGCAGAGTTTAAGGAGTCATTTTAAGTAAGACTGTGTGTAAAACATCACACTAAAGTTTAGAGCCATGCCTTCAACTTTACTTCGTTGCCCAGCAGCCTTTTCTGTAACCTGCATAAATTCAAATGGAAGTGACAAGGAAAGACTTGTCACAAAAGTAGATAAATTAAATAAATAAAACCTGAGAATCAGAGGAAGTTTTCTTTGCTTTATTCTTCCTTTTAGTCAATAATTTATTGGACAAAGTTATATTATTTCCCAGTAAACAATTAAGCTCAAGAAGTTTTTTCAAATGCATACCAAGGAGTGAAGGACTCTTATTTTCAGAGGAACTAAAGGATATATATGGGTATTCCTGATAAACGGTTTAAAGTTATTCGTACGAATAAGAAAAGGCATACCAAATCACGCTTTTTCCGTTCCCTGCTAATCTTTTTAGAATTGTTCCATTCCTGCCAAAGATTTATTTTCAGTACAAAGTCGCAACAAACTGAATGAAAGAACGCGCATGAAAAATGAAAGCAGAGCTGGTAACAGGATAGAATTAATGGGACAAGGATGCTGGAAAAATAGATTTACTCAGTGAATAAAAAGTAATCCCTCCGGATTTGAATATAATTAAAAATAAACTAACATCATGGGAATCAAAAGAATCATAGGAAATAAAATCTGAATTAAATAAATAATATTTTTGGGATGATTTCATTAAGGAAAATGCTAATTAGTGCCTTAATGAATTAAAAATGGAATGTTTTTTTTTTTTTGCTGAAGTGGAAAGTTTTCCATTGGAAGTGTAGCAGTGCATTTTCTATTTAATAAAAACTTTTTGATTTATTTGCACACTTTACCTCACCCTACAACCTGAAACACCCAAATGGAACTCTATTTAGAGTAGTTGATTGTCTTGTTCAGGGGTGTAGTGTAATTTTGAGTCAAAAACAGAGAAGCCATTCTTCCATGCAGAACATGTATGTATTTCAAATGGAATTATTTCCCAAACACAACAACCGCTCTGATGTCAACATTTGTTGCTAATTGTTCTCTTGTTCACAGATATCACTTCCTGCATTGAGCCTGCGCTCCAAAGGTCACACACCAATAAAACAAAGAAGAATGAAAGCAAACCTGTTGCTTCTGTAATTTGGCATTCATGTCCTCCGCAACCTTGTTATAGTAGGCTCTGAAAGAGTAAAACAATTTAGATGAATACCCATCAAATGTGCAAGATTATTCTCCCAGTATCTTCAGTTACCTCTTCTCTGAAAGTTTGGCAGCTAACCCAACTCTCTCTTGCTGAATAAGCTCCAAAGTCTGTTATCGAGCATCAAGGACAACAACACAGCTCAAGGCATCAAATATGGAGTGTGTGTGTCAAAACAAGAAACAAGGTCTAAATTCTTCATAACCAATCCTAAAGCCCCATATAGATTTATCAAGTTTTCACCTCACATCCCCACATTAACTCTAGACTTAATCTGGAAAGCGCAACTTTCAATTTAAAATTATTTTTACTACTTTGTTGCAAGTATACATTTCTAGCAACCACATTTGAGTTTTGTGTACAAAGTTAATGCATGCAAGTGTAACGGGGTATCACTTAACATGTAGATGAAATAAAATTTATGCAGGCATAACATTATCACTAGTAGTACAATAATAACAAATTAACAATGAACATATCACGCTTTCCACTAGAGCAAGACCATTGATCACAACGGAGAAAAGACTAAAGAGGTAGTTCAATTATAAAAAAATGTGTTCGAATGCATTCACATTTAAGCTGCAGTGGTCAGTTTGAAATTACAGATGCAAAGTTTCATGCTATGGAACCAATTGAATTAGACCTGGGAGAGTTTGGTTGTGTCAGACTCCAAAGTGGCAATCCTTTTCTGTTTATCCAATATCTTTGAGCAAATCTCACCCTTTGCCGCCTTCATCTTTTCGGTGTCTTCATTGAGTTTCGTAATTCCAGATTTTGCTGCACATTTAAAAAGCATGGCCATAGGTCCTTCAGTTCAGAGTTTATAAATAAGAGTAAATAATGTATGTAATGACACTAAAAAAAACATTATCCCGTCATCCAATCGTACTTTTATCAACTTATAAACATATCTATACTTAATCACACACTAAAACAAATTTCTATTCAATGATACATTCATGTGTATAAATGATTTATGAATAAATTTAAATTTAAATCTCCTTAAAATGAAATTTAATTTTAATATGCACTAGTAGTTAGCTTAAAAATCATGTCATCAATGATTTTTTATTGACTGAAAAAGTGCATAGAAATTAAAATCAATAAATAAAATAACATGAAAACTTAAAGGCAAGAGCTGACCAAATTGGAAGTCGTTTTCCAAAGTGCGAATGTTGGTCAATTGCATTTCCTCTTCGACCGAAATCTTCGCCGCTTCATCCTCCACATCTGAATTCATGTTCAGTTATTTTGCGTTTTCAGAATTCAGATCGATTGAAAATTTTAAATAAAGAGGCTGTGAAATGAACTCGCAAGTACCGTTCATTTGAAAGCGCAGAGCCTTCATGTGCTGCAAGTACTCCTCCATCTTCCTCCACGATCAGAGAAACGAATTTCGCGCTGAAAAGAAAACCGTTTATATAAGCGTTTTTGGAGGGGAAAGGGTGTTTATAGCATTTTCGGATTAAGTTATTTAATGAAAATCATTTTTATTTTTATTTTTTAACACATATATTAGCATAATTGTGAAATTAATCATCAAATTAAAAATGATAGTTAGTGAAAACTTTTTTCATGATTCCGACCTCACTTTTCAAGTATAATTTACTTCGAGAGAGAATATACTTTTAATTTGATCAATTACTGTGAAAAAAATTCCAACTTCTGAGGTTTTATATAAAAATTGCAAACCCATCCTTTATTTTGATTTGTTCCTATAAAAAAATATATTGCGTTAATTTAAAAGGGTAAATAGTTATATTACAAATATGTATTCATTTAAAATGTTTACTAGTCATTGATAATTAATAACCTCGCGAGGTTTTGGTTCCAGTAGAAAATTTTCCTTTCCCACAAAACAATTATTCTATTACCAAATAATTAAAATATGATAGTTAAGTTCATCAGGTTTTAACTCTAACAAAAGAAAAATAGAATAATCACCAAACACGGAAATCAAAATGCGTATCCTATATTTTTAAGAAATGACGCATCGTATCCATGCATCATAGAGTCTATTGCTTTCGTATAGTGAGAAAGTGTGAATGCTGCCTCAACTGATCGGAATGGTGATTTCCTCCATTCAGAGTTTAACAATAAACTTGAAAACAACAATTTTTTGAATTGGAAAGAACATTTTGTGCTTTGTCCATTCCTTTCATTGCTCACTCCTTTTATATTCAACTCAACCCAATAAACCAGTGTAAGAAAAGTACAGAACATACACATCTCTCGGCATCTAAGTAAAGCACTCCCATCAGCGTTACATAATAAAAAAAACACACACACACATTGTATGTAGCTCATTTCTTGGTTTTATCAAGAACTTCAATGTATCTCTTTGGAACTCCATATTGTTCAATCAAATGCCTAGCTAAGTCATCGATAACTCCTCCTTGAACCAAAACCTCATGCCCTTTCTTACCTGCAAACAAATGCTTTAGAATTTTAGATAGATAATATAATAAACTTATAGTATCATTTTATTATTTTTAACTAGAAAGTCAGAACCATGAATGTTGAAGGGTGTAGTCGTCACATCTTCCCCAATCCATTTTCCAACCAAAATTTTGATGAAATAAACAAGGAAATGTATACACTCGCTGTTAGTTCACCTTATTCCTACTCTGCTAACACAGAAGGATGAAAAGAATATGTAAGAGCAAATAAAAGAACATTAAGATTTTACCCAAGCAAACCTAATCCCTGGTTTTGTGTTGAGTTTGTTACATTCAGAAGGAAACTGACACATTTATCAAAATAGACCTATGAACTCAGAAGAGATCATAATGGTCAGTGGTCACACTTACTGCACAAGCTCCCCCACAAATACCATATTAAATCAGCTTAGTTTCCCATGCAAGCCTAATCCCTGGTTTTGTGTTGAGTTTGTTACATTGAGAAGGAAACTGACATTTATCAAAATAGATCTATAAACTCAAAAGAGATCATAGTGGTCAGTGGTCACACTTACTGCATAAGCTCCCCCCACAAGTACCATTACTAAATCAGTTTAGTTTCCCATATGAGCCTTTACTATCTACCCTCCAATAGCCAACTTCGGCTTGCAACAGAAAATAAATACCCTCAAACTGTCATTTTTCTTTATTTACAAGAATCCATATGATAATGAGTAATGAAATATATAGAATTAAATATACCCACCTGGGATTACAAAGCAAATACAGACCGTACCACTTCAATGATTTTAATATTATTTATGATACATGAGAATCCACACAACCAGGTTTTAGGGAAAACGCACTTTGCAATAGTTCCCCAATCAATTATATTTTTCATATTAATCAAAATTCAATTTGTTTCTTTATAAATAAATAAATCCTTTGGTGGTATAATTCCTTTATTTCCTTGTTTCCTCATTATTCATTAGTATGTTAGCTCATACATATTACCATTAAAATGTTTGTTAATGTGAAAAAGAATGACTATCTGACTTATCAGAAGGCAAGACCAACATAAAGAAAAGTAAGAAGATCTAACAGCTGGGGACTATACATCAGAGATTTGATATCTTTTCTCTTTCCACCTTTGAGACCAAAATGTAGTTTTATAATTTCAGGTATCGGCATTTTATCAACCACGGAGAGATAAAACCAAAATATATATTCTATATGAATGCTGAAGACTAAACAACAGAAATTTGATGTCTTTCCCTTTCCACCTTTGAGACCAAAATGTAGTTCTATATTCTCTATTATCAACCATGGAAAGATAAAATCAAAACATATATTCTATATGAATGCAGATATATTAATCAGACACCACAATATGAGATTGGGTTTAAACAAAGAAAAACAACATGTAGCAGACATTAGGAACAAAGACATTCATATGCTCGTAAGTCCCATATTTCTTGAGGATAACAAAGCGCACGCCAAAATAAAACTTGTAATTTCAATGCAACCAAGAAATACCTGGTAGTTCTGCAACAGTGGTACTGCAAGCAAACTTCTTCTGCAGTTCTGATGCCAATGCTTCAGCATCTATAAGAAAAGATTCCATACCAGAGAGTTTGGTTACCTTCTTGTTGCCTTGCCGGCGTTCTGTCAATAACTGAATTGTTTTAAGTGCACCTTTACAAACTACAGATTCATTCCCTCTTGTCACAACATGGTGAGGCTGCATACGGCTCACAAATGTTGATCCTAAATCCTTCTTGTGAATTTCTGTAGGATATGTTGTTCCTTTTTTAATAGCCCCCTTGAACAGTGCATCACATAATATTACATCAAGAACCACAACGGATTTATTTGTTGGTTTCACAAGATTTTCTTTTTCAACATATTTGAAGACAATATCAGTAGCTTCAGAAGCACTAAAAAGTTTCCCCGTGTCAGCTCCTACAGGTGAAAATATGGAATTGACATGTACACTTGGCTTGTAGATTTCAGCCACTTCAAGAGTTTTGGATGAACGAATTTCATTGGCAGACTGAACACTGTGTTGCTCACTTTTCTCCACTCGCCTTTTTTCAGGCTTAAAGGATGAATAATCAGCATGTTTTCGGTTTACTGAAAATAGCATTACTTCCTCTTTGTGCTTATCTTCTTTCACTGATATCTGTACAAATATGAATATATATGAAAAAAGAATCAGAAACAGCATTGCAGAAAGTTTTACTCGTAGAAGACAAATGATCAAAAGGACCACACAGTAAAAATTGAAAACATCAATACATTTTGTTCATGATAAAATAGACATATAATTATCATGCATAATTTAGTCTTGTGTTTGCCCCATGATGCAACTTATTTCACAAGAATACATGGATAAACTTTCACTATCTTAGAATGTGGGTTTAGGCCTAATTGCCCCTCACTGAAATATACTATCTTGGTCATATCTCTAGCCAATGTGGGATTTGGATTTTTTCCAATACAACCCTTTATGCCCAACACTTTTAGGCTTGGTGCATGGATAACAAGGTTAGTGGTCCTTTAAATGGATCTAGGATAGGCTCTAATACCAACTTAGAATGTGGGTTTGAACCTAACTCAACCCCAAAAGTTAATTCATAGGGTGAAGGTTGCTCCCCACTTATATACTATATCTTGGCACTATCTCTAGCCGATATGGTATTTGAGTTTTTCCCAAAACACCCCCTCACATCCAAGCACTTTTGGACTTGGTGGATGTTCCGTTAATGGATCTAGGATAGACTCTGATACTATCTTAGAAAATGGATTTTGGCCCACTCAACCCCAACAACTAGCTCATAGGGTGAGGGTTGCTCCTCACTTAAATATTCTATCTTGGTCGTATTTGAGACTTGGGTTTTTCCTAATAAACTACATTAATAGTCTTGAAAATTTCCAATGCCTAGTCAACCTTGAATACATTAAAAAGGCAACATTATAAGAAACATCCCAAATTGAGAATCATTCCTTGAGTTGATTTCAGCAGAGATCCCTTTCAAAAGCAATTCATTCACCAAAAACTTCAAAAAAAAAAGCTTGTAAGACAGGAAAATTTAGAATGTTGAATCCCCATTTTTCTATCCAATCTTTTCTCATGGTCAGTGTTGTTAAATAGCGGCCATGGCGGAATGGTGTGGCAGAGTTTTTGCCAACCGCCAAAGGCAGTTTATGAAGGAAAACCCACCATAAGGTGCAATGGCATGCTTATATGGCGGATTTTCGGCCTTCTGCCATGTTCCGCCATCCAACATTAATAACACTGCTCATGGTCATAAATTTGGATAATGCTGATTGTTATATATACTTCCAATTAATATTTGCATCTCCTATCTCCATTCCAATTCTTCATGAAACAAATCTACAACAGAAAAATGTTGTCAAACTTATTTCTTTACCATAGTGCCTCAGCTTACATATCTAACATGCTAAGAGGTTACTCATCTAAAGAGATAAAAAAAGTGTCAGAATGCTTCGTTAAAGAGTGCATCCTGACAGAAGAAAACATAAGGGCAATGCACTCTGGCAGAGACCTACTTCGGCACATTCTAGATTCTAATTTTATAATTCATTTAACAATTTAAGGATTTTCCAGTCAATATCAGCAAGCTTCTGTTACTATTATACTCATCCAAGTAAAAAGAAAGCAGTAGCCGACAAACCAAGCCAGAGGTGGATTTTGCTTGTAACCACTTTGATAACTTTTTGTAGGAAGATTTCTTGATATTTAAAGTGATTCCTGAAGGCCTACATGGCAATACATGGTTTGACCTGCAATGCCCAAAAACATAATTATTAGATTCCTGAAGTCAGTTGGTATATTATTATTTAATACAAACTGAAATGAATTTAAGTCCGAAAAAAATGTTGAATACAAATGACAAAGCACTTGAATAATCACCAAATATATTATGCTGTCCTCAAATGACAATAACTTGATTAAATGGAAAGTTATTTATTATAACTTAATTGAAATAGTTTTCTTTCACACACTAACACTTTTGACCCTCGGCTAAAATCTTTTCAAATAGATATTCACTGTTTATTTCTTCAGCACTGATGCCCAGAGCTAAATTTTCAAATTTAGCTTAAATTCCCTGCTCAGAATAAAAATTGAGATCTTGAAAAATCACTACCAAGTTTTCATGATCTCATCCAATTGAAAGTGAACTCCACAGAGATCATATTTTGGTGCCATTGTTAAATCTCTAAGCTACACTACTTAATTGTCAACTGAAATTCATGGTTTGCTAGATTCTTTGGCCAATCTATTTCAAATGGTTCAACTAGGTCAACCAAGAGAAAAAGAGGGAGAAAATTCCACCATAGCGTGCTTCCAGGCAAGGGAAGGTCTTTGTCCTTCACTGTTGTGTGCAAAGCTTGTAGAAGGCACTTATCTAACAAGGAATCTACATCTGCAGTTGATAGAGTCAGTTGGTCATCTTGGTCATTAGCAGAGACAGTATCCGGTAACTTCAAATCAGCCACGCCTTCAGTTACTTCAGCTGTGGTATCATTTTCATCGCCATTTGGTGTTGCCAATGCAGGGGCAGAATCAGTTTGCAACTCATTTACATCCAGAGATTCCTCCGATCCATCACTTTTTGGGTTTTTCTGCTGATCAATTGATGTCTCACCAGCAACCTCAGTCAAATCAGAATCATGAGAAGCTTGTAACAAAGAAGGATCCTCAAAGACAACATCTTCGAAAAAACCTGCATTAGGCACGCAACGGCCCTCGGCAGTTTCCCTGCAAATCCAATGAGGCAGATTGATTCAATTTGTTTACTTGTACTGAATAAAAGGATCACCAGGCAGTCTCTAGCTAAACTTGCCAAAGCAAATCACGATAGCAATGAGTTATTCTCAGTGCCTTTCCACGTAATCCAGCTTTTAATGCTTCAGCGCTGCTCATTGTGGTACTCCCAACCTTCAAGAGAAGCAATGAATTTTGAGCTGACATGCAACCTATGGAAATTTTGATGATAGAAACAAATACAAATTTTAAAGGCAAATGCTAACCAGTGCCCTTGGTTAGCAAGACCCAATATTAAATAGTGCATGCACTGACAATGTAAAGCATTTTTTATATTGCCATCAAATCCAACCACAAACAGCCATCTATAGTAAGTTTGTTAACTTTTACAATAGCTCCCTTAAAAACCTGACGATTGGTTTCTGATTGGTTAACAATATAAATTTGTCTTTACGTTGACAATGCATAGAAATTAAACTCGATACAATACGAAGAAGCAATGTGCGTTACGTACTGCGATGGGAGCAGGATTTCCAGGTACCTTGGCGGCCCAAGGTTCCCCAGCCCGAAAGGAAGGAAGACCATCAGGAGGCACAATTATACCAGGGAACATCAAGTCTGCTCCTCCGATAACGAACCGGGATACCTCGCCACCCTTCAGCACGAAAACTGGCAGTAGCTCAGGGACCATCCACAGTGCATAAACTGCATCCAATCATCTTACTAATTATTATTAGAACTCAGTCATAATTTTTTAGCAAAAAGAAATGGAAGCAAAACCTGTAGGAAAAATGTCTGAGCCGCGGCCATCAACATCGAAAAACATTGGAAAGCCTCCCTCCACAGCATATACATGGACGCGGTTTTGAAGCTTGGCTACTGTAATCTCAGCCTGTTTAATTCTTCAGTGTGTGTGTATATGAAAACAAAGAAACATGAATGAATCGATGAGTTATTTACCTTGGGAGGAAGCAAGGCATCTAAGTCGGAATCAGAAACCCTTTGGAATTTTTGCTTAATGCTTCGTCTCAGCTTCTTCCTGTCCGCACCAGACAACCTCTGGTGAGATTTCGCCTCCACCGCCTTCTTAAACATTCTCTCACTCACTTCTCTTCTGTCTTCTGTGCATCAGAGGACACGCTAAGTTTTCCCCATTGTTTTTTTATTTTTCTTTGCTTATTTTGTTTCTGAACATGTAATGCCATATGAAAATACACAATTAAATTTAGTATTTGTCAAAATGATAGTGAATCTGGTCATCTCTATTTGCCGTGACATGTTTGTCATATAATTTATTTTTTATACAAAATTTTGTCCTATTAAACAGCACAACTAATATATTTAATAGTATATTGTGATATTACAATTTGAAAACATATGCGACAAAATTTCGTTAATAAACTTCTAAATTAAATTAAGTCTAAAAAAAATACTCATTTTATATAACATATAAATAATTTTTTTACATTTATTAAATAATATTATAGTTAAATTAGATTGATGAATAATTTTTTTAAAAAATTATAATTATAATTATACTTTTAATTTATAAAAAATACTCACCTTCTTTAAAATCATTTTTTAACATTATAATTTTTTAAATGATGAATCAATACAAAAATACAGGAACATTGTCTTGAAAAGTGTCGGATTTTGATTGTGGAATGTTAGTTGGAATGTATTTGTTTGTTTACGTGAGAATTATGGGATACTGGAAGCAGGAGCAACACCATTGCCTTATTAATTTCCTCACAAGACCTAAATTGAAGGTTTATGACTCATCTGGTGAGGTCTTAGCTATTCTGTCCAGAACAGTTATCCATTTGAAAGATCACATCTATTACTTTAAAGCATTCCAAAGAGTCTATGCTTCACCAAGACATGGAATAATTTTGCAAGAAATTGCAGCTGTGAATCTACCCAAACTGTTCGAAAGCAAGCACCCATAGCAGTGCAGTTCTCTCCTCAGAATAAAAGGAAGCATCGATGTTAAATTTAAAATTATCTTCTTGTGGGGGAGACCAGCGATCTTGAAGTATCCTTTGCTGCGGTTGGTTTATGTCACGATCTAAATTTTTCGCTTTGGACCAGTCTTGGATAAACATGTCTCCGTCATGATGAACCACCGTGGTGTCAGTAACCGAATTCTCCTCCAACATAGGCTCCATAGCAGCTCTCTCCTTTGATATGGCTTCTGTTGAGTCTATCATTTTGAAAAGTAATTCCGCAAACGCAACATCAGAATTTTGTATTTGAGATTTATGTGGCTGCAACACTCCAAGTTCATCAGCACACACATTTACATCACCTTATTGAGCAATCTACTCCACGACTACGTAAGTTTACTCTAGTTGGGAGACATCCTCTACAAGCACGCCACAAAAACATCTTCACCCTTGGAGCAGGGACATTAAGTTTCCATATGGAATTCCAATCACCAGACACCGCAAGAGAATCAACATTAACCAGCCTTTGCATAATCATATAATATAAGCAGAAAATTTAATACTTTTATAATATTTTTATAATAAAAGTAAATTAATAGTAACACTTTAATGTATACTTTTTTTATTCTATTCAAAAGTTATCTTAATTGTTTCAACTTAGAATTAATTTTAGATGCATAATCAATTTCATAAAATGAAATCAAACATCTAAAAATATACTAAAATCATGTATGATGTTTCCAAATAGTTTTGAAATTTAGTTTCCAAATGTTAAAATCAAGAGAAAAAGAATTATACACTAGTATAAAATTTTTTATAAAATCATCAGATCACACCTAATTATATATAATAAGTTTGTTAATTTTTAAGAAAATTATTAAATTTAATTAAAATAATAATTTAGGATTAAATGACACTAATACATAAGTATTATTAAACTCTAAAATCAAACCCACTTACAAAGTAAAGAGAAAAAATGGGATGGAATTGAGAGTGAAACAGAATTCAACAATATTTGAGCAAACATTTAAATTTTAATTATAGTAAATTTTTTACTAAAAATATATATATAAAAACAAAATAAAATCACATCCATGGAGGAGATATGAAATTTCTAAAATCGGGAGATAAATTAAAACAATCTAGGCCAAGATCATTAATAACATATTCAATGGTATTTATATAAGCAATCCCCTTTATGTCACATCAGTTTTTAATTAATTAATTTTTTCGTCTATGAATGTTTTTATTAATAAGTTGCTTAACTTGTAAATATTCTATTTCTTTCTTCTATATTTAATACAAAGTTAAACAACTCATAAATAATAATTGCTTATATAATTCTTTTCAATTTTAAACCATTTAAAATCACATATAACATAAAATAATCTATTTTTTTTCAAACAACCCATTAAGCTCTTATTGTATATGCTCTAAGTTAGTTAATAAAGCATAAACAGAAAAATAGAGATGATTAGTAATTAGAGCAATCAATATAGGTCAAGATTATCAATTTATGTAAGTTTAGAAAGTTAGAAACAAGAACAGTAAGCTAGTTTTCTGCATTTATGGAAAATTAGAGATTTCATCACTTCAACATGGCAAGCAAAAGATACTTCATCCAGTTCTTTTTATAAAATCAAATTGACTAATTCATCACGATTTAAAAAAAAAAATAGTTATGTTATGGAGATCATGTCGACTTTCCCTATTAACCCCAAGCTAAAATTAAGCTACCTAAGGAATATGAAACTTAAAAGGTAAAATCCGCACCAGCACTCAACGTGAAATTAGAATAACAACCAGACTCAAGTAATTGGATACCCAAACGCACACGGCCGCAAGACCTTACAAGGGAACCTAATGGATTAAGTGACTTTTCCTGCCAAATACAACTATAAATATGAGAATTTTTATCATGTATGGATAACATCACTCATTCATTATTCTTTCATACACATTCTGACTTGATCATTGTAATCCTTGCAGGTGCTACCGCCAGATTTGCTTGTCGTGGACCATCATGAATCACGGTAGATTTGCTCAGAATCCTCTTCCTTGTTGCATCTTACAACAAGTTAAATATTTTTCCCCTAAGATTTTTTAGTATCAAGATGTTTATAACAACTCATATATTCTATTCAAGTTAAACTTTATTAGTTCACAATAACTTCCATTTAGTTAGTGTTTTTAAATTTATCCTAAATTTATATATTTTTTCAAAATTACTCTTAATATTAAAGAAAGATACTTCTTTTATTTTTTAAAAATATTTTTATTACTTTAATCTCTATCATCATTAATGTATTTATTACTTCAATTTTATTACTATGCATGTAATTAGTCAAAGGTTCTTAAAATACTCTTTATACAATAAAAAGTTTGATTCTCAAGATTATCTCCATCTCTATATATAAAATTATTTTAACTAATTCACATCCTATAAAAAAATAATTTAATTAATCACATTAAATTTATCAATTATTTATATTATTTTTTGAAAATTATCTTCATTTCTCTCTTCACTTAATTAATTCTCACCATTGAGTAATTAATGTTCGGAGAAAGAATATTGCAATTAATTAAGAATATTATAGGATAGAAATAATTAATGCACTGAATTTTTAGAAGATAATCTTATAAAGAGGGACAAAAACTAAAATGAAAAAAGTCTTATCCATAGGAACGGAGGTACATATGCGTAGGGGCTAAACCAAATATTTTGAATGTAGAGACTAAAACAAAGACTATACAGGTATAGAGATCTAACAAGTAATTAAACTTAAATCAATTAATCAAAACAGTCTAGGACAGTATAAATGCAATTTTACCGCCATTGCAAAACATCGAAAGTCTGCTATAAAATGCAGAATACACAACATATACGAACTTGTGTTCACAAAAAATTATTTAACAACGCAGACTCAATCGTTGTTCCTTTTGCCGGGATCTCAAAACAGCAAAAAGGATGACAACTAATGTCAATTGCCTCATTGCTTCATAAGTTTGTGCTCTTCTCCAAATTTGATATAGCTATGTACAACAATCTAACAGGTTAAACACTTTCGAACAGAACTCGGCGCTCCAATAGTTCTGATAAAACACCCCTCATTTTGTCAACAGAAACAGGTTTCAATATAAGGCCATCCATACCAACCCTCATACAGTTCTCTTTTGTTACCTTTTTGGTGTTTCCAGTAAGAGCAACTATCAGTGGTCTATCTTGATGCTTCGTAAACTTCTCATGTATACGGACTGCAAGTTCATAACCATCTAACCCTGTACAAACATCCATGAAGACCACTTCATGTTCCAGAGAAACAACACGCAGACATTCTTCACTTGAGCTTGCAGTTGTTACATCACATCCTAAATGCATAAGAAGTCCTTTTGTTACTGTCCTGCTAACCCTACAGTACAAGTTTCACAATCAGTTATAAGTAAACAACCTAAGTTTGCTTTTGTATGCTATCCCAAAATTCTAATGTTTTACTTAGTAAGTAAATGATATAGAAACATATATCAGAACAGAAGGTACAAAAATAAAGCCTATGCAACTGACCCATTGTCATCCATGACAAGAACTTTGAGCCCAGCAAAGTTTGTAGATCCATGATTTCCTGGTACTTTAGGTACAAAAGGTAGCTTAAATTCATTTGATCGGTCTGGGATTCCAAGTTTTACAATAAAAGTGACTGTACATCCTTTACCAATACCTTCGCTTTCAACCCAAATATGCCCTTCCATAAGATTTACGAACCTGCTCACAATTTAAGAAAACAGTACATAATCAACTGAAAAATCTCAAATAGGAATTCTAAAAAGAACCTGATTCCAATTTTGCAATGTTCCAAGGAATAGCATATAAATAACTGTGCTTCACATCCTAGTTAAGACAGTAAACATACAAGAATATAGTACCTCCTACAAATTGCCAGGCCAAGTCCACTTCCAGCAGGATTTCTTGTTAATGATTGGTTTTGTGCAAACTTAGTGAATAACTTCGGGATATCTTGTGGATTAATTCCTGATCCTGAATCTTTTACCTATGATGAGTAAAAAATTAAATTCCATCATTGTAGTCAGATAACAGAGGACACAATACCACAAGGAAGAAGATTATTAACTAAGCTTGAAGAAACAAACCTGTACTCGCAAATAAAAGTGGTTATCACTTGGCACTGGAAGAAAGTCAGGAATTCTAGCATCTCTAAAGGATTCAGGCTTTGCAACGAAAGCAGTGATGGAAATGCAACCCTCTTTTGAGAACTTCACAGCATTACCAACAACATTCAGAATAGTTTGCATGAGACGTTTTTCATCACCAATGGCATACATTGGCAAATCTGAGGCTACATGTGAAGTGAGTGATAACTTTTTAACAGATGCAACAGGCTTAATCAAGTTAAGGACCTGCAATCAGGATAACAGATCAACATCAAGCTTTTAAAGAAACTCAAGATCATTAGCTAGAAGTCGGACTAATATGATTAAATATCAGGATTTGGCATGAAATTTCACCTCTCTGAACAAAGAATGGAGGTTAAATGTTGCTGCTTCAAGTTGAAGACTGCCATCTTCAAGCCGTGAAAGATCCAAAACGTCATTGATGAGGGTAGCCAACAAATTGCTGCTTTTCAATATTGTCTCCACCATCAGTCGTTGCTCAGCTGTCAAATCTGTTTCCTGTAGTAATGAAGAGAGTGCAATAACTGCATGCATGGGAGTTCTCATCTCATGGTTCATAACTGCCAAAAAGTCATTACGAGCACGAATTGCAGTTTCTGCTTCTCTTCTTGCTAGATCTAATGCAACATTCTGCTCGATGAGCTGATCCCTTGCCCTCATTGACTCTTCTAAGATTGCAGCATGTGAAAGAGCAACAGCTACCTAATGTAGGAGACAATTGTCATGGGTAATTTGAAGGTATATTCAAATGATCGACTAATGCAGTACAAATACTGATGGTTCCCACAAACATATTTTTATGTCCAATGTTTCACTATGCCATAGAACATCATTTAATAATTAAATCAACAGCCACCACCAGCTTTTTATAATGAATTAGGTTGGGTTAGCTACAGAATAATTTAGAAATATAATATAAAACCGTTCATGTGTATTCACCTAACTGCTAAAGGTTTTGGGAGAGTTAGTTCATTACATGGTATCAGAATCTCTTTACTATGAGTAGTCTAGAGTTCAATCCTTGCTGTGCAATCATATTTAAGATAAAAAAATAGGCACAAGGTAGTTGGGTCTGTGCATTGTCCATGCTTCAAGCCCAAAGGGCTCGTGAGAAGGGGCGTGTTAAAAATATAATAGAAAACCATTAACATGCCTTCACCTAACAGCTAAAGCTTATGGGAGAGTTGGCTCATGACAGAATCAATCAATGACATTAGGCTATTTAAAAAAATTAGTTCAATTACCATACCTGTTCAACATTGAAAGGTGGTACACATTCATCTAAATTTAGAAAACAAACACAACTTGCAATCCATCTTTAGGAAGTTAATTTACAATTCAATTCACAAAACTATGTTGTTTACATGGAACAGACAGAATAAAGTTCATTTTTTAATAAATGTATCAAAAATCACTTTATATTTGCAAGAAAGAAAGAATTTAGTCATTTATAAAAATGAATAAACATAACACATTGAACAGAGAACCATACATGAAAATACAATCTATCAAAAACCTTACACTCATCTATTAGAAATAGTAACATAAAAATATTTTAAAAAAAATCACTTTGTCACAATTCAAAAATCTAGAAACATAGCTAAAAAGTAATGAATGACAAATATATCTATGTAAAATAATTGGGACTAATAGAAAGACATGTAAGATGGAAATGAAATGTGCTAGAAAGGCAACTGAATAAAATGGAATATTGCTAACCTGGTCAGCAACTACCTCAACCAGTTCTAACTCGTGCACATGCCATTGTCTAGCACTATCTGATGGAAGCATCAAAACCATCAAAGCATAACTTCTTGTTGAAACCTCAGGCCAATCATATATTTGGAAATTAGAAAGATGTAGGAGAGGAACTCGAACAGCTACTACTGCCCCAGGCATGTATTTTCCAGCATAAGGTCGTAATCTAGCAACTGGACAATTAGGTGAAATTTTTACTGCCCTGTTGCTACTAAATACTTGATTGATAACAGGAAGATGAATGGGTACTGTGTATCCAACTGGGTTCTGCTGTCGCAATGTGTAAGAGAGTTGAAGCTCCAAACCAGTTCGTGTTGGCATCCATAACGCACATTCCTCTAGTGCCAAAGTTCTACCTAATTCAACAAGAGTCGTTTTCAATATTGTGTGTCTATCAAGAGTGCTTCTAATCTCATGAGTCAACATCCTAACATGTCGACCAGTTTCTTCTTGTGTGCGAATCAGGCCCATTTCTCTATCAAGCTCTGCAGCCTTGTTCTTCAAAAATAATTCCCTAGTTTTAACACTTAATAAATCAGGAATAATATGTACCAGCATGAGGGCAGTTGCACATGATACCACAGCAGTTAAAACCTTAGCAGTGGTCATTACAACAGCCACAGTTCTTGAATGAATTCTAAAGGTCCATAAATTAATTAGATGTGTTGCTCCACATAAAACTATAAAAGCACCAAACTGAACAAGGACCCATCTATATGGAAATACTGCTGATTTCTTAACAAAGTAGATAAGCTCCAAAGGGATTGAGAAATAAGCAAGGGCAATGAAGAAATCAGAGATATATTGGTATTTCATCAATAAGTCATCAGCTGGCACTTGTGGGTCAATACAATTGCAGGATTCCATAGTGATTGAACCACCTCAGGCAATTTTTCCTTTTTCACATAACTACATCAAAAGATGGAAAAGTCAAGCATCAGATAGAAGGGAATGGAACAGACGAAAACAACAAACTAGATGGAAAAGTTGTGCATAATCCAAGTTTTAATCCCAAAGGGCTCTTGTGTGAGGGGCCTTTCAGAGATGCAATATAAAACCATTCAAGTTCACTTAATAGTATAAGCTTTTAGGATAGTTGATTCATGACAGAGTACTACTGGTTATACTACATTAAAAGTTTCAAGTCTTCTTAAAACAGAAAATGATATTTTATGAGAGAAGACAAACTGAAACAAGGGGAGGATAAAATATCCTCCAAAACAAATTAAAAATTCAGCAAAGCTGTCCAGCTCTCCAGCCTCTCTCCATATGATAAATGAAAACTCCCTCAAAAGAACCACAGGAGAACAAGATAGAGGCTAGAAGACAATCTCATTCCAAAACAAGTTCTGAAACATAAAGATGCAATCATTCCTCACCAACTGAATACACCATATAACTGCATATATTTCACACTGCTGAAAACTTTCAACCTCCTTGGCTTTACCAAATGAAAGAATTTCTTGAGGCTTAGGATCATGGTAGTTGAATTGGAACACAAAATATGTATCGGAAAGCCTATGTATCGAATCGTATCATGAATCACAAGATTTATGATCAATAAAATAAGCCCAAATTCATGATGAATAATATAACTCTAGATCATTTTAACATAGAGAAAGATATGAGAAATGAAAACAAATATATTTTAATTAATACAACTCTAGGCTACTGTTGGGATTTTTAGTTTAAAATGCAGCCTAAGACATAACACCGATACTCACTCAGAGCTTCTAGATAACCACTTGTTAAGCTTTGTTTTCCTTATTTATGACTATAAGAATAGCAAAGGAAAAATTTAATTTCTCTTATTCTTTTTTAATGACAGCCACTGGTTTATAGACAGAATTAGTCCCAAAGAGGAAACTAAATCTGCCACAATCAGGGAGAAAAATTAGAGATTAATAAATCATCTATCACCTATGATCTGATCATAATTCAAATTTATTACAATATCAAATCAAGACATAAATTAAGAAATGATTCCTAAGGACAAACACGCAACAATAACAACGTTGTGAACATTATATGCAAAGATCCTAAGAAGGCAATATAGTAGAGTCAAATATGTGGTGCAGAACTCATAACAATGTATGAAGCAGGGCCCATGTATTTGATAAAGCTTATACGTCAGACATAGTCTCCTGGCATAAACTAAAATGGAGCATAAATGCAACATGGAACCATCTGTGAATGAAAAATGGAACAAAAGTTGTGTATTCCTGTGCATAGAAAAGGCATGAAGGCAATCCTATCCCACAATGAATGTAAACGAAGAGATAGAGAGTTCAAACAATGGTCTTCCTCAGCATAAAAGGGATGCCCTCTGAAGGACACACCTTGCCCTTGGGACAATTAAGAACAACAAACAGGTTATCCAGATTGAATCGACCACCTAGCTCTTAAACACATGTGGTAACCCTTAAGAAAATTAAAGCAAATTATAAAATATAATATAGTCGTTGTGAATGAAACTCACATGGATGGAAAAGCAGGACAAGAGCAGAACAGAGAGAGAGAGAGAGGAAAAGAAATGAAAAGCAGCAGAGCAAGTTGATTATTATATTCTTATTCCTATGGTATGTATGGCGGTCAAGTTCAATGAATTGCGTTGTGTGGAAGGGGAGCTTACCAAATATGATGTAGACAGATCTCTGCAAGTCGCAAACAGTCAAGCCTCGCCTCTCTTTCCTAATTCTCAAATATATCTTTCCTTTTTCTAATTTTACTGCACCACCACCTCTAATTCAATTTTACATTAATACTGTAAATATCAAATCAAAAGTTGAACCGACAAAACTTTCAAGACAACAAAATATAAAAAATGTTGTTACAAAACAAAATTTAATAAAATATATAACAGTATATTTCTATAAAAAAAATTATCTTTAAATAAATTTAATTATTCTAAAAGGGAGGTATTGAAAAAAAAATTGGTTAAAGAATAGAAATATTATAAACCAAATTTAGTAAAAAAATATGCAATTATAAATCATTTTAGAATTAGGCTAAATTAAATTTTTTTCCTCCTATAATTTTTAATTCCTAATTTTAGTTTCTTTATTTTTAATTTCATTCAATTTTTAAAATTACTTAATTTTAGTCTCGTTGGCTATTGATCATTGTTTAGTTGATTATGTGTTATTTTCATACTAATGTGAACAAATGATGTGATACTTATGTGGATTAAAGATGTGGTAAAATAATTTATAATTTAAAAATATTAAGAACCAGTAATAATGAGACTAAAACACTAGTACCTACCAATGGGGTTGGATTTAGAGAAGGGATTAGTCTTTCACAACATAGTGAAACAAGGTTTAAATCTCCACTTCGAGGAGAGACACCCATATTTAGTGTCTGACGTGCTTCAATTAGGATTGCCTTTAAAGGAAGAGACATATGAGAAAAAAAAAAAAACACTAGTCCCTTACTGTTGTTTTTACAACCTAAACCACTATTCAAACTCATGATATTTAGGTCTTGAGGATTGGTTTTTGTTGCGTAGAAGGGGGTGTGCATAGGAAAAAATTAGGATTATAGAATGTCATAATTGGATTATAGAACTATGTTAGGAAATTCACATTTTTTGAGGATTGATGATGTGTGACAGTGAGGATTCATAGTATAGAATGTCTAATCCAGCTTATGAAACTCTAGATGGGTTCTTAAGCATTTTGCTAAGAAAATGGCTAATTTATAACAAAGATCGGACTTGTGATACTAAATTGACTTGATGTATAGTGCATATATCACATTACATATGAGTAGACACGTAAGTTCAGGATGCTTAATTTGTTTTCTATCATTCGCAATAAAATTGTTTCGAGTCATTCTCCTAGACTTCACAAATGGTCCTTCCAGCAATCACTCTGTTTTGTCTTGCCCTTTAAAATTTGAAGGTAACCTCTATGATTTTTTTAATATACATGCTTAAAAATAATTTTTTCTCTATTTTAATAAAGTGCAAACACCATTTCAAGTGGATAACCACGTAGACTCAAAATTACAGAAAATCACACACTTCCGGACTTTATTTGCACAATAGGGCAATTACCTTGCATGTCACAAATAGGCCTAATTTGACCTCATTTAGCAAAGAGAAGTTGTTGAAAATTTTGTCTAGATTAAAACAACACCAATTGCATGAAAAAAGGGTAGATTTTGAGATAAGTTCATAACATTGAGACTGGTTTAAATAACTCCATTTTTTAGCCAGTGTCTCTTTCATTGTGGCTCAAATTTTCGAATTTGAAGCTTGTCTAAAAGTTTTGAAAAAATTGGACAAAGTATCCTTTGTATTTGAAACTCTCCCAAAGGAAAAAGAAAGCAAAAGAAGAATTAAAAATGTGCATGCAAGCAGCTCTCAAGACAAGTTTCACCAAAACAATTTTTTTTTCTAGAAAACCTAGTTTCTCTTCAAAGTAAAATTTTGTGAAAGAAAGATAAATGGAGGTCATTACAGCCATGGTTACCTCCTCCCAAATATAACCAAGGGTTGAGTCCATAAAAAAGAACTCCCCACTTATCCAAGGTGATCTCACCCGAAAATTAGAAGAGGAAAGGTGAGGGCAAGCTTTCCTTTTGCTCTAACACTTGGCACCAACAAGAATGCAAGGTACAAAGTTTTGCTTCTCCACCTTCTTGTGCTCACAACCAGACCAGCTATGGAGGAAGGTAGATGGGTTTTTTTGTTCTCTTTGGTGAGAGTGGCTGAATGTATGAGAGATAATTGATAGAATGGATAGCCCACCAAGTTTGAATTGTAAAAAAAAAGTGTGAGTGTTTGTGGGGTGTAGGGGTGGCCATGGGTTTGTGGTGAGGGAGAAAGTGAGTTATTTCTAAGTGTCTCTCTTCATGTGATAGTACATGTGTCCCTTAAGGTGTGACTTGGAGAGAGTTCAATTGTGTAATTTTACATTGTTTAATTTTACTGTGATGAGATTAAACTTTATAAAACTTTAGCCATAAAATAAAATATAATGCTAGTTGATAAATTATAATTTTATCTGTAAAAATTTATTTACATGTAAAATTTCCCTAGTACTAAATTGTTGAAGAAACTTAGAACTCAAGTAATTTAATCAATTGTTAAACAAGACAATTAACTCACATAAAAATCAATCATTTTAAAATAACTCTACAAACAATTAATTGTAAAGAACACTAACATACAATTATTCAAATAGAATAAATATCTACACATATACTTGAGTTGTAATTTTTAGGGTTTCCCTAATAAGGAAAGTAAAGTTATTGTGGGCGAGATATAAAAGTAACTTCTTGTTTAAAGGATAAATCACAAGATATTAGTGAAGGTGAATTGGTGTAGTAAGTGAATATAAGGGATAAGTCAGAGGTAAGAGTTTATGATCAACAAATATAGACCCAACCATAAAAGTTATAGAATTTGATAAATACCCAATAAGGGCACACTTTCCTTTTCCATTCTATTTTTTTTTTAATCTTTTAGGGCTTAGGAGGCATTCTCACTTTTTCCTTTCATGAAGCTCAAAGCCCTTTTTTTCTCCTCTTTTCACAAAAACCCTTATTTTCTCATGTTCTCCTCCACCCACTAGGAGTTCTCTCAAGAATGAGACCTAGCCTTCCTTCAAGGCAAGTGTTCTTTCTTTCTTCTTCATTGAGCTTGTGACTCCTTGGATGGAGAGTTCTCTTTCTATCCTTTTTCTTCTTTCATGAGATGACCCATAATGGGAAATTGTACAAGCTCTCATTTGTGTTATTTTGGGTGGCGTCTTCATGGATCTTGGTGAAGTTTAAGGCCAAATCTATCTAGCCATAAGGAGTCTATAAACATCTTCTCAGGAGGAGCGCCTACTGATGAGTTTTTTCCTGAGAGATGTATGGGGTTATTGCTTTCAAAGGTAGTGTGTGAGCACAACAAGTTGTTGTGTGAGTTGAGTAGCATGTAATACTAAGGATTTGAAGCCTGGAGAGATTTTTAGAAAAAATGTTTAGGTAGATAAGTTGCAGAGGCTTAAAGAATACTAAGGTGAAATTTAAAAAGGTTTTTTAAAAGAATACTCAGGAGAAACTTGAAGAGGCTAGGAGAATAATGGGTGTAGAAGCCTGTGAAGGCTTCAAGAAAAAAACAATATCATGATTGGTGCTTGTGTTAGTGAAAATTCTACAAGTGTAGAGATTAGATTTAACCCAAGATTGTGGGTGAACCTGCGTAGTTCATGTGTGTGTTTTGTCTTTCTTATTAGTTTTAATTTGTTGCTTTTGCATCTTTATTTTGAGAAACTTAATTTTAAAAAGATTATATCTTTGATATAAAATTATTAGAAAATTTCTCAAAGTGTTTTCAAATTCCATAAACAACTCCTACTTATATGCTTAAAAGATAAAACTAGATTCGACCTATCCTGTGTATAACATTTCTTGAGTAGCTTCTAAAGCAGTATACAACAATATTTTTGTATGTTTCTTTTACTAAAAAAACTATTTTATAGAGAGTACTATAAAAAAAATAATTGTTCTCAACAAAGGTTATTGAAGTCAAAACTTTGATATATCTTTAAACTTCAAAAGTTGGATATTCTTTTACAGAAAAAGCCAATGGAAAGAGATTTTTTAGAAAGTAATCTTTTCACCTTTTTTATACTGTCGGAAAGAAAAAAAAAACATAAAATACCGTGTGAAACCCATTACTTTATAGATATGTTCAATTTAGATTAAAAACGGTTGAAAGCTTGTCTTTGTGTTAATAAAATATCAATTTACCTTTATTTTTACAAACTTTATTTTTTAATTAGGAATATTTATGTTATTGTACAAGACATTTTTCTTTCTTTTTTCTTTTTACATAAATAACCAAGATAAAAGAAAAATTTTATAATTTTTATTTGAGTACATAGTTACTTTTGTCCCTAAATGTATAATTTACTAACAAATGCATTCCTGAAAAATAAAAATACAAAATTTAATCTTTAAAAGTATAAAAGTGTGATAAATATATTTGGTCATTAACTTTTGTTCGTCATCGTTAATAAAATAATCTATGTGGCATAGAGGAACGACTTTATCATCTCTAATTGTTAACATATGGACATAATAGTCACATATAATATTTTTTTGATTTTTCGTCTTCCCACTCTTAATAATGTAAATAGTCACTTTTGTTCTTGAATGTGTAATTCGCTGACAAATACGTTCCTAAAAGATAAAAATATAAAATTTAGTCCCAAAAAATGTACAAAGTGCGACAAATATATCCAAAAGTTAACTTTTGTCCATCACCGTTGATAAAATAGTCAAGATTCGAAGAAGTGAAATATGAAATATATTTATCTTTTATTTATAATAGATTGTGACTAATTATTATAATTTGAAAAAATTTGTAATGGTTGGTATATTGTTACAATATTTATTTTGAATAATTTCTATTGTGATAGATAAATTATGATTGATAATCAATATTATCGTTATTATTATATTTATTTGAAATTATGTTTGGCAATATATTTTTATAAGTGATTATTTTAATATTATGCTTGTAACGATAAAAAATGATAAAAATTTATCTTAAAATTATATTTTACCCTTAATAATAATTTATTGACATTTTGGTCATATAAGATGTATTGACATTTAGGTTCAAAACAAAATTATTGACATTTTCCTCCCATAAAAAACATTAACATTTTTGTCGAATAAAAAATGATTGACATTTATGTGCAAGAATGATATCTTACTAATATTTTCGTCCAATCTAGTCTCATGACCACATTAACAATCATTTTAGTGATAAATTCGTCTCTTTATGTCACATAAATTATTTTATTAACAGTAACAGACGAAATTTGACAATCGAATATATTTATTACATTTTTTATATTTTTGAGAAATAAATTTCATATTTTCTTTAAGAAGATATTTATCAGCGATTTACAAATTCAAAAATAAATGTGAGTATTTATGCTTTTTATTTTTTATTTTCTCTCCTACTTGCAAGCTAAAACTTGTCACTTTTTCTTTCCTTTTCTTCCTTTTGATGTACTTTTTTCCCCGAAAACAAACGCATCCTACTAGTGTTTCCCAACAAGAAAAGGACTAAATTGCAAAAATAATAAGATACCGACTCTTCCAGAAAAAACGCATCCTGCAACATGATTTGGACACGGGTTTTGGATCTGTCTGGCCATGACCCATGAGTCATGAGAGGGAAGCAAAAGCCTTAAATTAAATGGGCAAGTTGCAAAAAAAATATTTATCATTTCATTCCTATAAAGTGAGTAATCGTGTCCTGTCAGTAGATATTCCAAAAATGATTTTTCATTAAAATTAAAAACAATTACTTTATCCTCCTCCAAACTCCAAAGTGAGTAACCATATATAGCCACCCTCTCTCCTCCGATCACTCTCCACTCCAGTGTGGAAAATCAAAACAAGGTGCCATCTTTGTTTGTTATACATGACCATGGCCATGCCCCTGTTTCTGATGTTCCTTCTTCTGCACATAGCTTGGGTGGCATCGTCGGATCTCCGACCTGGGTTTTACTCAAAAACATGTCCAAAAGCGGAACTCATAGTCCGAGATGTGATGAAGAAGGCCCTTATGAGGGAACCCAGAAGTGTTGCCTCTGTTATGCGCTTCCAGTTCCATGATTGCTTTGTCAACGTACGTACTAGTAATTTGATTTTATTTAGTATCTTTAATTTAATTTTACTTTTACTCTTTTGTGAAGGGGTGTGATGGTTCTATGTTGCTTGATGATACACCAACGATGCTGGGGGAGAAATTGGCCCTCTCAAATATAAATTCGCTGAGATCGTATGAAGTTGTCGATCAAGTGAAGGAAGCGCTCGAGAAGGACTGCCCCGGAGTGGTTTCCTGTGCTGACATCATAATTATGGCATCTAGAGATGCTGTCTCTCTGGTTCCTTCCTTCCTTCAATTTCTTTTCTTCTCACCCTAAATTGCACTCTCTCTATCTCCACCACTAAATAATTTCTAAATTAGCTATTTTAATTTAATCATACTTAGAAAATACATGACAACTTTATCATACATTTTAAGTACAATATTAAGTAAATTTACACTGTTATAAAGGTTAATAAATTTGTCTTACAAACGCGTAAGTAGAAGAAAGTACTGCTATAAAAAAAACCTTTTATATTATTAATATATTTTAATTAAATTATTTGTTTAAACTTAATAATACTGTGCAACATATATAAAAATAAAATAATTTTTTTATATGAAGCTTGGAATGCAAAAGGACAGTAGCAATAGGCTAGTCACCCCAACTATTTTGACACCCCTAGACTACCACTCAGCACCTCGAATAACATTAAAATAAAAGAGAGAAAAAACCAACAAAGCACGGAGGAATTAGACCAAAACTCATAATAACTAATAACCAAGAAATGGGTTAGCAAAACCTACAACTAGGTATATGATCTGTTCTGAAAGAAGTCTTCCAAAATAAAAGACGGATCAAGATCCCACACCAACTAAAAAGAGAACACGAGTTAGCCCCAAAATTAGCCAACTTGCCTGCGTAAGAATCTCCTAAAATTAAAAAATTCCTACCTAGCTTAATAAGTATCTTAAGTATTTTGTGAAGAAAACATGAAATGAAAAATTAAATGTATTTCTTACTTTTCAAAAAGTTTAGTAAAAATAATATATTACTTTAAGACAATATAGAATTATTTCCATAATTACTATTTCCATTTATTTTTATTTTTCTACCTTTAAAAGAAAAAATATACAATGTATTATAGGTTAGACCAAAATAAATAATAGAGATGATATTAGGACGTTAAAATTAATTTTAACATAAACGAGGATATATATTACAGTTTTTAATCTATGTAAAAAAAATATTCTAAATGAATAGTAGATAATAAGAATGGCAGTAAAAAAAGTAGATAATAAGAATGGAAAGTATATGCAGGTTAAATGCAGTTTCATATTTATTTAAAGTGTATCTGATACTATTTTAAATCATATATTAATGCCATGTAGTAGTAGCATTCTTCGGTTTCTTTTCATATGTAATTTTGTGTAATTGCACAAGGATTAAGTAAACAATTAATGAGTCAACCAGGTCCACTGCACATGTATTATGGCAAATTTGAACGAAATTCAATTTTAAATACCACTTTTTTCCCCTTAGAATTTAATGTGATGTAATGTTAGCGCAAATGTTTGTACGAGCATTTATTGTGGTGTTACTGCATCATTAAATGGATTAATTATTAACATATTAAATGCATTGACAGTTTAATTTTTTAAAACATTAACAACTCATTATAATTAAATCAATTTATATTTGAGATTGTTAAGTGGTCTTCTTTATTTGGGGATTCTGAATTTGGAATTAAGCCTTTTGATTATTTCTCATTTTAACAACTAATTCATAATTAAGAATGGAGGAATGCTGTTGTACTCTCTCTCTCGAAAATTCTATATTTGATTAGAATTTATTAGAAAATATTAATTTTGGTAGGTTTTACTTTTCATTTAATATAAATTAAGAGAGAATTATTAAATGAGAAACAAAACATAATAAAAAACATAATAAAAATAGTGATTTCTAATAAATTTTAACCAATATAGAGTTTTAGAAAGAGAATGTCATAAGCATTTTTCTTAAGAATGTTAAAGATGATGCTTGGATTGAATGTTTTTTGTTTTCTATTTTCAAATAAAACATAAAATAAGTGTAAAAATATGTTTGTTTGAAATTTAGAAAATATTTTCTCTAAAAATATTTTCAAAAATAGAATTAAAACTGAAAACAAATCATCGTTTTGAGCTTATTTTGAAGAAGTGAAAACGCAGTGATACCTTGAGTATTTTCTTCTCAATACATGTTTTCTAAATCTTAAAAAATTAAAATGAATTTTTTTCAGAAAATAAAAAAAAAAAAAAAGCCTTTTGGTGGTAATTCTATATGCTAAATGTTTTTTACTTGCATTGCAGACAGGTGGACCTGAGTGGGAGGTGAGGTTGGGAAGATTGGACAGCTTGAGTGCTAATCAAGAAGACTCAAACAACATCATGCCAAGCCCAAGAGCCAACGCAAGCTCTCTTATTGATCTCTTCCAGAAATATAACCTTACTGTGAAAGACCTAGTAGCACTCTCAGGATCTCACTCTATTGGCCAAGGTCGTTGTTTCTCCGTCATGTTTAGGCTATACAATCAATCTGGAACTGGAAGGCCTGACCCTGCCATTGACCCTAGCTATAGACAATACCTTAACAGGCTATGTCCACTGGATGTTGACCAAAATGTCACAGGGAACCTTGATTCCACGCCTCTCGTCTTTGATAACCAATATTTCAAGGACTTGGCTGCTAGGAGGGGCTTTCTCAATTCTGATCAAACACTCTTCACATTCCCCCACACAAGGGAGTTTGTGAGGTTATTTAGTAGACGCAAAACTGAGTTTTTCAAGGCATTTGTGGAAGGAATGTTGAAAATGGGTGACTTGCAGTCTGGTCGACCTGGGGAAGTTAGGACTAACTGCAGGCTCGTCAATGCTCGCCCGATTAATTTGCTGCTTCAGTCTCCACACAACATGGAGAGTAACGATAAATAAATAAAAAATAAATGCGTGTCTCTTCATATTATATGTTATCCAAATATGAAACGAAATATTTTCACTTCCAAATTCAAATGTTTAAGAGTGTTATCAAAAGAATCGTATTTGAAAAATTAAATGCAGCCTATTTCACTTCTAAATTCTTCTTCCAAACATGTAAAAATTACATAAGTCCTCGAGTTACAACCAAAAGCTGAAAGTCAACTTCAACAGTTATAAAAACAAAGTCTCTGCCTCTTAGGCATTTCAGTTCTCCGATATGATAGCTAACGAGCAAGATAGAGGTAGAGATCGTTTCTTCACCCACAAACAATTTCTATTATGCTAGTCGTACATAGTGGAATTCAAATCCTTGGTACAGAAGTTACTTCATGACAGCCTTTATTATTTTCAACCCAGTCACAGTAATCAGGACTTTTCTGAATACACTTTGCCTGATGCCCTAAGAATGAAGTATGATGCGAGGACAAAAAAATCAAAAATATTAATCCAAATTTTGCAAAATCACTATAGACTAAGCAACATACAACAAAACCTTTACAAAGAGTAGCCGTCCCTTAAAACATGTTGCCTGGCAAGATTTTTTGAAATCTCCCTTCACAAGCACTCAACACAGGATGTTGCATAAAATGTACAATCTCAACAGTAACTCACCCTAATACATGAACAACAATAGATGCAAGCTATCACAACAAATCCAAAAGGGGTGGCTGCTCAGCATGTGACTTGGTATGAGAGGACCGAGTGGTTGAAGCAGCTCCCCTCCCTCTTCCTCGTCCTCTACCCACAGTGGTTGAAGGGGGTGGTGCAAGTTTAGGTGCAATTTGTTCATTCTTGTTGGAAGAAAATATTGATCCAAGATCTGTTGCTGTTGACTGAACATTATTATATGAAACATTCGATGCTGGAAAAGCTTGGCTTTGTTTTAGGAACCCAAGAGATTTCTGTTGTCCAAGGCCACCAGTATTCAGGCTACCCGTTGTTGAACTAGCACTCCTTGAGTTCAAACTAATGGACTCGGCAGAACTTTGGGAATTAACAGGCCAACTGTTGCTAGTTTGGGGAGCCATATTGCTTGAAGTGCTTGTCATTGAATTAAACCCAACTTTGTTTAGTGGCATTCCTAAAGTACCATTGTTGGATATTCCAGATCCACCTGATACTGAGCCATTAGGATGCGGAGGCCAATCAGCAAAAGGATCATCAGATTCAAGATTAGATGTGGATGAAGTTCCTGCTGCTATTGTCTGCCTTTCAGTATCACCAAATTGTGGGGTAACACCAGAAGATGCACGAGGTGGCCATTCTACATCCACTGACGGACATGACTTGGCTGTTTGCTTAGCAGATAAAGCCGCTAAGGACAAATGCTTTTGTAAAGATGTTACTTGATCCACAGGGTTGCCTGCCATAGATTGACTGGTTGCATCAATAGAATTCTGGATCGAAGAGGCAGTGCCCTTTGGTTTGGGACCCCAATCTTCATCCCAAGAGCTGTTTTTTGTTGAAGCAGGTACAGAGCTGCTGCTTGTCCGCGTGGCTTCAGATTGAAGGCCATTAACCACGGGAGATAGTTTTATCTCTGGCGTTCCAGAATCAGTCACAGCCACTCCTCGCTTCTCTTCTATTTTGCTGTACAGAGCACAAAGTTCAAAAAAAAAATTAAAGAGAAGTTTGTCAGAGATTAAGGACAATGAGGAAGACAGATAACAAAAAATAGAGGGGCTTAATTTTTTTTAAAAAAGAAAATATTACTGGAGCATATCCTTGACAAAGAGCATATATTTGGCAAACTGTTGAACATTCAATTGTTGAGCAGTCAGCAGGGGTATAAGCAATGGAAGAACATGCTCAGCTACAAATTCTACTCCATACTGAAGAGGAGAAAAAAAAAGACAAGTATGATTCCAAATACTATTTAGCAACAACTCCAAATATCGTTGATCATAGCAGTCAATAATATAAAAAACTGTGATTTATGTCAGGCTCATCATTTGAAATTTACCTGCTTGAAAATAGAATTTGCAACCCCTAGGGTACACATAAGGGTTGGAGGGGAGCGGTCAACAGCAGTACAGCGTTGAATAGTTTGCAAGATGTCCAAGACAGCATGTTTATCAAGTTGATTAACCATGTCTCCTAGGCACAACAGCGCATTGACTCTAACCTGTCAAACCAAATAGAAAAATACAGACAACAGGTTTGAATATAAGGTGACAACATTGTCAAACTAAAAGGTCCTACCTAAGATTGAAGAGGAAGAAAAGAAAAACATGATTTTATAACATGAAAGGTAACACCCTACCTATTATATAAAATTATATTCAAGAACACACACACATATTAAATAACACAAATAAGCCATAACAATAACAAAATTACAATCACATCTAGCATTTAAGTATGTTCTATGCATAATAGATACAAGTTTGTAAGGACTATGTACAAGCCTTTGTAACGATACAAAGGGTCCTAACCCCAAAAGACAAGCCTTGTAAGAAAACAAAGGGCTTTTAACCTATCAAGGATAAGCCTTATAACAAAACAAAGGTTTCTTAAACAGCTAAGTTAATTGTTACAACTCTCAACATTAATATGAGGAAAAAAATGAGATTAAGTGGCAGAAACAGGGGAGCCACAAAAGCATCACTCATAGACCAGCATAGCTCAAAATTTTAATACCCAAAAACAGATTAGCATGCTCAGAAACCAGAATGCAACAACAGAGGAAGGTTGCAGTCACAGAATCCAACCAAAAATAGTACATTCAGAAATCATTCATACAGAAACAAAGGCACCAGAAATCAGTCACCTCTCACATCCCAGAACCCATCCAGTGTACAAGATCATAGTTGAGCTTCAAAAACACAGTAGCAGCAAGGGTTCAAAGAAGTAGAAGCCACACCACTAACTCAGCAAGGGTTTGAAGAATGAAGCTTAAACCTCACACAGATGTTTATAATGCAACTTGAAATAAGATAATAACAACAGTATTGCCAATGGAATGTTCACATGTTAAATGGAGGAAATATGTGGAATATGCAAAAATATGATATGAAACTTTGAAAAGAGCTGATAACTACCATTTGATTTACCAATAATAAGGATCTAATTATTCTGACTAAATTAGGTTTGGATGCAAAAAAGACACCACATATATGTCAACCTGAGGCATTGCAAATAAAGATAAAATCTCAAACAAAACATACCGTCGCAACTGTTGTTTTAAGTGCTAATCCATGAACACGGGGCAAAACCACTTGTTTCACGAGCTGAAAGGAAAAACCCAAAAAAAAATGAAACATAATAGATATCTTACTTCAATACTAAACATTTGAGTTGATTTTTTTTTAAAAAAAAGTGTCAAGGATTATGGGCTGAACAACATTAGGGCCATATAATAATATAAGCCTCAAGGGGGAAATAAGGTGACAATTAGTATAGTAGGAATATTCATTTTATTATTATTGGGCTTTGGCCTGGGCTTGTACTAGTAGGACTAGCACTTGACTTAACTCACCTAAGTAGTAGCATATTAGGTGCATTAAGTTATTGTATTTGAACTTATCAATCTCATAATACATTGTTAGTTGTTATTCTCTATTTCTCTTTTTCCATGTCCAAACCATAAAGTTTCGAAGTCCCCAAAAGTTGAAACAATAGTAATAACATGTGATACAGATTCAATGGCAAACATGTGATAGTTTAAAAGAACTCAAGCCTACTCAATAATTAGAAAATAGCACTCACCTGGGCATCTAGTTGTTTGACAAGGGATACAGATTTTTTCAGGACCTCTTCTTGCAAACGAGCATCAGTATCATCATAGGCCCGAACAATCATTGGAAGAACATGTGAAACTAAATGTTCTTGACTAGTCTAAGAATAATAAATGGAAAAATAAGTAGCGAATAAACATAGTCACTAGATACAGAGATTTTTCAATCATCAAAATAAAGAAACTGATATAAACTCTCAACTACCTTGTTTATTATAAGCTCAGCATGCTTCACAAGCAGTAATAGTGTCTCACCAGCAGCAGAACTAAGGACAGGGACAAGGGCTGGAAGTGTTGATTGCTCAAAATCATTCTTGTCCTGAAAAATAAATGATTTTTTCCATTTTGTGTTAATGAATTTCTTTTTCATCAAAAATAAAAAAAATAAAATAGCAATCCATTGTGCACTTATGTAAATCTGGTTTACTGATGATACACTGCCCTTACTTATCACAAACCGAAAACAGATCAACTGTCGCAACTTGCAACTAAATATTAACTCATTTCACCATAACAGACCAAATCATTCATTTCCTAAACTATAGATCAAGATAAAGAAAAGAACAAATGGTTTGCATCTAAATAAAGCAAGGAGACACATGCAAATAAAAAGAACAAACGGTTTGTAATCACATAGTTAATATTTTCACTTGGTTTAATAAGCAAATTATGCCATTAATTTTAAGATATATTGATAGAGTAGGCAAAAAAAACTAGTACTATGAAATTAAATGACAAATGATGTATATTTTCAATATAGTGGTGGATTTTGTGAAATATTCACCCTACAAAACAATATTTCTTGGTGCAATATTGATTTTTAATTACAATGCCGTCAGCACGAGCACTAATTTAGGTATTCTATGGAAGTGAAGAAAAGAAAGAGATATTAGTACCTGAGACTCTGCAATGGTTAGAACCATTGGTAAAATCATTGGCTGTATCACCACATTCCTAAGCTCTGCACAAAGTGGTGGAAGGACCTGTATGAATTATATTTGTCCAAATTACATTCACGACAATAGTGAAAAAAACATAACTCAAAATTCAGGAGAATTCAGAGTCAAGAAGTAATAACATTTAAACACATATTTGGGAAAACAGCATAGCATGAGTTTAACACGTGCAATATAAATTCAAAATCCATGAAAGATTGAGAGACCGTATTGGCTATCGAAGTTATAGGACACAAGACAAAGTAATAGACAGAGCAAGAGTATCCTGACTTATACATGCTAGCACGAGTGTACAAATTATGTATGCTGGGAGAAAGACCTGACATAAAATTGACTAGCAGAAGTGAAAACACATAAATTTCATAACCAAACAGCATAGAGCATACCTTATATCGCAATACGCGCGAATCAAAATCTTTCCACATATCTGACAATGCTTTTAAGAACTCTGACTTCTGCATGTTATCTCTTTCCTGAAGGAAAGGAAGACACATCATCAAGAACTTCAACTCTAAAATTTGCATGTTAACATTTCGTAATGCTAAAAGGCTAAACTAGAAAAATCTTACAAGCATGTGATCAAGGAAGCGTAGAGCACGCAACCTAGTGTCATGCCTAAAAAATGGTGAGCCTGCAAATATGAGAAGCATATATACTGTCAAGATTATGACCATCTAAAAGCTCCAACTACCAGCAGAGACACTATATTAATTGCAATGTTCAATGGTAACCGGTTGATTATGAGTTACTTAATCCTGAAGAATTACACATGCAATCCTAATCAAAAACACTTCATGGGTTAATGACTGTCATATAAGTTTTACATAATCAAAGTTAAACTAAAACACCATTTTGAGTCACCCTTGTAGCATGAGATATTAAGAAATCTTAATAAATTTATAAATTGGAGTTTTGATCTCATACGAATTGTCACAACCCTTTTCATTTTTTACAAAAAATGCTGCAGCTGCAGTTGTTAGGTGAGTTTGTGGTTTATCAAAAGATCTTGATTGTTATTTAAGGAGGTTTGAAACCACTTTCCATTAATCAAATTGTGTTAACCTAATTTCTTGATACACAATAAGCGTAGAGAAACACTTCAATTGACATTTGACAATATAGAGTTTAGGTCAAAAGGTGAAAAAAGAGAAAGGAGGCTCTTGATAATATTCTGAAATAGATATTAGTCCGATACCATAGTTATCAATCCCTAATAGTAGAACAATAATGAACAGCCCCAAAAATGCTATAGCAGGTACTAGGAATGGATGCCATCTGATAAACAGAACCAGCGACCAAGAATCATAAAATGGACTTTCTCCCTTTCCCAGGTATTTGAGAGACCTGGCTCCCTCCCTCAATTCCTATTCCAAGTCTAAAATCTGCTCACTATCTATACTGTCCTTTTCACCAAACCTTAAACACAATGTTTTAAGAAACCCATAGGCCTGCTGATTAAAGATTTCATCACCATGCCCCCCCCCCCCAAATGTTTTAAAAATTGGTCCGGCCAACAAACCGGTCAAGGCACTCAGTTAATGGGTCAATGGTCAAATCGGAGTCTCATTGGTCATAATACTGGTTTGACCCGGTATATATTAAAAATTATAAAAAAATAATATAACTAAGTAATTAACATAATTTAATCATTCAATACTCTAAATTTAAAATGGTTGTAATTATAAAGTACCTAATATCCCAAATAACAACCAATATTCGTGTCAATACAAGTCCATAAACAAGTTCCAAACACAAACAAACTTCCAATGTCTTATAAATAAGCATAAGTTCACAAAAGAAAACATAGAAAAGGTACATAACTTTTTTTATTAAAAAAAAGCACTCGGTTCAACCAAAATTCACTCCAGTTCAACCAAAGACTCACCCGGTTCAACCAAATACCCACTCCATTTCAACCCATGTCACAGTGATTCTAATACATTTCCAATCCTTGTAGTGAACCGAACCAGTGTGACCACTGGGTTTGGTCAGACCGGCCGGTTCATAAAACGCTGCCACCCGCCCCACCCCCCCACCCGCCCAATTGTATGCAAGACCAAGATCCACTTTCACATGTAACTATTTTGGAAGATCAGCAGCTCCCATTTGCTCAACCTTGTCTGAGAAACCCCCATTTGTTTAGTAATTGATTCTTCTTATTGATTCTTTGGGCATAATCTATCATCTAGGGTGTAACTTTAAGTTAGACCTAAACACTTCCCTCAACATGTTCAAGAAGATTCCTCAAAAGATACTCTGGATCTGTATGACACAAGGGTCCTACATAGCTGCAACAAGCTCAAATGATGGTAGTTGAATCGGGATTAAAATTGTAAATCGGAAGGCCCAATTTCTGAATTGCAAATCGTAAGATCTGTGATCAATAATAAATCAGAGCATATACAAACTAACAAGACATATTAAAGCACATTCATGATCAATAACTATAAAAATAACTCTAAAATCATGAGATGCACGAGTTCTGTTAAAATTTGCTATAACTAAAATTAAAAATTAAAATAAATATTCTGCTATTAAATTTATTATATATTAATTATTTGAAGTTGAAAACTATAACAGATTTTACAATGTTTTATAATAGATTTTATGATAAAAAGATACTAAGCAGTAAGTAAGAGAAAAACAATTCACATCAATTATTATTTTTTATTTGATACTAGACAATACTTAAATATCACGCCAATAATAAAGATTAAAACTTAAAAGTTAAAAATGATTGTCCTAAGTTGAAAGTCGAAACACAGTCTATGACTTGCAACTAAAAGACAAAAGTTGCTAAAGTAAAAACAAAAATACAATACATTGTCGTTTAGGGTTAGGCCGGTTAGGGCTGTGATTCTGATCATCTCTTTTCTCTGAACAGCTAGATGCAAGTGCAGCCATGAGTGGAACAGAAGTTAGGATAGCAGTGCAGCGTGACTTGCCCACTCCGCTTAAGCCAGGCATAATGGCCCTTTGAGGAGCAGCAGGGTGCCGCAACTCCTTAGGCCTAACAGATCCTACGCAATAATCGTGTAATTTTTCACTAGATTACAATTCAGGTCTGATTCATGCAATTCAAGCGCCGAAACGATTAGCTCACTGATTCATATCACAAGCTGCTCAAACCGTATCATATCACAGATCGTGCAATACTGATAACTACGGCTCAAATTAAGTCCTATCAATGGTTTTTGATACCATGCTGATATTATAGGATTACAGTTTGGGTGGGAAAGGAGGAAAATAAAGGAGACTCACAATAATATTCTGAATGAATGATATATAAGATTGATATTTAATGTGATATAATACAAAGTTACAACTATTTACACTAGTTTACTAGTGCACTACTAGCAGCACTAGCCTAGATCAATTAAACTACTAACGGGTCTAATGTTCTAACTTCTAAGTTCAAACTATAATGTTCGAACTTCTAAAAGTTCAAACACCTCCTAAAATTTCCAGTCAAGGTACTCAAAAGTCATCTGAAATGTAGAATGATTAATTGGTGTCATGTCTGACATGATCAAGACCTTCCTCTTCAGATCTGACACCAAATTTTTTAATTGATGAACACCTATTAAAATTTCATTTACAAGGAACTCCCCAAGAAAACTATTTAACTATTTTGATGTCATGCCTTTTTTCATTTAAGAAATGTACTGTTTCTCCAGGCTATCTTTACCTGTAAAATCCATTGCTGTTGGCCTTGAAGACTCATTTGGAGAAAGCATCCTTTGCAAGTCAGGAACCAGTTCTGATGGGATAGATGAGAATGCGTCACTGGATAAGTAAGTCAAGGTATTCATGTACTGCATAAGTACAAAACCAAAATTTCTTATTACCTTCAAATGACTAAAATAAAATAGCCTACATTGTTGTTATCAAGTAATGAAACTGATCACTTTCACCTCTTTCTGTTTAAATACATAAGAAGTATATGCCAAAAATGAAAGAGAACCATTTTTTTCATGGTAGCATACAATTACACGGATGGCATATAGTGAAATTTATTCAATCATTAACAAAAACATATTCTCTCTTTTAGAGACAAGACACATGCAACCATCACTGAATCTCCAATCAGAAAATTCGAAAAGAACATTGACAACTTTAAAATCAATGCAACTTAATTTAAGTATTGCTAGCATTGAATTTGATTATTGAGCTGAAGTAGTATGTTAGTACTTATATATTGAAAATGACACCTAGAATACTAGCTTATGTCGCTAACTAGTTTAGCTACTAACAAACAACCTAATGGCAATTAGCAAGAGAATCTTTCCTTTTTTTTTTTTGGGGGGGGGGGGGGGGTCAACACTAGATTTAATTTGGGCCACAATAAACCTCTGTCCACAAGTTGTGCTAAATTATGTTTCTTTTATTCATTTATTTCAGATATCACAACCAGTTTTTGGAAAGGGTAAAAAAAGAAGGATTTGTATGTACCATCTTCACATTGTTGTGGCAGTCAAACAAAGGCTTGCGGGCAATTAAATGGTAGGCAAGGCATCCAATACTGAAAATATCAGATGAGCACCCAGCCGAAGACACAGTGCTCCTCACCAGCTCAGGAGCAGTGTAATTAAGTGATGGCTGAAGTGGCAAAATAGAGTCCTCAACATCATATTCCTGTACAGCAGTCAAAGTGAAATATGATACAGGTCATTTAAGCAAAACTTACTTTGCTCCTGAGGATGAGAATAAGATACAGACATAAAATAGTATAGTTTTTCATTTAGGAATGATAACTTTATTTGGCCTTTCTTATAAATCATAGTTTAGATCCAGATATTACAAATATAATCTAGAAAATCATATGCCACAAGGCAAAACTATAGACAATCATGTACCAGGAAGAATAATTGCACAGGTATGATTACAAAATGCAGAGACGTCTGCTAGCAGAAGTATATAAGTTTGCTAGAAGCAGAAATTTGTGTCTAAGAATAATCAAAGGAAGAAATATTGAGATCCTGATGAAGAAGAAACATATAACATATACAAAACATATAACATAATACAAGATTATATGATTGGTAATATAACACTGAATTGATCAAATAGATATAAAAATATTTAGAGATGAGTTAATATTATAAAAAAATATATATGTGCATCATATTACAGTATTTAACATGTCAAGTGAACAAATTTAATGTAGTTTTTTTTTTTGGTCAGCACAAATTTAATGTAGTAATTCTTAATCTTATCAATTTTTCCACTCACAGCATAATGGAAGGGTTGCAGATTAGATGAGTCACCAGAAGTCTGAGTAGCAGAAACTGCAAAACCAAATCCAGCCAGTTTCCAAGCTCCACTCAAGGTGATCAGAATGTTCTGCAAAGTATAAATTTGTATTCAATGAGCCAATCTTAAATTTCACAACGGTGAAATAGAAAAGGATGAGTGTGACAGGTTAACTATCAACCCAATAAGTAATCTGTATCAACAGTGATTGGTGCAAAATGAAACTTCAGCAAGAATTTCAAAGAGCCAAAAATATTTTTTCAATTACGAAACTATGAAAGTAACATTTAGAAATACATAGATGCCACTAACTGGCACAAGGCTTTGAGAAACAGTCCAAAACCACGATATCAGACATGTCAAGGTTTTTGCGGTATTCACAACCACAACACAACTGCAATTTTGACTGCAACAACCACATTTGCCCGATAATATTAAGAAACATGATGAAACCACAACCACAATTTAAAACCTTGCACTAACATTATTTATTTGTCAGAATTTCTTTTATAAAAAAGAAGTGTCATAATAAAAAGAAGGCTTAATTGCAGTTTTTGCCCCCAAAGGTTTACAATGTTGCAAATTTTGCCCACATGTAGAAAAACCGCCACAATTAATGAAAAAAATTATAAATTGTCTTAGTTGTGGCAGTTTAAAGGAAAAACCGCCATGAAATATATTAATTGTGGCGACTTCTCTACGTGGGAGCATAACATGCGATATTTTGTAAATTGGGAGGCAAAATTTGCAACATTGCAAAACTTGGGGGCAAAAATTTGCAATTAAATCTAGAAAGAATTAAGGGGGAAATAATTAAGTCAAAGCAAGATTTTGGCGGCAGTATCAAGACTTTTTGGGCATCACCTCGGGTGTTATGCTACATGGGGGCATCAAGATTTTGGCGCCACATTTCCCGTAATATCATAAAAACTACAACCATTGTGGCAATTTAAAACCTTGAGTCTAAGTAATGTGAAAGATTATCACCTCGGGTGATATAGATCGATGAATAAGATGAGCATGGTTGTGGAGAAAGTCGAGGGATTCTGCTATCTGAAGTAAACCATGCTTTACCTCCAAAATTCCCATTTCCTGCAAAGCATAGGCTCTTTCATGAGAAACTTACTATCATTTGACTAACAAATTTCAATTGCAAGGTATTTATTTGACATTTTCCTAAATTCAGGGACTACTGTGACACCACTTGACAAATTGAAGGACTAAAAGATCAAGTGGAACTAGTAGATCACGTAAGAAAACGAAAGGATATAATAGGGAATTGAAAAAAAAGGGTACCATTCCCCTGAGATCTTTAGGAAGATTAAGAATATTGTCGACAATGCCAAGAGTATTGGCAGCGGAAGCAAACAAGGGTTCGGTGACCATAGCCATAGCATTCTTGCTCTCGTCGAGGGCCTGGACGACGTGAACGACACCGGGATGCCTGAGGCGGACGAGCTTGGAGGCATCCATCCGAATCAAATCTAGAAAGGAATCCTCAGCGGCCTTGGTGAGGCCCGCGCGCATTCGGGCCTCGGAAAGAGTGCGCTTGTCCAAGACCCACACACACACCACCGGATACTGGTGCTGCCGCGAGGGATCACGGGACCGGCCCGAATAGAGCCTCCAGGCGAGCCCGGGCCCCGCGGAGCCGATCTGGTCGAGCAGCTCGTAGTCCTGAAGTGCCTTCGGGCCCGTCACCTCCTGCACCGTCGTCTGCACTGTCTTCTCGATCACCGCCGCGGTCTTCGCCAATGCTTGGGTTAGGGTTTTCATATTCAGCGACATTTTTGGACGTCAGGAGTCAAGGCACAGCTCCCTCCAATTGAATTGAGATTTTGAAGATGGATTTCAGATTCAGACTGACTGTGCCCCGATCACGATCACGTCACGGCAATTTCCACTCTCTCTCTCTCTCCTCTCTTTCTCTCTTTATATTTCTCCGATCTTACAAGTCACCTCCTCTTCTCTATCCCCTCTTCTCATGTAGCTTCGCCCGTTTGGTTTTACTAGTCAATTTTGTCCTCCTTCCTTGTCTGTTTCTCCAACAAAATTCTCCCATTAACCCTTCTAATGTTTTATTACAAATATTACCATAAATAAATCTAAAATCTTAAAAAAATGTTTAACCCATAGAATAAAAGTATTATTAATTTAAAAAGGAAACTTTAAATTTATTCTTAAAAAAGATGATTTCATGTCTCCATAATTTGCCAAATAATCTAAATATTCGTAAGACTCTAAGATTAATAGTTGAATTGTTAACAATGTTTCATCTTTAGATAAATTATGATGAATGTTAATGGATTCAATGGAGGTTGTTATCAGAATATATCATCAATTAACGTCAAGTATTGTATTATGCATGAGTATGAGTATGTGAAGTTTCATTCTAACATTATAAAGACATTGATCATCTTCGTATGTCATATATATTTGTGTGTCACCTATTATGTTTTCTTGTATTATTTAAGTATGAATTGTTACTCTTACCCCTTTGTTTGTTTGGGTGAGTGTTGTACCTACATAGTGTATCAAGGTCTTTTCCTCTTCATATCTTTAATAGTGTGTAATATTTATTTTCAATCTTTATTCTCTTGAGTTTCTAAAAGGTGAGATATTTGTAAAAGATATTTCGACGCTTGAGTCAAAAGACTAATTTAATAATAAATGAGCATGATAAATGATGGTGAACAATTGATTTACCTTAAAGAATCTAATCCTTTTATATGTACCTTAATAAGCCATTGAAACTCTTTGTGCTAAAGACATTGAATCCTTTTATAGTCAAACAAAAAAAAGGCAACGACAACAAGGCCAAACAATAAAAAGCACAATAATTTTGAGGATGGTGTCTAACTCAAAAGATGAGATAATATAGTCTTTAAAATAAACACAACAGAACAAATAAAAAAAATGGAAAATTCTATTAACAAAAATGAAGTGCTACATACTCTACCAATTTTCAACACACTTTTTTATTAGTTAAAATTGAATCTTTTTAGTTTGCAAATGAACTCAGCCAGTAAAGTATAAAGTGTACATATTTAGTGAAATCTACATAAATTTCACCAAATAAGAAAGTGTACTAAAACTAAGTAGAATTTAAATTTTATTCACTCAGCCATCATCATTGGGGTAATCGCCATCATCATTGGGTGGGGTGGGACATAATAACTCAGCCTTTGAGGGAAGAGGGACTGGGAGTTTGTAAAGCTAAAGAAATGAATACAACTCTCTTAGGGAAACATGTGTGGTCTCTATTGCATGATCAACATAAGCCTTGGGTTCGGATGTTAACACACAAGTAATAGAAGGAGGATAATGTTTTCCTTACAAAGGAGTATAAGGGTTGCTACTACACATGGGCCTCAATTATAAAGGTGGCTTACATCCTAGAACCTGGTTTCAAATTCAGAGTTGGGAGAGGAGAGACTTTTGTTTGGTATGACAGGTGGAGTTTGGTGGGACATATATGTTCCATGATTGACTATGTCCATCATCAGGATGCCCACTTGAAGCTAAAAGGCCTTTATCAAGATGACGAATGGCAATGGGATTGGTTGGCAACAGTGTTAACTCAGGAGGTCAGGGAGGAGTTCATGTCACTTTATTTGTGTCCTACTACGGAGGACTTTATTATTTGGGATGCTTCCTCTGATGGTTGTTACACGACTAAAATTGCTTACCAATGACTCACTTCTCAAGCCATGTATCCCTTGGTGGCTCTACAAGCAACGGATCCTGGATGCGGTCCATCAACATCCCTCAGCATATAAAATTCTTCTTGTGGCTCACTAGCCATAAGAGTTTTCCCACAAATACTTTTCTAACCTTTAGACATTTGTCTACTGATGAGTTTTGTTGCAGGTGTCTTGATCAAGAAGAGACAATCCTTCACATTCTCCGCGATAGCCAAAAAGCTCAACAAGTTTGGCATTTTTTTCATCATGCTCTACAAGTGGATTTTATGGAGCAAGACAGTGCAACTTGGCTCCAACATCATATGGCACTAGCCCAAAAGTTTCGTTGTTTGCTATCACTTGCTGGTTCATTTGGAGGTGTTGCAATTCCTTCGTCTTCAATAGTGAAGACTGGCAAAATTGGCATCTTTTTTCTCAAGTTTTTGCTACACTCGACATTGGTACGCGTCAACGGCGTGGAGGCAATATGGACAACTCAATTATCTATATTTCATGGAGTCTGCCATCACCGAATTTCTTGAAGTTAAACATTGATGGTTCTTCTCTTGGGAATTCGGGCAAAGCAGGCTTCAGAGGAGTAATTAGGAACACAACTAGTGAAAGGGTAATAGGTTTCTACGGATCATGTGGGGTTACTACATCCCTTCGTGCAGAACTCTTTGCATTGGTTCATGGCGTTAAACTCGCATGGCCCCTGGGTGCACATCATATTATATGTGAAACAGATTCAAAAAAGTCGCTTTAATTTGGAGCTTATCAATCTCGGAGTGCATTCATGTCATCCATATGCAGCTCTCATTATAGAAATTCGTTCCTTTAAGCAACTACCATGGAATATCCAATTCTCTAACACTTTTCGTGAAGGAAACAAGATAACTGACTGGTTAGCAAAGCAAGGTGGCAGCTTTAGCTTCCTACATGAGGGTAAAGGTTGGCCAAGTTGTTTTGTCGCTAGATTTCAGTTATATATTTGATTTATTTAATGCATCAATATTCTAATATAAATATATTATAATAGGGAAAAATTTTGTTTGAGGGCGAGCCCTGTGCAGCGGTAAAGTTGTGCCTTGGTGACCTGTTGGTCATGGGTTCAAATCCGGAAACAGTCTCTTTGCATATGCAAGGGTAAGGCTGCGTACAATATCCCTCCCCCATACCTTCGCATAGCGAAGAGCCTCTGGGCAATGGGGTACGCTAGTTTAGGGAAAAATTTTGTTTGGCATACTACTGAAACTTGCTTCTATTGATGGAGAGCAGCAAAAAAGTGATTTCTGGCTTCAGGTAGGGCAAGATGTGCATCCAGATTAAAATATGCAGTGTGTGCGTATAATCATACACAAATGCTTGCAAATTCATGTCCTCAATATAAGTTTGCGACCTTGTAGTGCATGTGGCTCTATGGTGAAGTATCATGTATTTTCTTCTTTATGTCATTGAGTTCCACAATTCGGGTTGCGAGATATGCTCTAATCTGAATGAATATTGAAAAAATGCATATCAAAAATAAATTTAGTAATGTTGTATTTTGACAACAAAAATCAATAATAAAGAAGGTATGACATGATATGATTCGACCACCTTAAATCACGAAAAAAATAAACTTAATCATCAATTTTGCCTCCAAATTATTTTAAAAGATTAGAGCATGATATGCTCTAATAATGAGTATTGAAAAAATGCATAGCCATGATAAATTTAGTAATGTTATATTTTGACAACAAAAATTAATAATAAAAAAGGCATGATATGATTAGACCACCTTAGAAGTACATATCGTTCTTCAATAAGAGAAGCTGATACCGAAATACAACATCTGATGAAGCTTCTCGAACGTGATCAATACATTCATTGGCATAGATTAAAGGATGAAGTTGTGGTGCGTGATCTGTTTTGGTGTCACCCAGATGCAGTAAAGTTATGCAATGCATGTCATCTGGTGTTTTTTTATAGATAGTACCTACAAAACAAAAAGGTACAGACTCTCACTACTTGACTTTGTTGGGGTGACACCAACGACGATGACATTCTCTGCTGAGTTTGCATATCTGGAGGGTGAGCGTGTTAATAATATTGTATGAACTTTGGAATAGTTTCGAGGTCTATTTTTAAGAAATGATCGTCTTCCTGTTGTTATTGTCACTGACAGAGACCTAGCACTGATGGATGCAGTGAAAACTGTATTCTCGGAGTGTACAAACTTGTTGTGCAGGTTTCACATCGATAAGAATGTCAAGGCGAAGTGCAAATCTTTAATCAGTAAAAAAAAATGCCTGAGACTATGTGATGGATAACTGGGGTACTTTGGTTGATTGTCCGTTTGAACAAGAATTCATTGAGTCCTTTCAGAAGTTTCAAATTGCTTGTTCACCTTGGCCAATGTTCGTTGACTATGTTAACGACACATGGATTATCCCCCACAAGGAAAAATCTATTACAGTCTGGACGAATAAGGTCATGCACCTAGGCAACACAATAACAAACAAGTATTAAAATCTTATTTTTTCTAGTAAGGATTATTAATAAATGGTATTTAATTGTTGTATATTTTTCATGTTTGTTGTGTATTTTAAATGTAGGGTTGAATCAGCTTATTGGGCTCTAAAAAGAGTATCACAAATTAGCCTTGAAGACCTGTGTAGTGTTTGGGATGCCATGAACAACATGATCACGCTGCAACACGTTGAAATTAAAGCATCCTTTGAAACCAGTATGCATGTGACTCGACATGTATTTAAAAAAAACCTTATACAAGAGGCTTGTTGGAATGGTTTCAAGGAATGCTTTAAATGAGATTGCTGGCGAGGTTGAGCGTCTACGTTATCTCGGCAATGATCCCTCTTCTTGTGGTTGTGTGATGAAAAGCACGCTCGGTCTTCTTTGTGCATGTGAGCTTTCTAGATATACTGTTGGCAGCATCCCAGTGGATTTAGTCCATATGTTCTGGAGGAGACTTTGCTTTTCAGACCAAGGGTTATGTGAGGCTGAAGTCAGCATCAAGGAAGAGATTGAGACCATATCTAAAAGATTTGAGGAACTTGATGTGTGTGGCAAACTAACTCTCAAGAGTAAACTTCGAGATATTGCATACCCTGATCATAACTCTATGTGCCATCCTCCGTCAAAGGTCAACACTAAAGGCGCACCGAAGAAACCGATGAAAAGAAGTCAAAGATCCACAAAGCGTGATCCATCTTATTGGGTGTATGTTGATGCTTTTCATTCTGTTCAAAGCAGCAACTCTTCAGTGAAACGTAGTGCATCATCTTCTGAACCGCCGAAGCCAACAAGGATCATCCCGATGTTGGATCAATTTGTGCCATTTATACAGGATTTCATTCACAAAGCATGACATTTTTTTCTCTTAGAAGTCCACCACCACTCGATTCTTCTGTGCACCACATGATATGTGTCGATCATGTCTTTGGAAATCATTTTGTTCAGGTACATTGAAGGTAGTTAGTCTAAGAATTATGCAATCACTTCCCTGGTTCATTAGAGTTAATAATGTTTGTTCACGCACAACAGGTTTATTTGAAAGACCGTTGTCCTTTACCACCTTTAGTGTTGTTGTGGTCAACCAATTGTTATTCTCAGGCAAAGCAGTGGACAACTCCATATATTAGTAGAATGCAGCAGTACACAAGCTTGATGTTATTCAAAAGAGACTATGTCGACCTAAATGAAGACTAAACATACATTGTTTATCTAATTGTATTCATTATGCGATATAATTTGTTGTAAGCCATTAAAGGATAATTATTAAGTACTCGTTACATTAAGAAAAAACATTAGTTGGTGCAAACAAAATCAATTACGCATGTATGATACATCGTTGTCATAATTGACAACACATAATGATATGCATGCGTACTAAAGTTTGAGCGTGACACGACATTGACTTAGTAGGAAACATAAACACGAAACATGTTCACGCGTGTTCTTTTGTAAAAAAAAGTGAAGCAATCTGTCGGTGAGAACCATGCATATATATGAGACACGGCAAACGCTAATAAATCACACATTATCTTGCTTTCACATAATCTCCCAATTGATCCACAAAGTATGACATTTTTAGGAGAAACTAGCAGTCAGACGATTGTCAACTCAAGGTTAGGTTTCATTTTTCCAAATGGATCGATTATTCACAATGATAGTGGGGTTTACTTCCAAACTTCCACTCCGGTGCCCATTCGAGTACCAAATAGCTGTGATTTTGCAAGCCTAAAAACCAGAATACACAATACCCTTCAGCTAATCGACAAACAATTTTTGGATGAAATTCACTACCGCCAACCATTCACCCATACAGGTAACCAAATTCTCTTTCAATGTATGTAATTGATAAATGATGACGATGTCAACACAATGTTAATGTGTAATGATCAATTTTCATGTGTTGGTCCGATTGAGTTATTATACATCGTTGGAAGAACACCAGATGAAGTAATAAACTTACTTGAACGCACTATGACCCCTACTCATGACGCGCTCTTGTATTACAATGGGAGATGGAACATGCCACCCCAGAAAAAATTTGTAGGATGCGCGTTCACAAGAAAAAATCCAAAGAAATTTGAAATTCCTTCAGGATGTACCCTCGATGAACTGAAGGATTTGATAAAGCAAGTTGCACCTAAAGGGATTCCCCCTCATGGAATTCACGATTCACAAGCGGTAAGACGATTGTTTTTTCGACAATCAGGACATTTTGAGTATTCAGATAAAGTTATAAAATATGAAATTAATGAGCTGAAAACCAACAATGAAGTGCTGAAAGTGTTAGTACAGTCTAACCATTAGAAAAAATATAGGTCAATAGAAATTTTAACTATTTTTACTAAACATGGTATGGAATTCGAAGACGATGTGGATGCCAGTCCACTAAATGAATGAATGCAACATTGTTGTTTTTGTTTTTTATATAACTTTTATCTGTTTGTTTATAGCATGTATGAATTCCATAATAAAATTGAAGGGTGGAAAATTTTTTTCTTAATTTCGCGCTTGTTTTTTTGAGGTGTTATTCGGTGGAACCGGCTGACGATATTATTTTTTTGGAATTTTTTGACGTCCAAACATGCGAAGTAGCACCCCTTGAATGTCTTAGGGGACTCATGCATAATTTAAAAAAAAAACCCCCAAATATGGGTACTTGAACATGTGTGAAGGCTCCAAATCCTTTTTTTTAAATTTCGTGCTTGTTTTTTGAGGTGTTATTCAGTGGAACCGGCAGACGATATTATTTTTATTGGCTTCTTTCACGTCCAAACATAAGAAATAACGCCCCTCGAATGTCTTAGGCGACTCGCGCATAATTTTAAAAAACCCCGAACATGGGTACTTGAACATGTGTGAAGGCTCCAAATCCTATTTTTTTTTAATTTCGTGCTTGTTTTTTGAGGTGTTATTCGGTGGAAACGACTGACAATATTATTTTTTTTGCTTCTTTGACGTCCAAATATGAGAAATAGCGCCCCTCGAATGTCTTAGGCAACTCGCGCATAATTTTAGAAAAACCCCGAACATGGGTACTTGAACATGTCTAAAGGCTCCAAATCCTCTTTTTTTAAATATCGTGCTTATGTTTTGAGGTGTTATTTAGTCAAACCGGCAGACAATATTAATTTTTTTGGCTTCTTTGACGTCCAAACATGAGAAATAGCGCTCCTCGAATGTCTCAGGCGACTCTCGCATAATTTTAAAAAACCACCGAACATGAGTACTTGAACATGTGTGAAGGCTCAAAATCCTTTTTTTTTAAAATTTCGTGCTTGTTTTTTGAGGTGTTATTCGGTGGAACCAATTGACGATATTATTTTTTCTTACTTCTCTGACGTCCAAACATGAGAAATACCGCCCCTTGAATGTCTTGGGCAACTCGCGCATAATTTAAAAAAAAACCCGAACATGGGTACTTGAACATGTGTGAAGGCTCCAAATCCTTTTTTTTTTTTAATTTCGTGCTTGTTTTTTGAGGTGTTATTCGGTGGAACCAGTTGACAATATTAATTTTTTTTGGCTTCTTTGATGTCCAAACATGAGAAATAGCGCCCCTCGAATGTCTTAAGCAACTCGCGCATAATTTTAAAAAACCCCGAAAATGGGTACTTGAACATGTGTGAAGGCTCCAAATCCTTTTATTTTAATTTCGTGCTTTTTTTTTGAGGTGTTATTCGATGGAACCGGCTGACGATATTATTTTTATTGGCTTCTTTGACGTATAAACATGAGAAATAGCACCCCTCGAATGTCTTAGGCGACTCGCGCATAATTTTAAAAAAACCCCCGAACATGGGTACTTGAACATGTGTGAAGGCTCCAAATCCTATTTTTTTAATTTCGTGCTTGTTTTTCGAGGTGTTATTCGGTGGAACCGGCTGACGATATTATTATTTTTGGCTTCTTTGACGTCCAAACATGAAAAATTGCTCCCCTCAAATGTCTTAGGCGACTCGTGCATAATTTTAAAAAAATCCCGAACAAGGGTACATGAACATGTGTGAAGGCTCCAAATCACTTTTTTTTTTTAATTTCGTGCTTATTTTTTGAGGTGTTATTCAGTGGAATCGACTGACGATATTATTTTTTTTTGGCTTCATTGGCATCCAAGCATGAGAAATAGCGCCCCTCGAATGTCCTAGGCGACTCGCGCGCAATTTTATAAAAATCCCGAACATGGGTACTTAAACATGTGCGAAAGCTCCAAATCCTATTTTTTTTTTTAATTTCATGCCTTTTTTTGAGGTGTTACTCGGTGGAACCAGCTGACGATATTATTTTTTTTTTGCTTCCTTGACGTTCAAACATGAGAAATAGCGCTCGTCAAATATCATAGGCGACTCGCGCATAATTTTTAAAAAACCCCGAACATGAATATTTGAACATGTGTGAATGCTCCAAATCCTATTTTTTTTTAATTTCGTGCGTATTTTTCGAGGTGTTATTCGGTGGAACCGGCTGAAGATATTATTTTTTTTCGCTTCTTTGACGTCCAAACATGAGAAATAGTGCCCCTCAAATGTCTTAGGCGACTCGCGCATAGTTTTAAAAAAAAACCCCGAACATGGATACTTGAACATGTGCGAAGGCTCCAAATCCTATTTTTTTAAATTTCGTGCTTATTTTTTGAGATGTTATTCGGTGGAACCGGCTGACGATATTATTATTTTTTTGCTTCTTTGACTTCCAAACATAAGAAATAGCGCCCCTCAAATGTCTTAGGCAACTCACGCATAATTTTATAAAAACCCCGAACACAGGTACTTGAACATGTGTGAAGGCTCGAAATCTTTTTTTTTTAATTTCGTGCTTGTTTTTTGAGGTGTTATTCAGTGGAACCGGCTGACGATATTATTTTTTTTGGCTTCTTTCACGTCCAAACATGAGAAATAACGCCCCTCGAATGTCTTAGGCGACTCGCGCATAACTTTTAAAAAACCCCAAACATGGGTACTTAAACATGTGTGAAGGCTCCAAATCCTATTTTTTTTTAATTTCGTGCTTGTTTTTTGAGGTGTTATTCGGTGGAAACGGCTGACGATATTATTTTTTTTGCTTCTTTAATGTCCAAATATGAGAAATAGCGCCCCTTGAATGTCTTAGGCAACTCGCGCATAATTTTAAAAAAACCCCGAACATGGGTACTTGAACATGTCTGAAGGCTCCAAATCCTATTTTTTTAAATATCGTGCTTATGTTTTGAGGTGTTATTCAGTTGAACCGGCAGACGATATTATTTTTTTTTGCTTCTTTGATGTCCAAACATGAGAAATAGCGCCCCTCGAATGTCTTAGGCGACTCTCGCATAATTTTAAAAAGCCACCGAACATGAGTACTTGAACATGTGTGAAGGTTCAAAATCCTATTTTTTTTTTAATTTCGTGCTTATTTTTTGAGGTATTATTCGATGGAACCGGCTGACGATATTATTTTTTTTTGGCTTCTCGAACGTCCAAAATGAGATATACCGCCCTTCGAATGTCTTGGGCAACTCGCACATAATTTTACAAAAAATCTGAACATGGGTACTTGAACATGTGTGAAGGCTCCAAATCTTATTTTTTTTAATTTCGTGATTGTTTTTTGAGGTGTTATTCGGTAGAACCAGCTGACAATATTATTTTTTTTTGCTTCTTTGATGTCCAAACATGAGAAATAGCACCCCTATAATGTCTTAGGCAACTCGCGCATAATTTTAAAAAAACCCCAAACATTGTAACTCGAACATGTGTGAAGGCTCCAAATACTTTTTTTTAATTTTGTGCTTATTTTTTGAGGTGTTATTCGGGTGAACCGGCCGACGATATTATTTTTTTTTTGCTTCTTTGACGTCCAAACATGAGAAATAACGTCCCTCGAATGTCTTAGGTGACTTGCGCATAATTTTAAAAAAACCCCAAACATGGGTACTTGAACATGTGTGAAGGCTCCAAATCCTTTTTTTTTTTTTAATTTCGTGCTTATTTTTTGAGGTGTTATTCGGTGGAACCGGCTAACGATATTTTTTTTTTGCTTCTTTGACGTCCAAACATGAGAAATAGCGCCCCTCGATTGTCTTAGGCAACTCGCTCATAATTTAAAAAAAAAACCCCGAACATGGGTACTTGAACATGTGTGAAGGCTCCAAATCCTTTTTTTTTAATTTCGTACTTGTTTTTTGAGGTGTTATTCAGTGGAACCAGCTGACGATATTATTTTTTTTTGCTTCTTCGACGTCCAAACATAAGAATTAGCGCCCCTCGAATGTCTTAGACGACTCACGCATAATTTTAAAAAACCCCCGAACTTGGGTACTTGAACATGTGTGAAGGCTCCAATTTTTTTTTTAATTTCGTGCTTTTTTTTTTAGGTGTTATTCAGTTGAACCGGCTGACGATATTATTATTTTTGGCTTCTTTGACATCCAAACATGAGAAATAGCTCCCCTCAAATGTCTTCAGCGACTCGCGCATAATTTTTAAAAAAATCCCGAACAAGGTTACTTGAACATGTGTGAAGGCTCCAAATCTTTTTTTTTTAATTTCGTACTTATTTTTTGAGGTGTTATTCGGTGGAACCGACTGACGATATTATTTTTTTTTGGCTTCTTTGACATCCAAACATGTGAAATATCGCCCCTCGAATGTCCTAGGCGACTCGCGCGTAATTTTACAAAAATCTCGAACATGGGTACCTGAACATGTGTGAAAGCTCCAAATCCATTTTTTTTTAATTTCATGCTTGTTTTTTGAGGTGTTACTCGATGGAACCGGCTGACGATATTATTTTTTTTGGCTTCTTTGACGTTCAAACATGAGAAATAGCGCCCCTCGAATATCTTAGGTGACTCACGCATAATTTTAAAAAAACCCTGAACATGAATATTTGAACATGTGTGAAGGCTCCAAATCCTATTTTTTTTAATTTCGTGCTTGTTTTTTGAGGTGTTATTAGGCGGAACCGGCTAACGATATTATTTTTTTTTCGCTTCTTTCATGTCCAAACATGAGAAATAGTGTCTCTCAAATGTCTTAGGCGACTCGTGCATAATTTTAATAAAACCCCGAACAGGGGTACTTGAACATGTGTGAAGACTCCAAATCCTTTTTTTTTTTAATTTCATGCTTATTTTTTCAGATGTTATTCGGTGGAACCGGCTGATGATATTGTTTTCTTTGGCTTCTTTGATGTCCAAACATGAGAAATAGAGCCCCTCGAATGTCCTAAGCGACTCGCGCATAATTTTAAAAAAATCTCGAACATGGGTACTTTAACATGTGTGATGGCTCCAAATCCTATTTTTTTTAATTTCATGCTTGTTTTTTGAGGTGTTACTAGGTGGACCCGGCTGACGATATTATTTTTTTTGGCTTCTTTGATGTTCAAACATGAGAAATAGTTCCCCTCGAATATCTTAGGCGACTCGCGCATAATTTAAAAAAAAAACCCCAAACATGGATACTTGAACATGTGTGAAGGCTCCTAATCCTATTTTTTGTAATTTCGTGCTTGTTTTTTAAGGTGTTATTCGGTGGAACCGGCTGACGATATTATTTTTTTTGGCTTCTTTGACGTCCAAACATGAGAAATAGCGCCCCTCGAATATCTTAGGCGACTCGCGCATAATTTTAAGAAAGCCCCGAACAGGTGTGCTTGAATATGTGTGAAGGCTCCAAATCCTATTTTTTTTAATTTCGTGCTTATTTTTTGAGGTGTTATTCGGTGGAACCGGCTGACGATATTATTTTTTTTGGCTTCTTTGACATCCAAACATGAGAAATAGAGCCCCTCGAATGTCCTATGCGACTCGCGCATAATTTTAAAAAAATCTCGAACATGGGTACTTGAACATGTGTGAAGGCTCCAAATCCTATTTTTTTTTAATTTCATGCTTGTTTTTTGAGGTGTTACTCGGTGGAACCGGCTGACGATATAATTTTTATTGCTTCTTTAACGTTCAAAAATGAGAAATAGCGCCCCTCGAATATCGTCGGCGACTCGCGCATAATTTTAAAAAATACCCCGAACATGGATACTTGAACATGTGTGAAGGCTCCAAATCCTATTTTTTTAAAAATTTAGCTATGTTACTTTAAAACATAAACATTTAGCTATCTTATTTTTGAAAATTTATAATTTTAATCTCATTCTTATGAAGGAAAGTCATCATTTTCGGAATCGGAATCGATGTGTCACATAGAGTGCAAAAATAGTAAAGAAAACTATATTAAACAAAAAAGTGTAACAAATACAAAAAATGATGTCAACTACAAAACATAAAAAACATCACCAATGCTCCGTGCGCCATCTTTGTCGAGCCCTAACACTTCCATCTGCGTTGGCACCCCCCTGGCGATCTCAGGAAATCTTGCATGATATCATGTAACTTTGTTCCTGCAGTGACCATCCTAAGGTTGAGCACATGCTTCAACCTTTCTGCGATCGCCTCATAGCCTTCGTAATCATCTTGTGACAGTCATAAAAAACATTTATTACAAAATTTAAAATAAATAACAATTCATCAAACATTAAACACGCAAACAATCTTACCATTGCATGTCGAGGGGGGTCAAATGCCACTGGAACCTGTGGGATGTCCGGTTGCATGTAGTCCTCATGGTCTGGGGCAGGTGCATGTCTGGGTTGGTCACTTGTCTGGGTCGGTATCATGAATAGGTGAGATATCTAGAAAAACCATTCCATGTAATCCGCATATACCTGCCCAGACACTACACAAAGGTCACCCACAACTACTACGTGGTCCGAGAAATGGATCCACCTGTCATCTATATCATCATATGAGAACGAAGCGCTAACAGACGGTGGAGGGATGCTCTGAATGTACCCAAATTGGTGTAGCACTTTCTCCGGTCGAATTGTGACCACCGTAGGACCCCATCTCAGCTGACCTTGGAACGATAAAATCAGCTCAAACCCCCTAACCCCTCGATGGTCACTGTAAGGCAACCAACACACGTCTGTGACCGTCAAAGCATCACAACGTACACGATACGATGCTCCTGTAATTCCCTTCCTATGAGCCTTCATCGTCAGCCACCGGGAGGCACGAGGGGACGTCTCCTCATACGCATCATTGGTGACACACTGATGCACACTCGGAAAATTCTCATAGATCCAGCACTACAAAAAAAAATTAGGTTAACATAACATAAAAACATGTTTAGATCATAATCCAATGTAACATATTAACAACACAAAATTTACCTGTAATAAAGTAAGGTACCCCCCAATCTGTCGTGTTGTGGTCCTAGAAGTTTCATCTAATTGGTCATACATATGAACCAGGGCCGCAGCTCCCCAGGCATAGCCCCCACTCTGACCCAGGTCGCGAAAAGCCTCTAGATGCACCACATGAACATTTGTTGCACTCTTGTTAGAAAAAAGAGTGCAACCAACCAGGTGCAGGAGATAAGCACGAGCTGCTATATCGTCGTGTCTGGCATCTCATCTCATAGATCTCCCGAACCCATGAGAGGTGTACATATGCCCCACGCGCTCATACTGTCTCGGCTCTAGCCTCCTCACCAGACACCTCGAGCAACTCCATCAACAAAAATACCGCCTTGTCCACGGAAAGAGCCTCGAAGCTGTGGAAGGCACCACCGATAGGGAGATGGAGGAGTGTCGACACATCATCTAGTGTGATCGTCAACTCTCCTACTGGAAGGTGGAAGGTGTTGATCTCCCTGTGCCACCTCTCCACAAATGTGGATATAAGTTTAGGATCGTCGGTTACAACTAAACACTCAATCAATGGACTTAATCTTGTGGCGACAACCAGCCCTTCAATCGCAGGCACTGACCTCCCAATTAACTCCACCTTCCTCACGTGCGACACCAACTTCAACTCAAGACGCTCCTGAATTGAAGTACAAATCATTCGAAATACACAAATATAAAAAAAATTTAATGACAAACAAATCAAGAAGAAAAAAGTAAGAAATTATAATACCTGTCCAGTCCAAATGGCATGTGCGACATGCTCCGCAAATGAAGTCAGAACTGATGGGTCACGGGACCCACCAGGGAATCCTTCATCAGCATGTGACCCCTCAGCACCATCAGCACCTAAGTCCTTTGCAACAGTCGCATCTATGTCCGCAGTCATCTGAGGCACATCTTCACTCCTCTGAACAACATCGTCAGTCATATGAGGGACATCCTCAGTCACCTGAGGAACATCCTCCGCCATATAAGGAACATCCTCAGTCACCTGAGGAACACCCTCATCAACCGTAATATGTACTCGTCACCTACGGGCTGATGCAATAGGCCTACGCCTCTGGGGAACATCGACTGCATCATGCTCATCCTGTCTACCTCTGCCTATAATCCTAGCTAAAGCACGACCTAAACCTCGTGTTCTAACCATGATCTGCAAATCATGAAGAACACGTATTTTTTTGGGTCAAATAAACTATTCATATAATTAAAAACCTACATATATTTACATAAATCTTCAGCCTTACGTTATAACCCCTAGTCACACTACCCTAAGCATTGTTGACTACCCTAAACTAAACCTTACACACTCACCCACTAAACATATATCTTACACTCAACTAGGTCCTAACCCTAATACCAAATTTTTTATGCAAATACAAAAAAACAAAATTTTAACCTAATATATAATATTTAATTAATTTTTTTAACTTACCACCATGAAATCATAAATATTTGAATTATTATAAATCAAAATTTATATTAAAAAAATAACTTTATTTATATAAAACAAGAAAAGCAAAACTAAGTTCGGAAAAAATTATTCCTTCTCCCGGAAGAACCTTCTTTCGGTAGAACGTTTTGTTATGCCGAAAGAATTTTCTTCCGGAGAAGCTACCGGAACAAGTTCTTTCGGTAGTTTTACCGAAAGAACTTTCCTTCGGTAGAACGTTTTGTTACACCAGAAGAAGGTTCTTTCGGAGAAGCTATCAGACCAAGTTCTTCCGGTAGAACGTTTTGTTGTACCAGAAAAACTTGTTTCGATTCCGGTAGCTTCTCCGGAAGAACCTTGTTCCGGTAACTTCACCGGAAGAATCTTTTGTTCTACCGGAAGAACCTTCTTCCGGAAAGTTCTTCCGGTAGCTTTATCGGAAGAACCTTCTTCCAATACAACAAAGCGTTCTACCAGAAGAATGTTCTTCCGGTAAAGATATCAAAAGAACTTGTTCCGATAGCGTCTCCGGAAGAACTTTTCTTCTACCGGAATACCCTTCTTCCGGAGAAGCTACCGGAAGAACTTCTGTCGATAATGTCGGAATGGTTGCTCTTCGCCATTTTTAGGCGATTTTCAGGTCTTCTACCTTAAAGTCATCATCTCCTAAACTAACTAAACAGTTAACCTATGAGAGGAAGGGAGATAGGGATTACTAACCTCGACGACAGAAACACAACAACGGCCCCACGAAAGCTTCGCAACAACGCAACAATGACAAATGGAAGGTGCGGAGGAAGAAGAAACGAAGCAAGAAGAAAGAAGGCATAAAGGTGGGGAAGAAAACAAAGGCAAGCGCGTTTTCTTTTTAAATTTTAACTTAAGGGCATTTTTATCATTTCATAAAATTGTTAGGTGCACCAACAATATTGCTGGATACACCTAGCATGTCCCAAGAACAAGGCATTCAGGCTAGATCGATTTTGTGCCAACTAACTTAAATTGAGGGCCCAAAAAAACATGATAAATGTATCTTTGTTAAGATTTTCTTTCCACACCCAAAAATACACTTATGTATATGAAATATAAATCGATAATCCGTATGAATTATATCAATTCGTATAAATTATATGAATTAATGATTCTTAGCCTATACGACCAATCAGTATCACCTAAATTTTTATTAAATTAATTATTTTTATTTAAAATTTATATACGTAAAAAAATATTATTAAATCAAAATTAATTATTACAAAATTTATTAGACTAGTTGATTAGAGCGTTCTAATCATCACACAAAGGTTACATATTCATATGTTTGTTATTACAATACAAATCATATAATAAAAAATACAAAAAAAAAACATAAAATCACTTTGATACACATAATACCTGATAAAACCATCTAATTACTAGGAACAAGAAAAGCCTACAACACGCATAATTTAAGTATTTAATAACAGATCCGTTACTCTTTTTTTTAGGCAAAATTATAAAAGTGAGACCAAAAGAAAGTTAGAAAAGCATACCCCCTCCAAAGAAAGCAACACAACAAATACAAGAAAAAATGTTAATCGCTAGAGTAATCATCATCACCACCCTCTTCATGATCAGCAACAACTTTCTCTATAAACCGTTTGCGGACTCCTTCAATGATAGCCTCATTTCCATTATGGCCATCATTAAGTACAGGATCTGATTGGCACAACACTAATGCAACACCTGATATTCCAGAACATGCAAAGAATTCAATGTATTAGAAAACAAGGGAACAGGTTTAGAAAAGTATTACTATTACTACTACGCAACTTTGTAAGAAATTAAAAAGGTAAGGGAAGGATTGCCATGAGAGATGAACAAATCTAATTAAGGGGCACAAGTTCAGCTAAATAAGGGAAAAATTAACAATGGCTACACTGCTTCTGATCTTATAAACTTTACGCATAGAAAATTAGACATGGAATAGTTACAAGTTTGATTAGCAGGGCAGCAATGAGATGGTTACATTTTTTTTCCATTTACATGTCAAGAGGCATGGAGGCTAGAAGAGCCAAAAACTAACATAGTCCAACATTGAGTATAATATTGTATTTAGAGTATTTTTGGCCTACTTCTTTTATTACTTGAAAGCTATTTTTTTAATTTTTAATTTGAAGCTAAAAATAAGAACTTAAAAAAAATAGTTGTTTGTTTGCTTCTTTTTTAAAAAAATTAAAAGTTTCTTTTAAGATAAAACTTGTTTGGTTAAAAAAAAATAAAGAACTTAGTTTTGTTTAAAACTGATTATCTGATCCAATGAAAAAGTACATTTATTTATAAATAAATAATAGTGTAAAATTAATTGAATTTACATAAACTTATTTTAATGATAGTAAAAATACTGAAATACAAATTTAAAACTTTTAATTTAAAACAAGTAAAAAAAAATTGCAATAATGTTAATATTGGAAGAGTTTAATCAAGAAATAAGGAAACAGACATGTCTCCATCTCTAAATTGATCTTGATCACTAGCCATTACCATATTGGTAAAGTTCTTTCATACAATTACAAACAAAGAAAAGAAAAACTTAGGGTATGTTTGCTTCTCTTCTCAGTTTTTATTTTTTTATTTAACAAACTGTGTTTTGAAACAATTCTACTTAACCTATCAATCAATTTATCATCTAAAGTCACTTAAGCTTTGACACTTATTTTCCAAATTCCATACCAAATGTTTTAAAAACTAAAAAACAGAAACAGACAGGAGATGCTTCTTTCCCTTTTCATTTCTCAATGGCAAGCAGATGGAGAGAAAAGAACTAGCATGAATTCACATCAAATGCAGAGAGAACGCAGAGAAGGAACATCCAAATGGAGCTCAGTGAGCTGCGTCGCAGACTTGCAGATAAGCACTTTCCATTCTCTGTCAAGACATTCTACCGAAATTTTCCCTTAGCTGCCTCACAGAATGTATTTATACCATTAGCTGCATTGCAGATAAGTTCATATGAGGAAGACAGTGAATTTGACAGATATGAGCTGTGAAATCCTTGGGTGGACAGAACCCAAACAGCAGTTTCTGGAAGACAATCCGGAAACGATAAACAGAGAAAGACAAGATTGTTTTTACCCATCAAACAAGTTTTTCTACTTTTCAGTTTCTGAAAACTAAAAACAATTTTTGAAAATGGAAATAAAACACGCCATTAGAGACTATAAATCACTATTTTTCATCTGTTTCATGCTCGATAAGTCTCACTTCCTTGATCTCCAAGCCGTTGTAAAAAACAAGGAGCAATCCTGCCAGCAAATCATTTTCCTCCCTCATTCTATATTCCTCACAACCCTCTGCAGGAACCTCCTTGCCTGCAACTTCACATAAAGCTTAAAGGTGCGTTGGCAAAGCCAAATAAATCAAGTCTATGCATCCACTTATCCATCTTTTCATGTTTTTCCTTCCTTTTGGCTCCCTCACTAGCAATTATGTTCTTGATTTCCTCACCAAAAAGTAAAAACAATGCAGAGCATAAAGCATGACCTTTGGTGATAAACCTCACAAGTCACAAGGCATTAAGAAAGCTCTCCGAGCATATATACCCACTATCCCACTCTTTCATAACCAACTCAATAACTGGTTATAGGCTTTCTCTCTCTCCTCAACTTCCTTTACAATAATTCTCTTTCTTCTAGTATAATATTTACCAAATTTTCTATCTATTCGGGCCTCCACACAGATTTATATTTTGGGACTTATTGGGATGCCCACTTGTTTATTTGAGAAAGGGAGTCATCCGGCTACTTACAAATCAGTTGAATTTACAGCTTAACTTTATCCATATTTCTGCAGTATAATATCCCTGCTTTTCGTCATACCATACCCACCAATGCTAGACACATCTTAAAAAATGTGAATTTCTATGTATATAGAAGTTTTTGGAAACCAAATTCAGCACCTTCTTCCTTAGTTAAATAAATTGTTAAAGCTTCCAGCAGGTAATTGAATTGTTCTCTGCTGGCGCAGAATGTATCATTTATACACAGAATCTTTCTTGTTTCTATAGCTAGTCATTCTACTCTACAAGAGCAATTCAACAAGATGTTCATAAAATATATTTGCCATGATGATCATAAAAAAATGACATACTTCTCGCCATGAATTAATGAACTGTAATTTCTTCAAAGTCTAAAGAAAAAAAATATGTCGAAGAATTAGGCTTGATACTCCTATTTATCATCATATTCCCTCATTTATTGCTTTCTATAATGTTTATGTACCTGGGACTTCATGTTCCTTCTCTATAGTGGTTATCATAAACCAATTATTCAAAACAAGTGGAATGACACCAAACAAGTCTGCAATGAATGGGGGGTAGAGTATGAGACATTGGAGTCCTAATGATACTGACATGGCTACCAAAAGCCAAGGATGGAGATGGATAGAGACAGGGAAAGGGCATAAGAGACCACAAATATACAAAACGTGAAAGAGAAATACCATTAAAGAGCACAATAAAGATAGAGAACAGAGTGTAAAACCAACCAAGGACATGGAATATGATGCCCGTAAGTTAAATCAACCAACAACATGAAAAAACATGGAAAACTCAGTATGATAGGTCTGAATCACACTACAACGACAGAGCAGTGGTGAGAGGGCTCCGATAACTAGGAGGTTATTTGCATAGCAGTGGGAGTCTAATGGTTGCGAAGTTTAGGTTTCTAAAATTTAGAAAGAAATCTGAAAAAAAGAGGGAGATGGGATTCGAACTAGAGTCTTGCCAAAAATAAGCTATGCATAAGCTGACCATAAGCTCCTCCAACAAGCTTTTTTTAATGATTTCTCAATACATAAGCTGCTTATATTGTTAAGAGCTTTTATATAAAGTGTTTGGCTCAACTTCTCTTCTTCTCCTTTCAAGGACAAGAAAAGTCACAAAAAAATTTAACCAAATGCTGCCAAATATAATAATGTTGTCAAAATGGTATAGACCAAAACAAAATTTGACTAATTAGGCGGATCATTATCAGGATTATTCACAATGGAAATGTTAGATAGATATGTGTTTATTATATATGTTTTTCTTATCTTTCTTTGCTTGTACTGTTCTGTTTCTTCCTTGTATTACACTCTTCTCCTACTGTGCAGAGGGCTGCAGTCTGCCCGTCTTTTCATGTACTTGCTGACCTTTCTTATGTAAAATTAGTCTCAGCCGAGTGAGATAGGCTAAAGTTTTTCCAAATATTATTGAGTTCCAAAATCTCAAGTGGAAACAAACATCTTTCAACTAGTTCTAGTATGCCATAAAAAAAAGTATCACTTATGGTTAGAAACTCCTCTGAAAGCTAGGCTCTTAATTCCATGAAGGAATTGTGAAAACAAATTTTATAATATTTAGGATCAATATGTCTTTCATACTAAAATAAAGGCAAACAAAGTTTAAAAAGTGGCACAAATCAAAGTAAGAGAACAAAAACAATGAAGCTTGCATTCTGAGACATAAATACCTTCAGGAGTGCATCTTCGCCCGAAACTATGCAAACCCACATAATTTCCTTTGACTGCTCCATTGTTGTACACCAACAAAGTGGGAAGATTCCGATCCGGGTAGTTCGGTATGCAATCAGTAGATATTATCTTCACAAATTTTGTTGAAGGATATCTTAGTGCCAATTCTTCAATGCTTTGCATCAACAACCCACATTCAGGAATCCTGTAACAAAAACACAAGAAACATGACACTAAAAAACTAAATAAATTATAGAACTAGGATGATAAAAAAAACTCCTAAATCATACCCTTCTTTGTATAGGATGACAACCACCCAAACATCAGATGGAGCTTGTGACACCTCTCGAACGAAATCAGATCCCGAAATGGGAATCACAGATCCAAACCTCAATACTTTTGCTGCCTCTTGCATCTCAGCCAGCCTCTTCTTCCTATCACAGAAAAATGATTCAATTAAGAACAAGTATAATTAACGCACACACGCATGCCGAATTTTGCTTCCTCATAACCTCCACTTTCCAAGCAAATTCAGAATGAACCGGTCAAAAACAAGAGGGGCAATAGACTCTTAAGCATTAACTCGCTATAAAACGTTCCTATAAAACCTCAAATACACAACAATTATCAACCAAATTGTATTCAACAACATAGATAATAAACAACCAAATACAAGTTTTGGACAATTGTTCTCTACAAAACAACACAAAGAACCCCACCAAAAAATCCACGAAAAGATTCAAAATTCATCCATCCCCCACGACCTTGGGCAAAAACAAAACCGACCCACAAAATAAAAACCCTTCAAATTCAAGAAACAACCCATTATTCTTAGCGAGTGACAGAACAGGAAAAACTTGGACAAAAGAACAGAAGCAGAACAAAACCTGTATTCTTGGAGGAAGCGATCATCATCGAGGTTGTCTTCGAGGTCTTCGAGTTCCTCGGAGGTTTTGGAATCGATCCATGTTTTGTCTTTGGGTTGATCATCAGAGGCAGGGGTGAAAGGTGGGGGCTTGAAAGCGGGTGCCTTTGGAGGCAAATTTCCGAGCTTTCTTTGAATATCGTCCCATTGAGTAGAAGCCCCTTCTAAATCCTTGTACACGAAATGGTAATCGCCCATTCTTCTTTTCTCTTTTCTCTTTCTCGACGAATCTGGATTCTGTGTGTTGAAGTTTTAACTTTTAACCATTGCCAATGATGCCGCCACAGAGAAAAAAAAGACCTTGTGGTCGGGTATTGTGATTTTAGGATTGACTTAACATTCAATTTGGTCTTGTGATTATTATAGAGTGTTCAATTAGGTTTTAATATTTTAACAAACTTTAATCAGGTCCTTTAATTTCAAAAAATGTTTCAATCAAATCTTTTTTGTCAGATTAAATTACCATTGTTAGGATGGTAAATTGCAGTGATTTTTCTATAAATAGCAGTGGTAAATTTTTTTATTTTTTTTAAGTTTAGCAAAATTAAGCATCCAAGTTTCATGATAGAAAATTAAATAAAATTTTAAGTTTATATTATTGTCATAAAATAGGCAACAATTATACTATCCAAAATCATCACACTAGATAAATTAGTGAAATTAAAGACACCCAAAGAAAAACATAAAACACTGAGACAAAGTTATCGTAGGTCAATATTTTTTGACATTTCAATGTAATTTTTCATTTTTACCCCATGCAACACAATAATTACTTCAAAAATGCAGAAATGAGGATTCACCTACAAGATAAAGAATAATACCATGAAATTTTAAAAATTACCAATAAATTAATTCTCTATACATGTTCTAGCAAAACACAAAACAAAATAACTTGAATATGCATGCTTAATTAAGAAAAACAAGTGAGGGATATAATTCACAATAACCTAAGAGTGGGGAAAGAGAGAAAAAGGAACATGAGAAAGAGAGAACAGCATTATAAATTAAACCTAGAAAGAACCCTAATCAAACCCAAAGAAAAAGAGATGAATGAGACAAAAAGAGAGTTCAAGTGAGATAGATGAATAAGAGAACAAGAGCGTACGAATGAGAGGTAATGAGAGAGTGAGATTGACAACAAGTATCACCGTGTGGACACCACTGCGAATAAGGATATTATTTACGATGCAAAATTAGGAAATTTTTTCCATAATATACACAAAAAATTACCGAAATATACAGCCCCTTTCATTATTTACCCCAATATACAACTTTACTATTCACAATGTAAATTTGGATTGGGGGGACCCGAATTTACATTGTAATTTTTTAAAAAAAATTATAATTTTGAGTTAAGAATCACATTTTTTTTATTTTCTTTTTATTTTTTTTATTTCTTCAGAAATATATATAGGTAAAGGAGAATGATAAAATTAGAGGAAATTATTGTACAGTTTTTTAGTTACGATGTATATATTATTTAGCTAAATTTATATGTCGTTGACAATTTTGTTTTTTTTATGTACGTTAACTTAAAAAATGAGAAAATTAGATAGTAGTATTAAAATAAATTAAAAAACACAGTGAATAAATAATTAATACATCTTTCTTATATAATAATAAACATGCACTCAAAAAGTGCGATAACTCAGGTGGATAGACGAGAATAACAAAACATACTAAAAATACAATCGCAATACAAATATAACGAAACTAACGATAATTGAAAGATGTTGGGCAGGAAACCTGTTTTCTTCCATTTCGGTTATTGGTTTGTCAAGAATAGCTAAAATTTCTATTGGACAAAATCATTTCCAATAGTAGAATTTTACTAACACCATTAGTATGTCTTTGTCATTTTTCAATTATGTTATTTCATATTCGATTAAATTTTCTGAATACTTAGTATGACCCTGATTATTGAAAGAACACTCGTCTCACCGTGATTCATGAATTCCATTAAGAGGAATGTCAAATCTTATTGGATTTGGTATAATGAAGGAGTAACCTAAAAACCCACTTTGGCGTGTTATTGTAATACAAAATTGCATCATGAGTAGGAGTGATAGTGGATTGAAAGAGTATACCATTTGGTGTTCTATTGATGGTACATAATAATTTTGTATGGCCAACACATACGATTTCTAAGTGCACATTAACCTTGTTTAAACATGATCATCATTATTCAATTGTAGATATTGAAAAAATATTTCCACTTTCATCTAGTATGAAATAAAATTAGTCTTTTATTTCAATTATAATTTTGGTTTCTTTTATTTTGTAATTTTGATATCTCTAATTTTTTATGCATGATTTTAGTTTTTAAATTTTATAAAATCTGTAATTTTGGTTCATTTTTTAGTTTTTTTAATGTTTTTTTTGTCTAATAATATGCTAAATCTAACATTATTTATTTAGGTACCACCAAGAGATAATTCAATTAAGGATTAAACCATGATGGTAACTTTTCTAAAATGTGAGGATTGGAATTGAAAAAAAAAAGTGAGATCAAAATTGTGGACCAATAATTAAAAGAGAAGAAAAAAAAATACAATTTAGCCTAATTTTTAAAGTAAAAAAGTTAACTCAGAATAAACTATATATTAGATGTCAAAGTGTAATCTTTATCTTCAAAATTCTATACATGATAAAAATTTCCAATTTTTCATTTTTTTTCGTAATGCCTAAAATAATGATTTTTGAACAATGTAAAAATTAAAATATGAAAAATTATATATCACTGTTGATATATTTAATAACAAAAATAGTTTATATTTAAAAAGTAATTATTTAAATCTTGTACAATATTTACCACTAAACTATTTACTACACAATATAAAAATGAACCAAAAAATATATATTTCATAACAAACAATTATTTCTATAACTAAAAAAATACATTAGTGATGAAATTTAATTCTACAGTAAAATATGTTTTGTGCACATTAAAATTTTTTGGGTACAATAATTTAAATAACTTTAAAATAACACTTTTAATAGGGGTGTTTGTAGACCGATTTAGGTCGATTTTGACTAAATTTATGACCAAACTCAATCAAATTTGATCGATTTGATTCGCTTTTCACAATTTGTTTTTGAAATCCAGTGTATTCATGAATGGTTGGACCAACATGTTACCAATTTAAATTTATTCTTTTTTTAGAATTATTATTTTATATTATTATTCATCCAAATATCTCATACAATTAACAAGCACAATGTTATCAAATGTCTAAAAATAATAAAATTAATTTATTTAATATCATCAACATAAATTCTAAGATAGACTAGTACAAACTAAAACAAAATATCATTCAATAAGATTTAATCACAACTATTCTTTATACACTATTTTCTTTTTACAATGAGCTTTACTGTGACTAAATTTGTTACAATATATTTGTGAATGAATAAAATATGACCCATTAATATTATAAACATAACCAAAAACATAATATGAAAAAATGTAAAATAAATAACAATGTGCTTGAAAGTACTTCAAGAAATTGTTCAAACTATTTAGACTAATTTGAGTCAATTGAGATTCAGGTATAATCATCGGTAAGTACATAGCCCTACATGTTAAAGAAGATAAAAGAAATAATATGCAAAAACTATTTTATAGTTCCTTTTCTGATAATATATTGTTGTCGACATCCATATAAAGCAGTTTCTTTTAGAATCTGCACACAAATATATTGCTTAATGCTTAGTAGAGGAGTATTTCTAAAGAGACCTTAATTTCTTTTCAATAAATCTCGTGCACAATTTTCTTACTCTAACATCTTTTCTCTTTCTTGGCGATGAAGATCTCGTACGCAATGAGGGCGAGGTCAGAATTGGGGAGGCTTGGTGAGCTGGTCGAGCAGAGAAGGGAGGTCGTCTGTGACGGAGACGACGACAGGATTCGGAGGCATTATCGACGATGGTGTTGGCATTGACTCTCTTGGAGTGGCCCGATGAGAGATGTGTGAAGAGATGAGCCTGTCAGTATGGTGACCAAAATGCATAGAATTCATGGTTGTGATGAAACTCAATTCGAAACATACAAATTGATCGAAGGGAATCGAACCCATGACTGAGACTCAATTATGGTTAACCATTGAGCTACTGTACTTAGTTGGTATATAGACGTGAGAAATAAAATATATAGTTATTGTAATTTTTATTGTTATTTTACACGTCTTTATATGTTTTAATTAATGACTCACCGGTTGAAGGATTGGGTCCTTAAAACAGCACGTACGTTCCGTGTTTTGACTTGTAATTGTATCTTTCTCAATTTTGCTTTGTAAACCAACTCACACACGCAGATCCATCGATTCGTCAACGCGTAATTTTTGGAAGGAAAAGCCCACCCCCACCCAGGTGAGGTGAGATGAGATGAGATCCCTTATTATTGTATGATCTGATCTGAATAAAATGAATTGAATGTTAATTGTGTTGAGCAGTGATGTGCAATGCAGAGATCACGTGAAGCTCTTCTACATAGAAGAAGAGCTAAAACTGGGTCTGGCTATAAACTCTCTCTCTCATTGCTTTTTCTTTTGTGGCCTCTAATCTTCCGCGCTCATGGTTACCCCGCACCCACAGGTAAATAAATTGCAATTATGGGTCTTGCTTTTGAGAATAATCAAAACAATATTCTTGTTAGTCACTTTATTATCTATGGATGTAGAGTCTAATTGGAAGCAAAATAAGCAAGGACAGTGTAAAACCTCTAATTTTGCTAATAAATGTTTGCTCAAAGAAACTCATGATTACATTCTCCCTGACCCTGAAGATGCTGAGTCAGTCCCAAATGATAGTGATACTCCCACTAGAGAGGATGTGCAAAAATCTGATCACTTACCTTGGGCTGTGCCTCTTGGTCTTGATGAATTCAAGAGCAGGGCAATTAGTTCTAAAATTAACTCTGGCACTGCTGGTTCATCTGGAAGTGTAATGCATAGAGTGGAGCCTGGTGGTGCAGAATACAATTATGCTTCAGCCTCCAAGGGAGCAAAAGTATTAGGTTCTAACAAAGAAGCCAAAGGCGCCTCTAATATCTTAAGCGGAGACAAAGATAAGTATCTTCGCAATCCATGTTCAGCCGAAGAGAAATTCGTCATCATAGAGATTTCTGAAGAAATCTTGGTAGATACAATACAAGTAGCTAATTTTGAGCACCATTCTTCCAATTTAAAAGCTTTTGAACTTCTTGGCAGTCTGAGCTTTCCAACAGATGTTTGGGTTTTCTTTGGGAATTTCACTGCCTCAAATGTTAGGCATGCTCAGAGGTTTGTTCTTCAGGAGCCAAAATGGGTGAGATACCTAAAATTGAATCTTCAAAGTCACTATGGTTCTGAATTTTATTGCACACTAAGCGCAGTTGAAGTTTATGGTGTGGATGCTGTTGAGAGGATGCTGGAGGATTTGATACATACTCAAGATAATCTATATGCACCTGGAGATGGTGATGCTGATAAAAGGACAGTATCACCCCATCCTAATCCTCCTGAGAGTGAAGATGTTCATCAAAATAATTTTGGAGATCCTGCTTCAGATATCTCCTCTGCAAATCATGAGAAAGTAAATAGTAATGTTCCTGATCCAGTTGAAGAAACCCATCAACAAGTTGGCAGGATGCCCGGGGATACTGTTCTCAAGATTCTGATGCAGAAAGTTCGCACTCTAGACTTAAATTTGTTTGCTTTGGAGCGGTATATGGAGGACTTAAATTCTAGATATGTCAATATTTTCAAAGAGTACAGCAAAGACATGGGAGGAAAAGATATACTTATACAGAATATCAAAGATGGCATTAGGAATCTCGTTGACCGGCAGGATGCTATAGTATGTGAAATCTATCCTGGATATTGTTGGCATTAATTGTATTTAATTATATGAAAACCATTATTATTCTACATTTAATTCATTTTGCAAATGATTTGTTGCCCTTGCAGACAAAAGGTGCAAGTGATCTCAAATCTTGGAAGTCCCATATTTCCATGCAGTTGGATCATCTACTCAGGGACAATGCTGTTTTGAGGTGAGAGTTTACAACACAAGCTTTCTGTAATTTATCACTATATGAGCGTAAGAGGCTAAGAGCTAGTTCAGATTTAGTAACTGGTTCACTTTGAGAGTATCTTTAAAACAGTAGAGTAGTTGAATATCTATGACAATTAAGGGAAGAAGTTTGTAATAGTGCTAAAACACTCAGTAAAATCACAGTTTTGTGATGAAGAAGAAAAACATAAAATTTTAAATCTTTCTATCAGTAGTCTGCTATGTAGAATAAAATTTTAGAATTATATGGCTTGAGGCTTGCTTTTTTTTTGGAAGGCAAACATAGATATATATTATTAATAATATCAAATCAGTACCAGAAGTACTGATGAATTACACATAAAGACAAGACACTAAGAGTGTCGCCTCCCAAACAAAGCAAGCCCCCCAAAAATCCACTACAAAGGCTTGCTACTTAACGGCATTTTAATTTTATGACTTTTATTAGTTACTTTATGCATATACTTTTAGATATTAAAGGTACTTTCAGTTCAACCACAATTTGGCATTTGATCAAGGCTTTTGTTTCCAGATCAATGACTAAACCAATATTTAGAAATGGTTTTTGTTATCTTGCGGAAAGGAAGCTTAGGGAGGGGCGATTGTCTTATCCCAAGGCATACTTACAAAAGACATTCTAACTAAAGACTACCAGAGCTTTATGTTTTACCCCCTCATTCCACCATCTACTTTATTTTTATAGGGTGGAACTGGGTTAAAGAATCAATTTTAGCAAATAAAGTCAAAGCAATAAAAGATTGTTTCATAGTCAGGGCTGCTGCTAGTTGTTAATTCCATTTGAGGGAAAGAGGAATCGTAGCGATACTCTCTTTTTAATACCATTCTCTATGATTGACTTAAACTAATTGAAAATCGCCAATTTTGATGTGTCCTGCCTCTCTTTTAATCAACTTACCAAAATTGGTGATTTCCAATAAATTTAATCTTTATTTCTTCTCATATTATTAGATGCAATTCCACTGTTTGATGTTCTGTATATTTATCATGAAAAGTGCCATTTAATAATGGCCAACCCAATGGGCTCATGATTCATGAACATTTTATACTACAGTGCCTAAGGTGATTTTGAAAACCTTGGCCATGAAAAGAAAAATATTGTTTGCCATAGGACCAAAATACTATGAATAATTGAAGATAGTTGTCATTGTTTACTGTTTCTGAACCTTGCCCTCTGCTTTGTGGTTGCTGTTTGATATCAAAGCTTGAACCTCATTTTCTTTTCCTAATGGATATGCTATTAAGTATTTAGTTCTTTGGGATCTGATTTTTTTCTTAATAATTCAGGTCCGAGGTTAATGAAGTCCGCAGGAAGCAAACATCTTTAGAAAACAAGGGTGTGCTAGTGTTCTTAGTGTGTTGTATTTTTTCATTGTTAGTTATATTACGGCTGTCTCTAGATATGGCTACGAGTGTCTATAGAGTAGTACTGAGTGTTAATAGAACAGATTGCTCCAGGAAATTTTGTGCCGTTAGCTCATCCTGGTTTCTCCTATTATTGAATTGTATCATTGTTATTTTTATATTAACTTTGTGATAGTCCATTTTTTAAATATGTTGTTAACTTGTGTGAGATGCTTGGTGATTGTGTTGTTTCTTTCAATATAGATATAGAAACTTTCTTCAAAGTTCTTTATTCATTTTCACTTGCAGTGACTAAGGTGGCTTTGGTATTGCCGGCAATTTTAATTTTTAAATATTCGTGTTATAAAAAGGCTTACATCTGTTGCAATAAAAAGTCCCGTTTTATTATGAAAATAAACATAACTTTGGAGATAGATAACAAAAAAAAAAAGAGTGATGCAGTTGATCAATATGACACCTAAAGAAATATTTGTAGTCCGAACCACAGGTGATAAATTTAAAAATAAATTAAATGCTGGCCATGTTGAAGTTTTTGCATGATTACGTTTTAGTCAAAATAAATAATATTCTTAACACTCTGGACATTATATTGTAGGGGTATTTTCCTTGTAAAATATTGTAGGAGTATTTTTCTTGAAAAAAAAAACGTGAATAGTTGAGAAATCATATTAAAAGTGATTAGTTAGATTTTTCAACAAAAAATTAATCATTAACAAAAAAAACTAATTGATATTCCACGTCAATGTTATAATAACTCAAAATAAAAAATAAGAATGTAAGCAATTCAAGAATAAATAAAGCTATTTCGTAGCACACTTGAATGTCAAACGAAAATCTCTCCTTTTTCTTTTTTTTGAAGATCACGTGAGGAAGGTCATCTCCAATTGAACTATCAAGTAGTATTATCCTCATATAGAAATATAGTGCATGCTTGAAAAAATAATTGGTAACGCATGTCAAACACTAGTCATATCTGATGCACAAGCAACAATGCCTAGCTTGTGTGCCTTTAGTATTGACCTGAAAATAGCAAAGGCATGGATCAAAAACGTGTCTCCAAACACAGTGCATCCTAATACGTTCTAGAAACTCAGTTCTAAGACTAAATTTAAATTTTACACCATGCTTCAATCACAAATCAATTTTTTTTTTCAAATAGGAATAAATTTAAAAGCTTTTTCGTGTAGACTAAATTAAAAAGAAACATCGCATTAGGAACCCAAAAAAACACCCTAGCAGTATGCCATCTGCAGATGACAGACAAAAACACAATTTCAACAGTTAAAAAATAATGCAACGACCAAAAGTTTAATTAACTTAACTTAGTTAAGTTAATTAAACTTTTAATGCAACGACCAAAAGTTTAATTAGACCTACATAAAATATGCCCATAATTGAGATACCCCAAAATGGTCGTCACAAACCCATCAGCGATTGTGTATTATTTCAATCATTACAAAACAAGATACATCGATTGCATCCAAAATGAGTGCAAATTCTAGACAAGAAAAAAAGGAAACAGTAAAAGATATTAAAGTGAAAAGAATATTGAATAGCAAAACATGATAAATGCATTCAAGTCCACCTTGATACCAAACTTCCGGATAATGACACAAATGCCCGGAAAACATATACTAATAAACTATAGTCTTCTATTTACACAAACATATCCTCAGGTACATATACCGGCAGAAACAAAGAATTGGGATGACCGTATGAAATGGGGCGGGAGCAGCCTCACCCTCCAAAAATGTATCAAAACAGCAACTGTCAAGCAATCACCAATCAGCCACCTGTTAATATTTGTAACCTGAAGAACCTGGAGGAGCAGGAGGCAACCGATTAGGTGTTCGGCGGCTGCTAGAGTTGGAACCAGAGTTCACATCACCATTTTGTGCAGGATCGCTAGAATGTCGACTGTGACCATTGGATCCCGATCTTGATGAACCACTTCGACTAACAGGGCCATTGGCAGCTGCATCAAAGGCAGATCTCCAGTCATCACCAGGTCCGCTGCTGCTTCTTGGGCTACTCTCTGCAAAACAAATAAGTAATGTAAGTACACTAAAAGGAAAAACACAGAAAAAAACTACTATCAACCGAGAATCCAAAAAAGGAAAGAAAAAACATGTGTCAACAAATATTAACTCCCGATACAATCAGGCTCATTACCAGGATAAGTAAGGTTTGGATCCATTTAAATCAAATGGGAAAGTGAACTTTACAAAATAAAATGCAAATTGTAACTACTAATTAAAAAAAATCATGGTGAATTTTAAGACATCCATAGACTGTTATATGAATCTATTTTATTAAGACTGGGACAAAACAGGCACTCCATGCCTGTGTAATCTTTAAAAAATTTAAAAGAAAAGGATAATAGAAGTTAAATAATAATGGGCGGTTTGCGAGATGTAACGGTTGCTATGGGTTGTTTGAAGAGTGCAGTTGCAGGGGTTAAAAAGATATTTTATAAAGGTAGTTATAAGGGTAAAATGGGATAACATGTGTACACCAAAACTTGGTATTCCCTTTATGTATAACGGTGGTCAATATGTTCAGGCTATGAATGTAACAGAAAATATCAGAATACGATATAATGGTACCATAATTCCTAATAATATTCAATCATCAGTGATGACAAGCTTAGGCACTTGAAAAACAAAAAAGAGGTGCACAATATGTTTAACTAATATTGATGACTCACCCATCTGACAAATATGTAAATGAGTAAGAAAGCAGCTTACACATACCTGCACTACCATTTGACCAGCCAGAGGCAGCAGCTGCTCGGTTGTCATGAATACTCAATTGGCGTGTCAATTTTGAGAGAAGGGAGGATTGTTTCTGGATTCGATCTCTTCTGCGCTTAACATTTTGATCTTCTAGAAGCAGTTCCTCAATCTTAGCTGTGCTTTGAGCACTAATCACAGAAACATACAAAAAATGTTAACAAAGACCGACATCAAAGCAACAACTGAATACAAAAAATTGTCATTGTCATATACAAAACTGTAACATACAGATTAATTACATTGTAACGTGTACATGAACACTTGAATCAATAATGAATTACGAAGCAAAATTACTGTATTTGAACACACACACACACACACACATATGGGTTAGCATCCTCATTTTTTTTCAGACAAAAATCCATCACACTCAGTTAAATAACTGATTAATTGATAAAACAGCCTTATAATTTTTTTTCAAATTTAAATTGAGTTACTTCAACCATCTCTTTTCTCTCATATACAGCATGCATTCCCCATTGAGGCTGCTTATCCTATTCCTAATTGAGAGTTATTGTCACATTGCCCAGTTTGGTCATCATTCAGCAATATTTGCTTCAACCTATATCAGTTTTCCCTCCACATTTGGAACATTGAAAAAGTTTCTTTCAGTGTGTTGAAGCACACTGCAATTTACTTTGAGAAGAAAACAAAGAGTAATGCCTTCCATGAGATAGAAAGCGTGGACACGAAACATCTGTATGGTGTTTTAGAGTAAGCATAAAAATTGATTACATTGGACTGACTGGTGGGAAGAGTACAATGGCGTCTGAGCAAGAAAACAGAAAAAATTAATTAAAGTCTGATATTTAGATAATTTTCCTGAAGAGATTAACCAGCACACAAAAAACAGCCAAACACATCCAGAAACCTTTTACAATCTCTCTAAATAACAATAACCAAGTTTTTTCCCTCCAGCAGAGGTTGGATACATGGATCAAACGACATTAATGCTCTATTGTAAATCAAGTAAAAAGGCATGTGATTGACTTCTAAGTCCCTCTTAATTGTTTAGCCTGGTTTTCTTGGTCACCTACCTCTAGTTACCAAGCTACCCCCTATCTATATCTCCTTCTTGGTTACATGTCTTCTCCGCACATGCAAAAAGACTACTATATCTTCTACAATAGGTGCCATCCTAGCTTTTTCCCCTAATGCATTCATTCCTAATCTTGTCTAGTTTGTCCACTCATCCAATGCAACATCCTCATCTCCATTACATTAAAGTTTATTCTCTTGTTGGCTTTTTATCTACTAACATTCAGTTCCATGATACATTGCAGGCCTGAAGCTGTGCGGCAAAATGTTACCAAAATTATCAGTCACATTCCAGAAAATTTTGAGGGAATGCAAAGAGAATTTAAAGATATTTTATAATTTCTTTATGTTCCTTTAAAATCTTCAAGAATGAGACTGAAATGCAAGGAAGAAATTTAATGCAAGAGAATAAGAATAAAAGGCATAAACAAATTTCTGAACCTGACAGAGCTATATAATTGATTCAGCATGTCTTCCTTAGCCTTTTCAACTTGACAAAGGACAACTGCCTGTAAACCAAGCAACCAGAAAATGCATCAAAAATTAACTGGGAAAACTGGAAAAATTATAAAAATGGCAAATGCTAAAAACAGAAGCTTACCTTTGGAACATTAGCAGCTAAACTATTTAAAACTGCTTCAACATATCCACGAACTTCTTGTGACATCCATCGGAGTTCTTCCTCAGGGTCAGCAGGTCTTCGAGCCATTGTGTCCTGAGACGGGATATACAAAAATATAATAATACATGGTCAATAACAACATTTATTTATTTTTAATTGTTATGCAACTCCTCAGCTTAGACTGACTCAATCAATATTTCCTGAGACTGAATCATTCCAGTGATACATTTACAGATTTACCCAAATGATATGATAATCATTATCACAATTTCCAACATATCTTTGATTACCTATTCTGTAAAGTTTCTTGTTAATTTTTTACGGTAACAAAACATTAAAATAGCCACTAATGCTTGAGTAGGACATTAGACTCCAAGGACTAGGGATGTTTACAAATTGATTGAATGTGTAGTAGGGGATTCTTAAGACCAACCCTTTAATGGTTGAATAGCTCGGTAGGATGGGGTAGAAGTATTATTTCCCTAAATTTGTTTGGTTGGGTTTGTGGATCCACCCAACAACAAACTCCAATGAAAGCTTACATGAAGTTCCTTATATATTCAATAAAAAAATATTAAAGATCCATAAAATTTATAAATGTCACTACTTATTGCTTAATCTATACCAATATAATTCTGTCCAGGACGGTTGTCAGCTCCTGGTGTAATTTCTGCTATTTTTGTTTTGCATAAAAGTTGAATGCTTTTTGGCTTTCTTTCTGGCATGCAAGGAAATGCTGCTCTACTATTTAATAATTTGTACAGTTTTGTTAGATAAGCATTTTAAGGGGGAGAGAATAATCTGGACTCCGGCGATTATTTAGAGAATGGAAAATCTTACTATTATTCTAGAGTAATATATAGGTTCTTAAAAAAACTTAGTGGAGACTTTCCTAGGCAAATATGAATGGAGTGCAACTTCCTACACACTAATACCCATGAACACTGTATGCATTTTATCATGTGACTGAATCTACGTACATTAAGTAATTATTTCCAACAGTATCAAATGCATTTTGGATTTTATCTAATAGTCTCAATTTCAGTTTTTTAACCAACACCCTAATAGCACACATAAACAGAAAATTAACATAATTGTATATAAACAATGGTTTTAAAGTCCCGAAAAAGACATCAATTATGTAGAAATCAATTAGCATAAAAACTTTGAATAAAAAATCATAAGATTAGTAAACTTATATTAAATGGTTAAATGAGGCACAATCTAATTTCAAAGAACTGACTTTTAATTACAAGCCTAATGAATGCACCATAAACAAATGCAACACGTGTGATGAATGCCTTTAAGCCACAGCAACTAACCAAGGAACCATCAGAGAGGCTATGCCTCATAGTAGGGGCACCATCAGATGAGATCCTTATCTGTCCTCCCTTTGCTTGTATAACTTGACTTATCTTTTTAATCCATTCAATCTTATCAGCTGCACTTTCAGCCTTCAAAACAACAGCACTGTGTGCTGCAAGAGAGAAACACCTTGTAGTTAAAATGTATTCAGAATTTTACAAGAAATAAAAGAGTGCATATACTATTGAAAGCCATATCAACAAGGGAATTTTACCTTTCAGAACGGTTTTATAAGGAACTCTACTGGTAATTTTAAATACAAGGTTGACTTTGCCAGAATCAGGTCCATTGGACTTCTTGTCCTTTGAGCTTTTGGATGGAGGATCCTCTTCATCCGCAACCTCTTCAATGTTACATTCCTGCATAGCAATTTATTTTGTATGCTTATTAAGACTATCCTAGTGGGATTAGGCTTTGTTTTTGCTGGTTATCAAGACTATAAGTTATGCATTACTCACTCATTGACATTATAAAAATCAAAGCCAGTACATACTGCAAAAGTGTGGAACTTACTTCAGTAAATTACAAGTGGATATTAGCAGAAACCAAACATAGTAAAATGTAAAGCTTTAAAGTTGAGTTCTAACAAACTTAAATGTGGAGCATCCACATCCAAGTAGAACATCCAAAACATCCTACATTTAGATTGAATAAGCATTTTCCAGCAGAAAGAAGTTAATTTTGGCTTGTTTGTATATTCCAAACTTACTTGAAGGTGACTCCGTAAGCAATAGTATAATGCACCAACATCTCAGAGATTAAGAAGATCCTTATTTCTGGTCAGGATAAATAGACTAAAGGTTTGCAACCAATGCAAAAGATTTTGATGAGTAAGTGAATGCGTAAAAGTCCACTAACCACCACCACCCCCAACAGTGCGCAACGGTTAGTACTCTCCCCAACCCAGAGCCTAAAAGAGCATAACATATTTTCCAAGGTTAGTATGGTCTATTTCATTCCTTTTTTCTTATTTTTATCCTTCCTGCTGGCAGCTTATCTAGGAAATGGACTTCATCCTGCCAGGCACCCCTCACAACTTAAGGCTGGACAAAACACAGGCACCGAATTCCGGCAACAAGAATTCTAGTAGAGTTAAAATGTCATTAAGCAAAAATCAAAATGAGTGTGTTGTACATTACATAGATCTTACAGGGTAAAAGATGAATTAGAAATTCTTAATTTCCAGAGTTGTTTCATAAGGATGCAGATAAAAGCAATATAATGGTACTAGTAGATCTAAAATCCAAACATCTTACTGGGTAAAAGAAGAGAAATTATTAATTTCCAGAGTTGCTTCATATATGAATTAAGGATGCAGATAAAAGCAATTTAATTGTACTAATAGATCTAAAATCCAACAAACAAACATTCAAATGATTATGCTTTCATATTATCTACTGCTTACTTGTTAACAGTTAGAAATTATTAGTTTCAAGAATTGCCTTCACATAAAAAGTAAGCATTTAAAAATAAAAACCATATGGTATTTGCATTAATGTAACCATCTTGCAATGTCAATCAACAAGCTAAAAGTAACATGTAGCCGTGACATCTAAGCATGAAGTCTTCAATAGTCAGAATTAAAGGTAAAGGGGTGGTCCAATGCACGACCTAGTCAGATGTGGGGAGGGTAGATAATGCAGCTTTCTTCTAAATATATTATCCAGAAGGTTTGCTAACATGTGTGAAATGTGAATTTGGTACATGTGTCAACTTAACCTTAGTAATAAAACTCCAAAATGTTTGCTTAGGCAAGGACCAGACTGATTCAGCATTCATATTTGCATTTTGTTAAACATCAGTTGTATTAAAAAAGTTACCGTTGATTTATTACAAGACTTCAACAGTCAATGAAATTTTCTGGGAAAAAAATCTACTATTCTACCTTGTTTCAAATTTAAAAAATAATAAATAGAAATAAAACATGGGGCGTAATATTTCACATTTTAAAGGTTTTATAAATCATTATATTTCAAACAGTGTTATCAAATGGCGGCCATGGCGGAAAAGCGTGGCGGAATTTTGAAAAAACGCCACAAATAGCGGTGGCGTGGCAGGTTACTAGTGGCGGCCGCCATAGCCATGACGGGTCATGGCAGAATAGCGGGAAAGGTGGAATAGCGGCCCTTTTTGTTTTTTTCGCGGTAGGTGTTGGGCTGACCCGACCCAACCCGATAATATATTTTGAACAGCGCAGCAGCCACGAACAGAAACAGAACAGCAGCGGACCAGCACCCGCACCCATCAGCCACCACTACCAGCAGCGACGACCGGCAGCAGCACGACCCCGCGAAGCAGCAACCAGCACCCGCACGACCCCGCGAAGCAGTGACCAACACCCGCACCCAGCAGCATTGCAGCGACCAGCAGACCAGCAGCACTATGAACGGTGGTGACGAACGGCAGCGCGAACGGCAGCACGACGCACGGCAGCACAACGGCGAAGACGAACATTGTGGACAACGGACAGTGGTGCCTTTTTTTTGTTTATTTCTTCTTTTTCTTTGCTGTTTGACACCCATTTTTTATGTCTGCAGCTTTTGTTTTTCGTTTTTCTATTTGACACCCTTTTTTAATTTTTGACAGCCATTTTTATTTTTTTCTATTTGACACCACTTTTTTTTTCTGTTCAGTCCTCTTTTATTTTATGAACTCATGAAACTTTTTAAACTTTTTTAGTTTATTTGAATGCAATCCATTGTTTTTTTCAATTTCAATGAGTTTATTTTGTGTTGGTACTTGGTTATTTATAATTATATATATGTATTTTTTTTTGTCCGCCATTTTCCGCTACGCCATCCGCCATATTTTTATGACGGATTTTTGGCTTTCTGCCATTAACAACACTGATTTCAAATGATCCCTTTTGAAGTCTAAATTTTACATTTCAAAACACAGAATTAGAAAAACACAACCATAAGGAAATTTTGATAACAATTACTAAATTAAACCACCAGCTAAGTGCAGGCACTAGCAAAATCTATTCAAGCAAGTATCATGAATTGCTTAATTGAGAATTCCAACATAATTTATATGATTCACAAAACACAGTACTGTAAAATTTATCAAATATTGAATGTACATGATTAATGAAAGTACTCCATACCTCTAATGTAATAACACCGCGAAAATGTCTTTCCTCTTGTTTTTTGGTATATCCAAGCTGTGAAGTTGAAAGGTTAAAGTCAATATCACACAGTAAATTGTATTAAAAGTGGCCAATTATATATCTCATATCTGAATGAATCAAGATGCAACACAGATTCAAACATATGATAAACAGTGGAAATCTGCAGGAATTATCATAAGTGAAAACATCTATGAGCATTTTGAAGCAGCATAATTTGTCAGAATATTTTAAGCTATTCTGTTATTAGTCATATTTAACCAGCTTATACAAATATTACTATTCTACTACTCCTAATTATTGTGTTAGTAGCATACAGTTAGGATGTCTTCAGACTATTGTAGGATATCTTTAACAGTATAAATAGCAGTTCCTGCTTTGTATTAATATATCATATTTTACATAGTATCTCTATTTTTCTTTCCTTATTTTCACCAAAATCCCATGCTTTCAACATGGTATCAGAGTGATACCATCAACCATTGCCTACTCCTGTTACAATACCTCTGCCTCATTGCAAACCTATAATACTCCTTTCTCTTGTCCACTATTTTCACCCTGATTTAACTTTCAGTGGCTGTCTCACGTTTTCAGGCAACTCTCTGTACACAAGCTGACATCTTATGGCAGTTGACTGCCATTTTTTTATCAACTCAGGGCTGTTTGGCCTGTTCCCTTTTCTTGTCTGAAGCTCAATGGTTTAATCAATAGAAAGCTCTTATACAACCACCACAAAGTTAATTTCCAATGAATATCCAGTCATCCCCTACAGCCTTTTGCTTCGGCTCCAACATCCATCATCCCTGCTTTGTTTGATTTCTTACTAGGATATTACCACTGCGCCAATGTCCAACATTGTATATTCATCTTAAGTCATGGTATTATCTTTAGGTCATGGAGCCCACATTATATTTAGATTATTTTCTCCAAGTGTCCCTATTTGTAATAAGCTTACAGGCTTCAAGCCAAGTAAATTTGAAACATCTTGCGAATTTCAAAAGACTAGTGTGTTAATCAGAAGACAGTGAACTTGATGTAGGAATAATAATGATAAAAGACTAAAGAACACTGTAAATAATTTATCAACTCGGCCAACAGTTACCAACCTTTCCTGTCTTCTCATTTAGCACAAACCATCGCCTGCTCCAACCATTAGTTTTTGCACTTTTCTTTAACAAAAATCCTGCAAACAATAAAGAAAAGTAGTTTTAGTTTATTAATAATTTTGAAATATATACTTTGGCACATTACAACTTCCAAATTCATGCATTTAAGCATTAGCTCCCATGCCATTCTAGGTTAGATAGCCAAGAAACAGAATTGAAAGAGCTTTTAGTCAATTAAGTTCCTTTATGGTTAAGTTAATAGAACATATTCTAACTAGAATGTCTAGAATAATAATAGTTAAGAATTTCTAAAGAATTTTCAACATAACAGCAATAGTAATCAATAGCAGTGTTCCACCCCCCAAAAAACCTATGGCAGGATGGCCCCATATATATATATATATATATATATAATAGTATGTATTTATTTAATAATATTTTTCTTCTTAGTATTATTACATTAATTCTATTCTATTTAATACATTTAAATATTATTATATGTTATATATTTGTCTATATTATATAATTATAATACATAAATATAATTATGTTTTAATATTTTTTCTTTTTTTATGAACATTATAGAGTAACTTATAGTATAAAATATGATTAATAAAAAACTGCAAAATAAACCCTTCTCAATTGTAAGACTGTTTGGGGAATTGGGGTGGAGAATGGCCCAATTTGAGATGCAGGCTCAACACCCTTTTCACCCCAAAAAAACATGGGTGAGGAGGAAGTGGCTGCTGACAGGAAGAAAGAGGCTAGGGTTTTCTTCTTGGTGAGAAGGTGTGACATCTGATTGGAGGAAACTAGAAAGAGGTACTAGGGTTTATTTGGGTGAGAAAGGTTGGGCATGCACCCCAAATAGTCCTACAATTGGGGAGGATTTTTTTCTGTTTAGTTTATATAATATATAATTATGTATTATTATTTTTTTCTCTGTTATTTTTTCTATACTTTTAAACATTATAGAAAAAATATAACATATTAACGTATAATAATATAAAATAGAAAATTGTAATAAAAAACTTCGTACCCCATTGCCCAGAGGCTCTTCGCTATGCGAAGGTATGGGGGAGGGATGTTGTACGCAGCCTTACCCTTGCATATGCAAAGAGACTGTTTCCGGATTCGAACCCATGACCAACAAGTCACCATTATATATATGTATATATATATATATATAGAGAGAGAGAGAGAGAGAGAGAGAGGAGAGATTAAATTTTGTCAAATTTTATTGATCCAACTGTTGAATTATATCTACATATTACCAAGATGCTATGTCAAATTTTGTCCAAATTGAACAACAAAAAAAAGATAATCAAATGATTCATATTTTAGTATTTTGAAATGTTTATATTATGTCGATTTTAGTCTATATGTATGAGATAACAAATGATTTTCAATTAATATGAAATTTTGCATATGTGATCTATGTGAAAAGAACTTTCACTCCAATGGTGAGCTTTAAGAAAACATTATCTAGTTGAAAGTTATAAAATGGTGTAGTAGTTATCAAAGTTACACCGGTGTAATTTGATCCCTCCTCAAATATACATACATACATACATACATATATATATATATATATGAAAAAAAATTAGAATAATGGTCATCCCACTACTAATGACTACTATGATTTCCACTGAACTAGTTTGGTACTAGTACCCAAATCACAAATCAATTCAGTATATATAATTTTTTTTCCTGATAGTTCCAGGAGCATTCTCTCAAAAACTCAAAATTCAGAAAGAGTACCTACACAAAAAAAACAACTTAATAGAGTGCTGAAGGGGGAATTGAGACTGCAAGAAATTTCTATCAGCAAAATGTAGTAGCATATAGAATAGGACAGACCTGCTGTTATTTCTCCCTCAGGACCAGCAGTCTTTAAGCCTGAGCCTTCTTGCCCTTCTTTCTCTGCCAGACCAGATTTGTCCTTTTCCTTCTCTTTCTTGTCCTCCTTCATTGACTTCATGCTTCCACCAGTTTGGGGACTAGTGGCCTACAATAAGTTAACAATGAGCCACTTTAAATTCAACAAGTCACAAAAAAAAGAGTAAAAGTAAATCAACAAATCAAAGTTACAAAAGCACAACTCATTCTTAAAGATTTTTTAAAGTTTAATTACAATCCATGTTACAGTAGTAGACCACCTACCCGGTTAAGTATAGATTGCTCAGCATCTTGCCCTTTTTTTGAGGATCGGCCCTTCAGCTCCTCCTCTCGACGTTGCCTTTCCATCCTAAAGTAAATAACATAGAATTGCTAGATAAAAAACGACTTCACAAATATATATTTGGGCGACATCTAGATGTATAATGTTATGTATGAGCAAGGACTAGAAAGAATTTCATGGTTAACTATGCAAAGCTATTCAAAATAACTATCAAATGAAAAAATGCAGCATGCTCATAAACAATTGTCCTTGGTGAAAAGGACATAGCAAATAGATCCTGCTTAAAAAAATTCCAGCCACCAAATTTGCTCTGTCAAGATAAAAGTGGGATTGATTTGATAGAGCCCAAGACCACATGCCCAAAGAAGATATTGACCAAATCAATTATGACATAGACAAAGATATGGAGAATTTACAGTAGAAGGAAATTGGGACAGAGGGAGAACATCCAAGAACACACTGGTCAAGAAATTTTACCTTCAAATTAACTTTTGAACTTGAAAAATTATAGAACTACCAAACAATTTTAAATTTAAAGCTCCTATTTTAAGCTCTAAAATAGCATTTAAGCTAAAAAGGCCAGGTCAAACGCTATCAAAAAAATGCCACAAAAGATGGAGTAATAGATAAGAGCAGAGGCACAATAATTTGCAATAATACAGTAGGATCCAATGGCAATTCTTCAGTTTCAGCATAATTTGATCATCGTGCTTCAAAAAATGGGACCCTAATCAAATAATTTTTGCTTCAGAAAGGTCAATATGCTTTAAGCAATGGGAACCTAGTGGAAGTTTCTCTCAGACTTGTTACAGGGACCCGACCCACACTTCACCAAGGTGAATTCTGTGGGGGAGTATTGATAGACCCCAATACCAAAGTATGTGCTACAATGGTTGAGAAGTAGAAGGACAAACACACAGGGAAAAGAAGGACAATATGCAAAACACAGAGGATACCCAAGTTATTAAGTTTGGATTATAACCAAATGTTGAGCTACCAAGGAGTAAACAGAGGGAGGGGTGAGAATTTGGTTGGAAAAAATGAGACGGAAAGATATGTAGTATGTGGTAGGCATGAATTAAGGAGAAAGGGGAATGAGTTAAGGGCAAGGGCTACAGGTTATGTGCATCTGCAAAACTCTAGACTTAGCTTTTACTTTCTGCATTTTCTGTTCTTAGGTAGTGCTAGTGTCTCCATTGTTTTTAACCCCCCCCCCCCCCCCCTCCCCAAAAAAAGTAGTTGCTAACAAATAGACAAATAAAGAGTAGGGAACAGATCACCCCAAATGAGAGAGGATCTAGATCCATTCAAGAAATATGTCCAAATTACCTCCTTTGTACCAAGCGAATGAAGTGTTGAGGTGGGACAAAAGCACGCTCCATATCAACTAGTGCAACCACCATTTTCTTTGATTCATTCTTAAACCCTTCTAGCGCGGCGGTTGCAATAGCCACAACCTTGAAAGATTTTTAAACAAGGTTATGAAAGAGAAAGTGCACTCCCCACCTAGGGGATACCTTTAAGAAGAAAATGTATAAAGGAACTATATGCAACAAGAAAAAAGACTCAAATTTAACATGATATATTAATACAGGTATCAAGTAGAAACAGAAAAACAACAATGAAGTACCATACCTCTCTCTTGAAAGGTGGGTATCTTCCCAAACCACGGGTAGCATTGGCAGCAGACGAAACAATATCTATCAGGACACGATGCACCTGAACCATAAGGCAAAGAAAATCTCCATGAGTAACAAGTGAAATAGAAGGAACAAATGCACACAGTGAATCAAATTCCAACATTAGCTGCAAGGTACAATTACAACGTAGGACTTTTGATAGAAACTCATTTTTTTCTAATAATAAAGACAATGGAGACTAGCTCCTTACAAGAACATTAAATGTAGAAAATGAAAGATAAATCTACTGTTCTGAAGATGCATATCACCACTTAGTCCAAAGCCCATTCCTTTATTCCTCCAATTCATGCTCTATCATGTACTAAACTATTGTAGCCTCTTATATTCCCATAAGCCCATTTCTTCCCAACTGCATTCCATCTCCCACTATTTCTTTCCAGCCAAGTATTCTGTTATGCTCTATAACATGAACATTCATGTTATTTCCTATTCTGCCTTCCTCAATAATAGCGGTCTATCAAGTTTAGTTGAATTAGAATCATAAAATTGACATACAATTGACAGTCATCATTTACATGTGCTGATAAGAACCTTGGGAGAACCACACCACAAAAGCCAGCTGTTGTAGTCGGAGAGCCCAAGCCATGTAAACCACACACCAAAATCTCATACTTGCAATGTGGGACTCAAGTCCCATACCTTGCAATTGGATCCTAACATGTTCTTTGAGAGGAATCTTGAAAGTTATTCAAGGAATCCTATCTATTTTTTTTTTAAAAATGTATAGTTCCACTACAAGTAACATGTTTTCAAAATAGGTAGAATGAATACATCCAGATGGAAGGGAAAGGACAAAGAATATGGACACTGGATCCAGACTTCAAACCTAATTGACAAGCCAAATGAAAATATAAAGAAAACCACTACAAGATATAAGGAACAAGCAACAATCATTTAGAAACTTGAGAGTAAAGTTAAATATAATTCAAGTTCATTCTACATGTAAAAAAATTACCTCATCAACACAAAGACGTGACGGCTCTTTCGCAAGCTCTAGAACACCTTTGATTAGAGATCTCAATCCCTTTTCAGGGGAAATAAGATAAGGCTGATAACCATCTGCTTCTAACACAATCTGGTAACAGACAAAAAGGGTAAGCAAGAGTAATAGCATCCCCCACCCTAGGCAAAAAAAAGATATCAACGGATCAGTGGTTCAAAACTTACCCTCTTCACATTGTTGATATCAAAATGCCTATCTAAAGGTAATTGCTTCATTCTATCAGGAAATCTCCCCTCAAAACAGGAAACAATTTTCCAACCAGCTCCCTGCCAGATAATTAATAGTATATAAAAAAAAGTCCCAAGCAACATATATATAATTCATTATTCATTAACACAACATGAAAACAAATTGTCACCAAATGCTGAAATTACAAAATAATTCACTAATCAATTAATCATATATGAGGCTTTCTTCATTTATTCCTCCATCATAGCTGTGAGCTACATTTGAAATAAGCTATTGTAGTATTTGTTATTACAATTCAGAATTGGGTATGTCCAAGTATGTTGGATCAGCTTCTTCACGTTCACTTTCTAGAGATTGGCAAGGAAAACAAAACATGGTGGCAATGTGTGGTCTAGGGGATTTTGTGGTGGTTTGTATGGTTGGAAAGGAATGCTTGTGTCTTCAAAGGTGTATATGTTCCTTTAAATTTACGTTGTAAAGAACTGTGCATTGTGTATATTGCTTCTCCTTTGTGTGGAGCACATGGTTTACAAAAAGATTGGACAGCTCTTCCAGACTGTTTAGTTTTCCAAGACTTTTGCTTGTGTTATTTCTAATACAACTCTCAAAAAAAGTAATAATATTTTTAAAATAGGAGAAAACAAAGGGAAATTGAGTGATACCCATAAGTCAAAGTACACTGCAGGTGCATGTTTATATAAATTGAGGATATTCTGTTTTATCTAAATCAGAGATTACGTTCCTATAAACTGCAATTATTGATAGAATCAGAATATTAATACTGATTTTCAACAAATATAATAATTCACACTATCTAAAATTGCATTGTAGTAATAATAATAATTATTGCATGTAAACCAAGCAACCAACTACATTTTTTATCCACAGCACCAAAACAATTATTATGAATATTAAATGCAAGTTAATCAAATATGCTCTTCTCTATTCTAAAACCCCAAATATGTTCTTTCTCAATTCTAAAGCCTCTCAAGCTTCAACTAATTAAAATTAAATTGGGCCCAAAAAAATAGTTCCTTCAATAAAAAAAACTAATACTAGAATAGATATGGTACTATATACAAAAAATGAAGCTAAAGATTAATTGGGGCTGAAGAATAACGTTCCCAATAATAACTAACATAAAAAATAAATCTAATTTAACTAAAATATAAGATTTGAGACAGCAAACCTCGCCAGTGGTAATGTGCTGTAGAAACTTATCCTCAAATTCACGGCAAAGTTCCAAGGCTATAGCACGCGTACCCTCTGAAGTGGTGACCATAGACTCACCAAGCCTGGCCAATTCATCCTGAACTATCTGAGACTTCCCTTGTAACCTTAACAGTGTCAGTAAAGTAAAGATTAATAGAGTGCACTTTCTAACACAAATCATTTTAGTAAGAAGTAAGAACAGTTATTTACATAGTAAACAAAATATGAAAATTAAAAACACAAAAGACTATACATAAATGCCAAGAAACAAGAACCATTGATCTATTATATGGTTCTTAGTTTCCCACTATTATAAACAAGAACCAAGTCAAAACAACAATACTTATAATTAATTAAATAACTAATGAGAAAATGTCATTGCACTACACGGAACTTACCCAGAAAGAAGGTTAGGAAGCCGAAGCTTCATACGATTCTGAATCTGGTGTGCCAGGGCATCCACTAAAGCAATCCTTCCAAGTTTACTCGGAGGAGCTCCTGTCAATATGGACTTGAGGCTTTCACTCTCTGCTCTCCATGCAGTTTCTAATGAATTTTCAGAACCAGCAGATCCAGACTGTGCCGTAGCTATTGAAACAGATTGACCGATCAATGCAATCCAAGGGATGTCTGATGTTTTTGCAGGACCCTGATTCAACAAGAGAGCTTGTACTCCAGCCAGTGCTTTTTGGTCTGATGCAGCTTGATCTATTTTACTAATAATGCCAATGGTTCTGGTACCTACGAAAATATGTTTTCGCCTATTTAGTCAATTAACAATGGCAAAGCTAATACCTAATAGAGAAGGAAATCAGACAAGTACTCAAGAAGAATTCCACAAGTTTTATTTAACAATAATCCTAAAAAGAACCATGCAAACAGTCTACCTTCTCCATCATATTCCTTTGCATATTTTAGGGCTCGAGATGAAGCAATTTCAGGTGCTTGAGCTGCAGGTACAATAACTAGCAAAATGGCATCATTGTGCTCTGCATATTCGCTAACCTATGCAAGGACCACATTAAATAACATCAGAACCCCAAAACTGTTCAATGATAAAAAATAAAAAAATAAAAACCAACAAGTGTGGGAATCAATTCGGGAAGGTTACCAGTGATTCATCCATGATGCGCTGATCCAACCCAGGTAAATCAACCAATTTAAGAGGCGGTGCTGGGAAGAGATAAGATGATAGAAAGAATGTTAGGAATTTGGAAATTTAGTTTAAAAAAATAAAAATGGTACGACACATATAACTGGATCATGTCAATAAATAAACTGATTCACTCTTTCAGGGGTCAATTGAAAGCCAACTTTCAGTAATCATCTGATATCATAACATACTAATTGTACACAGCAACAAAAAACTCAAAAAGTATTGTGAAGGACTGAAGGCTACTGTAATTTCAAGAACTATTTTTTGACAAACAAACTTCATTGTGTGGTTATGCATGAATAATCCAAAAAAACATGTTACGATATCAGGCAATTAACCTTTTCAAAGCTGTATAATTCTATCAAATTGCATAACCTGAAGATAGTAAGGTAACTAAAACAAATCAACAAACCTGTGCTCGTGCGGAGCTTTAAATAAATTTGATCCCGACCCTTGCCAGAGGAACTCTTACTCAGTCTATCCTGCAACGAATGTCTCAAAGCACCTGTGGCAACAACGAAACAATGCACATGAACGTGTTCATCAGTAAAGAAAAAGAAGCAAATTGCACAGATCAGCCACTTTGGTGCGCGCAGTTTGGAAGAAGAGAATAGGAACTGACTTGCGGAGACTAGTTGTGACTTGTTGTCAATCTGCAAGATAATGGATTTGCTGCTCAACGAAGTGTCACGCTGCAGATCAATGCATATAGGAGCCCGAGTAGCTCCGTTCTCACCAGTAGGCTGCAGAATAATACAAGTTACCACACTCACTCTCACAGTTTAACTTTTCATAAAAACAGAATAGGGTTTAAGAGTGAGTTTGGAATTTGGAGTTACCAAAACGGGATGTCCAATCAAACTGTTGAGAACTGCGGATTTTCCAGCACCCTACAAAAATTGGAATTGAAGTGACCGATGAAAAACGACGACGCAGAAGAAGAGAAAAACGAAGAAGTGAGACTTACAACATTGCCGAGTGCAACGACGTTGAGAAAAGTAGAAGGTCTTCGGGAATTGGAGGATTCATCGACGTCTTCGTCGGCGAGGAGCGCCGCGGCTTGGCGCATCGAATCGGCGAGCTCCGACAAGTCATCGATCGCCGCCATGGATGAATCGATCAATGGATCCTAAACAGAGAAACTTCGTCGTCGAACCGAAGGAACTCGCGCTCGCCGGTTAGGGATCGATCGGAATCGAACCCTAAAATAGAGCTTTGGCTAGTAGGATCTGGAGGAGAAAGGTATGAATCAGATCTCTGAGTTTCTCTCTCTAGAACTCAACAAATGGGGGGGGGGGGGGGGGTTCGTCTTTACCGCTATATTCAATTTGTGATTCAGAAATCTTAAAAGCACACTTTCTCTCTCTTGCGCGTTTTGAAATGGCACTAGTCCCAGACCGGCTTGCCTTGTCTCTTTATTTTGAATGGTGTTTTGTTTCCACCTAATAAGTAAGAGTTGTTTGGTTTGACTATTTTCCGTTTTTATTTTATGAAAATAAGAAATGGTGATGAAAATGTATTTGGTTAAATTTTTGAAAACATTTTTAATGAAAATGAAAATAATAAAATTTTGTTTTTAGTGTTTTCTGTTGAAAACAAAATCTCATTTTGGATAAAATGAAAATGCGATCATAAGAAATGTAATTTTAAACAAATTTAAAAATACAAAAAAGATAAGAAGTCAATATATCATAAATTTTCATTGTTTTTATTTCCTAAAAACAGAAAATAAAAAGTCAAATCAAACATATTTTCAGAATTCTAACATTTTGAAAATGAAAACAGTTTTCAGAAAATGAAAACAAAATAAAAATGTAAACCAAACACACCCTTAAACTTTTTTTTAACACTCACTTTTGTTCTTAAATATATAATCATCATCTATCATCTATTGATATGTTGATATACAAACAAGGTCCATACATGTTTCGGAAAATACCAAAATACCCCTAACATGTCGACATAAGAAGCATTGTCATTCTCATCCAAAAACATCCCATCATTCTATGTAATTTATTATTTTGTTGTTTCCAATGTGTGCTCCCAGAGAGCACGTGGGCTAAGCTTTGGAGTACGAAGAGACAATGGAATGCTTCGAATTCAAAGAAGTCACTGGCAACCCTGAGTAGTGCTTCGTTTTCTTAGAGTAAGGTTCCTTTTTTTCTTTCTTTACTTTATGTTTTTTATGTACTTGGTGTATACATTATTTGTTACAGAACATAGAGTCGTTGCTATCCTTAAGTAATGGTTCATTTTCTTTGTAGGATAAACAAGACAGAGTGGAATGTTTCGAAGGTGAAAGAAGTCACAACAAACCCTGAATACAAGTTCTTTTTTTTTCTTTCTTTACTTTACGTTTTTTATGTACTTTGTGTATACATTATTTGTTGCAGAACATTTTTTTCTTTCTTTACTTTAGGTTTTTTATGTACTTGGTGTATACATTATTTGTTGCAGAACATTGAATTGACGTGAACCCTGAACATTGAAAAGAAAACATTTAAATTGATTTTTTATATCAGTTACACCTTTTAAACTTGTCATGTTAAAAAATATAAAAGAATATACCATACCGGATACATGTAAGGGAAAGAGAGGAGAGTGGATGCCTAAAGAAGCAGATGATTTTACATGTTTATATATAGGAAGGGATTTGACTATTGGCGGTCACTTACACATTAAAATACCGTTGCTACAGTAGCTTGAAGTATCCCATTTATGGTGATCTGAAGTCTGAACAACAGCCCAGTGAATAATTGACCCCCTTTGTCTTGCATCACCCTAGCCACTAGATAAGACAACTTTGTGATTTTGTTAAGATTCCATTTACACAAACTCCCCTTGCTTTTATTACTCCTGATTGTTGTTTTTCTGGTTTTGCCTTCGTGATCTACCAGCATTGAATTTGATGGAGGCAGTTTTGTGCGTGCACACACAATTGAAACTTAAGGGATGAATGTAAACTCAAAGGAAACATATGTAATATAAATTTATGACTTACGAACAAGCAGCATGATTCCAAGACTAAGTTTCAAGCATCTGACCTCTTTGTGATTTTTTCAATGTCTATCCTAAACTAGTCATTATTAATTGCAGAATGTACGCTGCTTGTTATCAATGGAGGGTATCAACATCAATGCTACAAACAAGGCTGGAGAGACTCCTCTTGATGTTGCAGAAAAATTTGGAAGTCCAGAACTTGTCTCCACATTGAGGGATGCTGGGGCTGCCAATTCTACTGATCAAAGGAAACCTCCAAATGCATCAAAGCAACTCAAGCAGACTGTCAGTGACATAAAGCATGATGTACAATCCCAACTCCAGCAGACACGTCAGACTGACATGAGGGTCCAGAAAATTGCAAAGAAGCTGAAAAAGCTCCACATTAGTGGGCTGAACAACGCGATAACCTCTGCTACTGTTGTTGCCGTTCTTATTGCTACAGTTGCTTTTGCAGCCATCTTCACAGTCCCCGGTCAATACGTTGAAGGCAAAACACATGGATTTTCACTTGGACAAGCAAATATAGCAAACAATGCAGCTTTCCTAATATTTTTTGTGTTTGACAGCCTGGCATTGTTCATCTCTCTGGCAGTAGTGGTGGTTCAAACTTTTGTCGTTGTGATTGAGCAAAAGGCAAAGAAGCAGCTTGTTTTTGTCATTAACAAGCTCATGTGGATGGCTTGCCTTTTCGTTTCCATTGCCTTCATTCCTCTTACATACGTCGTGGTGGGATCACACTCCAAATGGCTTGCAATATATGCTACAGTGATTGGAAGCTTGATAATGCTCTCTACAATTGGCTCCATGTGCTATTGTGTAATTTTGCACAGGAAGGAGGAGACAAAATTGAGAGCCGAGAGCCGTGATGCTGCAATTTAGATGCCAATTTAACTAGCCACAAACTTAGATGAAATACAACTAGCTTTTGAGAGCAGTTGAACCACTACAAGCCAGTACTAATAACTATGAGAGTTATGAGTTCTATTTTTTTTTAACATTTTTATCCTTGTGATAAAAAGTTGAACCCCACTAATAAAAGCAAATAGATAACTACATGTATGCCCATACGTGTATTTGATTATTTCTATAAGCTTGACTATTTAGTTCACAAACAGATTGGCTTTAGACATCAATAAGTTTCCTTCAAATCCTTTGCTCGGGCACTCATTAAATTAATATTATTACTGAACATTAGAAAGCTAACAAGGGCAGATTATGAGGCAATAAACCAATAACAATATTGTTTATCTTGCCTCTTGACTTTCTTTTATGGACAAAATTATTACAGTTTTTATCATGAAATCAAAGCTTTATGAGAATGACTCAAAGTGATTACACATCCAAAACAGCAATAACAGTACATATGCATTTAATTACAAAGATTTACCTTTTTCTTTTCAGATCCATGTTTAATATTGCCTGAGGCTTGCCAGGCAAAATAGCTCTGGATCTTCTGCAGACTTTTGTCACTGCTGATGAAGCTTATCATTGATTGTTAAAAAAACAAGAATGGAGTATTATTTGTCAACATTTAATCAAGCAGGAAAAACATATTAACTAGTTAACTTATTTTCATTTGGGATATGATAATTTACATAGATATAATACAAAAATAATTTCACCGGGCACAAGAGGAGAGAAAGTTACAAGTTATTATAATTATAAATGAAGGGTGCATATGATAAACTACAATTTTTTTTAGGTAATACATTAGCTATATTTTTATGTAATAGCAAATTCATCACACCCACACCCAAAAATCTAGTGAAAAGCCGAAACAAGTGGACAACATTTGAAGTACATATGCTAAAAATGCGAAACAGTTGTGTCTGCATACTTCACTTTTGAACACACCCCCCCCCCCCCCAAAAAAAAAAAAAACACATACACACACACAAACAACCCTCCCTTGTATAAGCTGAAAGTTAGAAATCCAATATCATTGTCTTTAGTAATTACAACCCCGACTCACTACGCATCCCAACTCAGACATGGGCCTGTCCATATGGGTTATATTTTCAGCCCACATCCCAACTCAGCTACGCAATTATCAAACACTGGTTTACCAATTACAACCCCGAGTGCTAGCATCCCAAGTTTTAGAATCAATCAAACAAACCTCAGTACCAAGAACCCTATGCCTTGACAAACCCTAACGTTGATTTAAATCGTTTGTTCGCACTTCAATCTCCAAGTCATAAATACACTCTTCTCTCCCCATTCACTCGCATTGGCTTTTGGTAGTTGAAGTCTTTCATTGTTGTCAAATTCAGATCAGGTTTTCCTTTTTCCCTCTCTTTTTATCTTATCGATTTTGGTTCATGCCATGCCTCTGTAACTTTGTTTGTTTGTTTGTTTGTTTCTTTCTTTCTTCGTGTAATCCCTGCAGCAAGAATTTTGTTTCTGTACTTTATAAACCACCCATTAAAACTTACAAGTCATCTGTACAAGTAATTAAAGCGGGTCAATTGATATATCCTGGGAGTAACTTTTTACATTATCACTTGTATTATTAAATTTTCTCTGGTGCATCTACTGTGAACACCTTAAAAAATGACAATGTATTTGATATTGTACTAAGCACTACATTTTAGCCAAATGCGCCATACATGTTTAGCAAACTTCTTCCTCATACATGTTGGTTTTTTCTTTCTCTTTTAAACTTGAGTCTGTCTATTATTGTATAAGCACTTAGATATCATATCATCTATTTTTATAATTGAAAAAATCAGTTTAAACTATTTTCACATTAGATATAAGTTGTTTTCATCATTTATCCTAGAATGCTTATTGAAATAAGTTGAAAACAACTTATGGACATATCATAAGCTATTTTCATAAGTTTTTGCAAACACTTACAGAAGGGCAGATAAGCCCAAGTAAACTTTAAATAAGCTCTTCTAAACATACCTTAATTTGATCATTGTTTAGGAATGTGAATGCGTGGTTCCAGCTTGAATATATTTAAAATGCTGAGAAATGTGATTATTTGAGTAGGGATCAGGTGCCAAATCCAAGTTCTCATATCTATAGATTCTATACTTATGATTGTTGAAACCACATTGAAACTCATCAAATTTGCTTCTAAAATAGTCAAGCTAATAGAAATGGTTAAATACGTGTATGGGCATACATGTAGTTATCTATTTGCTTTTATTAGTACCCATTCAACTTTTTATCACAAGGATAAAACTGTAAAAAAAAAATAAAGAACTCATAACTCATAGTTATAAGTACTGGCTTATAGTGGTGCTATCATGATGGAGCAGTTGAGAGCATGTCTCAACTGCTTTCAAAAGCTAGTTGTATTTCATGTGTGTTTGTGGCTGGCTAAATTGGCATCTAAATTGTAGCATCACATCCTGGATAGCTGGAATGACTGCTACGCTCTAGATATTGAAAAATTTGAAATATCTTCTTTGCCCATCCCTAATTATACCTTATTTACTCGTTAAGAGGATTTTTGGTGTCCTATACCCATCCATGCATTGAGGCATTTTAGGATTAGCAGCCTGTGTTCTTTATTACACAAACTCATCACACATTGTGAGCCATAGGAATTTCAAGCCTACTCTTCTCATAAACACAAGGAAATTGCATAGCCCACCCCCTGCTACAGCATATTGCCACTACTTCACCTTTGTTTTTGCATCGTGAAGCCGCATATGCCTGTTTCTCACTCTGCACTTTGCTCTCTCAAGTTTCCAGCAGCCAAACATCTGTTCATGCTTTGTTTGTCTCTGTACCCTCTGCATTTTCCTGTCCCTCCGCCTCTCTTTCATCCTTTTCCAACTAAGCCCAACACTGTTTCCCCAGTTTTGATTTGAGTACTTTAGTTTTGAGCATGTTATACAGAAACTATTTGCTTTGGTATAACAGCTGCTTTGCTGTACCATTATAGCATATAGGGGTCAGGTACTGCTCTATAATGTGGGGTTATTTAACTACTTTGACTACATGACCAAGGTATTTAGCTTTTACTCTATAGTATTTGAAAATACAATCAAGCATTCAAGCTTTTGCTTTTGGATAAATTTACTTGTTCAACTACAAATCAATTAGAAATCCTTCAATATTACATTCACTCCCACAAACCCAATATTACGTTCAATCCTTGGCTAACGACAACTCAAGGATTTCACGTACTATATGTTTTTTTTTTGCACAGCAAAAATCATAATATATTATAAATAAGATTCAGCACATGTATCAATCGTATGAAGGCCTGATGGCGACTAGATGGAAATGGTGGTGGTTAGCATTGACATGGTCCATTGGGGAGCACAGAAATAGCATTATTTTCTCTGGCAGCACCTTCAATGCAAATAAAATGATGGAGGATGCAGTGTTTTTATTATGGACTTGGCTGAGACATTTAGAGAAGGGTTTTCAATCTCACTTTAATCACTGGTCTTCAAATATTAGAGAAGGCTTTCGATGTAATCAAGGATAGGAATCTAGACCATATTAGTTACTAGTTTTGTTTTCTTCGGTTTCTATAGAGTGGTTCCTTCTCAGACTATTTTGTCTGATTATGGAACCATTCCCATGGCAACTTCCTTTCTGTATTTCAGTACCTCTGGTACTATATATTTATTTAATCTATTATCTTTGCTGACCAAAAAAAAAAAAAAAAGATTCAGTACTAGGTGTACTGAAATATACAACAAGAAAAAACATAGGCAATGAAAAGCCAAACCCAACTATAAAAGACAAAAACAACACAGCTGACAAGATATGTCCAGCCCCTTCAAGTTAGTTGACCAAAAATTAAAATGAGATTGAAAGCCCTTCTCCATAGACTTTACTCAGGACCAAGTATGGAATAAGGCTTCATCCATGACTTTTTTAGGGTTGGAAGGCTGGTTGTTGAAAACCAAGCTATTTCTGTGATTCCAAATAATCAATGACAGTGCTATCCATAATACCTCCCATCTCTTGTCTGTGCTGCTTTGCCTATTCCAGTGAGAGAATTGCAGAAAGTGATTCTTTGGCTCTATGGGGAGAGGTCCCGCTCTATTAACCCATCTCAGTAGTTTGGGCTATTCTAGCTGCTGTATCTTGTTTGTCCCGATCTATCTGTACATTGGGTTTTCTATTGTATTTTCTAGTACCTCTGGTACTCATCTTTAATATAATATGTTATTTTTGCTGAGCAAAAAAAAAAATGGCTGGCAGTTTCCATAGACTTAATAATGCTGACCAAGCATTTCACAGATTCATGTCGGAAAGTAATATCCTGTGCTGGAGACAAAGCAGTGGTTGACCCTGTAGGTGGTCCCAAAGCGGTTTTCAGAAGGCCATTGACAATCCTGCAAATATCTGATGGAATTATAAGAATTTAAATACTAAAACAAGATGCAAAATCAAACAAACTTAAGTAAATAAAAAATCTGTCACTAGATATGTACTGCAGACCTTGAATAAGCGTTAACTCTTGGAAGTAGACAGTGCTCCAAGTACACCATATAAGCAAACGACTCAATAAAGAAGCAAGGAAACAGTTATGACCCTAAAACCCAAGGTATGGCCTCCAACATGACGTTCTACTCCAAATAACTAAATCTTTTATCAGAACTAGTTACAAACTAACAATTCCAAAAGCTTAAGCTGTTAAGGTTTAGACAAATGAATAGTTTTATATTACACCTCTAAGACACCGCCTTGCACAAAAACCTTTTAAAGCTTTAGATCATGTTTTACTCAGTTTTTCTTATCTCATTTCTAGTATTTTGATACCATGTCCAATTTTCTGCATTATTGCACCCATGTAAGGTTTTAAAGCAAACTCTTTTGTTTCTTACCTAGTCTTGAAAACTTTCATTCCGCCACCAGCATTCTTTATCTTGGTCCAAAACCTTTTAATTCACTCAGGACTACTCAGGCAAGTGATAGCAGCTCTGGGCTTCGAGGGCTAGAATCCTCCGAAGAATTCAAGAGAAGAGGGAAACAATTGAGAGAAAAGGTAATTTCATTCATGTCTTGCCTTATTACATTCATCATATATATAGTGGTATGAAGAATAACAGAATTTGTCATCTTCTGCTAGCATAATCCTAACAGAAAGGAATCTACGGCACTAATGGCAGACAAAGCTAAGGGAATGGCCAGCTCAGCGCATCACACGAAATCCTTTAGGTATGCTGGTGCTATGCTTTTCCTTTTGGGCATGTTTACTATATGCACCTCCTTCTTGCTATCAGCAAGCTTCCAAATCTTCTTAGACGTCTCATTCCAAATTAATAGAGTTGAGAGAATATGAGAAAAGAGAAGAGAATGAGATTGAGAAATCTAATGTTATTCAACCCAAGTGACAACTGATTACAGTTATAGATTATATAGATGATCTAACAACTAACAACCTAACCGTCAACTAACCTAAGTTAGTTGATACAACTGTCACCAGCTGTTACACACTAATAACCTCTAATCACAAACTAACTACTAACCATAGTAGTTAGACTAACAGCTTACTGAAATAAAGCAAAAATACATTGAGTAATGTAATACTCTTATAAACCCCCTTGCAAGCTCATGAGGGATTGGAAGAAATTCTTTGAACTACTCTGAGCTTGGATCTGAATGAAACAAATGAAGCAGGAGAGAGGGCCTTGGTAAGAATATCAGCAAGTTGATGAGCTGCAGGCACATGAACAACATCAATCTGTTTGGTGATGACCTTCTTCCCAACAAAGAACAGATCAAGCTCCATATGTTTAGTTCGAGAATGAAGAACAGGGTTGTGAGCAAGAGAGACAGTGCTGGTATTATCACAGAGAATGAGAGGAGTGGTATGAGCAACTTATAAGTCGTAGAGAAATAAAAAATAGTTTGTCCTTCCTCATTTAGTCCTCCAAAACCCTAACCAATATGAGCTCCTGAAAATTGACTTGACTCATGACCAACATATTCACTTAGATCCTTGCCTAAGAAAATCTTTTCCTCTTATGGAACGCCTTGTACCAACCCCTCCATATCTTCCCAAGACTTTTCTTTCACAAGTGCCTCCAATCCTACTTGTGGTGTATAAGCACTGATGATATTGATGATCTCTTATGCCACAACTAATTTTACGGCGTCCCCAATTCTTTTTAAATCCACCACACTATCATTGAAATCCTTGCCTACAATAATAGCCTTCCATTTATTCCTCTAATTTTTCCCATGTATTAAAGTTTAAATCCTGTGGTATCTAGCTCCTTAGTTTTTTTTTTCCTCTAACCCATTTGATCTCTTGTAGGTACATAATGTGTTTTTTTTTTTTTTTTTGCACGACAAAAACCCATTTGATGATGGTGTGGCGTGCGTGCGCGCAGGCGCGAAAGAGAGGGGAACAAACTTGTTGTCGTGTGTTGAGTGTGTGAGAGCAGGTCGTGTAAATGGATTTGATGGAACCTATATTTATAGATAGTGGATGAGCAAGGGTACTAGTCCTTGTTTGTAGGGGGAGATGATTCATGGGTTATAGATAATAACCAATGGCTTAGATATAATGTTAGAGATTATCATTTGAATGACAAATAAAGGTAGACGATGATATTCGTACCTTGTAGATAATATGACGTTATAGATAATTTAGTATTTACTAATAGACAAGATATTCAAATATATCTGAATAATAGTTAGGTTAAATATAACCTATTTGTTGGGAAGCTTGACAACTAAGGGTTAGGCGTGTCTTTGAGTAGCTTGAGACAATACAGGGGGTACTCCATCCAAACACACACTTAGTTAATTTCATGGACATCATATCCAAAAACACAAGTTCCTTTGAGAAAGAAACACCTTTTGCTGAGGCTGCTCTCATGGAGATCCCTCACCAGGTTGTGTTTCTTCCTGTGTTGGTTGGTGCATTTCTTAATCAATATTTCCAATCTCTTGTTAAATTTGGCGTGCAGGTAAAGTCAATATTTTATAATTGCATTATTAAGCATAGGCAGCTTGCTGCTGGCTACCTTTTTTGTCAATGTTGGTTCAATTTCACATATCTGCTGTATCACATAGATACCAGGGCAGAGATTGAGTTTTTAGAAATGAAGATTACACTTTTATTTCATTTTCTGGTTCAGTACGTAACAATGTCACTCTCAAAAAGCTAGATATCTTGAAACACCGTCATTTACCAAATACATGTTGACAATTTTTTTTTTTGCAAATTATTAAGAACAGAAACATAAACTTGAGTAATTAGATAGCAATTTGTTATGCATATTATAAAAATGAATGCACTAAAATAATTCTGTAATTTACTGTTCAAAACTGTAAGATTTAATGCATTTTTATCTAACTAAAATTGTGTTTGAATAGGTAGAGTGTATGCCAGATTTTAACATTGAATTATTCTTTCTTTTTAACACCACATATTCTGATTGTTCAGTGACTATTCCCTTGCATTGAATGTTCTTTAAATGTGGTTACTATAAGTGTTCTCACATCTTTCGCAAACTCAAAACCTTGACTTGAATGAGACCTCTTTGATTGAACACTTCTACCAAATCTTGTGACAGACTCTGCTGTGAACAATTGAATGAGACCTCTTTGATTGGACACTTCTACCAAATCTTGTGACAGACTCTGCTGTGAACAATTGATTGAGTATCATTCTTTGTTTTCTTGTTTTCCTCCAATTATTTAATCTGTTTCCTTGTCTGTTCTCTCTATTTTTTCTATATTTTGTAAGAGACACTCTACTCCTTTGTTTTGTGTGTCTATCTATTCCTATGTGTTGTTAGTCTCTACTTCTCTTTGTTCTCTGTTCTGTCCTTTCTGATTTAGGATTAGTGGTTCTCTAATAGAGTTTTGTGAAAGAGAGCGATTGAGAGTGAGGAAGATATTATTATTCAACCCATGTCTTCAATCAATACATGCTCAGTTTATATACAACTTAACAAACATAACAGAACTAACTGAGTAACTAACTGTAGTTATTTAATTAATATAGTTAACTAAATTAACATTTTTTCTTAATTCATGTGAATTTGTTAAAATGGTGCTATATATAGGGATGTGTATGTTGTATATTGCACGTACATGCGATGATTGAATAATGAACAAAACTCAATTTGCCATTATTGTCCCTGTATTTTGAGGTATTATATTATGAATCTTTGTATTTTTTATTTGTCTTTTGTCATGTTATTTTGCCATGTATACTTATATTCATATTTAGGGGTGACAAAAAAAGTTGAATTGACAAAGTTAAGTCATCTCATAATCAATCCGCAAACATTTATAGTAATAGTGTCCCATCATATCATGCAAGACTCCATTTTTTTAATACGGAAAGGAAGTATAAACTTGAATTGAGATTATTCTGCCAACATTAGAGAATGTTGATTCAGAAGGAATTAATACATGAGTACGAGAAAATTATTTTTCAAAAAAGACATGTTAGTGTATAAAATTTTAAATTATCAACAAATTAGGAATCATAATAGATTTAACTTTTAAGGTGATTATTATTAAATTCAATTAATGTCTTTTTTGATAATTGAAGAAATCACCTTGTTGATAGACATGCAAGGATTTATGATGATAGACCATAAAATAATCCAAAAGGAATATACTAAGATATAAAAACTTCACATCCAAGTTCTTACCCTTTTGCATTTTGTACTCATCATTATTTATTGTGGTTTATGTGCTTCTCTCTCAATGGTAAAATGAAACTAATGAATGATCAATTTTTATGGTAACTTTTAGAGATAAAAACAAAAGGATAAAAATGATAAGTTGGTCCATAAGCCCAGCACCCAGCACATGAAGTTCACTTTTGACTTATAGATTTATCATGTTATTCTTTGTGTCATGTCATAAAAATAGTGATAACTTCAAAGTTCAAAAGACTAAAGTGATAATTTACCTTTAATTAAGCTCCAATTCTTATGAAATGAAAATGAATAAATATCTATTTTGTTCCTTAAAATTGTTAGAGGCTAACAGGATGAAAATTTTGAATTTAGTCCATCTGCAGTTTAGTTTGTTCCCGGTGGGGCAATTCACACGCTACCCATGAATCCCATTTTGATTTGCTTGTTGGAGGCGGAGAATTGAGAAGAAAATGAGAGCAGTGTCCCTTTGGCTTCGGCGCAAACACCAATTGTCGTTGGCATTGGCATTTCGCAGATTCTCGACATCTAATTCGAAGGTGAAAATCTTTGATCGCGAGTTGAAGCGCACACAACGTGACCGAGCCGCATGGTTGACTCCCTCACACGACCCTCTTCTTCACACCGTCGCTCAAAATCTCTTGGACCGCTTGCAGGTTCCTTTAGTTACTTAGCTTCCCTTCCCTTCTAAATTCCAACTTCAATTCTCTGTTGTTGTTTAGGACTGTAAGAAGACTTTTCCAACTGCGCTATGCTTAGGAGGCTCATTACAACCTATCACGCGCTCTCTTTCTGTTCCTCCTGGTATCTATCTCACTCTCCACGTGCTATTAGCATTATATTATGATTAATTGATTGATCCCAGCCCCAGGTGGCGTGGAAAAGCTTATTGTCATGGATGCCTCCTATGATATGCTTCAAGCCTGTAAAAATGCTCACCACAATGCCACCGTTGAGACCCACTTTCTTGTTGCTGACGAAGAGTTTCTTCCTATCAAAGAAAGGCAATTATAATTGATTTTATTTCATGTCACGCTTTTCCTGTTTTGGATTGTTCTTACTTAGATATTGGTTTGTTTGCAGCTCTGTGGATTTGGTTGTTAGTTGCTTGGGACTACACTGGACTAATGATCTGCCTGGAGCAATGATACAGGTTACTGCCTTCTTTCTTTTCTAATGTTGTCCCTTAAATTCAACCATACTTATTAGGCTTAAATATGTTTTAGGTCCCTAATATAAAAAAATTGTTGCATTGTATCCCTAATACATCAAAACTTTTGTGTTGAATCTCTGTCATTAGTTAAGTAATGATTTGACACCTTATGAACATATCTTCCTAATATAATCAGGGGCTGAGATGGTATCACGTCATCACTTAATTGACGGTAAGGACTTAAAGCAAAAGTTTTGATATATCAGAGATCCAATGCAATGGTAAAATTTATTAGGGACCCAAACACAGACCTAAAACATATTTAAGCATACTTATTATTATCTGATTTTTTATTTTTATGTTTTGCAGTCTAGATTGGCATTGAAGCCTGATGGCTTATTTTTAGCAGCTATTCTTGGTGGAGAAACATTAAAGTGACAATGTTTATTTTTATTTCTTGAAATTTCTTTGGAACAGAAATGGATGGGGGCATTCTAATTAATGATATTTGTGCTGCTACCAGGGAGCTCAGAATAGCTTGTACGTTGGCACAAATGGAGCGTGAAGGAGGGATCAGTCCCCGAGTATCACCTTTGGCACAGGCATGTTATTGCAAAAGTATTATCTCCTGATTTGTTTATTTATCAGTTAAGATCAACTATATTTTGAATTAATACTTTACTGTCTCTTTTGAATAGGATGATGTGGTTGTGTTACTTGTCATTGTCTGTTGGCAATGCCGTCATGAATTCCATGATTTTGTGTGAAAGTAACTTTATTTTGAAGCAAATAGGTTTGTGTAATATATGTCCATCATGGAAATATTCGTCTTGCCTGCTTCTTAAAGACCAGTTAGTTAATCTGGCTTGTTGTAGCTTTAATGGTTGTATTGAAGACTTGTATTTTTTGTCAAAATAGTATAAGAAAGCTGACATTCTGTCCTCCATTTTCAGGTTCGAGATGCTGGGAATCTTTTGACTAGGGCAGGTTTCACCCTTCCAGGTGTTGATGTTGATGATTATGTAGTTAAATATGAAAGTGGTGAGAAATTTCATTTGATTTAATAATTGAATTATTCCACGTGCGTGACATGAATTAAATGAATTATGAGTGCGTCCTAAATTTTTTGCTACATATATTCTTCCTTAGTTTGGAATTTCAGTTCTGGTAGATGACCAACGACTGAGATATGAGCATGGTAACTTTTATTGCTGACTGGTAGGTGCATAGTAAGTAAAGGCCATAAGACTAAAGATCACCACATAGACAATATGTGCTAAAAAGAATATCCACTGTGGGAATAACAAAATTTCCACTTCACAAGGAGGACTTATAGAAAATGTTTAAAAGCTAAGAGAGTGAGGGAATGCTGGCAGAAAACCAAGAAAGGAATAGTGGTTGTCATTTTCTATTTCTGTATGGTTTTATAATTAAATTTTATATTTTACACATATATGAATTGTTTCAAGTTGTTACTTATTCATTGAATAATGTGTGAATTTATTACCTCATTCAACTCGTGATACATTTTTGTAATGGTGATTCTTGTCTCTGTTTTGTGCAGCTCTGGAGCTTATAGAACATCTCCGTGCAATGGGTGAAACAAATGCTCTTTATCAAATGAACAATGTAAAGTATTTTTTTTTCTTTTTATACCAATGGATATTAAATACAATTTCCTTGTATCAAATGTTGTGCCTTGGATGTTGTATTACATTTCTGAAAAGAGGTTATGCATGTATGAACAGATCCTAAAGAGGGACACAGCGTTAGCAACTGCAGCTATTTATGATTCAATGTTTTCTGCAGAAGACGGCACTGTACCTGCAACATTCCAGGTAATCAAAATAGAGGGTTTATTCATAGCAAAACCAGTAGTGTAGTTTATATCAAAGCCGTCTCTTTCTAACTGTGTTTTGCAAACCAGACATGTCCCTAAATCAGTAAGGAGAGAGGTTTAAGCATTTGAGGTCAAACTGTGTTTCTTTGGATGCGCATTTATATTCATATAAGTTATGCCACTGCTTTTTCATATATTAAGGGTTGCTGCAGATGATTGGCAGGATTGAGGGTGCCAACATAGTTGGGACTTAGGATCCTTCTTCAAATTATGATGCATTTACACTCTTTTACTTAAAAAGAAAAAAGTTATGCCAATGTGTAAAATGTATATCACGTATATAAGTAAAATCATATAGAAAAAATTCAGTTTTATCTCCTGCATAATCAATTTGTTTCATACACATACAATATATGTCAACAAATTACATAGTACACAACACTAAAATAAACTATATCTAGCATGATCTAACTGCTACAAGACCAAGTAATGCACTGCCACAATATGCATAAGAGGTTTGTGAAGGAATTAATTATTTTTACTTATTGTAGCCTTGTAGGTTTAATGGGACGAAAGATATTGGAAAAAACCTAAGTCCCATATTAGTTAGAGATAAAGTCAAGATAGAGTATATAAGTGAGAGACAACCCTCACCCTATGAGTTAGCTTTTGACGTTGAGTTAGGTTGAAACTCACATTCTAAGATGGTATCAGAGCATATTTAAGATTCATTCAATAGGTTACCCACCGTATTATTCACGCACCAAGTCCATAAGTGCTGGGCGTGAGAGGATGTATTGGAAAAAATCCAAGTCCCACATTGGCTAGAGATAAAGTAGTGAAGGGCAACCCTTACCCTATGAGCTAGCTTTGGGGATTGACTTAGGTCCAAACTCGCATTCTAAGATATGTATATGCTTGTCCATGAGAGTTATTTATTTTTACTTATAATAGCGTAGGTTTATGAGGCGATTGCTACTTGTTTTGATCCAAATGAATTAAGAAATCTAGTCAATTCATGCGATTTTAGGTTACCATGACATGGTTTAGCTCAAAAGGCAGAATCCATGACCTTTGATTAAAAAAAAAATTGCCGAACCAAGTAAATTGTGATCAGTATGCATGGGAGGTGACTTGCATTTGATTTTTGTGCGT